>NW_022631058.1:3878315-4544460 GCF_010015895.1 Lontra canadensis | reverse complement strand
ATATATATATATATATATATATATATATATATATATATATATATATGTTTATAAAAAATAAAATTATAAAAAAAAAATTCTAGAGGAAAGCCAAAAAAAAAAAAAGAAATCCTAAAAGTGTTAATACTAATATAATATTTCAATGACATAATATACTTTTATTGTTAAAGGTTTTTTTTTACAAATAAAGCTTTTTATTGACAAAAAAAAAAAAAAAGAATCTGGTAAAAACAGCTATGACCCTCTTTTCATAAAAGTATAAGAAGGTTCTCACAACACATTTGTGCTATTTTAAGAGGTTCTTATTGCCCCGATACTCAACCATAAACCTCCAGAGTTGCATGAACTCCAGGTTAAGAATTTCTTGATAGAGAATTCCAAGAAACCCTCATTACAATACAAATTATTCAGGTCAAGACAGCACCACAGGTTAGTTCTCAGAAAACAATCTATGAAGTTGGAAAACAGGCCAAAGATTTCTGAGCAATCGAGGGCCACGGAACGACATTTTTGTGAAAGAGATATGCCACCAGCATTCATACCCAAATGCTTCATCTTTACACTGGAAATCTATTTAAAAATATAGATAAAAGACCTCAGCATAAGGCAGGAATCTATCAAAATCCTAGAGGAGAACATAGGCAGTAACCACTTCGACATTGGCCACAGCAACTTCTTTCAAGACAAGTCTCCAAAGGCAAAGGAAACAAAAGCAAAAATGAACTTCTGGGACTTCATCAAGATAAATTCTGCACAGAAAAGGAAACAGTCAACAAAACAAAGAGGCAACCCATGAAATAACACTACAAACAAATGACACTACAAAGGGCTGATAGCCAAGATCTATAGAGAACTCTTAAACTCAACACTCAAAAAACAGATAATCACGTCAAAAAATGGGCAGAAGACATGAACAGACACTTCTCCAAAGAAGGCATACAAATGGACAACAGATACATGAAAAAATATTCATCATCATTAGTCATCAGAGAAATTCAAATCAAAGCCACACTGAGATACCATCTTACACCAGTTAGAATGGCCAAAATTAACAAGACAGGAAACAACAAGTGTTGGAGAAGATGTGGAGAAAGTGGAACCCTCTTACACTATTGGTGGGAATACAAGTTGAAACAGCCACTTTGAAAAACAGTGTGGAGATTCCTTAAGAAATTAAAAATAGAGCTACCCTATGACCTTGCAATTGCACTACTGGAATTTTACACCAAAGATACAGATTTAGTGAAAAGAAGGGCCATATGTACCCCAATGTTCATAGAAGCAATGGCCATAATCACCAAACTGTGGAAAGAGCCAAGATGCCCTTCAATGGACAAATGGATAAGGAAGATGTGATCCATATATACAATGGAGTATTATGCCTCCATCAGAAAGGGTGAATACCCAACTTTTGTATCAACATGGACGGGACTGGGGGAGATTATGCTAAGTGAAATAAGTCAAGCAGAGAAAGTCATTTATCATATGGTTTTACTTACTTGTGGAGCATATGGAATAATGTGGAGGACATTAGAAGAAGGAAAGGAAAAGTGTATTGGGGGAAATCAGAGGATGAGACAAAGCATGAGAGACTGTGGACTCTGAGAAACAAACTGAGGGTTTGGGAGGGGAGGGGGATAGGGATTAGGTGAGCCTGGTGGTGGGTAATAAGGAGGACACATATTGCATGGAGCACTGGGTGTGATGCATAAACAATGAATCTTGGAACACCAAAAAATAAAATTAAATTAGAAAAAAAAAAAATGAGATACTTGGTTTTCAATTCGTTACTAAAAATATCATGCCAGCTCCTAAAGTCTAGATGCCTATAGCTAGTTGATTCCTTTATGAAAAAAGTAACATTTATGATTATGGTTGCACTTCAAACTCTGCACCATTGTCTCATAACTCCAAGCTCAGAGATATATATTTTTTAAATACAGGCAGCAAAACAAGACCTGGCTGCTGGTTGAAAGCCATCCCTTGGTATTTGTGGTTCACCTACAGTTATTTTTGGTTAACTTGTTACATATACCTTCATAAATACCCACTTATTATACAAGATTAATTATATCATTTTTGTCCAAGACTATACTCATAATACCTTTAAAAAAATAAATTTTAAAGGATTTGCTCTCTTGGATGTATGGAGGATTTTTTTTCTCTGATATTGTAGTATTTTTATGTTTCTTTCCTCTAAATCCAGTTATACCATTGAAAAGCACTTAATTTCAATCAAACTTTATACTTCACTGGAATGTATAATTACATTTCAAATAATATTTCAGTAAAAATGCATTATTTATTCATTCCTTTATTTAATAGATATGAATGTAGATATTCATATCAATATAGATATGTGCATATATAAAGATTATATATAGATCACACCTAAAATATGCCAGGCACTGTTAGGAAATTCCAGGTAAATATGATTGTATAAAGCGTCTTCTCAGTATATCAAGCTTCTCTTCATATTACAGGTCAAACTTATTTTTAACTAAATAATAATTTATATGTAAACCAATACTCTGTCAACCAAAACTGAAGATGTAGAAGGACCTTCTGATATTCATACAAAGAGCTAAGCATACATATACATGTGACTCTGCCTTTGTTGTAAATACAAAAATCTATAAATTTGGTGTCTGCTTGTGGGCCATTGAGCTGAATGGAGTGAAAAATTTTAAGCAAATTGAGAAAAAATGTGTTTTAATAGCTTATGTTGCTTAGATGAATTCAGAACTAATTTCATTAGAGTTGCCCAAATAACGCTTCATAAAGCTGAAAACTTGCCATGGCAAAGCATGTACAACACTAGAATGCCATTTGTTGGCTAACATTGACTGATAACTAATGAATAGTCCATTTACAAAATGCTTTATGAAAAAACCTGTTAATTTTATTTAGTATATTTCCTTACCACATCATGAAGGTGTTAACTGGAACTAAGAAGATTTTTTTCTTCAAATATGTGAATAAAATTGAAAGTTATTAAGGCCAGACAGTGGTGTGACAAAATAACACTTCAATTATCCTCAGAAATGAAGGATAGTTTTACATAGTCTTTGCAATTCTATTTATTTGGGAAATTAAAAAGAAAGAATTAAAGCAAGTAACTTCCACAAGTTTGTTTTTTTTTTTAATTCATCAAGCCATTAATTAATATTAGGGTGCTTAATTACTTATATCACTGTACCACACATTTCGGTCATTGCCTTGAGGGGACTTATAAATAAAAGTGTGTATTAGAATATACTAACATTAAAATACCTGATCAGCAAATAGCAGTTGTTCAAAATTTGTCAAAGTCTACCTAGTTCTGTGTTGAACTGAATGATGGGAAAATATTCTGATTTTCTTTTCCTCACTTCTATTGTTTTGAATTGTGCCATTAATTTAGTTTGGAAAAATATCCTTTCAACTTTTTATTGAGTATCTCTTCTCAAAGTTGGAATTGATTTCTCTACTTTTGTTTATCTATCTTATTCTTATACTCATTTTAGTTTGATTTGCATGATGATTGTTGTGGACATACATGTCTTCTTCCACACATTTGTATATTCCTTAAAAAAAAAAAAAATGATTCATTCTTTCTAGCTACCCAGATTCAAATATACCGCTTTATGTATAGAAGACATCCTAGCCTTGTTAAAATTCCTTTTTTACTTTATTAAAGCAAATGGGTAAATATATCACATGTCATCAATTAATACTTATTAAACACAGTGAATAATTTCAAAACATTTAGGCAGAGAGAAACTAAATTCCTGACACCTAGTTTAATCCATCTGTTCATAACTTTTTCATGAAATTTCTATGATCTTAGCAAAGGCAATAATCCAACAGCTAAACATAAATGATAATAAACGCCACACAGATTCTTTATTACAAGATTTCATTTGCTCAGAATTCTATGGTTCTTCATTTCCTGACCCTTGACATCAATAGATAAAACAAGGATTTCTAAGAATTGAGATTTATTTTACTAAAATTCAAGCTGTTAGCAAATGCTTAAAATGTTACTCATTGATATGTAGTTTAAATTCCTATTTGCCTACAATGTTATTTAGTTTTTTATAAACGTAGAGCAATATGTACAAAGAAAAAACTTCATGGAAATGTAGCCAACCTCCTTAACCTTACTAATTAACATAATGCCATATTAAAAATAATCATAGAGAATATGCTATACAAAATAGATCAGAAATTGGGTTTATATTTTCTATGACCTATATTGTGAAAATATTATTCATTCATTCTTTTATTTACATATTTGTTCAAAAATATCAATTAAATGGCTCTAACATGTAAGACACTATACATTCTTGCTAAACATCACTGTCTATTGTTTCATCAAAATATTTGAAGTAAATCAGAAGTTTTACTTGTCTAATTGGTTTATTTCTCTACATAGCTAGAATAAAAATGGCCCCATTAAACTCAGTATGTTTAAAAGTAATCATTCAAAGTAAATGTACTTGAATTAAAAAAAAAAAAACATAAAATATTTGGCCGTGATTATAAATAGATACAGATGATCTCTAAAAGATTCACATAACCCTAAAGAAGATGTGAAATGCTTTTTTATAGGATGTTTTTATTTTACTTTTATGTTTTGTTAATTCATTGAAAAAATGTGTAGTAAGCATCTTTTATATGCCAGCACTGCATTACATACTGGAGCTACAACAGCAAGCAAGATGAAGACAGTCAATGATTTCATGGCAAATTCAGCCTAATGAAGGAGTTTTCCATCATCATGGAAATACACAATTAATTGTATAATCTTTTAAGTTTTATATAAGGTAGTATAGAGGGTCTTAGAAATGTATCATACAGGGGCAGAACTCAATGACTAACTGGAGAGCGGAGAGAAAAGGTCATGGATCAGACTTTGGATCTGGGCTGCATAAACAGCTGGGGACATTCACAAATACAGGAACCTTAAAAGATTATTACATTGCATAACTTCATAACAAATCATTCACAAGTTTGCAACAAAGATCATTAACTTTGGTTTTACACATGCTAGTTTGATTTTCATTTAAAACATTGAAGAAAGTTTGACAAGTAGGCAATTGAATATACACATTGTAAACCCACAATAACAAATAATCCATACTGTCCCTTCTCACATCAATAAAAGTAATACAGAATACTTGAATAAAACAATTTGACAAGTTTAATTATTTCACCCAAATTGATTGTTTAAACTATCCTATTTTATTCATAGTTAATTAATGTATTTGTTGGGTTAGTGGGGTGGGTTAGGGCAAATGCTATAATTCCAGACCAAATCAATTACTATATTGCTTTTATGAAAGGGAGAAATAGTCCAAGGAACATTCTATCCTCACCATTTTTCATTTCACAATTTTTATACAGACAGTTCTGAAAGTAAAGTGCTGATACACTATTTCCAGTTCATTCAAAAGCAGGAAACAACAAAAATATTGCAAGGTGGGGGTACACACATTTATGAGGTTCTGGTTTATTTTGCTGACTCCAAATTTTAGGTGTTTCAGATTAGAAGTAATACGTTTTTATCCAAGTAATCTACAACTGAAGTATAAACTTCAATACCTGGATCCCAGAGAAATAGAACTAACTCAAAATATCAAATAGACAATCTCCAGTGAACTGGGTCATGCCCTCCAAGTTCCTTCCCTTTGTGCAAGGCGCTCTTGTCCTAAGCTGCCAGAAGTGTTGATTTCTAAGGTTTTAAAATTGAATCCATCTCCAGAAATTTCAGAGGAATCTGGGAGAAAATCACTTCACCCAATATTACTGCCTTTCGAAAGCAGACCTACATTAAATTACTGATTTACCTGGAGGTAGAAGGGCCTGACACTGCTTTCTTGAACGGAAACAGGTCTGAGGAGCTGTGGCAGCTGTAAAGTTCCCATAGAATTGGATGGTACAGCTTCATCACAGCTCAACATTCTTGCTCTGCCCAGTCCTATACCTCTCATCCTTTTGAAGTTGTGATTCATAGAAGTACCTTCCATGAATACTCCTTGATGCAAATCTCTGCCTTAGGGTTTGGTTCCTGAGGACCCCAACCTAGACAACGTGCATTCCAAAATACGTTCTTTGCCTGCATCCGTGCCAAAAATATGAATGGTCTCAAAATTTTCCAAATCTCATTAAAAACAGAGCCATACTCATTTGAAATATCTTTATTAGGGAGGAAATCACTTATAGTGCTTCCTGGTCACAGTCATTCTCTTAGAACAGTGTTTCAGCAGTCAACATCATCAGTATCATCTAGAGACATATTAAAGTACAAAGACTCAGGCCCCACCCATCTTCACTGAATCAGAATCTCTAGAAAGAAGACCCAGGAATCTGTGTGATCATCTTTCCAGATGACTTTTACACAAATGTAAGTTTAAAAAACATTGCAAATATCAGATATGGATGGAGAAAAGATAAATAATAGGGTTACATAATTATATTCAAAAATAAATTATATTTCCATTAAATTTATTAAACTGATATGAGCTTTTAGTCCCAGACGACTTCTCACTGTACCTGCCCTTTCTTTACATTCCTAATTCCCTCATCTTCAATTACTAAATAACTAATTTCTCTCTTCAGTTCTCTTAGACATCTCCACCTAAATGTCCTATATGTGCTTCAACTTGATATGTGCCCAACTGAACATATTTTCCTCCTTAAACCTACTTCTTGTATCCCTCAGAGTGTATGGAACCAACATCCATTTGACTAAACCAGAGACCTGAGATTTCTTTCTCCCACAATTCTATCTTTTCCCTCACTCATACTCACTATCTGCAGTTTATCACTGAGTACTATCAGTTAGGGTTTCTCTGGTTCCCAACACAGAAACCAACTCCTGCAAGTACAACAGTATTTGAAGAAGAGTTCTGGAGTAGGAAGTACTTAAAAATAAAAGCTCAAAAAATAAGCAAATAAAGGCATATGAGCAATATCGATATTAGAGACAAATATTATTAGTTGGTACTCTCCCCATGTTTTAAAAATAAAATATATAGTTATAAAATAATAGATGTAGCTAGATTAAAAAAGAAGTAGCGAGATTCCTACTCTGATTTGAAGCTGCATACATTAGATTCTCTTAGCTCCTTCCTTCAGACAAAACCTAATAGTTTAACTTTTCTACTTTTCTATCAAACCACTTTCATCTTTCTGATAAAGGTCCTCAAGAGTCTCTTAACAAGCCTATGATTAAAGAGTACAAAACTGGTCACTACTGGGCAACTACTTTTCATTTTACAAATCGCTTTCACATGTCATTTGTTATTTGATACTAACAAAAATCAAGCACTAGATTTTATTTTAATTAACAGATGAGAATGCATGTATGAGAATTTATATATTAATTGAGGACAGGTGGTTTGTTCAAGATCAAGCTTCTAAGTGATAAAGTAAGAGTAAGATGGAGGCCATCTGAATTCACATCCTGTCCATTGTTAAAAGGAGTTCAGACATTAACTTTGGAAAGATCATCTATCACCATTTATCTATGGTGATTTCTCCTTGGTGTTACTAGAATCACCTTAGTGTGTAATCTCCTTAAACTCAGAGAACACAGCACAAATTCAGGTCTCAGTATATTCTCCATAAAGACTACTTCCATGTTGCCTTGTTTACTACTCCATAAATCAATATGTAAATATGTATGACGATATGGTCTTAGGCTCAAGGAAGAACTAAAGGGGGAATTGAAGTATCTGGAAATCTGGAATTACTTTCCTATTGATGTTTAGTTTATTGTATCTGGTGTTTGGAATAATTTTAGAAAATCTAAACAATCTTTATTAATTTGTAACATATTCTACACTATTTATTGAATGTCTACTCTATGCCAGTCATTTTGGTGGGTAATGTGTAAGAAGAGATGAGAGCAATAAAATCCCTATTCTCCTGGAGAATATTACCTAATAAAGTGGAGACTTGATGACAAGTAAACAAATCAATAATAAAGTAATCACAAAATGCAAAGTGTATGAAGGAAATAATCATGAAAACTGGGGTGCTAAAATTCAGGATAATGGAAGGCAAAGGAACTGCTCAACTGGAACATCATTGCTATTAATACTACCTTTAGTGTTCATAATCCTACTAGTACTAGGTATTCAAGCTGCAAGCTTCTATTTTCCTAAGGTATTAAAATACTTGCAGCTATGAACCTATTCAATAAAAAAGGATTATGTGTGCCATACAGTGTTGCAAAGATCCTTCAGGATTCTCAAGTTGAAAATTTAAGTGTATTCTCATTTTTGTTTATGATTATTTAGATTGATACATCTCTCAATTAAAACAAAATATTTCAATA
Organism: Lontra canadensis; assembly: GCF_010015895.1. Classification (NCBI taxonomy): domain Eukaryota; kingdom Metazoa; phylum Chordata; class Mammalia; order Carnivora; family Mustelidae; genus Lontra; species Lontra canadensis. The sequence continues at coordinate 4,536,134 of NW_022631058.1, read as the reverse complement.
GCACTTCTATCCAATAACATATTAACAAAGTGATTGCCTTGACCTTCATTTATTTCCTTTAGGTGAATACTGAAAGGTTTTGCCTCAAGGAAGACTTCTGGTCACCTTTTAATTTTCCTGTAAATTGGAATGGGGATTGCTACTGATGTTGAGTGCAGCGAGTGATTTTACACCTTTCAAGAGCAGGCAGACGGTAGCAGCAGATGGGACATATTTATAATCCCAAACATCCCCACTGAGCAGTCATTTAAACATCTGGATTTGAGAAAGGGTCACTACTGCTGGAATAAGTTCAAATGTGTTATAACCTGCTTCACCTAGCCTATCATGTATACAATGATGGTTAGAAATTCTCAAAACCAACAGGCTGCTCCAATTCTCTCTTCTGTTTCTTCTCCATTCTGAATTTTTTTTTTTTTTTCCTGAAGCAGATTTAGTGGGGCGGGGTGGGACTGGGGGATGAGATTGTACATTTAGTGTATCCATAAAAGAACTGGCTAGCCTTATGAGCACTTAATATATGCCAGACATTGTGATAATCACTTACATCCATTACAACATTTAATCTACTAAACTTCCCCTTGAGGTAAACACTATCATTATCTCATTCTCTAAATTCTTCAGAGTAGAAGAGGATAAAAAAGGATTCAATAACCTTTCAATAAGATGAGTCCAACTTTCCTCTGGGCTCTGCTTCTCCTCCAGTAGGACATTGTAACAATTTTCAAGTGACTTAATCAGCATTACCACTAGGGCAGCGAAAGCACCATGGAAGGGAATTTCCTACCTGGAAATTGTCCCTCTCTATCATGATGAAAACAGTTTGCTGAGATATTGAGTGAAAGATATTTATAAAGATTATCATTCTAGACTCTAATAGTAATTATCACTTTAATTTTCTGCCATTTCTCTCCCAATGCCACCAGAAGTCCAGCAGCATTTACAGAAGGGAGCATTAATGGCTCACCTTTCAGTGTTGTAAGAAGGCTAAGAATTTGATTCATGCTATTAAATAAAACGAAAGCAAAATAAAATTCTCAGGAATCTATAAACTTCTTAAAATATCAGGTACAATATTAGAGCTAGCTGTATCTCTTCACTTATGCTGTATGCCAAATCATTCATATATAGATATAGATATAGATATAGATATAGATATAGATATATATAGTAACTTTCACCCAATCATTCATATATATATAGTAACTTTCACCCATTCATATATATATATATGAAAGTTACTATATCAGAGAAATAAAGGAGACAAATAAATGAATATATTATATTTATATATATAATAAATATATATAAATATATTTATATTATAATAATTATATATAATTTATTGTATATAATTTATTATATTTATTTATTATATTATATATGATTATATATAATATATTTATTATAATTATATAATAATAAATATATTATATTATTCATTATATTATAATGAATATATTTATATTATTATATAAATAAATGAATATATTATTGCAGTTACAATAAAAACTAATTTGAATCCTATCTACTTCATAAAATATCACAGCTTAAGCCAGAAACTAGGTGGTTATATGAGATGACGGCTAAGCCATAAAGGGACAGAAACATCCCTTCAGACATCCCAGTCCTAACTACTCTTTCCCACAATTAATTCTTTGTTATTCAAGTGTCAGCTGAGAAGCATCCTTCTCTCACCTTCTTGTGCTGCTTGTCACATGATTTCTTTAACTCCCCATGCTAACTTTTATTAACAGGAACTCAGTGCAGTTTGTTGTACAAATACAATTTTGCCAGGAGTTGAATTGGACTTCTCTTCTATTACCAAAGGGCTTTTTGCTTTCTGTAATATATTTTCTTATAACCATTCATCTGATTTTTCTCAGTTGAGTTCTGTTTTCACTCACATGGACTACAGAGATCTTAACAATTTTCTCAAAATTGGTCTAATATAACAATTGAACAATAAATTTAAGCAACCATAGTTTGCACCTCTGAGCAGTCTGCTATGTTATGTGCTGCTATGGTACAATGATGAAAACTGAACACAGTCTCTTGAGAAATATAGACACACAGAGATATTGGAAAGTATAATATAAGGTATTTTTAAAATACAGGCTATCATAACACCTTCTGCTGTGTAGAACTTCTGAGGTGAAATTAATTCCAAGGGTTTGCAAGAGAGATAGAGGCCTCAAAAGACATTTTAGGGAATAGGGATTATTTTTAAATGCTATCTAATGGAAAAGAAATCTTTCCCAAGATGTGACTGACAAGAAGAGCTCTGCAGGAGAGAAAACAGAGGTGATTAAAAAAAAATGGTGGAGGGAAAAAATAGGAATCTGTGAGACTGATGCAAGAATATACAGCTCCTCAAAATACTTTAATACTGTAAAACCCCTTGGACATTAACAAAAATAAATCAGTAAAGAGTGGAAAATTATAACTGTAAATATTTCAAATACAAGAATCATTCATTTTATTTTTTTATGGACTCTCAGTTGTAACTAAAGGATATATATAGGTTATCAATGTCTTACTTGAATGCTTTCTCCAATTGTGATTTTATTTTAAAATCAATTTCAAGAGATTTGGGAGGAGACCAACTTCCTTCGTGAAATATTTGAGTATTAAGTTTGACTTCCAGTTTTATTATTCTATTATATAAATCTATAAAATGGATTCTGTCATCACATAGACTACTTTATGCCTAAAAGTCTTATAATACAGAGCAAATGATGCATTTTCAATGTACACCATACTTATTGTTCAAAGCCATATTTTTGTCACTCTTAAAAATTAATTTTGATTTCACCATCACCTCACTTTAAGATTTGACAATGCAGGAATTAGTGCTCAATCACATGTCTCTACCCTCTGCTATTCTTTCCCAAGGAAAGAATCATATACCATGATGATTTTTTAAAGTGACTGGTAACATTACTTATTACAATTCCCTCTGAGCTACATGAAAGGGAAGGAGTGAGAGAGTTACTCAAATCAAGCTTGAACAAAAACTCAGCAAGCTAATTCTGTTCCTTCAGGTCAAATATTGTTGCCTTGTCTAGATAATCACTCAAGCAATGTGGACTATCTTATAATACTCTAACTTTTCTCTCAAACAATGTAATTATCCCATCAGGAAGCTTAAAACAATGCACTATACACAACTTTAGCTATAAATTAATTGCACATGGATTGGTTCATTTGGGGATAATCCAAGTTTTTCTCTTACTAAGGCTTGGCTCTTCTTGCTCCATGTTCTCCTCATATAAACTCATGTCTATAATCTCTTATCTGAAACTTGGAAGTCCACCAACTTCCAAAAGCCACAATCAACATAATTTGGAACACATTGGGGTCCTCTACTCTTGGAGCAAACACAGGAATATATTCATTCTTCAATTGAAGCCTTATTATTTATAACTTGAGAGTCCTCTTCATCTCAGCATCTTGAGTTGATGAATCCATATTCTCTTGGATAATAATAGCTATTTTTGAACTCACTAGGAGATAGGAATTGTTATCATCCATTTTTCTTGATGAGAAGACAGAGCCTTGAGAAAACCAATAACAGGACCATAGTAGAACAACTAGAAATCAAGGAAGGCAAAATTTAAACCTGAGCAGCTTGACTCCAGAGGGATCCATTCTCACCAATTATCAAACCTTCACTCCATCCTTCTAACTCTTGAAGGCAACTTAGAGAAAGAATATTATCTCAACTTTTACTCTAGGAAAAGGTTTTAAGACTATTTTATTGGGGTGCCTGGGTGGCTCAGTGGGTTAGGTCTCTTTCTTCAGCTCAGGTCATGATCTCAGGGTCCTGGGATGCAGCCCTGCTTAGGGCTCTCTGCGCAGCAGGAGGCCTGCTTCCCCCCTCTCTCTTTGCCTGCCTCTGTCTACTTGTGATCTCTCTCTCTCTGTCAAGTAAATAAATAACATTTTTAAAAAAGACTATTTTATTGACAGTTTCTTAAAATATATCTACCTCATTATGAAAAGATGTTGAGACTATCCTGGGTAAGACCCACTGTGAACATTTCAATGACACACTTAGCAAAGACTTATACGGACGATATTTCATAGGATGTATTTCCCTCCCCTCAGTTATTCACATTTCCTTCTTATTTATTTCTTTACAATGCTGAAGTATTTTCAGACATAAATCTTTCCCATTGGGGACTAACTAACTAAACAATATTTTAATGATGTTTCTTTGGTGATTTAGGTTGGATAAATGTCATACCTGGCATATCAACATCTTTCATGTCAATAGTTATTAACTGACTTTTGCAGGTTGCACTCTAATTCATTTAGCTTCATGTAATTATCATGCCGTGTTCTCAAAAGACAACCTTCATTTCTCTCAAGAGCTATTTTTTTAATGAACTCATAGAATGGCTCTTTGATTAAAGTACATACCTAAAACTTCCACATAGAAATATAATTTCAATTGTTCCTTTGTTTTATACATATCTAAGCAATATAAAAAAGGACCAACTTTTAGTATTTGAATGAACAAAGTTTATGAGAGAAAAATATTGTAGCCTAAACATAAGGCCACTTGACAAAGGGGACTCAGAGTTGAAAATGATTTTGTCATGATTTCACCAGATACTGATTTATAGATATTTATAGACATGTACAGAGTCAGAAAAACTTTTTAATGCTTACTTTTCTGGTTGAATATAATTTAATCTGGGTGCTAAGGGCCCAACAGGAAAACATACTGGGATGGATCAACTCTACACTTCAGCATCAAAGTGAATGCTAAGGCCATATTTTTTGGTGACATTTGGGCTTTGAGCAATTATTTGAGTCCACCTGGATCTGATTAGCTCAAAGTAAACTAATGTCAGAATAATCTTTAATGTACCATTTGCCCCCACCCCTAATCACCTGGATCTCCCCCTCTACCCTTAGGGAAAATAGCTGTTAATATTCAGTCAAGTTAAACAGCATTCTAAGTTTGTTCCTCTGGGAATTCTGTATAACATTGGCTAACACACTTGCTAGTTACACCATTGTAAGCAAGTTATTTAAACTTTCTATACCTCAGTTTCCATGTAGATAGAATAGGGATAATAGTAATTATTCACAATGGTTGAGCTAGATATAAATTAGAACACTGCTTAAGATATATTAACCATGTGGTAAACATTGACTATTTTAACTGTGCTAGAAATAGAAGATTTAATAGTGAGGAAAATAACAACAACAAAAAAATGATTCCTGCTTCTAAAGAATAAACTATTTTAACAATACATAAAGCTATCATGAGGCTAATAAGCCAAAGATGAGTTATGGTCTGTGAATAATTGCTAGATCTAAGAAAAGAAAACTTAAAAAGTTGAGGCCAACATCGGAGACTGATTTTATCTCAGGGCATCTGTCATTTCTAGAAGAGATATTTGAGGGGCTGAGAAAATACACATTGTTTTTGACAACCCCATGGCATTACTTGTATAAAGATTAGAATGGAGGGCCCTGGATTTGGAGGCTCTGATAAACCTCCCCTATATTGGATTAGGATTCCAAAGAATTGCACTTTAGGAGTTAGGATTCCAGAAGATTATACTTTGAGAGTAAGAGTAAATTAACAATAGATAAAATTGCAACAACTGAATACTAGCTTTAAAGTTTTTTCAAAAAAAAAATATTGATAATTCTTAGCCTTAAAATAATTTTTTCTTTATAAGATAAAAACAGAGCAACAAAGAAAAGAAGAAGAAAAAGTCATGTATCAGAAAAGAAGGTGGGATGCAGCACCTGTGTGGTTCAGTTCCTTGAGCTTCAGACTCTTGGTTTCCACTCAGGTCCTAATCTCAGGATCCTGGGATGGAGCCCTGCATAGGACTCCATGCTCGAAGGGGAGTCTGCTTGTCTCCCTCTGCTCCTAACTTCCCCACCAACTCTCTCTCTCTCAAATAAATAAATAAATAAATAAATAAATAAATAAATGTAGGAATAAATTACCCACATTAGAAAAAGAGATTAAATAGGTATCTTTAATAAGGATATAAAAGGAAAAAAATAGTTAAGAATTTAGCCAAGAACTGAAATCTTAAAAAAAAAAAAAAAAATCTAGACCTGAAATGTAAGATAAATAAATGGATGAAATAGAGGGATTATTTTAAAAACCTATATGACCTAGCTAAAGATAAACTTACTGATTGAAAAGAAAGGTCATGAGATAATATCTATAATGAAGGGTGAAGAGACAAACTTTGGAAAATATAGAGAGCAAGTGAAAGATTCAGAGGGAAAAAAAATCTAATATCTAACATACATAATTGTTCTTGTGTATATTAACTAATATCTTAAATGTATATATCAACATGAATTTGATGCTTTGATTTTATTGTGGAATGCAAAATCTGAGGAGAATGTGATCACTGCTGGGAAAGATAATTTAGGACATCAAAGGTTTGTCTTTAGGATATGAGATTGTTCTTAGGTGAATTTTTCATGATTAATTTAGTGCATTTATGTCTCAATCTCCCACTAATAATTTTTAACAGAGTAGCATATATGTATAAAATATAGGAATCCATAAGTTAAATATATCTTAAGGATTCCTATATTATAAGCTAGATATGACTTATACCCACAAAAGTATGTGCTTTCATTTGTCAGTACAATAGACCTTCCAGCCATCTTAGTATTTGTAACCATCCAATAAGAGCAATAACTGATTCAAGAATTCCTGAAAATTAGTTATATAAAATTAGTTATATAAATGTTGGAGACTGTGACTGTCACAGCCTTTTGGGCACATGTTAATTTATTAATATTTATCTCATAAAGCATTGTGCAAAAGTCTTCCTAATTTTTGAGATACAGTGAGCATAAAATATAGTATTACAGTTTCCTTTGATTTGAGCTCCTATGTCTATCAATATAATTTAAGATTTATTTCTCTCAATTCCAAATGTATAGTCAAATACATATCAAAAAAATGACTGCATGTTTTCTACGACTTAAAGATACATTTTTAGACTGGCCTTTGGGATATTTCATAATAAAGATCTCAGTTTTTAGGACAGAAAAGAATACCTGGGTCAGTATTAACAGGGAAGGTCACAGGACTGAACTGTTAAGAAATGCGTCAATACTCGAGTAGGACTCAAGATCTGCACCATTAAACACCTGGCATATGGCAAGGATGTTGGTGGTATTCTGCAACATTTGCAAGAGACATGGTCTCTTCTTGTGGTTTCCTCCTTTATATATTCGCTCTATGGTTTTCATTACACCTCACTCATATAGTGTTTCTAACTGGGCAACTAGGAACAGTTTCTAGCTCTTCCAAAAGTAGGCCTTGGCCGTTTCTTCCTCTAATATGACTGAGTGTGTGTGAGTGTGTGCATGTGAAAATAGTAATTTACCATTACTCATGCATCTAGAGATTGGCTAATTCAGGCTAGCCTTGGCTGGGCTCAATTTAAGATACAAGATGAATCTGGGTCTATTCTAAATGTTTCTTCTGTTCCTGTTATGTTTGTTTAATTCCAACATAGTTATCATACAGTGTAATATTAGTTTCGGGTTTACAATATAGTGACTCAGTAATTCCACACATTACAAAATATTCATCAAGGTAAGTGTAGTCTTAATCTCCTAACATGATTTTTTTTTAACTTTGTTCTCATTCTTCTTTCCTAAACCACTTTCTTTCTCTTTCTTCCATCAAATACTGATAGAACTTTTCCAACTCAATTATTTCCTTTTTCTGTAGCCTTCTTTTATTAATCCTACCTTTTGTAATGTGGTTTTATCCAGATCCTCTGCAACCCATACAATTCATGTGCTTAACTTCACTGTCATCATTTTCTCTTTACTAGGGAGAAGCTTATGCTTGCATATGTGTATCTGTCCAATCCAGATGGTAAACATCTAAATGGTAGAAACCATATCTTATTTCTTGACTTCATATTTTGTTGACACATAAAAGATAACCAATATATTCTGATTTACATCCTGATGATAGGAACCAGTAAGAAATGCAAATAAAACTGAAAAGCTTTTTTAGTGTCTTTTGCCATAATATTATAACATAGATTTTTATTTTTTTTAATTTTAAAGTTTTCTAAATTTATGTATTAGAAATTTAAAAATTACTCTGTGTATTAAAATTTCTATGTTCTTCCCAGTTACTATAATGCAATGTACAGTTCTGATCAATTTAATTGTATTATATTATATATACATATTATATATTATATGTATTACATAAACATTATATATTGCTTTATATTTCTCTGTGTATATATACATATGTATATACATTAAATGCCTACATAGATATATACACATACATATAATTGCATATAAAACCCTATAAATTATACAGATATAATTTTAAAATAATTCAATTAGTACATCAAAATCAGTGAGATAGAAACTTTGAATGCCAGGATATTTCAGTTAGTATAATATTTTCTGTTTCATACAGTTTACCTTTTATCGGATATTTGTTGGAAAGAAATGGAATATAATATTCAAAGAATGTCCGAGGGTCCATTTTCCTAGATTACCTTTAATTCAGCTTCTATCATTCTCCAAAATCTTGTGTAATATTTAGAACTGGCATACTCTATCAAATAATTAGATTCATCCAATCAATACAATAGGTGGGAGTATCAGAAATAATATCACAGAGGGAAACATAGTTTTGTACTTAAACCTGAATTTAAGAACCACTATGTTCTATAGTTAAACTAAAACACCAGAAGCCTAAAGCATTTCTATTAATCATGTTTTACTTTATTTTGCTTCTGCCCTGGCTATTATACTAGTTCTCAAAAAGAAGCACTCTATTTTGGTTTTGTTTTTGTCTTCAAATTTTCTTGGGTATCAAAGATATAATAAAATGCATTCAAATTGTTCATAAAGTGAGATGAATTCAACACAGTGCTTTATTATTTTGCATTCTCAAAACAATTTAATGCTCTGTAAAGATTTAAAATAACATTGCTATCTATCTAAAACTAATTAACTGTAATTGTTTTTAAAATTTTTCTTCATCACCTGCAAGTTTCTTTATTTGCTACCCTAATGCAAGATCCAAGATAACACAAGCCTATGATTCTCTTCTTAGTTCTTTCTAAGTAAGACAATTTCTCTAAACTTCATTTCTTGTCTGTTCATGGCTTACAATATTAATGACTCTTTTATTATTTTTTTTCTTGCAAAGTTAGCTTCTCTTAATTTAGTGCTTGATAAGAGTCTGACAGGCACTGTGTTAAGCTTTTTTACTTATATTTTTTCATTCATTCTTAACATTCTCATCCTCAACTTATTGATGAAGGAGATACAGTAAAGAGGACAGTTTGTCCAAAGACATCAAGCCAAAAGAGCCTAATTGAAATTCAAGTGTAGATACATCTTACTTGAAAGCCCAGGTCAGGTTCTTAGTCACTATACTTCTACTCCACATTGCGTGTTTTATTAAAGATAAATCCAGGAAGCAAGAGCAGAGAGCTTAGCCTCTTAAAATATACAGGTATGTCATTGATGATGGGAGCTATTCTTTCACGGAAAAAGCAGAACTGCTTACTCAGAATTAGTGGAAAGCCTCAAATTGAGGTACAGAGACAAATCTAGTGGATGGTAATATACAAAAGTTATTTCTTCTGTGAAAATTGTATTGATATGCTAATATTGACAAGATAGCAAAGTAAATTCTCTCTCAACTTTATTGAGTTACACTGGGCAAATAACAGTAGGCAAAGATCAAAACAAAACGATGAAAGGGGAAAATGAAATTTAAAAATCAAAAACTTTCCTTTTTTTGGCAAAGCCTGATTTTCACTTTTTTTTTTTTTTCCTGGAGGAAAACTGGACATTGCATTACACTATGGCCCCAAAAAGTTTATAAGGGGAAATGCCTGTAATATTAATGCAAACATTTCAACTAATAGGCTAAAAGAGGGGCAGGAATTTGTGGAGAGAGGAATAAATCCCTCAGTCATAAAGTTATGTGATACCAATTAAAATGCACTCCCAGGTTGCAAAGCAGCTGCCAAACTGCAGAATGTTTTCAGAAAATAATTCTGGAGAGGGTCTAGGTGTCACAAGGGCTTTTAACATTTATCCTCAGAATATTTCATCCACAAATATAAGTCCATGCAAAAGCAAAGAGAGTTTGCCAAGCACAGAATTTCATTTAGCACCCTGGTAGTTCACTTAATTAGAATAAACCCAGACTTCCTTAAGACTCTTTTGTAAGCCTAAATCTCATCACCACAAACTGACTTTTTAATTATGTGGTTCTTAAGAGCCTTTGGGCATGTAATAGGACAGACTGTAAATATAGCCGTTAAGACACACACACACACACACACACACACACACACACACTTTTAGATAGTCTAGCAATGGATACAAATGATGTTCATATTACTCTTCTGTGATATGAATTTAGGAAAGGCAAATATTAACCTTTACAAGCTCAATTTCCCATCTGCAAAATAAGATGATAATAGTTGCTGCTTCACAGCTTCTATTTTGTTTTCAAAATTAGATAATTTTTACAAAGTGTATAGTACAGCACTCATGTGATTAAATTTAAGCAAACAAAATTTAAGTTAGCATTAGTGAAAAGAATGACAAAAGGAAGTCAAAAGTCCTGAATTAGAGTCCTTTCATGGTCATTAGCTAGATGCATGAATTTAGAAAAATCTCATTGTAATAGTTGTCCTCAGTGTCCTTATATGTCCACCAGAATACATTCAGAATATGAGTCCTTAATTTTATTACAATCTAGCTTGACTGAATCTCTTAAGAATTCTTAGCAGCTAATATAACTAAAGTTAAGTTATATAAACCTTTCCATTAGACTGTCCTCTTAAATTTGTATTTGAGAGAGTTTATATGTAATAAGAACCTTTTATTAATTTGCTTGTGAAAAGATGTCAAAAATGAGTAAATTATAATCTTATAATAAATTACTCTCAAGGTCAGCTTTACTCATTTGTTCAGTCCTTGTTTTCAAAAGAAAACACAGAACTGCAAAAACTGTGAACAACCATCCCAGTAAAAGCAACTGAGATTGGGGTGCCTGGGTGGCTCAGTGGGTTAAAACCTCTGCCTTCGGCTCAGGTCATGATCTCAGGGTCCTAGGATGGAGCCCCACGTCGGGCTCTCTGCTCCACAGGGAGCCTGCTTCCTCCCCTCTCTCTCTGCCTGCCTCTCTGCCTACTTGTGATCTCTCTCTCTCTGTCAAATGAATAAAATCTTAAAAAAAAAAAAAAAAAAAAAAGCAACTGAGATCAAGACAAATCATAGGGAGAGGAGTAGGAAGATACCATTTGAAGTTAATCAATGACGGGGAATAATGACAAGGAATTCACAGAGGACGACTTTAAAGTAAAAGCCGAAAACCTGGGCACTTCACACCAAAGTCAAGTTGTACCATGAAGGTTGGTAATAAAACCTAGGACATCTGATTTTTTTCCTACCCATCTGCACTAGGTAAGGAAGCAGAATATTCTGTCCCAGGTAGCTTCAGGTGAGAAATCCAGTAAGAATTAACCACATTGCACAGTTCTCAATTTTGTAAAGACAAAATTTAAATAAATCTCCAGGAAAAAAGAAAACAAGAAAGAAACAAAGCTTTGGAGAGAAGGAAAGCAATCTTGCAAATTGGTAACCCAGAAGTTGACACTCATATGCTCATGGGTCAAACATAAAACAAAGAGGAATTGACTCATTATAACTGAATGAGAACAAAAACAAGCTTTGCATTAAAAACTGTGAACTGCAACTATTGTGTTGCATATTTCATGTGGAATTGCTCAACTTACATTTTCACCATGGAAATATGGGGTATTGAAAAAAAAAACAAAAACAGGACTTGAAAGGTTTTATACCTCATGGTTGTGTTACGAAAACACCAAAGCCTATGTTTGGTAGGCTTCCAAGGGATTTAAAAATTTCCCTAATTCACCCATAAGTAGGAAAGTTTTTCATATGAACAACTATGGTAGCTTCAGATCTCACTATACATCACTATATGTCTATTTGTAGTTTATCTTGTGTGTGTGTGTGTATGTGTTTTTTTTTTTTTTAGGAAAAGGAAGTGTTTTTATATATATATATATATATATATATATATATATATACACACACACACACACACACACATATATGTGTGTATATATATAATATATAACTTAGGAATATATATATATAGAGAGAGAGAGAGAGAGAGAGCGCTTAGGAGAACAGGAAAACCAAATCCCTGACCAAGTTGTTTTCCCTTTTTCTCCTTCATTTGGGAGGAGCCAATTGTAGAGATTGCAAATGACACCATCAGTCGTTGAAATTGATGAAGCTGCTAAGATAACATTTTTCACCCCAGTGTAAACACTGATGGATCCTTCGAGGGATGCTTTACATTGCAAGTCTGGGATTTAGTTTATGGGTCTGACAAGTGTGACCTTTAAAATAATGTATTTGCTATAAAGAGGAAAGAAAACTCTTTATAAGTAAAATATATTGGCTACAAAATCACTTTCCAGCAAGTAGTCTGATTACAATCAAAATAACACACCAAAATGAAACAGTTTACCTGTGATCAATTTAATGTGGTTGTAAAATGCTAATTATGAGAGAAAACACATTCAAAGTTTGTGGTACCGTCTATAAAATTTGCAGAGAATCTAACATTCAGTGATGTGTAGCACATATGGGTAAGCAGATGGCCAAAGTATTATTTTTAAAAACAGGACTTTTGCTGACAAAATACAGAATTGGAATGGTGTGATTGGAAAGCTAAGAGGATGTTATTTATGAGGCAGTAAGCTCATGCTCAGTAATTGGATTCTTGCTAAATGGCAGATAAAAAGGACTTGGGGGGAAAAAATGAGTGTTTGCAGCTATAGAAATGAATGAGAAATTCTTCTGACAATATCCTATCTGTAATTTTTATCCCAGTCCATCACCTTTCACTTCTTTGCCTTTGGGTGAGCTGTAAGAGTCGGGCTACCTTACCACTCCGGGCTTGGTTTATGCAAGATGTTACCTTTCTTTTTGGTAAAATTCTGGGGGTGTGGGGGTTGGGGGGTGGTATGTAAAGAAATCATTCTGAATGTGCCCAAGTACAAATTAGATATAAAATATATTCTAAATCTCCATACAAAAAAAGAATATATAACAAAGCCTAAATTGGCCACTTAAAATAACTTGGTCAAAGGGTTCGAACCTTTAGTTTGTACCGCTGAGAGTACATTGTAAATGTTCTCAGCACACATCAAAGGTGGCTCTGTGAAGTGATGGATGTGTTAAGTAGTTTGATTGTGGTAATTATTTCACAATGTATACATACATCAAACATTACAATGGCAACCTTAAAATAATACAATGTTACCCCAATAAAACTGGAACAAAATAACTTCCTGATTCCGAGGCCTCTTCTTTGAACTATTTTAATATCTTGTTTATAACCCTAATACTCATCGTATGTGAATGAAATTTGGGGGGAACCCATATGCCTTCTTGGATTTACTATCGCCTTGCTGAAAACAGGAATTACCTCTTGTACATTTTTTTATTCTCCTAACCAAGCATTAGGCTTGGCATGTAGTAACTGCTCAGTAAAATTTTACTGAGTAATTTAATGAAGCCCTATTATCCCTATTATTCCATTAATAACTTTTAAACAATTTTGGGGAATATGAAAGTTTAATGTATCTTTAAAAAATGACCATTTTTAATAAAAGACATTTTAATAATTCCATGATAAGAATTAGCTTATATCTCAAATTCCCTGCCTAAAGGTGAATTACATGTATTAGCATGTATAAACTACATTTTTAAGACATTTAAACACTAGGTACAAAATTCACACAGTAATCTTTCCAAATATTAATGACAAACTACATTTCCTCATATTTTATTTTGAAATATTTCAATTCAGTTTTATGTGTTGTTATATATCATAGGTATCTCTTGTTATATATAAAATACATTTCAAATGTACATTTTCACAGCTGAAACTTGACTAATAGGAAAAAGTATGTAAATAGAATGTCATATGTAATTGTGTTTTTGCAATCACGTTTTGGTAAGCTCTCCCCACCCTTCCGAAAGCTATTCCAGCAGACTTTCTATTTGCCCTGGGCATCACAGACACGGAGGTGTGACCAGCTCACGCCACGCTGCACACCATATGACCGACCCATGAAAGCCTGGCTCTTTTCCAAGGCTAGGCCACCACAGAGTAGGCTGGGGCCAGGAGGAGAGCAGTCCCAGCCAGGCCTTGGCACAGGCTAGGTTAACCAGGAAGGACTCTAGAGCTATAATGAACTCAATTCTGCTCCCCCTCCCTGGTGGTGGTTGATGGCTGAGCCCCAGACAACAGGGGAAGAGGGAGCCCCCAGCAGAGCTGCAGCACCACCTAGAGCCTCTGCTGGCACCAGTGGTTAGAGGCAACTCTGTGCCTGCCAGAGACAGGTCTGGTCCCAGCACGGGAGAGCCCTGCCTAACCCAGATGGGCCGCACACCGTGTGACGTCTGATGGCAAGGTGAGCATCACTGCATCATGTATGCACACTCAGCACTGATGAGAGGTGCAGGTCAAGGAGCTGGTGCAGCTGGTGGAGACCACACCTCACATGCAGGTGGACTCTGCACTCAGCTCATGAAGACAAAGTTCATGGAGGGCACAGTGATGGCCCTGGAGGAGTTCTTCCACTGCAGCTGGACACTGACCAACTGCCTGAAGCTGCTGCAGACCACTGGAAAGGGGATTGGAGACCGATTCTGGGCGGTTATCAAGGGAACAAGGTCGCTGTTCAGTGAGTGAAAAATGATGCCACTGCGCAGGCCTTCCTGCCTGAATCTTCTGTCATGACACAGTTCGGCCAACTGCAAGCAGGCCCAGCTTCCGAGTGTGATCCTGGAGGAGAAAGGCAGAACTACGTCATCACTGAGCGCAGGGCCAAAGAAGCCTGGTGGATGACCTACCTCTTCAAGTTCTCACTAGAAGTCTGAAAGGCCATGAAATACCTGGAGGACAAGTACTTTGTGCACTGGGACCTGGCCGCTGCAACGTACTGGCATCCAAGGAAATTGTGGCCAAGGTCAGTGACTTCCTTCTCACCAAAAAGGCCACTAGTCCACAGGACACAGGCAAGCTTCAGGTCAAGTGGACAGTCCCCGAGCCCCTGAAAGAGAAGAAATTCTCCACCAAGTCTGAAGTGTAGAGTTTTGGAATCTTTCTCTGGGAAATCTACTCCTTTGAGAGAGCGCCTTGTCCAAGGATTTCCTGAAGGAACTTGTCCCTCAGGAGAAGGGTTATCTGATGGATATCCCAGGGCTGCCCACCTATTGTGTACAGGGTCAGTTAGAACTGCAAGCACCTGAACTCTGCCCCAAGGCCCTCCTTCCTGAATCTACATGAGAAGCTCCACCACATCAAAACTCACAAGCTATACCTGTGACAGCTGACTTCCACCCAGGTCATGGGCCTGTGGGGACTAAACCTGGAGAGTTTGTGGGCGTGGTGCCTCTACTCACTGGGTCCAAATCTGAACTGAGCCTGGAGGGACAATGGGTCTGTTTCCTCTGTTTCAGCCTGTGCACCCTCTGTCCCCCACCCCAGATCCCACCTCAGTCTGGCACCTTCTCTCATGGACAAGATTATGGGGCTTGACCCTACTCTAAGGTAGGAGACAGATACCCGCTACCATGGTCAGTCTTCCTCTAGCCTCCCATCTTGCCTAGATGGGACTTCAGCTATTAGCTTAAATATCTAAAGTCCAGTTTCCTTACATGCAAAAAAGGCAATCGATATTACCTAACTCATAATATTCTTAGCACTATGTGAGTCAATAGGTTCTACTCTTCGACTAGTCAGTGCCTAGCCCAAAGTGACTTTGCCCAGTTATTCTGAAGTCACTGATACAATCTATGAAATGATACCTGATGAAGGCTTAGCTGGATTGGTCAGGGTGTGAGCATCACCCATCTATTAAGTCAGGGATACTCAGATCTGAAAGGAAAGGCGAGCTTGCAATCCATAGATTATCTGGGATTTGAAGTAGGAACTCTGCTGACTAAAATTCTTGGTGGTTGCAGGATCTGAATTTGGAATCAGAAAGATGGAGTTTGGAATCTCTTGGGTCAGTTACTTAAGCATCCACATCTTACTTTCCTACTCCAAACATAGGGATTCATTTTTTAATGAATATACATCAAACATTTATCATGCACTTGATAGTTTTCTGTTGATTAAATGTTAAGAGGATCTGATACATGATGTATATTGAGGTCTTAGTGTAGTTCTTATCAAATACTCAGCTGCTTCCTGCATTTGGGGACCATCTTTGTTATTCATCAATTACCATATTTATATTTAAGACCTCATTATGCTAAAGTTATGCATTCTCTTGCATAGCATCTGTCCAATTCTGGCAGGGGCAATATCAGAGATGACAGTGTGAATAGTGCCCCTAGATTTGAAATATACCTGGTCTGAAATATACCTCATATTTAAAGTAAATCTTAGCTCATACATTCTGATGTTAATTCACCATTTAAGATAATATATAATTAAATGGTAAATATTCTAGTGGTGTGCAGTATTATTCCTTAAAAACATTTGGGAGAGGGGTGTCTGGGTGGCTCATTGGGTTAAAGCCTCTGCCTTTGGCTCAGGTCATGATCCCAGGGTCCTGGGATCGAGTCCCACATCGGGTTCGCTGCCCCGCAGGGAGCCTGCTTCCTCCTCTCTCTCAGCCGGCCTTTCTACCTACTTGTGATCTCTGTCAAATAAATAAATAAAATCTTTAAAAAAAAATTTAACAAAAATTGGGAAAAATTATCAGGCCTAGAATGCTCTTAAGTCTGATAGTACACAGGACAATGTTCTTGTGACTACTTGAAGATCTAATCATTCCTGGAGTTCATTTTAATTTTTAAATATCTAAATGTACTTAAAAATCCCCACATACATAAAGCACTTTAAAAGATCTTGGAAAGAAAATAAAATCCAAGATTTTTTTGTATGTAGGCTAGTTTTAGTCCCCAAACACCAGCAATTAGGAGAAATTTGAACTTTATTTTTCCTTTGCCTATTAAAAATATTTGATGATATGTCCTAAGCAAAGCATCTTAATCAAAATGTATAAAAACATATTAAAGGAATCATATCTTCAGATTTTATTATTTTGATTTTGATTCTTTTACAATGACCTGGTTGGAAATCATGAACATAATTTCTTTTTCTATGAAATGATATCCATATAATCTTAGAAAAGACCATGCTTCAACCTTGGTGAAATTGCTCTGGATTTATACTCTGCTTACATCTTTTCTTTTACTCTCTCTCAAGAACATACAGACAACCACCCTTAGAAATAAAGTATCTCCTTTTAGGTTTCACAACCTGCTTTATTCTATTTAGGTTCTTCTATTTTGTTTTGCTTTGTTTTGTTTGACTGGCAAAATCCTAAATTCAAAATCACAGAACAAATGTTTTATATGAATTTCCCACCCATTGAGTATATCTGTTTTCTGATTTTTATACATAAGTTTGTTATGCATCATGTGTGTGCGTGTGTAAATTTATACATTAACATTGATAACTTTCTTAGAACAAATTCCCTGTCATAATTTCCACAGAAAATTCTATATACTGTTTAATGTTAAAATGAGGGATGCCTTCATTCAAGATTTGATCACCAAGTGAAACTACTTTGAAAATATTTAAGAACTTGCCATTTGCCAGTTCTAGAATTATCATTGTTCTCAGCTTTTGAATCATGTTGCACAATTAGATGTAAAAGTCTGTGTGAGAAAATTATGAGAGCTTTAATTTTGCTTGGTCTTAAGCCCCAGAATTACAAGACAATAGACTGAAAACCCAAATATTCTGAAAAATATTTAATAGAAATGTAACTGATGACCTTTTCTCCAAAAATCTCATATAAGCTTTCCTTTTCTTTTTATTCCCTAATCCTCTTGTAAACACTTAGGTCAAACCTGCACCATTGTGGCAGAATTATAGGTAAATAATCAAATTGATTCACTTTGACACATGAGAACTATTACTTCTGGGTTTTCATCATTACTGTGGCCCATTATTAGTTACTTAACACTCACATGGAAGAGACACTGCTTTGTTGATGATCTACAAAGTCAGGCATTAAACTATGTTGTTTAAACACATTCTATTATTTTATCTTAATTGTGACCCTCTTAGGTATATGAACCCAGATATCATCTGAAGTTACCCTACTCTTTTTTTTTTTTTTTAAATTGCTCAGATTCTGTTTATTGGCTGACAGAATTCCACTACTTTCCCCAATGTTTCTGTGACTATTCAGGGTTTATATTCTTATAATCAACTTTGTTAACATTTCCTATTTATAGTAAATCCTCGATCACATTCTACTTGGCCTGTCTGCCCCTTCCTTTCTTACTTCTTTGTGAAATATCATGCTATAGTTTTCTGCACTTTCTTAATTTTTCTCCCCAAAATACTACTCATATCAATAGTAGGGTTAAATTTGCCTGAAGACTAAAAGCAATAGAGATTCTGCATAAAAGAGAGATAATAAGGTAATTCTAAGTGGGTGAGTTTTCTGATGGGACATTCCTTAGACATCTATTTTCAGAGGAGACCCTTATGACCAACACTGAGAATTACCTTATAAGAAACATTATGTTTTGTTCACTTCTGCTTTCTCAGTGCTGATAATTGTGCCTAGCACTTAATATAGACTCAATAACTGATGAAAAATGGACAAATTTTCTACCTAACCTCTATTTACCTCCCACTATGATGGTCCTCTATTACTCAAAATTCATCCTAAAGCCCTCTCTTCTGTGTTCATGTTTCTCTTCATTAAAATCTCTTATCTTTTCCCACTGTATCTTATAGAGCAATTTAGGTCTTGCTTTGTCTGCTCTATTTCGTTACGGTTGTGCGTTGAGAGCCGATCTTCCACAACCAAAATGACCTATGAAACAGTTTTCTGTTAAACAAATATAATTCTGCCTCCTTTGTTTTGTGTGTGTGTATGTGTGTGTATGTGTGGGTGTGTGGGTCTGTACTACATGTACACAAATTTCACTAGGCCCATTCTACAGAAAAAAGTAGACCAACCTAATCATTCAATAATAGCAGGAGGTCAAGAAAGATTTCAAACTTCTTGGTAAGCTATGTTGTTTTGATTTGCATATTTAAAATGTAAAAATTGGATATGTGTGTTTAAAAATTGGATAAGTGTAGGCAGTCAACAAATACTTTTTGAAGAATAGATTAGATTAATTTAGATTGGATGATCTGTTTAAATAATCTAAAGAGTAATTTTCTTCTACAAGGTATTTGTGTTCCAAAGTTTCTTTCTTTGGTCTGTAATATATAATGTCCTTTACGTAGAAAACATATTCTTTTTTAAAAATTTTATAAAATATCCATATATGTTGCTATCACTCCCTTGTCAGTCTACCACTATTGCATTGTTCTAAAACTCTTGGATCTTGTTGGGGCTCAGACCCATATATAGAGTGAGATAGTTATCTCTCAGATACTAATTTTCCTCCTCTTTGAAAACAACTGTCACAAAGGTACTTCATCATCCCCAGGACATGATGCAGTAATTATTCAAAGTATTTTGAAACATGATAACATAATATATTGCTATTTTTAAAAATATGTATATTTCATATTTAAATGTAATAAAACCAATCAGATAATACTAAAACAAAAATATTAAGCATTTGTTTGATATAGTTTTTTTAAATATTTTATTTATTTATTTGACACAGAGAGAGAGAGAGAGAGATTGAACAAACATAAGCAGAGAGAGCCACAGAGGGAAAGAGAGAAGCAGGCTCCCCACCAAGCAGGTACCCCGATGTGCAGCTCCATCCCAGGATCATGACCTGAGCCAAAGGCAGATGCTTAACCTACTGAGCCACCCAGGCACCCTAGTTTGAAACACTTTAATAAAAATTGAGACTTCTTTTAAGAAGTTCTGGTCACTTATTGTCTCCTTTAAACATGTTTTTCAAGGAAGCTCTAATAATACTCTCAAGGATACTTCTGAAAAGTATAAGCACAGTTTTATAAAATGTATTCCATTACCAATACCATTAATATCTGATTAGACATTGTTAATGGGATACCATCTAAATACGAATGCCAGTCTACATCTACTAATATTATTACTAATGGTGATCTTATATCAGTAAAATATACACCAATTACACAAACAACATTTTTAAACACAGGAGTGGTTTTCTAACTAATTTGGTTTTATAGTTCCCGTAAAGTTAAATGGGGAAAGAAAACAAACACATAAATGTCAGAAAAGTAAATTACATTTATGCCATTTTATTTCCACTAAAATAAGGTTTATTTTACTAGAAGCAAAACTAGTAACATCATTTAAAAAAAAAGAGGTGCAAAATTTCTAAGTTCTACTTTATACATCAGCAGTGAACATATTTCTTCACCTTCTACTTTTTTTTTTCAATAATTATCGCAGGTTCTGGACCAGTTTTAAGAAGCTTTTCTTTGAGAATAACAATTGTAAATTACTTCATTAGGGTGCATTTATTTTTATTTATTTATTTATTTATTTTGAATAGAGGTTCCTGCTGACTCTGACATTCCTGGTTTAGCTTTCTTCTTACAAGGCTATCTCACCATCCTTGAAACCAAACAGTTTTTGCCAAATCATCTTGGTGACAGTCTGGCTCCAAACAACAGAAACTTATTTTAATTTACACACATAATTTATTTGTCTTGTAAATCTTCAATTTACCATGCTTAACATTTATTTATCTTATTTAATTGAACACTATGATGTTCTAAACAGAAGAACTCACTCACATTTGAAATTCAGGAAACCATGACTAAAAACAGTCGATATTATCTTAATATCATTTTTATATCTAGAAGTACTAGAATTCATTCCATAAGCAGCAAATTGATAGGGAGAATTTAACAGAGACACAATCTCCCTACCCTAGCTACGTTCTGAAAAGAAAAGAGACAAAGGATTCCACAAAAAAACAACGTAGTCAAGATGCTACCCACACTGAAAGAGAGAGATTAGGTAAAAAACACAGACTGGGGCAGAATAGTCAAAATGCATCTATTTTTGAGAAATGCCTGCTAAATTTGCAATCTGTCTTAAAAATCAAACTCCTCTTTCTCTTCTAATCCATATGGCTTTCCGCTCTTCTTTCAGCGAGGCTAGTAACAGGCCCCGTGGCAGTGAGAAAGGACCCTCCCTCAAGACTGGCTTTGATTGTTCACTTCACAATGGCGCCTGACAGAAGCTTCCCAGATTTGGCTGAGAAAACCCATGTGAAGTGTCTGCTGGCTGTTATCACATTCCAACCTGCTGGCCACTTGCAAATATGATTCTGTTTAAAAGCCAGTTGATCCTCTGCTGCTGCTCTCTGAGAGAGAGTGCGCGTTCCCAGAGGCTCAAGCTGCCACTGCAGGAGGCCGTCTGCTGCTAACGCCAAGGAACAAAAACGCTAACGTTTTTAAGCTCCACATTAGGCCAGGAAAGTACTCAAAGGGGCGGTGTGAGGAACCCAGAGTGTAAAGGGCTACTAGAAAAAAAGTTTGCCGAGGAGAAAATATTTTAAGAGATTTTGTAGAGAGGAATAACTAGAAAGATGCCTCTTATTCAAATGGGTTCGCTCCCTCAACTTGCATACGCGGTTTTATGATCCTCTCATGATTTAGTATCTGTCCCATCAGACTGAAATCTCCAGGTCCTTGCACAGGCTTTGCATCTAGTTAACATCCAATAAATATTGATACAATACATGAATGAATGCATTACTAATATTAACTTCATCCTCACCTACACTGCTATCTCTTGCTTCCCATCCTCCATACTTTACATTGTAATACAAATGTAATACAAAATGTATTTCATTTATTCGAGGGTGGAGACTGTCCTTAGGATTCTCTTGGGTTCAATACTTTGTGTTTCTTCTCTTAAAAACACTTCAGCAGCTGCTGAGGGTGAGAATGATTTTGAACCCCTGGATACTTTGGACATCTACAGAAGTTTATGTTCATTGAGACTTGGGGTGGGAGGGTAGAAGAGAGCCATTACTGCTATATAATAAGCAGGGCCTAGGGATGCTCTAAACATTTTCCTATGCACAGGAAAGTCCCCACAACAAAACATTTTCTGGCTCAGAATACCCAATCATGTTTGTAGCCCAGGCTCAGGGGTCCAAGAGCACCTGGCTCTGGGGAATCCCGAACAGACTGGGTTCTGCCACTCTCCCCTCTGACAAAATCCAAAGGGAGATAAACTGCTAGAGTTGGCAGTTACATAGACAAGAGCAGGAGGGTAAAAAAGAGGATAGCAGATGGTTCCATGATAAGGACCACCCAATCTCCCTTAGTCCAGCCCCTTTTCTGGTTTAGCACAGTGTGTTGAACAGAAGATACAGGCCACAGAGATGGTCCCAACTTTGGAGTATGCTCACTTAAGGAAAGCCTTGTGCATTCATAATCCCAAGATTGTTATAATATCATTATAACATTATTTGCATTATGGTTTTGCACACCCCCCTCACCCCTGCCAGGTGTCACTTAGACACTCTTAGGAAGATGGCAGACAAGAGCAGGGGCAATAGTTTGGAGGGGGGGCAACCAGAGCAGATGCAGAAGGTGGTGTGATAATGACAAGATGGGAAGGAGGAGACCAAATAGCCCCCCCCCCAAAAAAAAACACAATTCAGATCTCAATGGGCTGCTACCCACCCTCAGGTGAGCCCACTCCTGTCCCTGGAGTGTACTTTTGCTTTGCTAAATAAAACCTTTGTTGCTTTAACTCTCTATTGAGTCTCTTTAGTGGATTCTTTCCTTCAAGAATCCAAGAATTGAGGAGTTTTATAATCCAGTACCAACAATAATATAAGTGGTGGTGAAACAAGAAAAGAATTTATTTCAGTGAGGCCAACAACAGGAAGACAGTGGACCAGCATCTTAATGACTGTCTCCTGGTGCTGAAAATACTTCCAGGTTCATATAAGGAAAATGTAGGGCAAGGGTGAGTGGGTATTTGCAGGTAGGCACTGAGAGACAAGCTGAAAAGAAGAACCCAGCTGTAAACTTTGAGGTCATATGGAGACCACCAAAGTCTTCTTTCCTATTGAGGTTAACAAAATATGCCTTAAAAAAATGTTTGTTCTTTTCCACCAAAGAGTTGTGGGCTCTCTTGTGTTTGTTTTTGTTGTTGTTGTTTGTGTGTGTGATTTCTTTCTCTCCAAGTTGAAGCTGTTAAATGTCTGCAGACTATGAGCCCCAGGAGGAACATTGTTCTTTCCTGTCACCCTTTGTGCCTGTTGCCACCTATTCAGGTATTTGCCTGCAAACAAACATCAATAAAGTTACAACCTGGAGCAAATCAGCATATACCCCAGGGTTATCACCATTTATTTTCTAGACTTTACCTCAAGGAGAAATGTGCCTTGAGAAAAGGGCTGCTGATGCCCTGTGCTTTGTCTCTTTATCAAGGGGAAAACTGCCTCTTTTCACTGTTCTGAAAATAAGCTTTTAAAATGCAAAGGTACTTTGGCAAAGTTCTGGATTTCCACCCATATATATGCACAGGAGCATACAGGCCCACTCATGCACACCCTACACAGATGTTTTGCTTTGCTCTTGCCCTGGAAAATTTAAAGCCCAATTCTAGAATGCAAGATGCATTTGAGATTTTCTTCCAGCCTTCTTTGGAGAACAAGTTCAATGACAAATTAGGAACATAATATGATTAAAGTAAAAAACGTTAGGTCTTTCTTCTACCTAATTGTTAGGCTCTGCATTTGAAAGACCTTAAGTGTAGAAAATGAATTGGCTTTTGGTACCAGAATAAGGTAAAGGTTGGTAACTTTGTGCTATATTCAGTGTGTGATTACTCAGTAAAAGCTAAATGCATTTAAAAAATAAAATCATTTAAAAAAACAGAAATAAGTGACCTTCCGTTTCCTTCTTCCTCCTGAACAACCCTCTTGCAAACTAGAAGAGCTGGCTTCCAAGTTACAGAGATGAGCTGCTCTAGATGATTTTCTATATTATTTTCTTGCTGCATTTGCAATTGATTTCTCTAATCTAAAAGTTAATCACAGATTTGGCCTAGCTCCTGATCTTACTTATATCTTGAGACCACAAAGCCAGTTGTTAAATTTTGGCCTTTCTCTAACTTGCTGTCACGTAGTCCAAATCTTAAACCAGCACTTCTCTCCATAAAAGGCAACCAAGAAAGCAGCCTCCAGTGTTAGTAATGAAGGGTTGTTGAAAGAACACTGTAGCAGTCCCTTCCTGGGACATCCCTGGAGGACAGTGGTAAAGGGAAATCCTCCCAGTGGGCAGACTTTGAAATGGTACACATGGTTGTTCAATTTGCTTGGAAAGAGAAATGGCCAAGTGTATGATTATTTATGAATTCATGGGCTGTGGACAGTACTTTGGCTGAATGGTCAGGGTCTTGAAAATGATTAAAAAATGAGTCATAAGAAAAGTTGGGAAGATGTGGATGGATCTCTCTGAATGGGTAGAAAAAACATCAAGATACTTGCATCCTATTTAAATGCTCACTAAATGGTGACCTCAACAGAAAAGAAGTTTAATAATCAAGTGAACTAGATGACCTATTCAGTGGACACCGTTCAGCCTCTTTCCCCAGTCACTCCTATCATCATCAATGGGCTCATGAACAAAGTAGCCATGGTGGTAAGAATGGAGGGTATGTTTGAGCTCAGCAACAGACTTTTGCTCTCCAAGGCAGTCCTGGCTATGTCCATTGATGAATGCCGAGTCTTCCAATAGCAGAGACCATGTTGAGTTCCCAGCATGACATCATTTTCTGGGATGCTCAACAACCTCAAAAATGACAGGCTGATTACTTGACAGCTTCCATCATGGAAGAGTCAGCATTTTGTCCCTGTTGTAATAGACATGTACTTGGTACAGATTTATCTTCCCCACATGCAATGCTTTCACCAGGAGATACAATGACTTCATTGAGCTTGAAGTTAAAACTGTCACCCGATCACTTTGGTTTCCTCATACCTCTGAATTAATAGGCAAAAAGAGAGTTAATGTACTTACTGGGATAATTGATCCTGATTACCAAGGGGAAATTGGACTACTTCTCCACAATGGAGGTAAGAAAGAACATGAGTAGAATACAGGATTCCTTAGACTGTCTCTTAGGATTTCCATACCCCATAATTAAAGTCAATGCACACCTACAACCCAGTTGAGGCAGGACTACTAATGGCCCAGACTCTTCAGAAATTAAGATTTGAAACATACCACCAGGTAAAGAACCACAATGAGCTGAGGGGCTTGCTGAAGCTAACAGGAACACCAAATGGGTATTAGAAGAAAGAAACTACAGGGGTGCCTGGGTGGCTCAGTCAGATAAGCATCTGCCTTCCACTCAGGTCATGATTTCAGAGTCTTCTGCTAAGCAGGGAACCTACTCTCCCTCTCACCTTTTCCCTCCCCCCTGCTTGTGTGCTCTCTCTCTCACTCAAATAAATAAATAAAATCTTAAAAAAATAAAAAGGAAGACAAAGGAAACTGTACATACAAGCTATGGTTATGTGCCTAGTTACAGAAAGGAGGACTGCAATTGACATGATTATTTCCTCATTACATTGCTATGAATATGTTTGTGTGTGCATGTTCATGTGTAGGTATGCATACAATGTCAATATCTTTTTTCTTTTCTTTTGTTCCCTGATCATGTAACATAAAATATACTAAATTTATAGTATTTAAGTTATAAGATATCAAAGAGAAGAGTTAATGTAATCCATGAACTTTACCTTATATTCTGGAGAAGAGTTTTAGTGCATTTCCAGCTATATGGAGGATAGTTGTATCATGATGATTGGAATTGTGACCTTGTTATTGTACTTATTTGGAACTTAAGTGTGGTGTAAGTAGATACATATGGGTGACAACTAACAAGGAATGGACTCGTGATTATCAACTTTATGAGTCAACTTGACTGAGTGATAGAGTGCCCAGATATTGGGTAAAACATTATTCTGAGTGTTTCTGTAAGGATATTTTCAGAAGAGATTAATATTTGAGTTGGTAGACTGAGAAAAAAGCAGATGTCCCTCCTTAATTTGGATGGTCTTCATGCAATCAGTTGAAGGGTTGGATAGAACAAAAATCCTGACCCTCCTGAGAAGATGAGGGAACTTACCTTGCCTGGGTGTTTGAGCTAAGACATTGTGGGGTTTGGGGTTTTGTTTGTTCTCCTGCACTCAAACTTAAACTAAAGCTTTGGGACTCCTTGGTTCTAAAGCCTGCTAGTTTTAAACCAGAACTAAACCATTGACACTCTTGGGTTTCTAGCTTGCCAACCGCATATTTTAAGATTTCTCAAGATCCTTAATCTGTTATCTTCTAGAAATTTGGGGAAACATACTGAGCAAGGTATACATGTTGCTTGTACTCCTTGTACTCACAATCTATGAACATAGTAGTTCAGTCTTGCACATGACATGAATTACATCTGATATTAATTTCAAACAACCCTTTACATCAGAATTTTAGAGTCTATTTTTCATCCTTCGTTTTGTGTTTATACTTTCTTTTTCTCCCTTCTTTTCTGTTTCTTTCTTTCTCTTTATTTTTTCCAGTATATGCTTATTGAGGATCTATAATGGGAGCTAGGGTCCTTGCTGGATACAAAATAAAAGTGACTCTGCCTCTCCCTCAATGAGTTCAAAGGGCTCTGTTAAATGATAGTGTAAACATATGAAGAAAGAAATAATTTTAGTAAAGGAGGATATATGAAGGAAGGCTTCAGGGAGAAAGTGACTTTTTAGATGATCCTTTAAAGGAAGCAAGTCTCCCACGGTCAAATATACTAAGCTGAGGTTCTAAGCTGAGGTTCAAATTGAGCAGCAATTTCAGAATACCCAACGAATTTATTGAAGGTGAAATTTTTTGGCTCCATGCGGTTTGGTTAAGATGTCTACTTTGGGAGAAAATACTAAATGTGAGTCCAGGAAGAGCTTAGAATTGTGTAAGGAGAAATTTAGAGATGATATTTCTTCTACCACCAGGATTTAACATAAATAAGTATTGATATGTAAATATTGAAGCTATAAATTATTTACAGAAATAATAGTGCAAAATGGAAACTCTAAACTAGTTTTCAGTTCCTGTTTTATTCCCTGATAGATTTGGGTTTCTATTTAGCTATAAAAACAAAGCATTGTCATGCTGTGTTTATTATGGAAAAATCTCTCTGTCCTGCTTAAATGATTTGAGTTTTCAACAACTTCAGATGACAAACTGTAATTTTGCCTTTTAAGCCAACTTACATTGTCTTTTCTTAAGGAAAATCACCTAGATTTGCCATGCCTGTTGCACATTACTTCTGAATGTGCCTCATATCTTAGTGTGTAATTCATGATTGATACTTTATTTATTTAGAATATTTTTTTAACCAAAAGGTTTTCAGGGTGTATTAAGAAAAGTGGATCAATATATCATCAGAATCCTTAGAAAATACACTCCTTTAGGAACACTTTTGTTAGGTGTTCATGAATTTTTAAAATTTCTCTTAAGGACAAAAACTAACAGCTACTTTCAAAGTCAACAAATATTTTTAGGAAATTTAAGTTGATAAGTAAAGCTGGGAAAAGTTACATTTTTTTAAATGAAAACTTCATTATTCTCATTAGTCTATCATTTTAATGCTTTTTCATGACTTTGCAACTAAACCAACTAGGTTATTTGACTTGGACTACCTCTACCTTCTTTCCATCTCAAAGTATCTATGACTCAAAATTTCTAAAAGCCGTGGTAAACATTAGCATAAATGAGCATAGGAAATAATGTACATTTCTTGCTATAATTCTGAACTCACTTTTAGTCATTGAATTAAGTTTCAGCATAGCTTTGTCCCAGAAAAGTCCAGGGACATGCATTATTAAAACTAATTTTCTGATACTTCAGCAGTCATATTAGGAAAAAAAAAAAAAAATCTTGAGGATATCTTTACTTAAAAGTCGTCCTTCAAAACAACTAAAGATGGTAAAATGTATAGATAAAACAATGTGTTTTGGAGTGTGATAACTTGGGGATGTAGTGTGATTGTTTTTGTTAACAAGTTATGCGGTCTTTGATGTGTCATCTAACCTTTTCAATATGTCAGTTTTCTAAACTATGACACAGAGATAAAATCTAGTATCCCTATTGCATTGTTTCATGAATTAAATGTGATAATAAATTCAGAGCATTGAATATAGTGCCTGGCATAGAGCCCATGATCTCTAAATTGTGGCTATTGCACTTAATAAAAATATTAAAAACTTAAGAAGCATCTCTGACATTTTAAACAAGGTGATATTTTGCTTCTCTGTGTTTTGTTGTTTTCATACCTGCATTTTCTATCTGATAAAGATACCATGCAGATTTTCATAACAAATTATTTATCCTATTTTTGATTTTGGCATTCAATCAATGATAATTTTTTTATTTATTCATTAATGCTTCTTCTATTGTACTCCCCATCTTTCTTTCATTGCTCCAATGCCAATTTTTAGACATGACTACAAATTCTTTGACACTGCTCCCCTCCTCTTCCATCTGGGAAGCCTTATAATTACTTCAACCAAAAAATTATGGAAATGATGCTAAGTGACTTTCAAAACTGACCAAAAGTATACGTAGCTCCTTCTTTATTCTCTGGAACAGTGCCTCTTGCCTTTGTGAACCCCAGAGTAAAAATTCCAACTTCTCTGATGCCACTGTGCTTAAGTGTTGGTCTCCAGTTCTAGTCGAGTGCCATCACTTGGCCAACTTCACCAAGGTGCCAGGTCTGCAAATAAAGCATGGTCAGCTGATCCACAATTTAGATAAAACAAAATCGCCAGTGTCAATGTCATGTGGAATAAGAGACTTGGACAAATAATTCCTGGTAAATTCCTGAACCATGCAATCATAATATTTAGTAAATGGTCATCGCTAAGGCTCTAAGTTTGGACAGTTTGTAATGCAGCAGCAAAAGATCACCAGAATGAGTACGTTATTAGGGTTTGCCCTTTTCACATTCACCATTTTGATACTAAAATCTTTTGCACTTGCTGAAAATAATGGACTTCATAATGAGGTAGTTACACATATGACTGGAAAGAAGGCCCTTCATTTTAGGGAACAGATAGCAATGTTATTACTCAAAAAACCCATTACAAGTACAATTATTTGCAGGCTAGTTTCTGCCCCTATGGCTAATTACATGCAGACAATTTGAATGAAAAAATCAAATGCCTGTTAGAAACTTCTCAGAAATTCATTTTTTTAAAGATTTTATTTATTTATTTGACAGACAGAGATCATAACTAGGCAGAGGCAGGCAGAGAGAAAGGACAAAACAGGCTCCCTGCTGAGCAGAGATCCTGATGCAGGGCTCGATCCAAGGACCCTGGGATCATGACCTGAACGAAGGCAGAGGCTTTAACCCACTGAGCCACACAGGCGTCCCAGAAATGCATTTTTAAAATTATTCTATACAGGTTTTAGGTGACTGTGTCCATTTATATCACAAGACATTATTCAGAGTGGAATTGGTACTTCTGGTACTCTTAGCTAAAATTGTGCCATTAATTTATCTTTGCATAAAATTGTTTATGTTTTGGTATTTTATTTTTTATCCTTAACCTTGATGTACTATTAACATGCCTTTTGGCTTCTTAAATGCATCTAATTGTGAAAAGTCCATTATATTGCAAAATGTAAGAACATTTCCTTATTCATAGGATTCTGAAGGGAAAAATGGTAAATTACATTCTTTTTAATATACACTGTATATTTGTTACAGATAAGTGGAAAATTAGCATAGCCTAAAGGAAAATATAATAATTTGAATTACTATAACCCCAAAACAAGAAAAAATAGTGTAACTTTATACCTTTATAAAAACATGTATATTCTATATATGTAATATGTTACAAAATGTTTCACTTCTGCATATTGCCTGTAAACTTCTTTATTTACATAGTGATAAATTATGAACAGGAATGCATACTAAACAAAGATGCTTGTCATTTTTAACCTGCACAGATTTCTTTCCTTAAATCGCTTGGCCTATTATTGTTATACATTTATATGGTTCTTAACTTTTTACTAATGTGAACAATGTATCAATGAAAAGCATATATATCTTTGTGTACTTGTCTAGTTATGTTTTTAAGGATGTTTTTCTGCTCTGAAAGCAGATATAAAAATAAACACAAAGGATCAGAAAAATATTTCAGTCTTTTTTCTTTATCATGTGGTATTATTTCCTCATTGGCAAATTCCTCAGATCAGCCAGATACTTTTATAATGGCTTTTTAATTTTTTTTCTATTTATTTCAACTAAATGATTTAGAATATTAACAAGATTTCTTACATCTCTTTGATAGGATAGTTCTTTTAATATGTGATGATTTGTAACTTAGAATTTTCAAAACCAAGACAAACCACTAGGCAACTTTGGATCAAAAAAAAAAAAAAATCTTTCTAGTTGTAATTATCATTACCTGCCTTAGCACAGTGATGGGAGAGAATGTTTCCTGGGAAAAGACTGTATTTTATAAAATCTTCATTGAAATTTTCTTCAAGAAAACCTTGAGATAGGATATTGTCTTAAATTTATAAATGAAATGTAGTGATATGTTAGATTATTATAGTTAATATGTCTCTGTCTTGCTCTGCATAATCCCAAGGCCCTAAACTTCTATAATCCTGAATGAATGAATGAGTCTTAAAAAAATCACTATATGATGCTGCACTTCAAAAACATTATAATGAATATTATGTAGAAACATGAAGAAATATGTTTCTAAATGAGACAAAACTATAATAAAACATATCCCCAGCCATAATTAAAAGTACTTAAGTAATTTTATCGAGAAAGGCTAAAAAGAAATTTAACTGTAAAAACATTGTATTATGATTTGGAAACTCATGAAATCACCTATTCATTTATCTTTTCAGAAATAGTTATTAAACATTTGCTTTATTTCAAGTGTTTTTGCACTTAGAATTATGGGCAATGCCCTTTCCATTTTCCTCTGAATTTTCCTTAAATTGGGAGGGCTACATATTAAAAATATAATCATATTTTTTCTTATTTTCACATGATACTAAACAAAACATAATTTCTTAAATAAAAAGGAAAGCTGGGGGGAAATTTGTGACTCAGCTGAATAATAGGCATAAAAACTGGATTATTGGAGTAAAACTACAGAAGACAATGGGAAATACAAAGAAGTTCAAGGAATTGAAAATGAAGATATAAAAATGAGTGAGAGACTAAAAAACTGCAACATCTTGGTGACAGAAATTAAAGAAGACCTAAATAAATGAAAAGATATCATACAGTCATGGATTGAAAAACTTATTGTATTTACAATGGCAATACTACCCAAAGAATTCTATTGATAGGTACCATTTCTGTCAACATTTTAATGGCCTTTTTTTTTTTTTTTTTGCAAAAGTGGAAAAGCCAGTTCTTAAATTCATATGAAATTTAAAGGGGCCCTGAATTATCAAAACAATATTGAAAGAGAAGAAAGTTAGGTGATTCACAGTTTCAAATTTCAAAACTTACTACAAAGGTACAGTAGTAAGGCACGTGGGTGGCTGGCTCAGTTAGTTAAGCATCTGCCTTCAGCTCAGGTCATGATCCAGATATCAAGCCCTGCATTGGGCTCCCAGTCAGCAGGGAGCCTGCTTCTCCCTCTCCCTCTGCCCCTCCCCACAGCATGTGCTCTCTTTCCTCTTTCTCTCTCAAATAAATAAATAAAATCTTACAACAGCAACAAACAAAGGTACAGTAATAAAAACTATATGGTACTGGCATAAGGATAGACATATAGACCAAATAAATAGAGCTGATAAAATTAGCACATATATTTAGAGCTAATGGATTTCAACAAGGGTGCTATGACAACTTGATAGGGGAAAAATAGTCCCTTCAACAAATGGTGGTAGGACAACTGAATATCCACATACAAAAAATGCAGCTGGAACCCTATTTCACTCTTACCAAACAAACAAACAGAAAACCCAAAATGGATTAACCATCTAAAAATAACAGTTAAACACATAAAACTCTTAGAAGAAAACATAGGTAGGAATATTCATGACCTTGTATTTGACAATGGATTTTAAGATATAACACCAAAAGCACAATCAACAAAAGAAAAAAAAAAAGAATAGGTCTACTAGACTTCATTAAAATTAAAAACTTTTATGCATCAAAGGGCATTATCAAGAAAGAGTAAAGACAACCTACAGAATGGGAAAGAATATTGCACATCACATATCTGATAAGGGTTCTGTATTAGCCACAGGTCTCTAGAGAAAAAGAACCAATAGGAGAGAGAGAATACATAGATGACAGATGATAGACAGATGATAGATGGATAGATAGAGATGAGGATGATGATGATAGATAGATAGATAGATAGATAGATAGATAATATAAATGAGCATTTAGCATTGGAATTGCCTCACACTGTTACTGAAATGGAGAAATCCCAGTCTGTCATCTACAATCTGGAGAACTGGGGAAGCCCACAGTATAATTCAGTCAGTGAAGGCCTGAAAAGCAAGGATGACGATGGTGTAAGTCCCAGAGTCCCAAAGCCTGAAAACCAAGAGTTTTGATGTCTGAGATAAAAGAGGGGCACCCCAGTTCAAGAAAAGTGAGAAAATTGATCCTTTGTTTGTCTCTTTGTTTCACACAGGTCCTGACAGTTTGAATGACGCTGACCTATTTTGGTGAGAGTGATTCTCTTTACTCAGTCTATTGAATCAAATGCAATCCACACCCAGAAATAGTATTTTACCTGCTATCTGAGTATCCATTAGCCCAGTCAAGTTGACACATAAAATTAACCAGCACAGGCTTAATATTCAAAACATAAAAAGAACTCCTAAAACTCAATAATAAAAGACAAACAACCTACTTAAAAGGGCAAAAGACTTGAATAGATATCTCTCTAAAGAAGAAACACGAAGGCCCAAAGAGCACATGAAAGATACACGTCGTGTATGAAAGATACACGATGTCATTAGTCCTTAGGGAAATGCAAGTCGAAATCCTGAGATACCATTTGATACCTACTAGGATTGCTATAACGATATTTCGAAAATGGAAAATCACAGCGTTGGAAAGAATGTGGACAAATTGAAACCCTGGTGTAGTGCTAATGGGAATGTAAATGGTGCATCTCTGTGGAAAGCAGTCTAGTGTTTCCTCAAAAACTTAAATATAGAATTATCACGGGACCCCTCAACTACATTCCTGTTTGTGCACCCAAAAGGAGACAGATACTCAAACACAGTCATGCACATTCATATTCATAACAGCAGCACTACTCACAATACTCAAGAGGTAGAAAATACCTAATGTCCAAAAATGGGTGAATGGGTAAACAAATTGCACTATACACTTAAAATGGAATATTCTTCAACCATGTAAAGGAAAATCACAATGATATATGGATGAACCTTGAAAACATCCTGCAAAGTGAAAGAGCCAGACATAAAAGCCACATATTATAGAATTCTGTATATGAAATACACAGAAGAGGTAAATTCAAAGGGACAGAAAGTAGATTGATGGTTTCCAGGAGCTCATGGAAGGAGAGACTGGGGAGTGACTTCTGAGTACAGGGGTTTTTTTGGGGGGTGATGGTGAAAATATTTAAATTAGATAGATGTGATGGCTGTACAACACTGAGAATGTACTAAATGTCATTGAGTTGCTCACATCAAATGGGTAATTAGCCAGCAATTTCATTTAGTATTTACCCACATGAATTGAAAACTTAATTTTACATAAAAACCTGCACAGAAATGTTACATCATCTTTATTCATAACTGCCAAAGCTCATAAGCATAAGTCCCAAAGTACCAAAATTTCCTTTTATATGTGAATGGATAAACAAATGAAAACACAAAGAATATTATTCATCAATAAAATAAATGAGTTATCAAGCTGCAAAAAAATACGAGGAAACCTGAATGCATATTGGTGAGTGAAGGAAGCCAATCTGAAAATGCTACATACTGTATTATTCCAAATATATGACATTCTAGAAAAGGCAAATCTATGGAGAAAGTAAAATGATCAGTGATTGCCTAGAGTAGAGTGTTGAGGAAGAAGGATGAGTAGGTAAAACACAGAGGATTTTTAGGGCAGTGAAACTGTTCCAGATGATACTATAATACTAGATATATATCCTTTTTATCTTCTTTTCAAACTAAATTTATTTTTTAATTTAAATTCATTCATTAGCATATAACATATTATTGGTTTCAGAGGTAGAGGTCAGTGATTCATCTGTCTTATATAGTACCCAGTGCTCATTACATCACTTGTCCTCCTTAATGTTTATGACCCAGTCACCCCATCTCTCCAACCCTCTCCCCTCCAGCTTCCTCTTAGTTGGTTTCCTGTGATTAAGAGTGTCTTATGGTTTGTTTGCCTCTCTGATTTTATCTTGTTTTATTTTTTCCTCTCTTCCTCTATAGGTACATATCCTTACACATTTTTCAAAACCTGTAGATATACAATGCTAGGAGTAAATCCTAATGTAAGCTATAGATTCTTATTAATAATTATATATAATATTATACTAGTTCATCATTTATAACAAATTTACCACATTAATGGAAGATGTTAATAATAGAGAAAACCAAGAGAATAGTAAATAAGAACACTGTACTCTCTACTGAATTTTCTTTAAATCTAAAATTTTTCTAAAAATAAAGTCTATCAATTTAAAACACAGGTCAATTTGTGTTAATGTTAACCCTCTTGTTAATGAACTCCATTTCATTGAAAGCATGACCTCTGTATTTGTATGCTATGTAAATATAATCTCAATTAAAAAATAACAAAAAAAAACCAACATAAAATTATGCAAATTGTCTAATATTGAGGGGTCAAATATATCATTGGCTTTCTAACACTTGCTTTTACAAACCAAAAGTAATACTGAAACCTTTGCACTTTCTTGCATATATGTAACTTGATATCTAAAAAATGTCATTAGTTTTCACAATGTGTTTGCCTCCAAAACACAGGTATCAGGAAAACCACTGCTAAACCAAAACAAAATGGGAAAGTAAATCATATCAACATCGTCATCATTGGACACATAGACTCAGGGATGTCTAACACTACCAGCCATCTGATCTACCAATGTGGTGAGGTCAACAAAAGAACTACTGAAAAATTTGAGAAGGAGGCTGCTGAGATGTGAAAGGGCTCCTTCAAGTATGCCTGGGTCTTGGATAGACTGAAAGTTGAACGGAATGCGGTATTGCCATTGATATCTCCCTGTGGAAATTTGAGACCAGCAAGTATTACTCGCTGATGCCACACTACACAGAGACTGTATCAAAAACATGATTGCAGGCACGTCTCAGGCTGACAATGCTGTCCTGATTGTGGCTGCTGGTGTTGGTGAATTTGAAGCAGGTATCTCCAAGAATGGACAGACCCATGAGCTTGCTCTTCTGGCTTACACACTGGGTATGGAACAACTAATTATTGGTGTTAACAAAATGGATTTCACTGGGCCACCCTAAAGCCATAAGAGATATGAGGATATTGTTAAGGAAGGCAGCACCTACATTAAGAAAATTGTCTACAACCTTGACACAGTAACATTTGTGCTCATTTCTGATTGGAAAAGTGACATCATACATGCTGGAGCCACATCCTAACATGCCTTGATTCAAGGGATGGAAAGTCACTTGTAAAGATGGGAATGCCAGTGCAACCACACTGCCCAAAGCTCTGGATTGCATTCTACCACCAGCTCATCCAACTGACAAGACCTTGTCTGCCTCTCTAGGACATCTGCAAAATTGGTGGCATTGGTGCTGTCCCTATGGGCCGAGTAGAGACTGGTCTTCTTAAACCCGGCATGGTGGTCACATTTGCTCCAGTCAATGTTACTACCAAAGTAAAGTCTGTTGAAATGCACCATGAAGCTTTCAGTGAGGGTATTACTGAGGACAACGTGAGCTTCAATGTCAAGAATGTATCTGTCAAAGATGTTCATTGTGGCAATGTGGCTGATGTAGCAAACATGACCCACCAATGAAAGCAGCTGGCTTTGCAGCTCAGGTAATTATCCTGAACCATCCAGGACAAATCAGTGCTGGATCTCGACCTGTGATGGATTGTCATATAGCTCACATTGCTTACAACTTCGCTGAGCTGAAGGAGAGGATAGTTTATTGTTCTGGAAAAAACCTGGAAGATGGTTCCAAATTCTTGAAATCTGGTGATGCTGCCATTGTTGATATGGTTCCTGGCAAGCCTATGTGTGTGGAAAACTTCTCTGGCTATCCTCCTTAGGGCTATTTTGCTGTTCATGACATGAGACAGATGGTTATTAGGGGTGTCATCAAAACAGCGGACAAGAAGGTGGCTGGAGCTGGCAAGGCCACTAAGTCTGCCCAGAAAGCTCAGAAGGCTAAATGAGTATTATCCCCAAAACCTGCTACCCCAGTCTTAGTAAGTGGTGGAAGAACAGTCTAAGAATTGTTTGTGTCAATTGGCCATTTAAGATTAATAGTGAAAGACTGGTTAATGATAACAGTGCCTCATTAAACCTTCAGAAGGGAAGGAGGATATATTGTGGACCATTTGTTTTTGTGTATGTGTGGAAGTTTTAAGATATTAATTTTTAAAATCAGTACTTTTTAATGGAAACAACTTGACCAAAAATCTCTCATAGAATTTTGAGACCTATTAAAAGTTTAAGGAGAAAAATAAATAAATAAAAATTGTCATCATAAAAATTAAATAGCTGAAAAGAACTAGTTTTGAACATATTTTGATTATCAAAAACTAGGAGGGCCTGGGTGGCTCAGTCATTAAGCATCTGCCTTCTGGTCAGGTCATGATCCCAAAATCCTGGGATCAATCCCACATAGGGCTCCCTGCTCAGTAGGAAGCCTGCTTCTCCCTTTCCCATTCCCTCTGCTTGTGTTCCCTCTCTCTCTCTTTGTGCCTCTCTCTATCAAATAAATAAAATCTTTAAATAAATAAATAAATATCAAAAACTATATAAAGTATTATATAAGACTTCTAAATATACCTAATGGATTCTAAAAATGCAGCATCATTAACTTAAAAACATATAAATATTAATTCATTAATATTCATATATTTGATATTTTTCCTATTCTTGAATGAGCAAGTAATTCCACTCTAATTCTTAGAGAAAAATGCTTTTTTCCTGTATTTTTAGATGTAAAATATTTTCTTCATCACTCTATTATACTTTTATTATACAAAATATGAATTAAAAAAATTTTATTGTGACCATAACACTGACGAGTGAAATAAAAATATTTCTGGACATTATTATAATTGTTATTAGTACATATTTGATCAAAAACAAATAAAAGAAAAACTGTTAGCATTTAATAAACATAAAAAATTAATTGGAAATATATTTCTTAATGAGATAAATGATCTTTTTTTTTTCCATCATCAGACTTTGCATCAATTGATTAAAATAATGGTGCTAAAAAGTGTCATCTTTTTTAAAGATATTTATCTGTCAGAAAGAGAGTGCACAAGCAGAGGGAGAAGCAGGCAATCTGTTGAGCCAGGAGCCCAATGTGGACTTGATCCCAGGACCCTGGGATCATGACCTGAGCCAAAAGCAACTGCTTAGCTGAGCCATGCAGATATTCCAAGTGTCATGTTTTTGCATTAATTTATTTCTATTAATTGTTTTATAAATGCTATCAGCTGAGAATTAGTATTCATAGAAATAAATAGAAGTGATAAAAGTTTCCTTCTAACAAATTTACTCATTTTTAAAACTCTGAAGTATGTGCTGCAAATTACAACATGATATATTATTAAAAGTTATCTGCACTGATTCATTAGCTTACAACTCAGGTCTTCTCTCAATGAAAACAAAGATTGTAAACTACCTCCCTTGAAAAAAGTATTTGTTACCAAGGAATTGGCTTCTAACATCTTCGGTTCCAAGAATTATGCCATTTTTTACCTGAATACTAAACAAAGGGCCATTAATCTTTCACTTAGAGGCACCAGGTTTTATCTAATATCGCTGGAAAGAATTGAAAAAAATTAATGTTGTTAAGATTTTCAACATAAATATTTTTAAATTATCAAAGCCTTTAAATATAGAACTATAAATAGAAAGTGTAGAAATACAGAAATATAGAATTATAAATAGAAATATAGATAGAGAAATATAAGCAAGTATGGGTATAAACATAACTTATCCAAGACAAGAAATGCCCTGTGGGAATTAAAATATGCATAGAACATTAAAATATATGTAGAATTGAAAACTTGACAAAAATCCCCCAAAACAATGGAAGTGTGTTAAGAGTTTGGTAATCTCAAACACTGTATTTCAAAGTTGCTATTTTCCTCATTTTATATAGGAGAGACTGAGGACCAGTTAAAGTAATTTCTTCAAAGACAGTCAAGAATCAGCATCAAGGCTTTTTGTCATTAAAAGTCATGGTCTAGCCTAGACTTTTTCTAGCATTAACATCTGCCCACCTTCCCATCATCCTTCCCTTCTCTGATTATTATATTATTATGAGTCCTGTTTCTGCTCATTAGCATTACTTCCATGAGATAATGAAATTTCTCATTCTAGATTTTTCAAATTAAATTCGAGTATTGACACATATGTAAGAAAGATGAGAAAATAGGTCCACTCAAACTTCTTCCCACATCACTGCTGTCTTTATGTTTGCTTGGCAGATGTCTTCTGGGAAAACAAATATAAATATATGAAATATAGTTGTAGGTATGTCTCCATTTCTAGTGCAGATTTACTAACATACTTTTGAAAAACATTAATTGTTCATTCTGCCACTCTTGTTTCAATGGCATTATTATCCATTCCCAGATTGCTAGAGAAATGATCTGTTCACTGCCTTTTCTACTACATGACTGCAAAACATAACTGAGAAGGAATAAATAGCCACATACCAAGTAATAAATGGCTTGTTTTCAAAACAAGATTCTGATTACTTGGATTAAAAAAAGCGAATGTAAAATTAAAGCAGAAAACTGTTGAAATCAATTGAAAGATGTGGTAGTATCATGTGCCTTGATAAAATTAAATGCAGGTTTTCTTATTTTCAATTAAAATGGCATGATTCTTGAAAACATCTACTTAGTGTATTGCATACGATCATTTTTAAATTCTTATTTATAATTTTCTTTCAAAACAAACAAAAAAAATCTTGAAATGATTTAAACTATTTGTTTTTATCATCCTGCACTCCAGGAAATATATGACTCTGCAATTACTAATTACAGACACAAAATAAAATATTTGCTTGTCACTTATTAGTAATTACTTATAGTTGATGAACATGCCTTGGAATTTACAGTACTTCAAAACTGCTGTCACAGAGTAGAACAGGGAAATTAATTTTAGTTACTAATGCACGCCTCAACTGAACCTCAGACCAAGAGCTGTGGGACACATAAATATGATAAATACATCTGCAGTCTATTCCAAAGGCATCAAATAAAACCAATCATAGTTATGATCCTTGGAAGTGCTTTGTTCTTCTTTCAGTAGCAGTCAGAATTGTTGAACTTGAAAATATTTGGTACTGAGATTGAGAGGTAGCCCGAGGCCAGATCAGGCTTTGCAGAATAAACAGTGTTGAAATGGTTGTCTTAATGTCAGTGCTGGTATTTGAGAAAAGGAATTTTGAAGGTAAAATGAGCTCTAGAGTTCAGGCTTCTCTCATTTCAGTAAAGTGCTCTTTTGTCTATAATTTGCTGCCTCTTCTCCATCTCCTTACTGACTGTATGGCCTTGTCTAGGTCACTGTACATTTTCAATCTATGTTTCTTTCTTTGAAGAAATACGAAGTGAGACCCATTGCCTTCAAATGTCAAATGCCATTTCAGATCCGAATGACATGCATCTGTAATAATTCCTCTTTCAACACAAGTTATTGAGTGCTTTTTTGTTGATACAGGGACAAATCACTTAATGTTCAAAATGACTCTTTATCAATTACCTGCTGACCATAATTACCTCTGAAACTTCTCTCTAATAAGCTAAAAACCAAGAATGAACAAACAAAAAACCAAACCAAACTCCAAAACATCTCCTAAAAGAGTCATTCATGGACTCATTTTTCTTTCACTTAGATGTGTCTGTACTCTCCCCAGTGGTGACTGAAACGGAACCCAGTGCTCTAGCAAATGCTGGAGGAAGCCCAACTAAATTAGAAAGGGCTTTCAGAGAAACATATTCTTTTGTGGTTAAGCTTCCACTTAACCCAGCTAGACTCCATTTGATGGACGAAACTGAAGAGAGGGAAAGCAGAACTGTGAGCCACTGATGAGCATCTTGATCAGCCTCCTAACCACCTTCTTCATTGTTCTTCAATGAGAGACCCTCTCACACTACTTCTGTGAGATGTTCCTCAGAAAGGTCAGAGTTCCCAAAGAACCAATCCACCAGTTCTTCATAGGAGCTTTATCTTTATGCTCCTTCTAAAGGGCACACTTGCTTGTACTTACTTTGTTATACCATCACCTGCCATTTGAAGGGTTGGGAGAATGGCTTCAAACCAGGGACTTACCAAGTGTAGCTTTAGAGGAAGAAAATAGATTAAATTAGAAAAATCTGAAAACCTTCAAGAGGGAATTTAGATGAAGTTTACAGAGTTGAAGGAGCTATTTCATGACAAATGTTAGTTAGATGCTTGTTGGTTGGCAAATGCAAAGCTACAAAGAAGGTTAGTATATATGAAGTCCAATAGATTCTTTTGCTGTAAGTGGCTCTGACTCTCTTAACTGGTTTTATTCTTTAGAGATAGGAACTACCTTATTTTACACATGATTATTGTTTTCCGTAATAAAAATGTAATTTCAATCTATAATTACGTTTTTAAATTCAAATTCAAAGTATTCCTAATAAAAATAAGAATAATAAAAATATCATTTTGAAGTGTTTATAACATACTTCCTGATATAAAGTGAATTTAAGTCAAAGACAACTCTTTAATGAAGGAAACAGATAAAGAAACAGAACTGAGAAGTGAGTAGGCACTTTAAAAAATGATGAAATAAGATTACTAATATAGATATAATTTATAAGTTAGATATAAATTATAAGTTATGGTCTTGAAGGGCAAGAAAATTATAACCTCCTGGGTGACTTTCTCGATCTAAAGTAATTTGCATCCTCATGCTAATATGTAACTTCACAGAATTTGGGGGCCCTGATGAATAGGAAATAGAAGGTCAAACAAAAATATATTGTTCGTAGGTCTTTTGAACAATGCTCCAAGATGAGGCTGAAAATCATACAGGCTTCTTTAGGTCTTATTTTCAAGTTTTGGATAATTTTTCTTAGCACCTGCACTACTGTTATTATATAATTTCCTCCTTATAAAAAGTGAATGAAAAGAAGGAAAGAAAGAAAGAAACACAGAGAGAGAGGAAAAAAAGAAAGAAAGAAAGAAAGAAAGAAAGAGAAAGAAAAAAATATTTACTATCATTCAGTTTGCACTGCTTTCTTTTAAAGATATATCAGTTGTCTCTACACTCAGTAGAATTTTAGTTATACACTCAAATGTTCTTCAATACACAGTTGAAATAATGTTCTAT
Organism: Lontra canadensis; assembly: GCF_010015895.1. Lineage (NCBI taxonomy): Eukaryota > Metazoa > Chordata > Mammalia > Carnivora > Mustelidae > Lontra > Lontra canadensis. Next base: position 4,494,445 of record NW_022631058.1, on the reverse strand, counting down.
AAATATCTTATTCAATTTATGGGCTCTGTCTTGTTTTATGAATTTACTAGCCATTGTTCTCATGAATGAGAATAGTCTGTAATTGGAAATGTCAAAAGACCATAGGAAAGTAAATTTTTTTTTCTTCCAAAATATTTTGGTAGGAATAAAGAAGATAGAAACAATCTAATATGGCAAACTACGCTAGTATAAAATGAAAGAAAATAATTACAAATATATTAGTAAGTAACTGATTATTAGTCTTTTAAAGTATTCTGTTGAATTTTCAAAGTGAGAATGAGTAAAGAAATGTTCTGCATCAGATGGATTGAGTAATAATTTGCCTGGTAGTTTTGAAAGGGCTGATTTCCATATCATTCTGTATTGATTTAGGTGATGATTAGAGCAAGCAGAGACTCCTTTGCAATATACAATTGCATATGTCCTCTCATAAATTAATTTGTTAACCTGCTAACATTATCCTCTCTCCCAACAGTATTATGTCTCATTTAAGGATGGCAAAAATCAGTGCTTTTTAAAAAGGAGGTTTATACACATTAACTCTTTCTCTTTGATATATACTGCTTGTGTTCTCAAAAAGAAAACGATCATGAAGCATTTTTGGAATAAAGGCACAGAGATATTTTGAAGTCAGTGCCAAAATGCTTTTCAATTGTCATGTTTTGACTTCATGAAAGACTTTGGGTTCAGTAAAAAATAACGAATTTCACAAGAGCCATTGAAGTGCTTCACAAAAAGAAGATATCCCGTAGCTATAAATCCAACTACTTAGTTTCAGAGAAATTAGTGGGGTTTAAGTTGATTTGCTTCCTGCCAAAGAACTATGACTTTTTCTTTAGTAGATCTCAAGAACATTCTGTATCACTGGGTCTTCCTTCTGCAGTCAGTGACGAAAGTGACTAGCTGAGTGGGTGCAGTTACAAGTCTTAAAGAGAAAAGTAAACTTGATGCTAGAAAAACATGGCAGACCAATCTTTGTTCAGTGTGTTTTAGTAGATCCTAGGCCAAACACTTTCCATGCTTTTTCTCCTTCAGTTCTGAATTGTCCTATGAGGGGAACTCATTGGCCTCATTTTTATAGGTTTAAAAATTGAAATTTAGATGTTAATTTAACTTTTCCCAATTATCACACAGCTAGTGAGTTGTAAAGCTGGAATTTGAACATATTTAAGCCAACTTCAGAGGTCACCAACAATTATTCTACATTGCCTTTACTGAATTGAATGACCCATGTAGTAGTGTGGTTAAGTAAGAATTAAGTCTTTGACTCTGAGAAACAATAAAAGTCTTTTGGCTTTTTCCCCCTTCATGTGAAAAATAAGAATTTTAAAATCAGTAGTACAGAAGATACCTTTTTCTTCTATGATTCTAGGTCATGTCCTGTGCTATTTTTCCAAAGGAAAAAAAAAAACATATTTTCTAGCCTTACTTAAAATTGAAGATGATATCCTTATGCAGATTGTGTATGCTTAGTATGATTAGTTTTTTTTTTAATGTTATTTATTCATTTTAGACAGAGAGAGAAAGTAAAAGTGGGAGGAGTGGAGGGGGAGGGAGAAAGAATCTGAACCAGAGTCCTCACTGAGCACAGAGCTTAATGCAGGGCTCAATCCCAGATTATGGGCTCAATCCCACAATCACTGCCAGATTGTGACCTAAGCTAAAATCAAGAGTCTGATGCTTAACCAACTGAGCCACCCAAGTGCACTGATTATGTTTTTATAACGTGAAAGACATATGGACTTCTACATGACTTTTCTCTTAGAATTCACTGATTAATTACATATTACTATAATTCATTCAGAATTACTTATAAATGATTTTGCATCTTGAATTCAGAATGTCATCTACATATATTTGGAAGTTTAAAATATTGATCTACATCAGTTTTAGTGATTCACTCAAGAATCGTTGTTTGATATAGAAATGAATTCATGAATTCACTGTATTCAATATTCAGTCATCTGGGCAATGGCCTATAGGTTAGGAATCACTGATACAGAAATTGGGTTATAAAAACTCTAGAGCAGATGTATAAATTTTTTCTGAATGTTTTGAAATAAATTATTTTGTGGTATTTAATATGCAGAATCAGATTATAACTGTACCCTCACTGGGTGGATATAACAGATAATCACATGTCATTTGCACTTTATTCTAAAGCTCTCACAGTAGTTTCATGGTCTGAAGAGTTTCCTAGGGCTGCCATAACAAAGTAACAGACTGATTGGCTAAATGACAAAAATTATTATTATTTTTTTTCCCCACAATTCTGGAGGCTAGAACTTCAAGATCAAAAGCATGGGCAGAGTCAGGTTTTTTGTTTGTTTGTTTGTTTGTTTGTTTCTGTTTCTTTGTTTGAGTTCTCTCTTCTTGACTTGTAAATGGCTGCTTTGTCATGGTGTCTTCACGTGATCTTTCCTCTGTGTCTTAAAGTCCTTTAATAAGGACTCTATCAGATTGGATTATGCCCACTCTAATGACCTCATGCAACCTTAATTACCCTTTTAAAGACCATTTCTCCAAACGTAGTCACATTCTGAGGTACTGAGGGTTAGGACATCAAAACATGAATTTTTTGCAGGGGGACAAAACTTAGCCATAAATAACCCATACTTTTGAGGATTGAGGCTGAAACCTTCATTCAATTAAGTACATCCTACTTATTAAGATACCTTTATTTTTTTTTAAAAGATTTACTTATTTATTTGACAGAGAGAGATCACTAGTAGGCAGAGAGGCAGGCGGGGTGGGGGGGAAACAGGCTCCCCGCTGAGGAGAGAGCCTGATTCCGGGCTCCATCCCAGGACCCTGGGATCATGACCTGAGCCGAAGGCAGAGCCTTTAACCCACTGAGCCACCAAGGCACCCCTAAGATATCTTTAACTATGCTTTCTAAATAACATTTACAGACTATATTATCTTATTTTAATTTATCTTTACAAAAAGAAAACTAGGCTAAAACAATTATTGCAAAGAAACCATGGAATACAAATAAGAATATAATGCAAACTAAAGTACGAAAAAACAAATCAGTTGACAAATTCTTTCCTTGAAGAGCATTTTCTCAGTTACATAATGAGGTAAAAATCAATGAAGATTTTGAGAGGCATAAGATAACTCAAGGTTTTCTTTCTCCTATTACTGAATTACTCTCTGCTCAATCATTTTCTCTTTGCTCTACGCACATTCAGTTCAGTACTTTGTTGGAGAAATGAGCAAGAATGAAACTAGCATCATCCATGGGAGTGTGTGAGAAAAACCTTTGCTGAATTTGATCTGGGAAAAAGGTGTAGTAGAAGTTCCTAAAACTGCCTTCAATCTTGATGATTCACTACAAGCATTCACAGAACTCAGACATTTTTATATTCATAGTTACAGTTTATTACAAGAAAGAATACAGACAAAATGAGCAAAGGGAAAGGACCCTGGGGAAAAGTCCAGAGAAAACCAGGCATAAGCTTCTAGGGGTCCCTCCCAGTGAAGTAGCACAGAATGAGCTTAATTCTTCCAGCAATGATGTGTGGCAACAAGTACAAAGTCGCCAACCAGGGAAGTTCAACTGAGCCTGGTTTTCTAAATTATTGGGGTCAGTCCCAATCACGTAGTCTTACAGTGCCTATGCGACTGACTCTAGTTACTGAAGCCCCAGACCCCCAGATTGAAAGCAGGTGTTCACCATAAATAACATTATTAGTATAAACTATTTGGATAAACTGGTACAGTATGTCACAAGGCCTCAGGCATACACAAACAGCCTTATGAAACAGAACATTCAAAGAGCTCAGTTATAGTCATTAAAATAAGCCTTTCTGGGGAACTTTGAGAGGTAGGGCAACACAGTCCTGCTGAGTTAACCCCTTCCTACACCAGAGAGGTCTTGGTCCATATTCAGAGAATTAATCCAAGTGGCAGTCCTAGCTATTATTCAGTGTGAATCAGGAAAAGTGAATGAAGTGACTCATTTAAGAAAATGAGTCAAGTCTATAAATAAAAATAAACAAAAGTCAGAGACTGAAAAACTAAGAACACAGCAAAAATCCAGCGAGGAAAGTTTTAATGAAGGAATGAAAAAAAAAAAAAAAAGAAAAAAAAAGAAATTAGAATATTCTAAAGACCATTATTACCTGATACCAGTTGTATGACTTTAGGAATGTGTGAAATGGCTTATAGGAATCACCTAACAATGCAAATAATTTTTTAGAACAAACCTCTAGTGATTTACAGCAGTATCTCTAAGCTAAAGTGCACAGCTCTAGATCTCTGTGTGAGTATAGGTAGATATTTACACCAACAAAATTTATAATATATAAGTACATACCATCTCAAAATATTTCTCAGATTGACCTAATTCTTGTTCAGTGATTCAAATAATTAGCAAATTTCACCTTAGAACTTTCTCATGGAGAACTTACCACGCCAAATGTAGCTTTATATTTACTTATGGTTTAGTTAAATTACATTTGGATTCTTTGTTGTTTGTTTTTTCTAAGATTTTATTTATTTATTTGAGCAAGAGAGAGCACTAAGAGTGGTGGGGAGGGGCAGAGGGAGAGGGAGAAGGAGATTCCCTGCTGACCAGGGAGCCTGACATGGAGCTCAGTCCTAGGCTGGGCTCAGTCCCAGGACCCTGAGATCATGACCTGAGCTGAAGGCAGATGCTTAACAGTCTGAGCCATCCAGGTGCCCCTGGATTCTTTATTGTAATATCATTGTCACTGGAGAGAGAAGTATCCTATGACCAAGGTGACCTGGACTCGTATGGAGGATATAATCAAGACTAAGTCTACTAATTCTATAGAGTTAAACTCTCACCATCTCTCTGGAATCCATCTCTGCTTAAGTTAGCAGAGTGCATAGTATCTAACATTATTTCAGTGTGAGTTTCTTTTTTTTTCCTTCTTTTCCTTTCTATTTACGGGTACACTTGTTCCTCCTGAATGTTAGTATTTAACTGCTTGAAGCCTTTCAGTAACTGTTATTCAAAAAACACTTCATGCTTCATCTTTATATTTCCTTGATGTTTAGTAAACTGTTAGGTGAAGAGCCTGGGATTCAATTACTAGGTGTCAAATCTGCTCAGTTTTATCCATGATAACACATGAAGTGTTTAAAGTACCTAGTCCTTCAGGCAATGAATCTTTTGAAACTGAGGGAAATCTACAGTTGGCATTGCAGAAGGCATTTAATGAGGTTTGAGATAACCATGTTAGGCAGTACTATGCAATAGTTTCTCACTTTAGAATTTTTGATAAATGATACAGGGATGTCTTAGATGAAAAGGTAAATAGTGTTATTTCTTTGGAGGAATATATACTCTCAACAGAGAAGTTTGGGCTTTTCCGTTGTGACAATAAAATTGAATTCTATGACAAATGCTTTTCTCACTTCTGGAAGTGAGAAAAACTTTAAGCAGTTTAGTAAATAAACATTGAGCTAAAGCATAAAATATAATTGGAAATATACAAAAACCGTAAGTGTCAGTCATAATGAATTTTCCCAAAGGTGAAAAAAACATATGTAACAAACACCCAGGTCAAGAAATGGAAGGTTACCAAAAAAAAAAAAGAAAAAAAGAAATGGAAGGTTACCTTACCAAGGATCAGGAAACTTACCATGAATCAGTAAGGGATCACTTAAAGAAGTTCACTTACTATCAGAAATAAGTAAATAAAGAAATTTGTGAGATTATATTTTACAAATGTGGGTAGGAGGAGCTGGGAAAATGAAGGTTTGGAATGAAAAGTCAGAGGATAATAGAACAAGTTATTAGTCAACCTAAGACACAAGTAAGATTAAAAAAAAATCAACATCTGCTGCTGCTAAAATATGACTATGAGTGGGAAGCATGTAAGGGGCTTCTGAGATGCTCTCGCTCTAATGCAGCTACCACCATATGCTCTATGGCCAGTTATCTGGTGGTGGGCCCAGAGTCTCTGTTGGTCAAAGGGCTAACAGTCAGAAAGATGAGCTGAATGTAGAGTAGACGAGAAAAAATATAGTTTAGGACCTACAGCACCACTGTGTCTGTCCATCCCCATATCTAACTGTGACAACTTTCTAAGAATAATGCCAGTTTTTGGTATTCAACCTCATCTTTTGTTTAATCTTAATTTGGAATCATACAGAAAGGGGATGAAAATATAATTATATAGTTTAATCAAGTTGACCTGGTACAATTCGACAAATGAGTATCTTAGATGATCGCCCTACCCACTTGGCCCATATAGCCCCATCCAGTCACGATACCTCCTGTGGGTAACTACTCTGTTAACTTCTAAGAGATAGTGTTTCTCTGGATGCACTTTATATGAATGAAGTTATAACATATACATTTGTGTCTTTTTCCTTTTGCTCAATGTCAACTTTCATGAGAGTTATCTCTGTTCTTGTGTATGATTGCAATAATTCATGCTCATAGGTGTGCCCTATTCCATTGCATGAATAGGTCACAAGACATTTCCTATTTTAACAAGAGTGAACATAAGTTTGTTTCCATTTTGAGACTATTGCTAACAGTAATGATATGAATATTCATATGTAGAGAGAATCAGTTGTACATAATTGCTTGGCATATACTTAAGAAGGGAATTGTTAGGACAAGAGATATGTATATGTATAGTTTTACTAAGGGAGTAGTTTTACACAGTGAGTAGTTAATTAGCCTCTCAAAACAACCTTTCTAGTTTACAGATGATGATAATAATATCTCAAATCTAGTAAGATTATTGTGAAGTTGAAGTCATATAGTTCATGTAAAAACACCCGTGTGCTGGTACATAATGAGACCTTAATATTGATGATTCATTATTACTTAGCACATCTTCATAGTTTGATGATCATAAAGCAATCATGATTTCATAATCACACTCAATATGCCCCAAACCACACTAGGTACCTCAGTCAATGATTAATAATACAGGCATGATTCTCAGTTGTCTTTTGCAATCAGAAGGAACAGTAATAGAACTGGATGCAACTGTATACCCAATCCACAGTTAGTATGCTTCAAAGCATCAGTTAGTAAATTCTCTGTCTGATATTTGAATGATCTCATTTATCACAAGGAATGGGGGTTAGGTGGGTGTAGGGGGAAATTTTAGCCTAAAAATATGGATAGTGAATTCCCATTTCAAAAATGTGAATTTTGACTATAAGCCCAAATTCACTTTTCAATCCTGATTATCTAACATTTTACCTTAGATCACAATTAACAGAATAATGACACAAACTGACTTAATGAAGATTAGTGATGACATTTTGGGTTTTTAATTATTCATTCAACAAATATTTAATGAAGACCTAGAAGCTGCTAAAAAGGAAAGAAGGTGTTTGTCCCTCAAAGATTTTGCATTCTAGTTTGAAGACTAATAGTAAATAAATAAACAAAAAATCAATAAATTCATTATATATAGGGTCAAGCAAGGAAAATTCTCTGAAGAGTAAAAAAGGCAGAGACAGAAGATGGGGAGAAAGACCTTGCCAAGAAGTCTTGTTTTAGGTAATTTGGTTAAGAAAATATTTGAGAGTGGCACCTGGGTTTAGTGCTGGCCTTCAGCTCAGGTCATGGCCCCAGGGCCATGGGATAAGAAACTTACCTCTCACCACCATGAGGAGCCTTCTTCTCACTTTCCCTCTGCCTTTCCCCCTGCTTATGCTCACACTCACTCTCTCTCTCAAATAATAAAATAAAAATAAAATATGTTAAAAAAAGAAAATATTTGAGAATACATTCTAGGTTATGTAGATGTATGTCACCAAAAGGATAGCAGACACTATTTCGGGCACAGATTTATGTATGAGCACATGATCTTAGATAATAACTTTAAACTCTTGCCCATAGTTGATAATTTAAAAAAATACCCACAAGTTTAGAAAGAAGATACAGTATTTGCCAGATCTTGATGCATTTCAGAGAATAATCGCTGATAGGCAAAAATTGACTAAGGAGTATTTAGCTATGACAGATGACTCTCACGTTATTTTCTCACATTATTACAATTATGAGTTATCAAGAAGATAAGACAAACTTAAGTCATTAGGAATATTAGAGAGACAGAATGGCAGTATAACTATGTATTTTGTATTCTTGCTGACTTATTTCAAGATCATAATTTCTTGACTTTAAGAACAAAAATTCTTTGTAATGCCAGCTCCACCTGCTTTCAGAGGATTTAGCTGGGAACCTGTCTGGAGCACAATGACTAATTGCTAAATTAATAAAGACATTGCGGCTCCCACAATATAAGTGCTTAGATTTCCTTGCTCTCAATATATGTGATGTATCATTTTATCTGACTGCTCAGATGATATAATTCTCTTCACATTATATTCCTCCACTATAATTCATATCCTTTTAAAAACCATTATTTTTCAAGAATTTTCATCATGGCACTGGTAGTTATGTGTAACATAAAAGGAAAGAATGTGAGGGAGCAATCTGGCCTTGCTGCTTGCTGGGCATAAAATCTTGGCCAATTTATTTAATTCATTCAGGAAATACTTATGAAATTCCTATTATATGTCAAACTCTCAAGATATTTTAGTTAAAAAAGATGAAAATATCATCTTGTTCAAATTCTCTTTGGATGAATAAATTCTTAATCTGGGAGAATTATAATAATAACTATCACATGGGTCTTGAAGGGATTAAGTGAGATCACACAAAGACTTCGGTGTTAAACACATCTAGTTATGCCACTTATTTGCATGAATTTTAAGCAATTTTTTTAAACTCAGTTTTTTCAGGCGTAAAATATAGAGTTTTTATGATAGAAATTATATAAATATATAAATATTTGAAGTTATATAAAATCCTATAAGGTAATAAGTATTCAGTAAATCTTGGCAATTATTATCTGCAAAATCTTCTCTTGAAAACTAGTAGTATACAAGGTGTAGTTTCTAGCTCAAATGCCTTGGCCGACTTCCAGATTCTAATACATGACAGCTTACTAGAGAGTTCCTCTTAGGGTCTCATAATTGTCTCAAACTTAGTACCCCCATTATTGACTGTTCTGTGCTAGATATGCTACTCAAACACCAGACCCACTCTCTATTCTTCAACTACCCTAAGCATGCCCAAGAGACCATATATATGTACTATGTCAATAAGGGTCAACAGGCTCTTCTTGCTTCTGCTGTAGTTCAGCCTATGAGGAAAAAAATAAATAATAAAGAAAGTAAAAGTTAAGGCTGAGAGATCCCTTCCCTCTGCCCCTTGAAACCCTTGTTTCAGTTGATTGGCTTTTCCACCAGAGGTCAAAGTTCTTGGCAAGTGGCCCAAAGCACACAGTTCCCTCTTTTTTCCATTTCTCCTAAACTTTTTCTTCTTGTGTTTACTTGCATAGGTTACACATTGTTTCTAGCAGTTTTCCAACTTACCGTTCATAACTTTAAGACACAACCTAAAGTGTTTGTACATTCTCTCTCTGTTTAGCTTTGGCCCACCAACACTATAATAGATATAGTACACAATACATATATAGCACTCAAATAAGTAAGGCATTTGATAAATATTTGTTTTCTAATTATCTAGACATCAAATTTGGTAAATTACAGATGTTTCCATCCAATTGCTTACCTTTATCTCCCTATCACTCACCATGTCTAGTCAGAAACTAAGCCCCATAGATTCCATTTACTTCCTCAATAACTTCAGTATTATTCCCCTCATCCCTTCCTCAATTATGACCTCCTCTGCTCATATCTTGATCACTTGTTAGTTGAAATTTTGCATTACAGTCTTACCTGGCTTTCTTGCCTCAAGGCTATCTACTTGGCAGTGCATATTCACAGTGAGGCCAGAACGTGATGTCTAAAATAGACATATGATTATTTCTTTATCCTGCTGGAATCCCTCCAGTGCATACCCATACCATGATTGGGATGTTATTATTTCTAATTACCTCCTGTCTGTTTTCCATTTTCATATAAGACATTTTCTAATGACAATTATCCCAGCTGACATATGTGTTCAAGACTTTCTACTTCATTATTTACCACTGTATTCATGTATGCTCATTTTTTCTCAATTTTTGATAAAAATAAGTGCATAGATACTTATATATGAACACATGTACATACATACATACATATCTAGGCTTGCTTCTAAATAATGCCATTTCCAGCTTTCAATGAGCAAATTAAAGTATATCATTTGTCTTTATTCTTTTTGCTTATTCAACTTCCTACTCCTTCTTAAATTCAGTACCATTTTGATTTTGACATCATCCATTCACTAACCTTCTCTTAGCATTGCTGCTATTCACCTTCACCATGGACAGGTTTATCTTTACATTGTCTTACATCATCTTGTTGTGGCCACATTGACACTTGGATGCCTCCCTTGACATTTCCTTTCTTTAACTTTCATGACACCACACTACTTAACGTTCTCATTCTCACTTTACACATCTCATTCTCTCTCACTTATAATTAAGTTATAACATTCCTCAGGCTATAGTCTTAAATCCTCTTTCTTCTTATTTTATATATTCCATCTGGTCAACTTAATTCACTTACACAACTTCAATTACCGATGTTAGAAGGGATTGTATCCAACATCATTCTCTTGCTCAAAAAAAAATTTTTTTAAATACACAGTGATATATCCGTTTGGTTCTTGCTCAGTTCACTGTTATACAGATATCTCAAACTCGGTACCTATCATACTCAACTTACTTTCCATTCACCTCACCTGCTCATGTTTTCAATAAATAATACAAGCTATCTTTTCAGTTATCCAATTCAGTAATGTGACTAGAATCCTTAACTCCTCCTTTATCATCAGCATTCAGTGAGTAACCAAGTTCTGTCATTCTTGCATTTAATTATATCTCAAATCTTCCCCTCCCACCTTATCCATTTGGCTTTCACTCTTATTTCCTTCACATCCCGCTGCAATAACCTTCTAATTTGCTTTCTCACCTTTATTCTGGTCCTCATCGAATTCATTCATCACAATTTTAGGAGAGAGAACTTTCTGACATGAATATGAACATCTTACTACCTGGTTAACACCCTACTGTGATATAAGATAAAGTGCTAATATGTAATGTGACCCTCAAGATTCATTAACACTCTGGTTTTGAATTAATTCCTAGCCTCTTCTTGCTAGTATATTCTAAACATTCATTGTACCAGTGTGAGAAAAAAAAACTATATCTCTTAGTGTCTGCACAATTCCCCTTATTATTTTCTATCTCTAGTATACATGTCCCTCTTCCTTTTTTCTGGATTCATCTTACATGTTCTTCAGTCTTGAGAGTCAGAGTCTTCTGACCATGAAGCCCTTTCATGACCTTATGTCTGTGCTAAGTCTCTAGTACAGCCTCATGCTCCCATGAGGCATTTTACCAAGACAATCTTTACATTTCACTATAGTTACCTATATAATCATTTGGGCTTTCTGCTAGTCTGTCAGGTTTGTAAGCAACTTGATGTTTTCCCAGCAGCAAATACCATCTACTATTTTGACCTTAGTCAGTACATATTTTTTTTAATGAATGTATAAATGAGTAATGCCTACATATTTTGCATATTTAGTTATTTCATTGAATGCAGGTACTGAATGTTAGTTGTTATTATCCATTGTTCTATCAAATCACTTTTCTAATTTACTTTTCAGATTGGTCCTAGTGGATTTATAATTACTGAACAATTATCATAACTCTTTCTCCTTTCTGCAATCACCAAGCATATCTTTTTGGTTCCTTATCAGTAAAAAAACAAAAACAAAAACAAAACATAAGGTCTTTATTAATGGACCTTTTCCTTATCCCTTCAAATTAAGTGGCGGCTTTAGATATAAATCATTGTAATAGTTAAGCTAGATCTAAAATAGATACTCAATATAAAACTGTTCTGACTAAATTTCTTAATCAATGGAGGTCTCAAAGGATTTATTCTCTATGGCTATGATTTCACAACTATGATTGGCTATCTATATGATAAACATGATTTAAGAGAGTTAGTTATATATTTGCAGTTGAAACTGAGCGATATTCAAAGTGAGATGGGAAGGGACACAAGGAAGGCTGAGTGACATGTGAAAGGTGGCAGATTGCTGTTGTATGTTGTTGGATACCCTCATGGGAGGACATTGAGGCCTCCTTAAGCTGCCCAACTAAGTTTTAATCTGATAGAAATAAAGATGACCATCTATGTTATATTGCAGTGAGAGACTTAAAAGATGGTATTACCAGGGTGCCTGGATGGCTCTGTTGGTTAAAGAACTACCTTTGGCTCAGGTCATGATCCTGGGGTCCTGGGATCAAGCCCTGCGTCTGGCTCCCTGCTCAGTGAGGAGCCTGCTTCTCCCTCTGCCTCTGCTGCTCTGCTTGTACTCTCTCTGTCAATAAATAAATAAATAAATAAATAAATAAATAAAATCTTTTTAAAAAAAGGGAAAAAAAGATGGTATTACCAACTCTTTGAAAGAGACATCGAGAAACCAACTAGTTTAGTCATTTGCCTTCAGGGACGTTAAAGGCTAAATCACATCAGAAACCTGGTTATCTTTTCTTAAAAATAATTTTTGGAAATAAATTTTAAAACTGAAAATTAAATTTCACAAATAAAGATAACTCTCAATAAATTCTAAATGTGGCTGCGACTGACACATTTACTTACAAAAGATAAAATATGGAGATTAACCAGAGATAATGGTTTCTGCCTGAGTACTATAATCCTCACTTTAAAATTTACTATTTTATGATATACTATCATAAATGTTTTCTTTCATAAGATGGAAATAAATGTGCTTTATGAAAAGTAATTCAAGGTGGCATTATGTTTTATAAAGAAAACAAACTGTTCTATCAACGTAAATGTGTTAATACAAGATTATTTTATCTTCTTGAAAGTCACAAAATTTATTTGATATTAAATTGTGTACAGAAATTTTTTTTTTAAACAACATGAGAGACCTTACAGAGAACCTGGGACAGAAAAAATGGAGCACAATTTAATTATTTAACCCTTCCTTGTTAATTTTACATCTGGAGAAATGCTAAACACTTGATGGTTTTGCTTCTAGTATGATTATCCTCTACAATTTTTCACATTGTATGATATTACCTTGAGATGTTACACTCATTTTACTGACTACCAAAGAATAATTCCCTGTGCTGAAATAGAGAATTATTTTCAGATAACTCTGCTTACTATTTCCTGAGTGGGAGCAGAATCTGTTTCTATTACTAAAACTTTTCTCCAGATGCTCAGGGTACTTCAGGTTATAAGACCATTTATAATTAATGAATGCAATCTATTAAAAAGAGGAATAAATTAACAAGGAATGTTGGGACAGATTCTTCCTGTATGATTACACACATTTTATCTCTCCTTTTAATCTCAACCAGAACCTGAAATTAGGTAGATAATCAAAATGACTATAACAGTTGCTCTTCTATTCATCATTCGCATTCAATGGCCACGCTACTGTGTTTCTCACAGCCCCAGCCTGGGAAATCAGCATGTCTGGAAAAAGATAGTGTTTCAATTTCTGGATCCCAGACTGCCATTAGCAAGAATTGCAAATAAAAGCAACTAGGGAAGTAGGTGTTGCATCTGAGAGGATCTTCCAACTTCTTTTGAATTAGTTTTTTTATTTAAAAGAAGTAAAATTAAAACAAGACCTTGAAGCATTTATGCATTTTTTTTTTCCTTCTAAAGAAGCATATGGGACTACTTTGGTCAAAAATAATTTGTTATTCTTAGATATTGACTAAATGAGATACTTGGGTGCATATATAAATATTTTACCAATTTCTTATCCCATAGTTTCATTAGGTCCTGTTTCAGTGTTACTATCAAGAGCTCAACACCCTAACAAATCTTCTAATAATCCTTAGTATTATTTCACCAAAATTATATTTTCCTTATTCAATTTTCATGATCTCTACCCTCCCCGAGAAAAGAAATATTTTTTTCCCCCTGTCTTGGAATTTAGAATATTTTCTATTACTGGGAACCTAAGAAACCTGAAAATCTGCAAGTAGTTTAACACTGAGCCCATAGCACTGGTAAAATACAATTTTCAAAAAGTATGACTAATGACTTTCTTATAAGTAAGTAGAACATGTGTTACATATTTTATTCAACTCATTAGTGAGTTAAGAAATAAAATGTTAAGGCTGATTCAAAGAGCATTTGAAGACCTATATATTTATAGGCAATTCATCTATTAATATTAGAATAAAATTGTTGAGTGAGATGTAAATAGGTTATTGATTGTCCTACTAGGCAATAGAATGTAACCATTGTAATGATCTTTTCCATTGGACGGAAGGTACCAACCTTAATATAGATAAAAATTTATAAGTTAAAACATAATTTTACCAAGCTTCATAGCTTGCATCAGTGGTAGAAAGTAATTAGAGCAAAGTATATCTTCTTAGATAATCCCCTCATGAGTTTGGCCCCTTAGGATTTAAGATAGGCCACATTGTACTAAGATTCCTTTTGGATTAAAAGCAATCAAAGCCTACCAGATGCAGGAAAAGCTCTTTACCTTCCCTACAAATACCTAAAACACTTTAGACAAAGGACCTGCTCTAGGAAGACAGCTATCATTATAGATAAGGACATGAAATGAACTAGATATGGTAGACAGGGAGGAATGTGGCAAGGTCTGCTTGATCAAAATCCTGGATGTCCCATTTTACTGAGTGGCCCTGCAAACATCTTGTCACCAAATATTTACTCTTTTTCAGTTTCCTGTGAATTGCATTACTTCCCTTTGAAGTCCCAGACCCCTGCTTCCTTCACCTTAGTTCAGAATGTCATATATATACCTGACTACCTTTGGAATTCCCATGTCTGCGTGGATTCTACTTACATACACAATTACATTTGATTTTCTCCTGTTAGTCTATTTCATGTTGATTTGATTTTTAGTCAGGTTTAAGGACTTTGAAGAGTAGAGGAAATTCTTTCTCCCCATAGGATCTTCTAAAGCTACACTAACTTTAAGTCTTATTCTCAAGTTCTCTATACTTTTTAACACCACTTAATAAAAAGTTTTCAATAATCTGCTGAATGCATAATATGAGTATAGAAATACCAGAATTCCTTCACAAAATCAATAAACCAAGCTAATAAGCCCTTTATGTCATAGCTGATAAATAAAAGACAAAAATCGAGCTCTCAACAGCATAAGATTTATCAAGCAATTTGCACATATAGAATAATATGAGAATAAAATTATATCACATCTAATTCTACCAGAGTTCTTAGAGGAAAAGATTGGTAAATAAATGTTGGAATGACATGCTATTTAAAAAATCCTTTAAACACATTATGGCATTTAATTCCCATTATAACCCTCTGGGTTAGGCATTAATACTGATTTTAGAAATGAGAGTACACATACTTTTGGAAGTTAGATAATAAAAAAAGCTAAATCATGTTAGAGGTATTCAAAGGTGTAGATTTGATTTTGTAAGGAGTAGATAGGGAGGAAGGAGAAAGAGTATCTCAGTTTGAAAAAGATAACATAGAAAGAGAATATTCTATTTACTTTAGCACAGGTAATACTTAAATTTCTTCATGTCTTCCTTCTTTCATTCTCTAAGCACAATCATTTTATACTGAAGTGGAAAGTCTTAAAACAATGTGAATAATCACTTATTTGTCAGAAAATACAGTATTCCTCTCTCCCCCTCAAGTCTATAGTAAGTTTTCTTAAGAAAGTCATGTCAATATTTTGACTGACAGATCATAAATCCCAATAGCAGTAATTATTCTCACATGTAACTACTCTAAATTTGGGATGCAATAACTGTATGATCATTGTCTAGTATATGTTAACAAATGTTTCACTTCTTGTAGCTCCTTAATTAGTTGTGTATTACCCATCAATTCTTCTCATTATGTGGTGTGGTATTAAAGATTTTCCTCCCTGATATTCATTTCTTTTTTTTTTCCTCTTTTGACCCACAGTTTTCAAAATAGCTTCCTGTATTTCTAAAAGAACTTTTCCCCCATACAGAACTATTTTGAAACTAATAACGCATTTCATCACAATTGTTTTGTATCACCAGTACTGTCTCCCAAATATTTTTAATTCATCATTCCATTTCTTTTTCAAAATATTATGGATAAAGATTGACAATAAGACACAACTGAGTCATATTTAATGATCAACTCCCCCAAAAGATTTAAATGTCAATATCATTTTAACCCTTATTCCAGAGCATTTACCCAAACCCAAACAGGGCCCCATGTCCTGTGTATTATACTCAGTCTCTTTGCTTGAGGATTTGAAGTTGATCTTCAAGACTGGGTTGGTTGGTTTGTTTAAGGTAAGTTTCGCACAACTACAACTGTTACATATGGTTGAGATGGTTGGGTACCACACATTTCTCAGGGATCCATTTGCAGAGTATCAGCCTTTCTTGCCTATTTTTAGTTCCATAGATACCTAATATTTTCTTCTAATTGCAATCTTTATCTCACATTTTATTCTTATATAGGAGAACTGAAAAAGTTCAGGCTTTCTTTTCCATTGTCATTTTTATTCCTCGTGGCTCTAACACAGTCTTAAAATATAGACTGCTTGAATTATAGCTCTCCTTCCTGCATGATAATCAGAAAAGGTCTTGTCAATTCTGAAGAAAAGCTTGGCGGTGGGAAGAAGATTGAGGGATTGACAGATTACGTCTATACAGAAACCCGAGATCAGCCTTAACTTTTTAAAAAAATGCATTATCAAGGATTAAAGGTTTATTATAAATTTTAAAAATACCAAATTCTGTCCTTAGCAACCCTCCTCTTCTCTCTTCAATTTTTGCATTCAAAATTATGAAATTATGTAAATTGATAATAACAAACTAAATAATTTTGTTTTGATATGTCATAATAACTTCTTACTGGAATAAAAAGTATTGTGGAAATTATAGATACACGAGTGTATGCAAGCAGGCCTTTAAAAATTGAAAACTATGTTTATAAGAATGTAAGTATTTTATTTTTAATAACTCCATACTTATATTAATATCTCTCCTATATACCCATAACCTAAACTGTACTTAAAATCAACACATTTCAATTAGTAGAAATTTTTCAAAAACACAAAATGTTGTGATTCAGTTTCTAACTCTGACATTTATTTGGCCTGCTATCCATTTCTCAAATACGTATGTAAGGAGAAATAACTTTTCAGGTCTTTCCTTAAACTCTTAAGAGTATAGGTTGGGACAAAAAGAGAATAGGAAATTCATAGTGTTCCTGAATCATACTGGGAAGAGAATTTTGTGGAATTTCTGATGACTTAAAAGTGCCTTTTCTGCTACACTTAAAATCATAATTTTCCATGGTACCCAGTGGAAGCCTGATCTCCACAAGAGAAAAGCAGCAGAATTCTGAAAGTATGACCTTTATCTCTTGTTATCTTCCTGAGAGCCCTCAAAAATTCCCATTGCTCCTACACTATAAACCTTTCAATAGGACAAATAATGTCACCATCATTATCATCCTCTTCAAAATATGTAGTATATCTGAGATAAGAGTGACTATAGTGAAAGGTGTAATAAAATAATAAATAAAAAGTTAGAAATATATTGTGAAATAATAATTGTAAAGTAGACAATTCAGAACCAGTTATCCTGCTCACGATGGATAAAACAGCTGAATAAAAATATGTTTACAATTATCTTTAAAGTACAAAAATATTAACAAGATACTGTGGCATAGCTAGGAAAAATTCAGTATATCAGACTGGAACTCAGAAAAATAGCACTAACACTCAGAACTCACCTTTGCCCTGAAGTCACTTGTTGATAAGAAAAAGGAAGAAGAAGAAGGAGAAGAGTACTGAAAGCTTTGCATTTAGATTAAGATGGTCTTCCACTGATTGTACTTAAATTAGTCAGGAGAAGCAATCAAAAATTTTCTCATAGGATAATACCATCATCCCAATTTATATTTATATTTATAATATATTATAATTTATAATTTATTTATATTTATATTTATATTTATTTATAAATATATTTAGTTATATAATTATTATATTTATATTTATATTTGTTTATAATCATTATTTTAAAAATATTTATATTTATATAATATATTTATATTTATATAAAATTTATAATTATGATTATTTATTTATATTTATATATTTATAGTATGTTTATATTTAATTATATTATTTATATTTATAATTATTATTTTTTAAATATTTTATTTATCTATTTGTCAGAGAGAAAGAGAAAGCACAAGCAGGGGGAAGTAGCAGGCAGAGGGAGAAGCAAGCTCCCCACTGAGCAGGGACCCTGATGCAGGACTCAATCCCAGAACCCTGGAATCATGACCTGAGCTTCAGGCAGATGTTTAACCAGCTGAGCCACACAGGCATCCCTATAATTATTTTTATTAAAAAGCATGAAAGAGAGAGATATATAACATAATAAATGAGAGTCAGTGGATGAAACATAAATAGAAACAGCTCACACATCTGGATATATTGAGATTATTAGACCAAGAAGGTGGAACTATGAGTATTAATTCAAAGAAGTTCAAGTTAAGCAAATAACTTATTAGGTAATTAGAAGCTCCATAAAAGTAATATAAAAATATGATAAAATAAAATTCTAAACAAGAAATAATAATAATAATACTAAATTAATAGATGGGTTTTAAGTGCATATTTGATGTATTTTTTTTAAATAACGACAGAAGTGGAAAATATGGTCAAAATAATTATATAGAATGTGGCACAAAAATGAAAGATTATGGAAGAAAAAGAAAAGAATATGAGAGACATATAGGAAACAAGAAGTTCTAATATAAGTATAATTGGAGTTCCAGAGGGAGTGGAAGGAGAAAACTGGATGAAATGTATTCAAAACAGACAACAACCCATAGAAGGAAGAATCAGCCCACAATTGAATAAATCAAAATAATTAAAAGGGCATAAAGTAAAACAAAATCAGTATAGACACATCAGAGTAAACTCTAAAAGCCAAAGACAAAAGGAAATTACTTAAAAAAAAAAATAGAGGAAAATACAGATTATCCTCTAAGATAGTGTTTCAACTTCTTAAATTAATGGCAGGCCAGAATAAGGAACATATTGAATCAGCTGAAGGAAAACTTTTGCCAATTTCAGAAAAATATCCTTCAGAATGAAGTTATTTTCACAACACACACACACACACACACACATACATGCGCACCAGAAGAAGTCAGTACAGCAGACAAACGGCAAAGCAAATTTCCAAGGGTGTTCTTAAGACAGAAGAGAAATGATTCCAGATTCAAAACCAAAGAAAGAAGAAAAATTAACAGGTGAAAAAAAAGCAAAAATTTATATAATAAAAATTAATAGTGACTAAATAAAATAACGTCTTATGGTTCTGTGTGTATGTGTGTGTGTGACACATTATAAACAATAGCATATAAATTTGTGAAAGGACACAATAGAGATTATGTTTTTAATATCCTTGTGCTATCTGGAAGTAAGATAGAATTATACAAAACATTATCCTTTGATAATTTGATGATTCAGCTTTTAAATACTTAGATCAATGACAAAGATTTTAAAGGAATGAATAAATGAATAAATTCCATTACTATTTATATATCTATATATAAATACATATAAAATATTTATATTCTTATATATTTATATTTCATGTAAATATATAATATATTTAAATATATAAATATATATGTATACATATACATATATGAATACATATATTTATACATATATTTATACATCTATACATAATTATCAATATATATAATTAAAGAAGTCAGGAGAGTAAAGACCAAAGAACAAATGAGAATAAGTAAAAAGCATAACATGAGACAATGACAAACATTGTAATATATCAATAATGACATCAAATATTAATGACCAGTTAATACAGTATCATTCTGTTTGTGTTTTTTTATCTTTATGGTATTTACTAGAGAGATTTATAAAAAATGTAGCTATACTGGAATGCCTGGTTGATTTGGTTTTGGCAGTCATGATCTCAGGGTCATGAGATCTGGCCCCACATTAGGCTCCACACTGAGCTCAGAGTCTCCTTGAGATTCTCTCTTCCTTGGACTGTCCCACTTGTGCTTTCCCTCTCTCTCTCTCTCTCAATCTCTCTGTCTAAAATAAATAAATAAATCTTAAAATAATTGTAGTTATATTAACCTAGTAAAAACGATAATGTAGGGGCGTCTGGGTGGCTCAGTGGGTTAAAGCCTCTGCCTTCGGCTCAGGTCATGATCCCAGTGTCCTGGGATCGAGCCCTGCATCAGGCTCTCTGCTCAGTAGGGAGCCTGCTTCCTCCTCTCTCTCTGCCTGCCTCTCTGCCTACTTGTGATCTTTGTCTGTCAAATAAATAAATAAAATCTTTAAAAAACCAAAACCAAAACAATAATGTATAAAACAAGAGAAGCTAGATTATTTGTTATTCCAAAACTCAGTGGCATTCAAGACAAAGAAAAATTTCTATTCCTGCTGTATGTCTAATCAGTCAACAGAGAGCTCAGCACCTCACAGTTACTAGGAAAACCAGGTTGAGGGAGGATTTGTCTTAACACTTGCTTCCACTGTTGAAGTAGTAGTTGGAAAAGAACATGGCAAACCAAGCACAATGCATTGTCTCTCAGAACTTCTGACCTGAAGGGACACATATCAATTCTACTTACATTTTCTGACCAAAAAAAAAACGTATAGCCACATTTATGTTCAATAGAGTTGAGTAAAATCAAGACTTCCATGTACAATTTTAAAATGTCATGTACTAACTTGAATGGTTTCTAAATTAATACATAGTTTATGTTATATTTATGAATAAATTAACCAAATTAAAATATGAAATAAACAAAAGAACTCTCAATATTAGATATCTTGTAAAATATATCTTATTTATCCAACCCAGTCCTTACTTGCATAATACCTTCCAGTTGAGCTCCCAGTATGTCCTTTGTGGTAGGTATATCACTTTAAACTATCAAGTGGAATAATCTCAAGAGAGAGCTCCTTTTCTGCTTACTAGTGAACACATTTGCCAAGAGATTGATATTTGAGTGAAGACTGATTTAATAGATTTGGATATTTCAAAATGACTACTCTGCCAGGTTTCAACAAATAAATTCAACATTTATTCTAAGAAATCCACACATACAACAACCAAGGAATCCTAGTGTGGTTAAAAGTGAGAGATAAGAGTATTAGAAATATCAACTACCTAAGTAATCGAATATATAAGGCTGTAGAGTCTATAATTGGGTCTAAGTACACCACTTGAGAATTCTGAGTTTAAGGTTGTGGAAAAAGAGTCTTACTCATTCCTGGTTCAAAGCTTTTATTTATCTTAAAAATAGCCCTAAAAAAATACCCCTAAGGTTTCAAGTTTTATTGGAAAAATGGACTACTCATTACAATTCAAGATAAAATGCAACACTGCCAGCTCAATAGGAAACCATGACATGGTAATTTTAGCTCCAATAACTGAAAAGGATGTGGCTTTAAAACAAAACAAAACCAAAAAACAGAAGCAGAGTTACATTTATCCTAAACATCGCCGGCAAGAGCCTAGACAGAAACTTTGGTGAATTTGTTCCAGATTAAGCTTATTTACCAGTTGGTTACTTGAAATGGAATGACTATCTGTTCCTTAATGAGTATTATTATATTTATTTATTTTTTAATATGAAGTCAATGTCTGAAATTTGGAATGTTAGATAAGAATGGATGCAGATAACTGACTTAAAGACATCCTTGATTTTTGGACTGCTCTGATCATATCATTGATGTAGTACATAATTTGATCTACACTTGACTTTAAATACTTAGCTTACTCAGAATTAAGCCTTCTTACATAGGCTTGAGAGTAGAAATTCCATTTCCAACCAAAGTATTTACTTAAAAGTTTTAATTTAGCCATGAAAAGTTTTACGGATGATGGTCAGTTTGTAATTATAGTGACTTAGGCTTTTTAAAACTGAATCCAAAATGGAAAAAAGGAAGAATGAAATTATCAAAGTAATAGCTAAAAATTAGGCCTTTATTTCAATGAATAGTAAGTAACTTTGATAATTATCACGCTATTTTTCTATGATTACAGATTATTAGAACCAGTAATGCTTACTTACCAGTTAATATGTGTTCAGTAAGAAAGATTTCAAGAGCTAAACAAGAATAAACCTGGTTTATACCATACCAATCCATTTGGTAATTCACAATATTAACTAATTGTTTGGGTAAATCTTTCAATAAAGGAATGTATTTAACTGGAGTTCCCCCAAAAATATTTGATAACAGAATTATTTGTTGCATAAGAAAATCTACTGACATTTTTCTGAACTCTGGATTTTGAAAAATACTAATCAACATCAAACCCCTTAATATGCATACTAGGATAATACTTTCCATTTTCAAAACATGTTATTTCTATATTCATTCAAATGCTAGTCTACAAAGAATACCTTTAAATTTTTAATATTGGTATTCTTTCATTATTTCCTATTTTTGTATATGTATTTCTCTCTGTTTTGAGAGCCTTAGCTACACACATTCTCTTTCTGAGGAAGGGTGAATTAGAAAATTCAAGTGCGTTCTTCAAAACCCTATATACCTTTGTATGGTTTCTTCTTTGGACTAGGTACTATGCCAGGCATTGTGAACAAAACTGACAAGAGTTCTGATTTCACAGAGTTTACAGTTAAGATGAAAAAAAAAAAAAACACTAGATATGGACACAAATGTTATAAAATGTCATAAATGAATATGAGAAATAATAATAGCTCAGGTTTAGATTGGAAGTAGAGGACAACTTCTAAGGAAGTAATATTGAAGCTGAAATGAAGAGATGTCTAAAATGAGGTAGAGGAAAGCTGGCATCACTGAAAGGTAATAAAGGATAAAGTTTGGGCACCTGCATAGTTCAGTCAGTTAGACATCTGCCTTTGGCTTGGGTCATGATCCCAGGATCCTGGGATCAAGTCACACAATAGGCTCTCTGCTCAGCGGGAAGTCCACTTTTCCTTTTCACTCTCCTTTTGTGTTCTTCCTCTCTCTCTCAAATTAATAAAATCATTTTAAAAAAAGGATAAAGTTGTTTGAAATAAAGAATCCTATCAAAATTATTTTGTACACCTGTGTTCTCATTTTTAAAGACCACAATTTACATCATCTCTAACATACTCAAACTGAACATAAATGTCCTCTGACTTCATCTTTCTTTCTCAACAGAAGACTGGGCCTCATTCTTCATGAGAAAATATTAGAAGATACACAATGACAGGAAAACATTTTATCTTCTCACCACAAAATCTATTAATTCATCCAAGAAGCTCAGCAAACACTGAAATAAAGAAATATGAAGAAAACCACACCAAGACACATTATAAGCTATAGCTCAAAACAAATGATAAAAGAAAATCTATAAAGCAGGTAGAGAAGGACACATGTATACAAAGAAACAAAGATAAGAATGGCAACAGATTTTTCAACAAAAAGATGGTAAGAGAGGTCCGTAGAACAATATTCTATATACACAGAAAATATCTTTCAAAAATAAATAGAAAAAAGAAAAAGAAAATCAACAAAAATAATATAAAATACATAAAAATAAACAAACAGATGGTAGATAGAAAGACATATAGATAGATGATAATTGATAGATGATAGAGATATATAGATGATACAGATATATGACAGATAGCAGTTGATAGACGATAGCTCTGAAAAAAATTCATCGCTAGCAGAACTGAAGAATGAGAAAGATTTAAAGAAAATCCTCAACCAATAAGGGGATAAGTGTCTGACTGAATACAAAACAAAAAACAACAAAAAAAAATCTCTGTACTGTTCTACTAGTTTCCTAGGACTGCTGTAACAAAGTACCACATATTAGTTTCAAACAACAGAAAATTTATTATCTCACAGATCTAGAGGCTAGAAGTTCTAAATCAATGGTCCACAGAGCCACAGAAACTACATCTCTTCCTAACATCTGGGAGTTGCAGACATCCCTTGTTCCTTACCTTGCAGATGTATTATTTCAATCTCTGTCTTTGTCTTCACATGCTATTCCCCCTCTACACGTGTATCTCTGTGTTCAAATTTTCCCCTCTTAAATGACACTAGTTATCGGGTTAAGGTCCATCCTAATCTAGTAGGATTTCATCTTAAATTGGTTACTACTGCAAACCCTATTTTCAGATTTCAACATATAATTTTGGGTACAGAATTCAATCCAAAACAGAAGCCTACAAGAAATACATTTAAATACAAATAAATAAACTAAAAGTTAAGATATGGAAAATTATATACCATTAGTCAAAAGAAAGCTGGAGTGACTATATTAAATGCACAACAAAGTAGATTTCAAAGAAACATATTTTAATAATAAAGGGTCAATTCACCAAGAACACTAGCAATTCTAAACATTTATACACCTTACAACTTAATTATAAAAAACTTCATAGATCCCAAAAGAACTTAGGAAAATTCAGAGTTACAGTCAGAAATCTCAATGTTCCTTGCTCAATAATTGGTATAATGAGTAGGAAAAAACATCAGCAAGTATGTAGAAGACCTAAACAGCACCATAAATCAACTTGACTTACTTCACATTTATAAAGCATTCCACTCAAAAGCAGGAGAATATATATTCAAGTACACATGGAACCATATGACATTCTGACCATAAAACATCTTCTTGTTAAATTCAAAAGGATTCAAGTCATGACCACAATTCAATTAAATTTATCAAAACTATAAACTTCTCTTCAAAATGCACAGATGAAAGAAGACTAGCAACAGACAAGAAAATATTTTCAGATTATGTATCTTGTAAATTACTTCTATCCAAATGCATTTAAAAGCTCTCAGAACTCAAAACTAACAACAACAACAAAAAAAACCCTCCAATATATAAAAGGATAAATTATTTGAACAGACACTTGGACGGGAAAGATATATAGATGGAAAAAAAGCACATGAATAGATGCTTATCACCATTATTCATTTGGGAAATGTAAATTAAAATCCCAATCAGATGCTATACCACACATTTAAAAATGAATACAGTGATAAACAATAACAATCTGATTGTACCAAGTGCCACCTGTTTGCAGTGTAAAATTCTACAAACACTTTGGAAAACAGTGGCATTTTCCCAAAACTTCAAATATATACATCCCATGTGATTGATTCATTTTTAGTCATAGGTGTTTACCCAAGAGAATAGAAAGCATATATTCATACAAAGGCTTAAGCATGAATATTTATGGCAGATTTATTTACAAGAGCCAAAACCTACAAAATATCCATATACTCATCAACTGTTTAATGAAGAAACCAAATACAGTATATTCATACAATGGAATACCATTCAGCAGTTTCTGTGTTTGTGTATTTATTTACATATCCTTAAAAATTTTACTGAGGCATGGTTTACATACCATAAAAGTCACCCATTGAGAAATGCAATGGGTTTTGTTTGTTTGTTTAGTAAATTTTTGTTTGTTTTAGTACATAACAATCATCAGCACAATTCTAGAACAATTCTACAACAAAGGTTTCTCCTGCTTGTCTGCAGTGGATCTCTGTCCCACCCCAGGCTCAGGCAACCACATTTTTTTCTCTATAGTTTTGCCTTTTCTAAAATGTGGCCTTACTAAAAACTTAAAACTTTGTGGACATTTTGTATAAATATAGCCATATAATATATAGTTTCTTGTGTCTAGTCTTACTTAGAATGTGTTCAGGTTTAATTACGGTATTCTGTAAGCCAGTAATCCATATTTTTATTGTTGTTATAGCCAGCAATGACCTCTCTGTTGCCCTCAAAATGGCTACTTCCCTGTGTTATTTCTTATCCACAATGTACCATTTTTATAGTTGATCATTGCTTATCGCTTTTTACTTGAAAATTCTTGGATTCTTTTTTACATCTTATTTTATGGTTGGGTCTTTTCAGTTTCTTTTCCCAAATTTTTTCTTTGTTAGTTTGAATGTCTCAATGTTGGAGTACCCAAATGTAATTTTTGGCTTCTCCACATTTTTTTTTTAATGTGTTAAAATTACTTGACATAAGCATTATCTATAAATATATTTCAAAAATGTAAACCTTTGTTCATGGTTAGAGATACAACTTCCAAGTTTAAATCTCCACCGATGTCTGAAAAATATCACAAATCTAATATTACTAAAACATAAATCTTGCTTTCCCATCCCCCCAAAATGTTTTTCTTATTCAGGCTTCAAATCTTAGCAAACCCCAAGTCCAAGAATGATATACAATTTCCAATGATAAAATCATGTTTCTCAAAAATATTCTTAATCTAATGCTTTCTATGGAATGCTATCTCCAATTCTCCATATTCCAAGCCATTTATATATCCATAAATATTCCCACTCTCTAATTATGTCAACTGCTTTGTATCTTTCTCTAATATAATCCATTCTGGACCCAGAAACCTGAGTGTTATTTTTTTTTTTAATTCGAATGTTAATGTTATACTGAAAATCTTTGAATTTTTTTTTTACCACATTGCAGTAAAATTTAGACTGCTTAATCTTCTGTGTGAGGACATAACTTGGCTCCTGAATACATCTCTACTTTTATCTCATACACACTTCACACTTGTATGCTTCTGCCATATTAGGTCATTTCCTGTTTCATAACCATGAAAAGATAATCTCCAGGTCAATGTCTTTTCACTAATCATCTCCCATGGTGGAGGATGTGTTTTCTCTAGAATTCAGCATGGTCCATCATTCAACATAACTGTGTCTCTTCATAAATAACTTCTTACATCAGTAAATCTAAACAAAATCTCAGTTACTATCTACAGTTACCTCATTATTTATTTATTTGCATGGTTCCTTTGTGTAGGTTTCTTGAGAATCCAAAATATACTTCCTTCATTGAGAAGAGTCTCCTGTACATAGATGCTCAATATATAATTGAGTGAACAATGATTAATATAGACAAATTTAGGAATGTTTAGAGCCTTATAGGGCTATGCTTAGGTATCTGCAGTTCATCTTCAGTGTAATGGGAAAGCTGATGAAGAAACTATTTTAAGTACAGACATTAATCAATATGTTTGCATTTAGAACATTTCACTCTGAATCCAGTTTAGAGAAAAAGATGTGTAGTAGGGAATTTGGCTTTGCCTAAAGAGGTGTCTGGCCATTGCTCTTAGCTTCTTGAAAGTAATCTCTGTCATACATGACAGGATTGTCTTTCTTTAGGGCAGAGCCTGGCCATACTGAATTTTAAGGTGAAGCCAGTTTTACTCAATGGTTTTAGTTTGGGACTGGCCAAACCAGAAAGACCAACCATATTCAATATAACAGTGAACTAATGATAGCTGTGAACATGTTCAAAAAGGATAAGAAATAAAACTAATAGGCTGTAGTTTGAACATCTTGGTACTTTGCTATCATTTATGTTTAGTATATGCTGTTCCTTTAAAATGCTCCTTCTGCACCAATTTCTTTGCCTGATACAGAACTATTCTTCATCATACTATGATCTGAAAGCTCTTCCAATTCTTCTCCTGGTCTAGACTTTATCAGGAGTTCTTTCTTTTCTTTTTTTTTTTTTTTTCTTACTTGTTGATGGCAAGAAATTTCTTTTTTTTTAAATTTTTTTATAAACATATAATGTATTATTAGCCCCAGGGGTACAGGTCTGTGAATCGCCAGGTTTACACACTTCACAGCACTCACCATAGCACATACCCTCTGCAATGTCCATAACTCCACCACCCTCTCCCTACCCCCCTTTCCCCGACCCCCCTCAATTTTTTTGTGACATTAAGAGTCTCTTATGGTTTGTCTCCCTCTTGTTTCATTTATTCTTTTCTTACCCCCAAGTCCCCCACATTGCATCTCCACTTCCTCTATATCAGGGAGATCATATGATAGTTGTCTTTCTCTGATTGACTTATTCCACTCAGCCTAATACCCTCTAGTTCCATCCACATCGTTGCAAATGGCAAGATTTCATTTCTTTTGACGGCTGCATAGTATTCTATTGTATATATATACCATCTTTTCTTTATCCACCTCTTCTTTTATCCTAGATGGACATCTAGGTTCTTTCCATAGTTTGGCTGTTGTGGACATTGCTGCTATAAACATTCAGGTGCATGTGCCCCATTTGTATCTTTAGGGTTAAATACCCAGTAGTGCAATTGCTGGGTCGTAAGGTAGCTCTATTTTCAACCTTTTGAGGAACCTTCAAGCTGTTTTCCAACATCGTTGCATCAGCTTCCATCCCCACCAACAGTGTAGGAGGGTTCCCCTTTCTCCACATCCTTGCCAGCATCTGTCATTTCCTGACTTGTTAATTTTAGCCATTTTGTCTGGTGTGAGGTGGTATCTCATTGTGGTTTTGATTTGTATTTCCCTGATGCCAAGTGATGTGGAGCACTTTTTCATGTGTCTGTTGGCCATCTAGATGTCTTCTTTGCAGAAATGTCTGTTCATGTCCTCTGCCCATTACTTGATTGGATTATTTGTTCTTTGGGTGTTGAGTTTGCTAAGTTCTTTATAGATTTTGGATACTAGCCCTTTATCTGATATGTTGTTTGCAAATATCTTCTCCCATTCGCTCAGTTGTCTTTTGGTTTTGTTAACTGTTTCCTTTGCTGTGCAAAAGATTTTGATCTTGAGGAAGTCCCAATAGTTCATTTTTGCCCTTGCTTCACTTGCCTTTGGCGATGTTCCTAGGAAGATGTTGCTGTGGCTGAGGTCGAAGAGGTTGCTGCCTGTTTTCTCCTCAAGGATTTTGATGGATTCCTTTCTCACAATGAGGTCCTTCATCCATTTTGAGTCTATTTTCATGTGTGGTATAAGGAAATGATCCAATTTCATTTTTCTGCATGTGGCTGTCCAATTTTCCCAACACATTTGTTGAAGAGGCTTTTTTCCATTGGACATTCTTTCCTGCTTTGTCAAAGATTAGTTGACCATAGAGTTGAGGGTCTATTTCTGGGCTTTCTATTCTGTTCCATTATCTATGTGTCTGTTTTTGTACCAGTAAGTACCATGCTGTCTTGATGATGACAGCTTTGTAATAGAGCTTGAAGTCTGGGAATTGTGATGCCACCAACTTTGGCTTTCTTTTTCAATATTCCTTTGGTTATGCAAGGTCTTTTCTGGTTCCATATAAATTTTAGGATTATTTGTTCCATTTCTTTGAAAAAGATGGATGGGATTTTGATAGGGATTGCATTAAATGTATAGGTTGCTTTAGGTAGCATAGACATTTTCACAATATCTGTTCTCCCAATCCAGGAGCATGGAACATTTTTCCATTTCTTTGTGTCTTCCTCAATTTCTTTCATGAGTACTTTATAGTTTTCTGAGTATAGATTCTTAGCCTCTTTGGTTAGATTTATTCCTAGGTATCTTATGGTTTTGGGTGCAATTGTAAATGGGATTGACTCCTTAATTTCTCTTTCTTCTATCTTGTTGTTGGTGTAGAGAAATGCAACTCATTTCTGTGCATTGATTTTATATCCTGACACTTTACTGAATTCCTGTACAGGTTCTAGCAGTTTTGGAGTGGATTCTTTTGGGTTTTCCACAAATAGTATCATATCATCTGCTAAGAGTGATAGTTTGACTTCTTTGCCGATTTGGATGCCTTTCATTTCTTTTTGTTGTCTGATTGCTGAGGCTAGGACTTCTAGTATTATGTTGAATAGCAGTGGTGATAATGGACATCCCTGCCATGTTCCTGACTTTAGCAGAAAAGCTCTCAGTTTTTCTCCATTGAGAATGATATATGCAATAGGTTTTTTATAGATGGCTTTGATAATATTGAGGTATGTGCCCTCTATCCCCACACTTTGAAGAGTTTTGATCTGGAAGGGATGCTGAACTTTGTCAAATACTTTTTCAGCATCTATTGAGAGTATCATATGGTTCTTGTTCTTTCTTTTATTAATGTATTGTATCACATTGATTGATTTGCGGATGTTGAACCAACCTTGCAGCCCTTTATCAGAAGTTCTTAACATTGTCTGTGTCCTGGCCTTTTCTCAAAATAAGGTGAAGAATATGGACCTCTTCTCAAAATAATGAATTTGAATATGCAAAGTATATACAGAATAAAAATAAATGAGTTATATTAAAATTGAAAAATATTGCTTATACTATATGTAATGCTAAGATAGGGAAAATAAGTAAATGTATTATTTTATCCACCTCAGCATTACTTGCTGTATTTTTCTTTCTATATCTTATATAAAACTAATCTCTAAAGTATTGTTTAAACTTACCTGATATCCTATTGATGAAAATAAAGACAATAATGAAAAATTCTGAAAAAGAATTTTTCTTAAACTAAAAATTGTTAAATAAGCAAAATTGTTTATTTACAAAGTAATTAAATTTTCATAGAAGCAACTTAAACATTTTATTTACAATTTACTTCATTTTTATTATGAAAGTAATATTCATGAATCTGTAGGTAGTAAAGGAAGGCTTAGGTTATTTAAGTTACATATATTAAAATAACCATGTAAATATTAACTTCACCAACATACCCAATAAACTATAAACCTTTTGGGGAGAGAAGTGATTTTTTAAATCTCTAAACCCTGTAGCATATAATACCTGGTTTACTGTTTGTGCTACTGTGTTTGTTGAGTCTATGAATCAATTAACCAATAAATCTATAAATAAATTGCTTCACAAAACACCATTTTTCGAAAATATCTTTTAAATATAACAATTCCTGGAAATTACATGTACATACAGTCCTAATTTAAAATTAAGTATTTTGAGTATAAAACACATATTATTTACTAGAGTCAACATGTTTCACATTAGATGTCTAGAACTTACTAACTGTATAACCAGAAGTTTGTACCTTCGGATCACCATCTCCATATTTTCCCTGTCCTTCAGCTCCTGGCAACTACCATTCTACTCCCTGCTTCTGTCAGTCCTATCTTTTTAGATTCTATACCTAAGCAAAATCATACAGTACTTGTCTTGCTCTGTCTGGCTTATTTCATTTAGCATAATGTCCTCTAGGTTTATCCATGTTGTAACAGATGGCAGAATTTCCTTCTTTCTTATTGTGGAATATTTGATATTGATATATGATGTATAGGTGTAGATATAGATCTATCAGATTTTTAATCCATTCACCTACACAGACTCAGATTGTTTCCAGATCTTGGATATTGTAAAAGATGCTGCAATGAATATGGGAGTGCAGATACTTATTTGATATCCAGTTTTCATTTTAGGATATATATCTAGAAGTGGAATTGTTGATTATCAGGTAGCTCTAGTTTTACTTTTCTTTTCTCTTCTTTTTTTTTTTTTTTAAGATTTTATTTATTTATTTGACAGACAGAGATCACAAGTAGGCAGAGAGGCAGACAGAGAAAAAGGAAGGGAAGCAGGCTCCCTGCCGAGCAGAAAGCCCGACATGGGGCTCGATCCCAGGACCCTGGGATCATGACCTGAGCCGAAGGCAGAGGCCACTGAGCTACCCAGGTGCCCCTAATTTTACTTTTCTGAGAAACATGTTTTTGTTTTTTTTTTCCCCACAATGGCTATATCAATTTACATTCAAGGGTTCCCTTTATCTACATCCTCATCAGTATTTTTATTTTGTTTTATTTTTTAGATTTTGTTTATTTATTTGACAGAAAGAGAGAGAGTACAAGCAGTAGCAGCATCAAGCAGAGGGAGAAGGAGACACAGGCTCACCATTGAGCAGGGAATCAGATGTGGGGCTCAATCCCAGGACCCTGAGATTGTGACCTGAGCTGAAGGCAGACATTCAACCAACTGAGCAACCCAGGTGCCTCTCACCAATATTTTTAACACCTTGTCTCTGGTAACAGCCATTCTCATAGGTATGAGGTGATAGTTCACTGTGGTTTTAGTTTACACTTCCTTGATGATGATGTTGAATATCTCAGTCTTTCTCTTTATAAAATAAATAAACAAAATCTTAAATAAACTAAATATATTCTTGCAGCACCTGAATGACTCAGTGGGTTGAGTGTCCAACTCTTATTTTTGGCTCAGGTCATAGTCTCAGGGTCCTGGGATCATGCTCTGCATTGGGATCTGCACTCAGCGTGAGTCTGCTTGTGGTGGTCTCTCTCTCTCCCTCTCCGTCTGCCTCTCTCCCCACACTGTCTGTCTCTCTCTCTCTAATATTAAAAAATAAATTTTTTAAAAGAAAGTAACAAAGCCTAATACAGAATTTTAAGTAAATGCTTTGATTTCAGTCTCATAATCACTATAAACTATAATTCAATTTGTGACTCCTATGACCAGCTATAAATATAGGTTGTGAGTGTCTTTTACTGTGCACATTAGATTATATAGAACGACTATGCTCAGTCAGTTTTACTAACATTTGAAGGGATTTATTTATTATTTTATTATTAATTAATTATAAAATACTTTATTTGAAAGAGAGAGAGAGAAAGAGCATAAGTGGGGGGAGGATCAGAGTTAGAGAGAAGCAGACTCCCTGCTGAGCACAGAGCCTGAGGCAGAGCTAGATCTCAGTACCTTGGGATCAGGACCCGAGCCAAAGTCAGATGCTTAAGATCTAAGGCTATGTCCTACAGTTTATTAAAGGTTTTGCTTATTAGAAATTGGGAGTTTAAAACATTAAGTATGTATTCTATTCTATTTTTCCTCATAATAACATGATATTGATGGTAATTTCCATTCAATGAAAAAGACAGATGCATAAAAAGAAAAGCATAGTTCTCATTATATATGTATTTTTCCTACCAATAAGCATAGGAGAGCAGAAAGAAAAAGGATCATGCAAAAACAGAAAGTATCCTCAATGGTAAAACAGTTTGATGCAAACTGAAGCAAGAGTTCAGATAGGAAAAAAATTAGTGATAAATTATTAAGCAATAAGAGGCAAAAATCAAGATTTGGGTATGATCTGAGTAGAATGTGTATGAGAAGTGAAAAAAACATGAGAAAAAAACAAAACTCACATCAAATAAAACCTTTACATATAGCAAAATATAGCAAAATAAATGACTACAATAAAGATAAGTATGAAGATGAAATGCAACAATCCTTTGGAAGTGCTGACAACAGAATACAATGTACAGTAACCACTCAATAAGTGGTATTTATCATAAGTAGTGTTAACTTTACAGAGTGCTTAAGACAATACAGAATGTTTTTTTAAAACTTTAGCACATTTGAACTTCAAAATAACTCTGACAAAAGTCAGGGAAGATGTCAATATCCTCGTTTTGCACATGAAAAGAATAAAGCTTAGGAAGCTCATAATCATGTGAGCTTCCTGAATGATGGCAGAAGGTGTAGTTTGAAAGATATGCTTCGGCTGGCCTGGAAGAAAGCAAGTATTAATGCTGTTAATTGCTTAGGGGGCAAGAGGTTATATGGCAAGGAATTGTAGGAGGTCTCTAGGTGAGAGTGGTTCCCCAGCCAACAGCCTGCATATAAACAAGGATCTTGGTACTCCAACCTCAAGAGAATAAACTTGACAGACAACCAGCAACCTTGAAGAAGGTTGCTGATCTTCAGATGAGAATGCAACCTAGCCAACATTTTGATTTCAGCCTAGTGAGACCCTGAGCAGAAAATCCAATGATGCAGTGTATGCAGACTTACAGAACTGTGCACTAATAAATGCATACTGTTTTAAGGAACTATACTTCTGAGAATTTGATAGACAGCCATAGAAAACTAATAAAATGCATAAGGATGTCTGTCTCTTCATTTTTTGGTAAGAGTGAAAATACGGAAAAAAATCTCACTGATGAATGAATGAAGAAGATTATGGAATAAGAGGGGATTTCCACATTTCATCATATAACAATAACAACACTAAATAAGTTAATAAAACAGGGACACAAATTATTTTCCCATTTTGTCTGCATCCTTCTCATACATTGGTGAGGCATTACGTCCCACCACAGGGTTTTGGAGATGGCTGAACACAAGGCACCAGAGATTAAACAGAGGAGTCTGCTCTGACAGCAGTTTATTAGTCATATAAGCTCATACTCAGGGAGAAGAGCATGCCACACCATGCAAGGCCATAAAATGTTGCACTTGGGAACAGAATAAATGTGTAGTGACTGTGGGAGGCAAGCTCTTGTACCATAACAAGGGGTTGGGTGTCTCCAGGTTCCCATCAGAGGATGTGATTGGCTTTGTTTGGATAATTCTTCAAGGCTGGAAGGGAAGTTAGGTTCAGTTCCCAGCTGACGGGAAAAAGCAGAACGGGGAGGTTTTCCCCCAGAGGGTGGATCATATCCGGGGACAGCTGACAGTTGTGGTATGGCCTTGGGGCTCAAAGTTGTCAGGAAAGTGCTTAATGTTGCATCTTAATTTCAGACCTTCCACCATACTTCCCAAATTTCTTTCCTGAATGAAGTAACAGTGCTAAAAGTTTTTTGGTCTTTATTTATTTTTGTGTGAGTGCTTTTGAACTTCATGGACAAGTGTAATTTTTCATTTCACTAAAAATCATTGAAAATTTATCATATGTCACTGCTTGTGAAGTTTTAAGTTCAACAGTGACTTTGAATAGACAGTTACTTCACAAATTCAAAAATGTAAAATTTTCATGTTTCTTATTATTGACATTTGCAATAATATTTCAAATTAGTCTCTTCTAAGTCAACTTTCTTAGGATTGAGAGAGGCAACTAATCCCTAGCATGTTCACTATTTTCTCTTTAAGGCAGCTAATTTATCTTTTGTTTTTAGATGTAAAATTCACATTATGACATTAAATGTATTGATTTCCTCTGAGATAACAGGTGTCTGCTATGTAATCTAGTTATTTTTCCATTTTCTACAATATCTATG
Source organism: Lontra canadensis (assembly GCF_010015895.1). NCBI lineage: Eukaryota > Metazoa > Chordata > Mammalia > Carnivora > Mustelidae > Lontra > Lontra canadensis. The sequence continues at coordinate 4,459,615 of NW_022631058.1, read as the reverse complement.
TCTCTAGGATAAAATATGTATTTTTCTTTTTTTTTTTTTTTCTGAGAGAATCTGGGACTGTAGAAACCTATCTCCTCTGTGATAACCTGAAACACACCTATAACAGGAAACATTTATCCAGCACATTCTATTTACAAGACACAATTTTATGCATTACAGGTATTTTTAACTCACTTCTTTCTTACTTACAAAACACCCATTTTAGAGATGAGAACTTGGCCATGAACAATTGGATAAATTGTTTGAAGTAGAGATGAACAATTGAACAAGTTTTCCAAGGTAGAGATGAATCCAGGTAATGTGGATCTAGAATTCATGATCTCACATACTACAATACACTGTCTCTAGAAATAACTACTTCCTGCAAATACTGCTTACTGGGAAGAACAGGATGTCCACGTGGATAGAACTAGAACAACACTACATCGACCATTCATCCATTGATTCATTAAAACTTTCAACAACATTTCTTTATTTTATTTATTTTTGAGGATTTTTATTTTGATTTCAGTATATTTAACATGAAGTGTTATATTAGTTTCAGGTATTCAATATACAGATTCAACAAATCTGTACATTACTCAGTGCTCATCATGCTAAGTGCACTCTTTAATCCCCTATTTCATCCATCCCCCCACCCACCTCCCCTCTGGTAACCATTAGTTTGTTCTCTACAGTTAAGAGTCTGTTTCTTGGTTTCTCTCTCTCTCTCGCTCTCTCTCTCTTTTTTTTTTTTTTTTCATTTGTTGTGTTTCTTAAATTCCACCTATGAGTGAAATAATATGGTATTTGTCTTTCTCTAATTTATTTCATTTAGCATTATATCCTCTAGATCCATCCATGTTGTTGCAAATGGCAAGTTTTCACTCCTTTTATTGGCAGTACATAATATACTAATCAGGTTTAATATATATACATACACACACACACATACATATACCACATCATCTTTATCTATTCATCTATGAACGGACACTTGGGCTGCTTCCATATTAGACTGCAATAATGCAATAAATATAGGGTGCATGTATCCCTTTGAATTAGTGTTTTCTGCATTTGGGAAGTAATAGCCCATAGTGAGATTACTGGATTATAGGGTAGTTTTACTTTTTGGAGAACCTCCATACTGTTTTCCAGAATGGATGCACTAGTTTGTATTCCCACCAACAGGGCACAAGTGTCTATTTTTCTCAACATCCTCACCAACACTTATTTTTGTCTTTTGTATTTTAGCCATTCTGACAGATGTCAGGTGATATTTCATTGTGGTTTTGATTTGCATTTTCCTGATTATGAATGATGTTGAGCAGCTTTTGTTGTGTCCACTAGCCATCTGCATGTCTTCTTTGGAAAAATGTCTATTCATGCCTTTTGCCCATTCTAAATTGGATTATTTATTTTGGGGGTGTTGTGTTGAATAAGTTTTTTATATATATTTAGATACCAACCCTTTATCAGATATATCATTTGCAAATATCTCCTCACATTTAGTAGGTTGTCTTTTAGTTTTGTTGGTTGCTTCTTTCACTGTGCAGAAACCTTTTATCAATAACATTTTAACCATCAAATATTTTCAAAGCAGAATGCTTAGTATTGGCAATGTACCAATAAGTTGATTCGAAATGTCCCTGTTCTCATGAACGTTATAGTCTGGTAAGAAAAACAAAAGTGAAAATGCCTTTGAAATTTGTCCTTAACTTGTAATACACATAATTGTAAGTCAAGAGATAGGGTACTATGGATCCTATGGGAAGGCTCTCTACCCTGGTCTTTGATTGGTAAGCAGGCTCATGACTATAGTAAAAAGTACAGTTACCCAGGTATAATCTGAATATGGGAACACCTAGTGCATAAATTCTTTACATCTCAAAGGGCAAATAGCTAGCAATAGGAACTGCACTGGAATAAGAGCATGGGCTGTTGAGGCGAGTGGTATGAATTTATGCTGGCAGATTCAGCTCTCCTTCCTGCAAGGCCTAAAGCTTTGAAATTGTACAAAAGGAAGCATTGCAGAAAACGGTTGTTGTGTTCCTCTGTGTGCAAAATGGGGAAAAAAGGCCAAAAAAAAAAAGCCTTAAATAATTTAAAATAGAAAAATGTTTCTAAAGTTAGTTATTTTGGGGAGCCTGAGATAGAATATTACTTTTTTTCTCCCCCCTTGGTAGTGTGAGTGGGAAGAAAAGAACAGTCTCAGAGCAGCTCTCAACATTACCCAAGGATTTTGTAACATAAATCTCTCATATAAGGATGTCTTGATACCTGTTCCCATCCATCATATGCTGCATGAATACACAATGCCTTCCAACGCCCTTGTCCTAAATCTTAAAAAACATTTGCCTGCTGACCCTGAAAATTTCAATCATTACAACCACTGAGCTATCTGGCACTCAGAATCTATTGTGAAGGCTTCTTTTAGTTCAGTGATACATACATTTACTCACTGAAATTAGACTTTTGTAGAAATACTATATATGACATTCTGATAGCTGTTACAAATTTACATGTTTATTTCACAGTAGCTCATTAAAATATTTTAATAATAAGTGCCTGATTAATGAAAGTATTTTGAAAAAACAAAACAAAACAAAACTCCAATACATACACATAACTGGATAAAATACATCCAGCTCAAGAAAATATTTCTTTCTTTCCAAATTTTTGAAGAAAACTAAACCTGCTTTAGGGGGAAAAGAGACTCAACTATTTCAACAAACATTTCCAGAAGAAAATAATCCTCTGTTTCAGATTCTGAACTAAAATGTTGTATATAGATATTGATACTGAAACAAAAGTAGAAAAATCCCTGTAGATAGTATAAGACTTCTGATTCAATGGTGATCCGTCTATCATTTATCTATCTATCCTTTATCTTTCTAGCACTGATTATCACCATCTATCTACAAAATAGAGTGTAAAAAAGTAAATAAATATGTATGGAATGTCTGTTTATGCCAAGCACTCTGACATACTCTTTCACATAGAATAGCTCATAAACACTCACAAAAATCAAGCAAGTTAGAAAAGCATGCTGGAATCATAGTCTATGCCAAGGGATCTAGCTTTGTAACTTTGGGTAAGTCAACCTCACCCCTCAGTTTTCACACAAAGATAATAATAACCTTTTATGTCAGAGGGATTTAAATAAATGTGATCTTTATAAGAGTCCTAGACATCAAATAAATTATTAAAGAGTATATCTCAGAAATAATTTTAATAATTATCTCTTATCTTGGGAAAATAAGATTTAGTCTATCTATCTAGTTATTGAAAATAATGAGATTTTTCCATCAAATGTTCCATCTGGCATTTGAAAAAGAAAAGGAACATGTTAAAAAGATGGTTCCTAAGGATATAAAAAGATTTATTGTGGCTTAAGATACAGTTATTTGGGGGCACCTGGGTGGCTCAGTCGTTAAGCATCTGCCTTCGACTTGGGTCATGATCCCAGGGTCCTGGGACCCAGGCCCACATCAGGCTCCCTGCTTGGCGGGAAGCCTGCTTCTCCCTCTCCCACTCTCCTTGCTTGTATTCCCTCTCTCACTGTCTCTCTCTCTCTCTCTCTCTGTCAAATAAATAAATAAATAAATCTTTTTTAAAAAGATACAATTATTTGGCAGGAATGGCAAAATCTAAAATAAAAAATCAGATTTGCTTTGAGTCTAGGTTACCTTGGACAAGTTAGTAATCCTAAATAAATATCAATTTCTGAAAAACTGGAAAAAATGTTAGCCTAATTTGGAATGAGGATTGTATGACACATTGTAGTTCATCCATTCAATGCTTGGTAAAAGACTCATGATGTTGTCATTGTTAGATACCTGTGATATAGTCATTATTACTTTACAATTCCTTGTGCTAGTCCTTCATCTTAATTTTGATACTTCTAAAAACAGGAGGGTCTTGTTTGTGTCTTAATAAGATCACTTTCACATTAACAGTAGTTTGTTACATTTTTACTTACTTTGCAGCCACAGTTACTTTGTAGCCATTGGCCATGGTTTCAGAATTGATTAGATACCAGGATTCCTCTACCAGAAACTCAAAGTAGATATTCACTGGAACAGATGAAAGGTGAAATTTACTTTATGAAGCATAGACATAAATAGATTTTAAACTAATTATAAACACATTTTAATAGAAGTGTATGAATATATGTTTATCACTTTTAAATTTTCCATTTCTCATTTCCATGTAACTTTATAAGAGTGAACATTTAAAAATATGTGTTGAATGAGTAAGTACTGAAAGGCTTGAATTCTGTTTTTCATCCTCATAGTCTAAGATAAATTTCAGAACTGTGCGCTTTTAACTTCTGGAAATTCTTTTTGTACAGTGCAAAACACTTTGCTGTTTCTTTTAGATTAAAACTTGTAACCTATAAAACCATTAAAATTTCACGTTCCAGTAAAGAAAAAAAAAAAAAGTAGCTTATAGAATGCAATGAGAAGAAAAAGGAAAAAGGTTATGATGGGAGACAAGAAGAATGCAGATGAAATAGTACAGATACACAGTGAAGACACACTTAATTTTGATAACTGAAGGAAGAATGAGAAGTGTTGAAAAATTTAAGCAATATTTAGTATGGATATTTAGTCTATCAGATGGATGGTGGACTCATTCACCTATGAAGAAAATGCTAGAGAAGTCAAATCACTGTTGGGAGTGGTTATAATTTTTCATTTGGAATTTCTTAATGTGAGTATCCATGCTCCAATGATTTGGAAAAAAAATCAAATTTAGAAATCTAAAATTTAAGTATTTAAGGAAATTGCAATATTTCACTCTAAAGCAAATTCAGTTGTGAAGTTGACTATACCATATGATTTCCAAAAGATGATGCATGAAATCTGATTGCAAAATAATCATGGATTATTACTATCTGTAGAATTATTTAATTCCTCACTGAATCTTATTTTACATATTTTTATTAATTACCACTGTTTAGTCAATATTACATGCTACTGATGCATCAGGAACATATTTTATTCTAGGTGTTTCTAGGGATGCAATCGCCATAGCAGTGAACAGTAACAGTAAAGGAAGCAATTTCTTGAGAGTCAACAGATTTTATTTAAGCTTTAGTTTTTCTATTTCCATGTGACCCTCACTTAATCACTTATATAACCTAAGCCTCCCTTTACTCATTTAAAAATGGAAATGATAATATCTATCTTACTTAGCAGATGATAGTTCCTTAAAAAAAAAAAAGGCTGTAACATTTTCCATCCCACAAATTCTTTCAGATCCTTGCCATTCTCTCAAGAGGTAGACTCTTTACCCTCGCCTCTTGAGCCCGAGTGGGCTTTTGAGACTATATAGACTGAGTAAAAGTGGAGGAGATGGCAGGTGACTTTTCAGGCCAGAACATCAAAACAATAGAGCTTCCATCTAGATGTCTCAGCTGGGATTCTTCCTCTTGGACCCTCACCAACATTCTGTGAGAAAACCAAACATCCGCATGGAAAAACTTATGTAGATATTCCAACGGACAACCCCATTCAGTTAAGGTGTTGGCGCTTACTCAGCATCAACTGTGATACAATGGAAGAGTAGTTTTTCCCATGATTCCAGCTACTGAAATCTTTCTGGTTACTCCAGCTGATGGCTCATGAAGTTGAGTTGACTGTTTGCATTGAGCAGTCCCCAAGCTCTCGATTTGTGAGCTCATTAAGTGATTGTTTTTGCTTTAAGACACTAAATTTTGGTGAGAATAGTTACATAATGGAAAATCAGAATGGTTGCTATTTTTAAGAAGGTTTAAATGAAATATATGAAAAGGTTCTTAGAACTCTGAAGTCCTTTATAATTGCAAAGGATGAGTATTCTCATTCCTAAAAGCCTTCACTTTATTTTCTTTTAATTTAATCTTATTTTTTTCAGTGTTCCATACTTATGGAGCATAAGGAAAACCTTCACTTTAAACACCTGCCTCAGCCAATGTTTACTGGCCATGGTATCTTGTAAGATAATGAGACACACACCTTATTCCTAAACTAAATCTGTAACTTATTTTTCAGCTTGAGAGAAATTGATGGATAAAATATTTCCAAACCCACCCTTGATCAGTCTGTAGAAGTCAAATGGCATATGGCCATTGATTATATATCTGCTTAGTATAAAATCTAGTAAGTTACAGCTAGAAATCTATATATCAGTTGTCCTTCTTGATACCAAATTTCTTAAGTTCCCAAGAAAATTCATTTGATCAAATTTTTATTCTTCCTTTTTTTCTCTTCTTTTTTTAAAAATTTTTTTCTTTTTCTTTTTTACTCTTCTTTTGTTCTCTTCACCAGTCCTAAAACCAGCATTACTCTAAGTCTATACTGCATGTTTAAATTCTCACCTTGAATGATTTACATAGTCTTTCAAATGGCAATAAATGATAATGTGTTGCTGCATTATATAGTTTTAGGCAATGCTAACTGGTGAATAGAAAAACACTCAAAATATCAGTGGCTTAAAACAATACCATTTATTTTCCATTTATAAATAAGATTTATTTCCAGAAGTGATCAAGGACCCAAATTATTTAAAAAAAAAATTTATTTATTGGGGTGCCTGGGTGGCTCAGTGGGTTAAGCCTCTGCCTTCGGCTCAGGTCATGATCCTGGGGTCCTGGGATCGAGCCCCACATCAGGCTCTCTGCTCTGCAGGGAGCCTGCTTCCTCCTCTCTCTCTCTCTGCCTGCCTCTCTGCCTACTTCTGATCTCTGTCTGTCAAATAAATAAATAAAATCTTTTTAAAAAATTACTTATTTATTTGACAGACAGAGATCACAAGTAGGCAGAGAGAGAGAAAGGGAAGCAGGCTCCCCACTGAGCAGAGAGCCCAGCGTGGAGCTGGATCCTAGGACCCTGGGATCATGACCTGAGCTGAAGGCAGAGGCTTTAACCCACTGAGCCACCCAGGCGCCCGCCAAATTATTTTTATTTTTTAGACCATGCCATCTTCATTCCATGGCCTCCAAATCACCACAAAAGTTGAAGATTCTCAAGGGTCCTGTGTGGAGTTGTTGGGTTATAGATATATCTTGGTAACACTGAACACCTCTTCTATTCACATACCCTCAATTGAAACCCAGCCAATTGCCTGCACTGCATCTGACTAATATAGTCTAAGTTCAAAAAGAAAAGAAAGGAGTTTGATGATTATCCAACACTACTACCATCTTAGAATTTGCTCAATGAACATTAAAATTGTATGTCTTCATCTTTAAGTTTCCCAGAGTTTAATAAATTACTGTTAAACTGACTTGAGTTCTAGCTTTATCCATCCTAAAAAGATTCATTTTCCTCATCATTTAACAAAACTCATCCTAGGCAAACCATGTTCTGTTGGTATTAAATTAAATATGTTTCTCTTAGATGTCCTACATTTTCTTATCCCAGATTTCCATTTACCATATTTTTTCTGCCTTGAATGATCTTCCTGTGAGTATTCTATCCATTATTAAAGGTCCAAAGAAAATGTATTCTCCATGAACATTAAACCATGTCTCTTCATCTTTGATTTCCCACGTGTCCAATAAATATTTGTTTAATTTGTATTAATTCTGCATTATCCACGCCATGAAAGTTTTTGAAAAGTAACCCTGCATTTAAGAAAGGTACTTGGCTCTCTTGGACAGATAATATATCATTCTTTAAATTCTTATCTGGGGATTATTTCATTTAACTAGCTTAATGCCATTATATGAAGACACAGGATGCTAAGGGAGTAATAGATCTAGAGAAGAAATTCAAACACCTCACAACACCGGACAGCTTGGTGACAACTTAAGAACACAAAGATGTGTCAGTAGATGAGCTATCAACAGATTCTCAAAAAGGATTAAGGACTGTGGGTGGGATGAAAACAAAGAAAGATTTTTACCGACTTTCAGATTTAACCTCATTATCTGCACTAAATAAGATAACACATATATAATTTCTTAATATTAAATTTATCTTTAATATATATTTGTAACTTTATATTTCTTCTTTTATTTTCTCTCTCTTCCCTACACATTTTAATGTCTAGGCACAACACCAGGCAAATGCAAATGTAGTTCTTCCACATTATGATTTCCTGTATACTTAAATGCTATATTTTCTTATTTTAGCTTCAAAAGTCTTGAGACCAGATTTCTTTTTTTTTAATTTAAAAAGAGCATTCATATTACTTAAAAATTACTAGCTCTCTAATCATTTTGAAAAATACCATCTGGCTTCAACATTTTTTTCAATGTATAATCATAGGAATAAAAACACCTGCATTTATCATATCTTCACTTTGTTTCTCTTCAATGATCAGGATCAGGAACTACATTTTATCTGATTGCTTGTTTTTTTCTTTTTCTTCTAATTTTGCAATTTCACTCAAACATTTCATGTTGGCATATTAGCATCTGTTTGTTTTAAAGCTTATAATTATGACAAATAAATAAAAACAACTGAGACTCCGTATTGAATTCATTAAAAAAAAAAAAAAAACTTTGAAAAAGAGGCAAAGTCAATATAGCCAATGTTTTCTTGGGGAGAAAAAAATAAATGGAAAAACACCAACCATTCAGAGAAAACTGCTCAATTATTGTGGAATAAATGTTTTCTGATGTTATACATGCAAGCAGATAGCCAGGGACCTGAAACAGCTGGGGTTATGAGGAGTTTTCCTATTGGCTCACCAGGAGCTGGCACATTTGATGTACATGAACATGAAAACCACTTGCCAATTGCCTTTAATTGTCTATTATTTAAACAAAAGACACCAGTTTTATCATTTAGTATATTTTTATCATTGAGTTGCTTGGTAAACCAGAACATAGCTTAAGTCTAGCTTCTTTTATTCTATCATTTTAAAAGCTATGAAATTTTAGAGGTCTTAGAACGTTTCTAAGTCTTATAAATGTGCCATAATACAAACTTTTATGCTATAGGATCTCTTAAATTGAATGAATTGTGTGTGTGTGTGTGTGCGCATGTATGTGTGTCTGTGTTTCCCTCTTTACAGTTACTATTACACAAATAAATCACTCCTCCTAAAATGTCTACATTGTATTCCCATAACCATAGTTATAGTCATAGTCTAGTTTTATTTAAAGGAAAAAGATTATATTATAATCTTCTCATATTGCCATATTCCAGGTACATTTCAGCTCTTCTTTCTTTTTTTTTTTTTTTTAAATTTTATTTTTTATAAACATATATTTTTTTCCCCAGGGGTACAGGTCTGTGAATCGCCAGGTTTACACACTTCACAGCACTCATCATAGCACATACCCTACCCAATGTCCATAACCCCACCCCCCCTCCCCCCCTCCCCCCAGCAACCCTCAGTTTGTTTTGTGAGATTAAGAGTCACTTATGGTTTATCTCCCTCCCAATCCCATCTTGCTTCATTTACTCTTCTCCTACCCCCTTAAACCCCCATGTTGCATCTCCTCTCCCTCATATCAGGGAGATCATATGATAGTTGTGTTTCTCCGATTGACTTATTTCGCTAAGCATGATACCCTCTAGTTCCATCCACGTCGTCACAAATGGCAAGATTTCATTTCTTTTGATGGCTGCATAGTATTCCATTGTGTATATATACCACATCTTCTTTATCCATTCGTCTGTTGATGGACATCTAGGTTCTTTCCATAGTTTGGCTATTGTAGACATTGCTGCTATAAACATTCGGGTGCACGTGCCCCTTCGGATCACTACCTTTGTATCTTTAGGGTAAATACCCAGCAGTGCAATTGCTGGGTCATAGGGTAGTTCTATTTTCAACATTTTGAGGAACCTCCATGCTGTTTTCCAGAGTGGTTGCACCAGCTTGCATTCCCACCAACAGTGTAGGAGGGTTCCCCTTTCTCCGCATCCTCGCCAGCATCTGTCATTTCCGGACTTGTTAATTTTAGCCATTCTGACTGGTGTGAGGTGGTATTTCATTGTGGTTTTGATTTGTATTTCCCTGATGCCGAGTGATATGGAGCACTTTTTCATGTGTCTGTTGGCCATCTAGATGTCTTCTTTGCAGAAATGTCTGTTCATGTCTTCTGCCCATTTCTTGATTGGATTATTTGTTCTTTGGGTGTTGAGTTTGCTAAGTTCTTTATAGATTCTGGACACTAGCCCTTTATCTGATATGTCATTTGCAAATATCTTCTCCCATTCTGTCAGTTGTCTTTTGGTTTTGTGAACTGTTTCCTTTGCTGTGCAAAAGCTTTTGCTCTTGATAAAATCCCAATAGTTCATTTTTGCCCTTGCTTCCCTTGCCTTTGGTGATGTTCCTAGAAAGATGTTGCTGCGGCTGAGGTAGAAGAGGTTGCTGCCTGTGTTCTCCTCAAGGATTTGGATGGATTCCTTTCTCACATTGATGTCCTTCATCCATTTTGAGTCTATTTTCGTGTGTGGTGTAAGGAAATGATCCAATTTCATTTTTCTGCATGTGGCTGTCCAATTTTCCCAACACCATTTATTGAAGAGGCTGTCTTTTTTCCATTGGACATTCTTTCCTGCTTTGCCAAAGATTAGTTGACCATAGAGTTGAGGGTCTATTTCTGGGCTCTCTATTCTGTTCCATTGATCTATGTGTCTGTTTTTGTGCCAGTACCATGCTGTCTTGATGATGACAGCTTTGTAATAGAGCTTGAAGTCCGGAATTGTGATGCCACCAACTTTGGCTTTCTTTTTCAATATTCCTTTGGCTATTCACGGTCTTTTCTGGTTCCATATAAATTTTAGGATTATTTGTTCTATTTCTTTGAAAAAGATGGATGGTACTTTGATAGGAATTGCATTAAATGTGTAGATTGCTTTAGGTAGCATAGACATTTTCACAATATTTATTCTTCCAATCCAGGAGCATGGAACATTTTTCCATTTCTTTGTGTCTTCCTCAATTTCTTTCATGAGTACTTTATAGTTTTCTGTGTATAGATTCTTAGTCTCTTTGGTTAGGTTTATCCCTAGGTATCTTATAGTTTTGGGTGCAATTGTAAATGGGATGGACTCCTTAATTTCTCTTTCTTCTGTCTTGTTGTTGGTGTAGAGAAATGCGACTGATTTCTGTGCATTGATTTTATATCCTGACACTTTTCTGAATTCCTATACAAGTTCTAGCAGTTTTGGAGTGGAGTCTTTTGGGTTTTCCACATATAGTATCATATCATCTGCGAAGAGTGATAGTTTGACTTCTTCTTTGCCGATTTGGATGTCTTTAATTTCTTTTGTTGTCTGATTGCTGAGGCTAGGACTTCTAGTACTATGTTGAATAGCAGTGGTGATAACGGACATCCCTGTCGTGTTCCTGACCTTAGCAGAAAAGCTTTCAGTTTTTCTCCATTGAGAATGATATTTGCGATGGGTTTTTCATAGATGGCTTTGATAATATTGAGGTATGTGCCCTCTATCCCTACACTTTGAAGAGTTTTGATCAGGAAGGGATACTGTACTTTGTCAAATGCTTTTTCAGCATCTATGGAGAGTATCATATGGTTCCTGTTCTTTCTTTTATTAATGTGTTTTATCACATTGATTGATTTGCGGATGTTGAACCAACCTTGCAGCCCTGGAATAAATCCCACTTGGTTGTGGTGAATAATCCTTTTAATATACTGTTGAATCCTATTGGCTAGTATTTCGGTGAGAATTTTTGCATCTGTGTTCATCAAGGATATTGGTCTGTAGTTCTCTTTTTTGATGGGATCCTTGTCTGGTTTGGGGATCAAGGTGATGCTGGCCTCATAAAATGAGTTTGGAAGTTTTCCTTCCATTTCTATTTTTTGGAACAGTTTCAGGAGAATAGGAATTAGTTCTTCTTTAAATGTTTGGTAGAATTCCCCCGGGAAGCCATCTGGCCCTGGGCTTTTGTTTGTTTGGAGATTTTTGATGACTGTTTCAATCTCCTTACTGGTTATGGGTCTGTTCAGGCTTTCTATTTCTTCCTGGTTCAGTTGTGGTAGTTTATATGTCTCTAGGAATGCATCCATTTCTTCCAGATTGTCAAATTTGTTGGCATAGAGTTGCTCATAATATGTTCTTATAATTGTCTGTATTTCTTTGGTGTTAGTTGTGATCTCTCCTCTTTCATTCATGATTTTATTTATTTGGGTCCTTTCTCTTTTCTTTTTGATAAGTCTGGCCAGGGGTTTATCAATCTTATTAATTCTTTCAAAGAACCAACTCCTAGTTTCGTTGATTTGTTCTATTGTTTTTTTGGTTTCTATTTCACTGATTTCTGCTCTGATCTTTATGATTTCTCTTCTCCTGCTGGGTTTAGGGTTTCTTTCTTGTTCTTTCTCCAGCTCCTTTAGGTGTAGGGTTAGGTTGTGTACCTGAGACCTTTCTTGTTTCTTGAGAAAGGCTTGTACCACTATATATTTCCCTCTCAGGACTGCCTTTGTTCTCTCCCACAGATTTTGAACCATTGTGTTTTCATTATCATTTGTTTCCATGAATTTTTTCAATTCTTCTTTAATTTCCTGGTTGACCCATTCATTCTTTAGAAGGATGCTGTTTAGTCTCCATGTATTTGGGTTCTTTCCAAATTTCCTCTTGTGATTGAGTTCTAGCTTCAGAGCATTGTGGTCTGAAAATATGCAGGGAATGATCCCAATCTTTTGATACCCGTTGAGACCTGATTTAGAACCAAGGATGTGATCTATTCTGGAGAATGTTCCATGTGCACTAGAGAAGAATGTGTATTCTGTTGCTTTGGGATGAAATGTTCTGAATATATCTGTGATGTCCATCTGGTCCAGTGTGTCATTTAAGGCCTTTATTTCCTGGTTGATCTTTTGCTTGGATGATCTGTCCATTTCAGTGAGGGGAGTGTTAAAGTCCCCTACTATTATTGTATGATTGTCGATGTGTTTCTTTGATTTTGTTATTAATTGGTTTATATAGTTGGCTGCCCCCACGTTAGGGGCATAGATATTTACAATTGTTAGATCTTCTTGTTGGACAGATCCTTTGAGTATGATATAGTGTCCTTCCTCATCTCTTATTATAGTCTTTGACTTAAAATCTAATTGATCTGATATAAGGATTGCCACTCCTGCTTTCTTCTGTTGTCTATTAGCATGGTAAATTCTTTTCCACCCCTCACTTTAAATCTGAAGGTGTCTTCGGGTTTAAAATGAGTTTCTTGTAGGCAACATATAGATGGGTTTTGTTTTTTTATCCATTCTGATACCCTGTGTCTTTTGATTGGGGCATTTAGCCCATTAACATTCAGGGTAACTATCGAGAGATATGAATTTAGTGCCATTGTATTGCCTGTAAGGTGACTGTTATTGTATATTGTTTCTGTTCCTTTCTGATCTACTACTTTTAGGCTCTCTCTTTGCTTAGAGGACCCCTTTCAATATTTCCTGTAGAGCTGGGTTGGTATTTGCAAATTCTTTCAGTTTTTGTTTGTCCTGGAAGCTTTTAATCTCTCCTTCTTTTTTCAATGATAGCCTAGCTGGATATAGTATTCTTGGCTGCATGTTTTTCTCATTTAGTACTCTGAATATATCATGCCAGCTCTTTCTGGCCTGCCAGGTCTCTGTGGATAAGTCTGCTGCCAATCTAATATTTTTACCATTGTATGTTACAGACTTCTTCTCCCGGGCTGCTTTCAGGATTTTCTCTTTGTCACTAAGACTTGTAAATTTTACTATTAGGTGATGGGGTGTGGACCTATTCTTATTGATTTTGAGGGGGGTTTTCTTAACCTCCTGGATTTTGATGTTTGTTCCCTTTGCCATATTGGGGAAATTCTCTCCAATAATTCTCTCCAATATACCTTCTGCTCCCCTCTCTCTTTCTTCTTCTTCTGGAATCCCAATTATTCTAATGTTGTTTCGTCTTATGGTGTCACTTATCTCTCAAATTCTGCCCTCGTGGTCCAGTAGCTATTTGTCCCTCTTTTGCTCAGCTTCTTTATTCTCTGTCATTTGGTCTTCTATATCGCTAATTCTTTCTTCTGCCTCATTTATCCTAGCAGTGAGAGCCTCCATTTTTGATTGTACCTCATTAATAGCTTTTTTAATTTCAACTTGATTAGATTTAGTTCTTTTATTTCTCCAGAAAGGGCTTTTATATCTCCCAAGAGGGTTTCTCTAATATCTTCCATGCCTTTTTTGAGCCCAGCTAGAACCTTGAGAATCGTCATTCTGAACTCTAGATCTGACATATTACCAATGTCTGTATTGATTAGGTCCCTAGCCTTTGGTACTGCCTCTTGTTCTTTTTTTTTGTGGTGAATTTTTCTGCCTTGTCATTTTGTCCAGATAAGAGTATATGAAGGAACAAGTAAAATACTAAAAGGGTGGCAACAACCCATAGGAAAATATGCTTTAGCCAAATCAGAAGAGATCCCAAATCGTGAGGTGGGGGGGAAGGGGATAAAATGAAGTTCAGAAAGAATAAAAAGAAAAAAGAAACAAATAAAAAAAGAAAACCAATAATGAAAAAAATATAAAAAGGAAATATATATATATATATATATATATATATATATTAGATAAACTAGCTAAAAAAATGTTAAAAAAGAAAAGGGTAAAAGTTAAAAAAATTTAGCAGACGAAGAGAAAAAAAATTGAAAAAGAAAAAAATAATTAAATTAACTGCAAGGCTAAAGAATCATGGGGAGAAAGTCATGAGTTCCGTGCTTTACTTTCTCCTCCTCTGGAATTCCGCTGCTCTCCTTGGTATTGAAACTGCACTCCTCGTAAGTGAACTTGGTCCTGGCTGGGTTTCTTGTTGATCTTCTGGGGGAGAGGCCTGTTGTAGTGATTCTCAAGTGTCTTTGCCCCAGGTGGAGGGACCTCCCGTCCCTCAGCTCTTCTTTCTTGAATATAACTTTTATCTATATTTTCAGTTTTATCTTAAGAATATAAAATACTTTAATAGGGTAAATAATTAGTAGAAATTACAAAATAGGTAAAAAAATAATTCTCTTTCCTTTTAATACTTTTCTAGTAGTTTTATATTATAAACATTAAAGCTAGTCTTTCTTACGAAGGACTTCTTTCAGAAGAATTTTCAGTTTTGATTTCAACTATATACAACAAACCCATGACAACCTAAACTGTAAGAAGAATATTTTGGGTATTTTTTCCCCAAAATTTGGATGCTGAAGTTATTTATGGGATCCCATTATTGATCCTGTATATCAGGATCTAAAATAGTATCAGCTAAAAATAGCTTCAACCAAATTAATCACATCTTAATGGAACCAAAATACCAACGAATTAAATCTTAATAATTTAGGAGTAAAAAAATAAATCTCAGGTATTCACTGAGATAGTCAAGAATTACTTATAAACGCATAGTGTTAGGCACTGGTGATAAATGAAAGGACCACAGTTCTGTCTTTAGGTATCTAAGTCTATGAGTTACATAAAGCAAGCAATTTTAAGGGTAACAACTTGGAAAACTGTGATAAAGTGATGTATTTTCATTTAGGGATATCCAGAGAACAGATCCAGAGATCTTTTTTTAAAGATCCTATTTATCTATTTTCAGGAGAGGGAAAGCAAGACCAAGAGGAGGTGCAGAAGGAGTGGGAGACAGAGAATCTTAAGCAGACTTCTGACTGCTCGAGAGTCCAATGCAGGTCTAGATCTCATGACCTAGAGATCATGACCTGAGCTGAAATCAAGAGTCCAACGCTCATCCAACTGAGTCATGAACTAACTGAGCAACCAACCAATGGAACCACCCAAGTGCCCCATCCAGAGAATTTTTTTAGGGAACATTGCTATTAAAACTAAGAATAATGAATGTTGATGCTGGTAACCAAGATTTGTTGAGCATCAGACATCAACTAGGTGCAGTTCTAAGTGTTCTTCCTTTACAAACTGAACTTTTCATAACTTCTGAGATAGGTACTATAATTGTTTCTTTTCTACAGATGTGGAAACTGAAGCACAGTTAGGTATTAAGAGTTAGTTTTGTGAGTAATGCAATCCACTCAAAGGCAATCACATGTCCCTGACACGACAAAGAGCATGATATTTTCAAGAAACTGTTAACAGTGGAAAATAAAATTGCTTATTATTTTACCAACAAAAATGGGTTTATTCAAGAATAGCAGAGAATTGCAATGTGAGACAAGCAAGCTAAGGCTGAACCATAGGCAAGTCCACAAGGAGAGAGAGGGAGAGGAATGGTCTTCTATAGAGGAAATGGGGCCATTGGAAAGAATGTTATAAACAAAAAGTCCATTGAAATAAACTGTTGAGTTCAAAGTATAGTGGCTTTTCATTGGCTGAGTTGTGACAGTCTCACTCTGACTCGTTTGTTAGGAGTAGAGGGGGTTACACAGGGAGCCTTTTCCTCTCTTGCCAGGATAATAAAGTGGTATCCGTGTGCCAAGGTCCCTCTCTTCCAGTTGGGTTTGATATTGAAAATGAGGGGTAGGATGTAAGAGCTCCCCCTGTTGGCCTCCTGACTCTGTTCTAAAAGAGATTTTCTTTTATTAATTTTCGCAGAACCAAAAACAGCGGGAATTCAGACTGCAAAAGACACATATTGCAGAAGCCAGGCCTTATAAGACCTCCTGGCCAATGTTAATTATCTCTTCTTTTTCTCTTTCTTTATGACTACAACACAAAGTCTATGGAGGTTTCCAAGCAAGAGTGACCTGCTAACATTAGTGTTTTATAAATACAATTCTCCATTAGTACTTCAGCTGAAGACTAAATCGAATGAATCACCGCAAATACCATAAAACTCACTTTGATGTTTTAAGCATGGAAGATAAAAAAATTCACATGAAAAGTGTAAAACTTTTATTTTCTTGTTTCTTAACTAAAACTCTATTCCTTGACATTACTCATGAAGAAGAAAAACTGAATATTTAGTAAAACCTACATAGTAATTTTATAAACATTTTCCTCTCTCTCCTTCCTTGAGGGCTTTTACCGTTTAATGGTATTTGTGCCAAAAAAAGAAAATTACTTTTAAAATTAAGAGACCCAAGCATAGTATGTCTGAAATAAATTAATTATTTCCCCCCAAAAATCATGCTAAATGGTAAAATGAGAAAAAAAATCAAGGTTATAAAAAAATAAGGTTCATAGGTAAGGAACTGGCAAAATTTATTTTGGTTAACTTGGAGCTGTACTCATTCTTGAAAATAACTTCCAAATTATCCTTTTCATGCCACCTTCTTAAGTTACAATATACAGAGTGAATTCCTATCTTTTTTTCACTCACAGAACATTACTAGCTATTATTGCATAGGATAAATTATTATATTTATTTATTCATTTTGTGTGCCAATTTTTATTTAACATACCCAGAAGTGTTCCAAAACAGGGTTTTGACTGACTCAGAGAAAGCTGTAAATTACAAGGTAAAAATACCACCTGGGCGGGGGGGATCCTAAAATTAAAAGGAAAGAGGGGGCGCCTAGGTGGCTCAGTGGGTTAAAGCCTCTGCCTTTAGCTCGGGTCATGATCCCAGGGTCCTGGGATTGAGCCCCGCATTGGGCTCTCTGCTCGGCAGGGAGCCTGCTTCCTCCTCTCTCTCTGTCTGCCTCTCTGCCTACTTGTGATCTCTGTCTGTCAAATAAATAAATAAAATCTTTAAAAAAAAAAGAAAAAGAAAATCACTATTAAAGGCAGGTGAAATCAAGGTAGATAAACATACAAAATGTGTGCCCCAAAATAATATTTAATGCAAGGTTTATAGTTAATTACTTTTGCATCTGTGTATTCTACTAGAATTGAATATTGTTGAAGATGGGGATTGTATCTCATAGATCTTCATGCCTGGCTCCAAAGAGGTCCCAATAAATGTTTGTTGAATGCATGTACATATGAATGAAAAAATGAGTAATGGTACCCTAGTCCTAAGACACTTTAGTTGAAAAGGGTGAGCTACCATAATTAGGTATTGTGAAATTAGATTAGAATAAGAACATTTAACTGCTCTGTCTATAACTCAAAGCTTTGCAATGGGAAATATAAAAGCAGCCATGTAACATCTAAATGAATATTATCCATCAGATTTGACATTTATTAAGCAATAGCAGCACGCCGGGCACTGTCGTAAACACAAACTCTTTCCCAGTGAACTTAGATTTATCTGTGCTGGCTTTTTTCCTGAAAAAGACTGATGCCATTTCATAGCAGATGGTAAAGGACTACAGAAAGATGACTTTAGTTTTCAACTTTTGTAGGCACTAGCTTAAATCAACACCTTATGCTGAGAATCCATCATGTTACCCGGACTAAACATTCCAATTACATTCTCCCGCTTCTTATGAAGAGAAAATGGATTTCTTTGATTAAGAATTATTCACCTGCATTGTTATCGTCAGGGTTTCTATTCTATTATTGTCATTGAGACAATTGTTTCTTCCACTTTTTAAGCAACACACAATAGTAGTTCTCAACTTTTTTTTTTTTTTTATGTTTTTTTTAACACCACAATCATAGTTTACTTTCATAATACTTTAATGGGCTCCTATTCTCTAAATATTGTGTGCAAGTAAAGCAAATCTTGGTGAAGACTTTCTTCTGGGGCATAGTGTTCATAAAAGAATTTTGGATGATGGGAATAATAACAATAATGGTTTAAATATTTTAATATGTTAATATTATGAAATATCACAAGGAAAATCTTTCCACAATCTCTACCCTATAATTTTGATACTACATGTATATATTACTGTAAGCTAACCTTTAATAAAGTTTCATGATATTGGTAAAATTACTATTATAAAATTTCTAGTTTTAACATGTTATAATTTAAAACACAGATATAAATATTTCTGAAATTTTTGTTGAAATTCTGATTTCTAACATTTTACAATGATAATATTTAAATTTTAATAATTAAAGCTCTTTGGTTCAAGTAAATGAATCATGTTCTGGATTGTTTGGGGGAAGAAAAGGAAAATTATTGGTGTAATTCTTTACTATCTTGTGGGAAATAAGATCATGAATTGTATCTGGAGATGGAACCAAAATGATGTGGAGACCCAATGTGTGCTGTATCTTCAGACTTTCTTGTTTCCAGCTACATTCTTCTCTATTTTAAGAGAGAAATTTTAAGTTTAATTACCTAGAAGACTTGATTTTTTCCCCCTATATCCATATGGCATGATACGACTGCCAGCAGCTCTGAGAGAAAAGTCTTTATTTTAACTACTGTCAAAAATAAACAAAGCCAGCCCCCAGTTAAAGTGGCAAGGACCGATTTTAATCATTTATATACTGTTGCACTAGGGAACAGAGTCCAGTGTGAACTGAACTCAGATTTGTACAGAAGTAACTGGGTAGCTAAAGAGGAGAATAAAGAAGTAGGGATGGGAGGTAGAAGGAGCTCAGTAGAAACAGAAAAGTGAAAATTTACAAAAAGTGGGAAAGGAGGGTTTTCCATGTGAAATCCATCTGGGCTTACTAACTGGTGCTTCTCAAAGTTAGTCTCCTACTCTTTTTCCCACCAGCCAGCCAGAGATTGGCAGACAGGAGCTTCTCTCTTCAGGTGTTGGCTGCACAAACACTAAATTCTTTTAGCAGACTTGAGTTTCTTTCTCAGGCAGGCACTTCAGAGGGGCTGGGATCATTCGAGGGATGTGACCTTGAGCTGTTAGAAACAGCTCATGTCTTTATGGGCCAAATTTGAGACCTACTTTAGAAGGCTCAGACAAACCTGGCTAGTTTGGTCAAGCAGAGAACTTTTGTCATTCATTTTCTAGAGGCCTTAATTGTGTTTTGTTCCCCTCCCCCCCTTAAGCTATATGGCAAAAAATGGTTGCCAGAATTTCCAGATGCTATTTTGTTGACAAAGAAACAGATAACTCTTTTCCTTTTGTTTATAAAATCATAGATGGTCCTTCTAAGGCCAGGTGCCCATGTTTGTACAAATCAACCTAGGAAGTAGGGTCACAGTGTATTAACTTGGTGGCTCTTACAGGAACTTTATAACATGTGAAATAATATTTTTTTCCCAAAATAGAAGAGGAACTGGAAGGAAAAACAGTATGTGGTCAGACCCAGTGTTCAGAGAGGAGAAATAGTCTACCATCCTTACATTTGTTGATCAGCTGAGGGTGCGACTCCCTGAACTGTGTTCACTGGGCTAATAAAAACAGGTATCAGTAACAGCTCATTTTTTTTGCCTAATGGCCATGGAGACAGAAGGAACAAACATGAAGAGAAAGGAAGGGAATCTTCTTTACATAGACTTTAAATATCCCACAAGTAGGATTAGATAACCAATTTTTGTTGCCCATTATGGTCCCATTTATACATAAGTGCACAAAAAATATGTTGTGCTTCATTCATTGGTTCTTCTATGCCTGATTCATTTTCTTCTCAGTCCTCTTTCATACTGTAAATGCCTTGGGCACTGTGTCAATTTCTTACTTTAAAAACCTCCTTGAAATAGTTATTGTCCTTGTTTTAGGTTGAGTTGAGTATATAGTATATTTTAAAAGATAAATGATGTACATATCTTTTCTGAATCTGAATTTTTTAATGAGATGATAATCCTTTAGAGGGTTAATGTGAAGATAAAACTATAGCACAAGAAAAATCACTGAATATCTTGTAGGACATCAATATATGTGAATTTGCACATCATCTCCCCATTACAGATAAAATTCTAACCAAACAAATAAACTAGATTACTCACATTAATCATAGCTAATTTAAAGTCTGTGTCTGAAAAATCCAATACCTGGATTATATATACTTGTTATATAACAAGAATACCTCTTGTTATTACCTATTTCTTCCCTTGGTTTTCATTGATTAAATTGTATTTCCCAGTATACTGGCACACTGTATAGTATTTGATAGGCATTGTGCTTGAAAAACTGTAATGGTTCCAAATGATAGATACTGTTATATACAGATACTACTCTAACTGGGTTAGAGTAAGGCTGTATCTCTTCTAGCATGAGTATCTTTCCAGTTAAAATTTGCTGAAATTATATGAGTCTCAGCTGAAAGCCTGGTTCTAAACCAGGGTCACTGAGTCTGGACCAGGTCTGAATTTCAATGTTTTAAGATCCAGCACCATAAGACTGCTAACATTTTTGCCTAGCTCTTTAGCAATTAGCAGCTTCGTTCTGCTTGATTTCTCTGCTTCTTACCTCTGGGAATTTTAGGATTAACAAACATTCCAAGAACAAAATCCTTTGGAATTGTATGTTTGCATTCTTATTCCCCTTTCTTGAGGGTCTTTCTAGTCACTGGACAGCAAAAATATTCTAGGTTGCTACTTTCTGCTGAGACTAAATGTCAGTCTCCATGAATCATCAAGTGTTTTCAAGAAAAAAGCTATAAAGAAGGTCAAGTTCACCTCACGGGGCCTCCCTCCATTCTTCAAGCTCCTCAAATTCAGGCAGCCTCAGTGGTTCTTCGATGCCTTCAAAAATCTGGGTTTTGGGGCGCCTGGGTAGCCCAGTGGGTTACAGCCTCTGCGTTTGGCTCAGGTCATGATCTCAGGGTCCTGGGATTGAGCCCCACATTGGGCTCTCTGCTCAGTGGGGAGGCTGCTTCCTCATATCTCTGCCTGCCTCTCTGCCTACTTGTGGTCTCTGTCTGTCAAATAAATAAATAAAAATTAAAATTAAAATTAAAAAAAAAATCTGGGTTTTGTTTGTTTGTTGTGTATTTTTTGGTGGTTCGCAGAGGAGATTGAGGGCCAGAAGGAGAAATACTCAGTAGTATGGACCCTAGAATACCTAGAGATTTCACCTCTGTAAGAAACATCCCCACACAGAAGGATATACATACACTTCTCAATAGAATTAACTATTAAAACATATGTAAATTATCTTACCTTGTCTGTAGAAACAGTAGGGGATTTGTGGCTTTTTTTTTTTACCACTGATTAGAGTTGTCACTGAGCTGTTAGCATTGGAAAGAACTAGTAAAGGCTGAAGCAAAGATGTTTGGGATGGTAAAATATAATAAAAAATAAAATTATATGTGTCAAAACAGATATACAAGTCAACAAAAGGGGCTGCCTGGGTGGCACAGTCAGAAAAGCTATCTCTTGGTTTCTCCTGGGGTGGTGATCTCAGGTTCCTGAGATTAGCCCCTCCTTGGGCTCCACGATTAGTGTAGAGCCTGCTTGGGATTCTCTCTCCCTCTCCTTTTGTCCTTTTTGCTCATGCTCTCTCTCTCTCTCAAAACAAATAAATCTTTTTTAAAAAGTCAACAAAAGTTAATAATCCTATTAACAGATGATGACATTGTTTTGAAACAATCTCAAACGTATTGAAAAGTTGCAACAGGGGATTTCTCTCTATATATTTTTAATAGAGATCAGAGAAAATAGACAAATATAAAACTAAATATATCATACTACATACAGTCTAATAAAAATTATTTTAAGTGGAATATTTTGTGAAAACAAAGAAAATTTCATCTCTGTGATGGTCTATGGATGTTAACTTATTAATTTAATTTCCCAGTTAAATACACATGGAAAGTGGAATAGTGACTTCATATAAAGATTAAAGTAATGTCAGCCTAAAATGTGTTATAGTGGAAAGGGATCTTTTAGTGATTAGCCAGGCTCTTGGGCACAGAACAGCATGATAAACTGGGAAGGTAGAGGACTATTTAAAAGCAAAAGGACAAACCACAGGTAGGTACCTAAGCCAACTGGTACTTGGGAATTTTTCTGTTACAATCTGAGGAAATCTAGTTATTTGTTGTTCCCTTTTATTGCCATCTCTACAGGTAGATTCTTTATAGGAAGAGGTGGATTTTTGTTTTTGTTTGAGAGCAATGACTCTATAAGAAGAACTCACAGATTCTCTCCCAGATGACCGAAATGTGAGTTTTTGAGATCCCCGGATACAATGAGGTGATGGAGAAGTGTAAATTGAAAACAAACAACATAAAGGAAATACCCTCTTTTTGCTTTAAATATTGAGCACTGAAAAGATTGTGTCCTCTTGTAGGGGAGGGAAATAAACCGTGAATTGTTACAGTGTGGATTTAAAAGGGATACATAAATGTGAAGAGGTCTCAAATTTCAACTTGGCGATGCACATAGGACTCAGAAAAAAAGCTCTTGAGGAGACGTGAGGCTGGATGTCAGAAATTCATAGGCGCTGTTGATATTATACTGAGTTCCACAAAGTACAGACGCAATGATTACCATTCTGTGTGATTTGTCTGACAGATATTATCTAGTTTCATTAGCAACCTTTCATTTCCATTAACAGTTGTTAATGGTTTTATATTAATAAAATACCTATATAACATGTGTATTTTATTCAACGAACTTGATTGATTAAAAGACACTGGTAGAAGAATGTATCTATCTTTTATTTTTCTTTTTTCCTGTCTCCATGTTTTCACTTACCCTCGTCCCAGAAGAATATGGTTTTACTAACCTAGGATTAAGTTCATTAGCTTAACAGCTAACAAAGAAAGACATGATACAATAGGGGTTAAAGTATTGTGTGAGCAATCATTTATATTCTCAGTTACATTGGGAATTATCAATAATCTTAGCCTAGTGGGTTTTACTTCTCTTGAACCATTGTGTTTCTTTTTCACTAAAATGACACTGATTACATGCAAGTGATGACTGAGGTAGGAATATAATTTGTAGCTTCTCCCACTCATGATATTGATAAAGCATTTTCATAATACTACGTCTTCAAGAATTATTTCAAAATGCCTGGAAATTTGAATCTTGAACACGGAATAACATCATTTGGCTGACTATTTAACATTACAATTATTATTATTATCATGATATTATTGACATCACAATTATTAACATTTAACATAATTTTTTTAGGTATAAAATGCTAGAGAAAATTATACAAAACGTTAGTGTATGCCTAATGAGATTTGGGCATAACCATCACTTCATCAAGAAATAAAACACTAGTAAGTCCTGAAGGCACTGTTTTGCCACGGGTCCTTGTCACTATCCTGCTCACTTAAGGTAATCACTATTCTGATTCACATTTTTTAGCATGTAGTCTTCTGATTTTAGACAAATGTATAGAATCATGTAATAACTGTCACAATCAGAACTAGGTCCACTCCACTCACCCCCCAAATTCTCTAATGGACGTCTGCTCTCAAGATGTTCCCAGTCTGTGCCAGAGAGGCAAGGGGTTTTGTTTTTTCCCCTTTCCCCAGCAGCATTAGGCTTTCCCCATACCCCTCCAAGAGGCCTAATGCTTTTGTTCCATTCCAGAAAGAACTTCCTGCCTTTCCCACAGCTGTGTCCCCTTCTCTCCTGAAGACCTGTAACACCTAGGGGAAATTCTTCAGAACCCTGCCTCCCTTCAACATCCTCATGAGCACCTGCAAAAATTTATGGAGTAAAGCCTGCTGGGAGGCGTGAACGGTCCTTTTATCTGAAGTTTCAGGGAGGCTCTCCTTTCATCCTCCCTAAACTTGGCCCTTAGCCATTCATTTAAAATAGCTGAATTCACCCACTCACAATTTGTATCAGTAAAAATTAACTTAACATTTTATATTTAAATGTATTAATACCATCACTGCTATTTTAAAACTATAATTTATACAGTTCCATAACCTAACATATCATCTCAGTCTCTGTTTCTCACTGTCTTTTCTCCCTCTGTCTCTCCACTTCACTTCCACTCCCTGTCAGCCTCTCTCTCATCCTGTCTTTGCAAATATTTCCATGGTAAGACATTTTAGTTATGTACCAGATTCTATCAAACCAATATTCTACCACTGGTCAGCTAGATGATTTCAAATGTTTCCCTGTTATAAACTGTGTTCTGATCAACATTATTGTGTTTATGTGTGTGTATGCATGTGTGTATGTGTGTGTATATATAATTTTTAAATGCTAGTGCAAGTGTTTCTTTGGGCAAAAATTATTTGCTATGAAATTGCTGAATTGAAGTGTATAAATATTCATTTTTAAAATTTTGAAACAATCTCAAACTTACAAAGAAGTTGCAAAAAAGTGTCTAAAAATGGTCTCCCTAAACCATTTGAGAGTAAGTAACTTACTGGATGCCCACCACTCCCCAATATTTTAGTGTACCTTTCCTACAAGCAAGGATGTTCTCCAGCATAACCATAGTACAACCATAAAAACAGGGATAGTACCATTGATACGCAACTACCATCTAATTGTCAGACACTCGATACGTTTGGCCAATTACTTGTTTAATGTCCTTTATACAACCAAAGCATCCAGTTCAGAATTGTGTTTTACATTTTTTATTTATTTTTCATCCCCTCAAGTCTAAAATAGTTACTTTGTCTTCCCTTGATTTTCATGACCTTGACACTTTTGAAAATAGCCAGCGGCATGTTGTTGTAGAAGGTCCTTCAACTTGTTTTTTTTCCCATGATTAGATTCAGGTTCTATTCTTATTATAGGGGTTATGCTGGTTTTTTTCACTGCATCCCCTCAGTTGGTAAACATTTTTAATTTGCCCAATTACTGATGATAGTCACTTTAATTATTTGATAAGTTTTCCTTCAGGTTTCTCCACCAAAGTGATTTCTTCTTCTTTTGTGCTTTGCATTCTGTAAGGAGTTTGTTTGAGATTTCTAAAATATTCTTTTCCTTATGAAATTAATTTCTTTATTATTTTAGTCTGGGTTCAGATTTCTTATATCCAGTAAGTTGTCATCTGTAACTATGATTTTAATGTTCAATTATCCCATATTTGGCTATTGGGACCCTTTCAAGCTTACTTGTCTGAACTTATGACTAACCTCATCAATTTTTGGCCTTTTTCCACTTCCTGGTACAAGAAGTCCTAAGCTCTTGTATTTTCCCTTTTCATCCCTGATATTAGCCAACTATCTAGAGAATCCTAATTTTGTTTAATGGAAATCAGTACATTAAAGCTGAAAGCAGGGGCTCGGCAATATTGATGCTGTTAAGGTATTACTACTTCCCAGCCCTCTCAAAGGCAGAGGTAGGTTATACATGATTGTTTGTATTTATTTACCTCTTTTATCTAAGTCGTTTCTACTATATATATATTTCTCTACTTATCCACCTATATTTATTTCTCTGTCCATATGCATTGAAAACTATAAATTCAAATTGATACAAGCAATTCTAACCCAACTCAACAAATTTATTTCTATTATTCTCCCTTTTGATATTTGTAATATTTTTTTTTTCTGGATTCATTTTTCCTAATATATTTACTACCCCCTTTTCCTCCATGCAGATGCGTTCCTTATCCTCACTTGGGCTTTAACACCAAGTGAATTTCTGCCATCATTGGCTCTTCTGTAGAGATTTCCTCCCCACCCAATGTAGGTTGTAACCTCTCTCTGGGCCAAAGCAAACTCTCATTTCCTATTTGGACATGTGCCTTATTCTGTTTCATCTCAAAACTTTAAGACTAAATATCCATGAAGGGTTGGGGTTGCAGGAAGGAACAGGAGAAGGAGAAAATGAGGTGAAAGGATATTTTCAAATTTAATGCAATATAAAATTATTCTTCCTTTTTTTTTTTTAAGATTTTATTTATTTATTTGACAGAGATAGAGATATCAGAAGAAGTAGGTGGAGAGGCAGCAGAGAGAGAGGGAAGTAGGCTCCCTGCTGAGCAGAGAGCCTGATGCAGGGCTGGATATCAGAACCCTGAGCCAAAGGCAGAAGCTTAACCCACTGGGCAACCCAGGTGCCCCTCTTCATTTTTTTCATGACTGGGTAATATTAATCTTTTTAACACTTGCTAAATGATAGGAAATAAATAATAATTATTTTAAAAATATTTTTGTTTCTTTAATTATGACTGAGGTTGATAACTTTTTAATATTGGTCATGTGTGCTTTTTTCTATAAAGAATTATTATTATCACTTTTTTCTCCTTTGCTCTTTGTTCTTTCTTACTGAGTGGATGTTTCATTATTCATTCAACAAATATTTACTGCACATGTATTATTGACCCTTATTATTGCTCTCTAGCTAGATAATTTTCATTTGTATGAAGCTTTTATGTAAAATTTTAGTAATGAGCTCCTCAGAGGCAGGAATCAAATTTCATATTTATCTTGGAGTCATTTCACCACATGGCACAATGCCAGATATTTATTCATTAGCAAATTCCTTTTAATTATTTAATTATATAATTTTAATTATTTATTGAAGATAATTGTTTAATTTGATGTCCATGGATAAGTTTCAAATACTTATGAACCTGAAAAATGTATAGGTAAGTACATGTCTGTGTGTATATTTTTATTGAGAGTGGCTAAGTTTCTGTAGGAACATTGAAACAGCTTATTTGGCCCCATTATTTTAGTATAAAATTAGAGATATGTTAAACATTAAGTGAAGATTTATTTATATTAGAGACTATGACTAACCTTGTAAGCTTATTTTACATAAACTATCCTGTGATCAGAACAATGACCTTTGACCTCAAATCCTCATTGCATAAAATCTAAAAAAAATTTTCCACACTGACTGGTAAGAAATGCATCCCTGTGATGATAGATAACCCAAAAGAAAATCATTCTTTAAAGATATGATTGTTTTGGTTCTACAAGAATATTTTACTTGTAGAACCAAAACAATCTTTACTTGGGGTGCTTGGGTGGCTCAGTGGGTTAAAGCCTCTGCCATTGGTTCAGGTCATGATCCCAGGGTCCTGGGATCAAGCCCCGATCAACCCCCAATCAAGCCCCACATTGGGCTCTCTGCTCAGCAGGGAGCCTGCTTCCTCCTCTCTCTGCCTGCCTCTCTGCCTGCTTGTGATGTCTGTCAAATACATAAAAAAAAAAAAAAAAAGAATATTTCACTTAAAGTAAATTAACAACAAAAAAAATGTTTTGTTTTGTTTTTTTTGTCTGTTTTTTTCTGTGCTTGATATAAACACTCCTCACTTTGGACATATTTTTATCAAAACAAACTTCTCTAAAGAGTTTAAATTACAAATATGAATTAAAATACCTACTCCACAGTTTAAACTACAAATTTGTTTTTATTGTGACTAGTATTTTATAACAAATATAGCAGGGTTTAACCACTTCTGAATTACTCTGATAAAAGATATAATTTATATAAGTTTGTTAAATATGAAATGAGTATCTCTAAAAGATAGTGAGGTAGTATTCTTGGGAGATTCTGAAAGCATGCCGATTGGAAATTGGCTTTGTGAACTGTGATTTACCTGTAATATATTATCCTATAAAGCAATTAGTAGCTATTAAGTTTATGTTCAATATATAAAAATTCAAATATACTAAAAATTTGCATCAATAATTGGTCATTTTTCTTCTGTGGTGAGAGCACACAGATACATACCAACATGCTGTTAATAATTTAATCTTAGTGCCAATACCATCTCAACGAATATTAGAATCTTAAACCTTTACAATGATTTAAAATTATTTCTCATAATCGGAAGTCTTATATCCAATCCCCTCTTCATATATTGATTTAGGAAATTTTTTTTCAAGATTTTGTTTATTTATTTAACAAGAGATCATAAGTAGGCAGAGAGGCAGGCAGAGAGAGAGGAGGAAGCAGGCTCCTCGCTGAGCAGAGAGCCCAATGCGGGGCTGGATCCCAGGACCCTGGGACCATGACCCGAGCTGAAGGCAGAGGCTTTAACCCACTGAGCCACCCAGGCGCCCTGATTTAGTGAATGTTTATACAGTGTCTATAATGCTAGAAATTAGGTGTGAGAGATTCAGTAGAATAGCACCATATCTAGGCCACATCACATTGTGTGTGAGGGAAATATAAACATTAAAACAGTGGAGAAATGGATGCCTAAAGAAGGTGGAGAGGGCCAGAATTCAAATCAGAATCCAAACCTCTTACCCATGCCAACACTACTTTTGACTTTGTCAGTATAGCAGGAAATTCTTCCTGTTAATATCTTTGTGATATTCTTGGAACATGTAAGTCATATTCAAACATCACTAATCTTTCCTTGTGAAAAAGTAAAAACATCAAAAGAAAATAGCAAAGGTTTGGGTGACTGTTAGGGTTCACAAGAAGAACATCAGCATAGCAGTATTATTCTGTTTGGTTTTATTCTCAGCCCCAGTTGATTCTATTAAAACTCATGTTCAAATTCCAGCCACGATGGATGGAGTGAGAGAGTTATTCTATCTCAGCCTGAGTGTTATCATGTATAAAATGGATATGATAATATCTCCCCTGAGTTATGAATGTAATTAAAGTATAATGTACACAAAATACCTTGTACAGTGCCCAGCTTCTCATAAGCATCCATGAACACTTTAATATCTACAATATAGTCTCAACTTTCTAATATCAAAATGTTTGAATGTTGTGTTTCCTGTGCTTCAGGCCTATCTTATATATTCTCACAATAAATTCCCATCACCAAATGCAACATAAACATTCCATGTAGCTCACTGAAATCTGAAACAGGTTAAGTAATCCACGTCCGTAAAGTGTGTTCCATAGTGTACTAAGCTTTCCAATGAGCATATTATAGCATTGTAATTGAACATGTAGCAAGACCAGAAAAATCAATATATACTTAATAAAATTTCTGTTGATTTTGGCCAAATATAGCAGTTAGCACAAGATCATTCTTGTACTAATTGCTGAAATCACTAGTTATTCTCTCTGGGAATAGGAGAGGTTCACTTGTTTCTTACCAATGCAATTTGACTGCATAGACATGGTTTAAGACTTTTTAATAAATAGCAAATTTATGCAACAACAAACCGAAAAATACTTCAAAAAAGATGTAATTCAAGAAGGCTATGACTACAGCATTGTTTAAAAAAAAAAAGTCAAGACATTGCCTTGAACTGGGCATCTAGATAACATCATAATTGAAAACAGATGCACTAAGCAGAAAGCAGCTTTTGGGTTTCTGGTTCCTGAACATTAATGCAATTGCCCAGTTGTGAAGTCATGCTAATGACTCAACCTGAAATTTCAGTACCTCTCTCAGCTCTCAGATATTTAGCTAATGATAGATTGTAAATCACTTTGTTACCTGAAATGTAAGAACAGATCTATATTATGTTAATGAGTCTGATGCTGCATTGCAGATGATTAGTAAGAGTCACCAGGGGACATTAAAATTGTACTGATAATGAGCAGCAGTTTGTTTCAGAGGAGAAACCCAGATTTAGAACTTGGCTTACTAGCATTTTCTAGCTAGAAGAAGAGAGCTTTACTTCTTTGAAATCCAGGTGCTTTTCCTATTAAATGGGGAGCTATTACTTGTCAGAGAACAAATTATGATTATGTACATGGAAGCGTTTTGTATGTGACAAAAAGAGGTATTTGTATGATTACAGTACCTTCTTTTCAAGAAAATCATTAGATTTTAAATATGCATTTACATTTAATCACACAAAATAATTTAAAATAAATCTATTGAGATATTTAATAGGAAAGAGAAAAGCTGGTTAAGGAAACATGATTCTTCTTTTTATTTAATTCAACTCCTCTGTGGTAGTTTATTCAGCGGTTACATTATTTTCTGTTATAACATTGTTTTAGTTCTAATTAACAATGCTTAAAATATTGAAATTAATCACTGATTTTATCTAATCACTAATTTTAAAATGAATAAACAGGATAGATTAGTTCACACAAAAAATGTTTAGGGACTAATATTCTAGAAGTCAAAAATCAAGATGCTTCCTAATTTCATTTTCAGTGAACAGTTGTTAAAAACATTATAGATGCCAAGTTACGCCAATCTTTAATACAGGCTTTCTGTAAGTCATTATTATAAACCATAGAAACATGTAGTGTCAAGCCATCTTTAGACAAAGTGACTGAGGTTTAGAGAAGTTTTGTAAAGCCTAAAGTCACATGACTAATGCATTAGAGTCCTGACATTTTGTCCATCATTTTTATTCCAAAGGCAGGGCTTCTCTCCTCTAAAGTACTTTACAATTATCTGTAAAAACTTCAAAATTATAACATTATCTTTTTCAAAAACTGAATCCTTTAGTTCTGGACTAAGGTCAGGAAAACTGGCAAGATAATACACATTTAATTTTAAGTCGGTTCACCTATTTAAATATCAAAGGACAAAATATGTGGACATAAAATAAGAATATAATCATATATATATATATACTTTGCTTCATTCATTTTTAATATTTTATTTATTTATTTCAGAGACCAAGAAAGGGAGAGTAGGAGTGAGGGAGGAGTGGAAGGAGACAAGTGAACTCCACACTGAGCCCAGAGCCAAGTCAGAGCTCGATCCCAGGACCTGAGCCAAAATCAGAAATCAAGAGTCCTTCATTCAACCGACTGAGTCACCCAAGCACTCCTATTTTTTGCTTTAAATTATTGACTCCATGGCCACATAGCCTTTATTCATTCTTTCATGTAGTGTTGAGACAATTACTTAACTTGTATGCACATCAATTTCCTCAGCTATTAGAAGGTGATAATCATTGCACCCATCTCATAGGATTTTTGTATTGAAAGATCTTACACATAGAAAGCATTTAGAATAGCACCTGGCACTGAATAAGCACTTACTAAACACTAGCTATTGTTATTGACACATTATTTCCTGCTGCTATCTAGATCACTTTCATTCTAGACGGCCCTATTTAAAGATCAAAGACAAGTAAGATTTATTTGTTTTGTCTTTTTCTTTTCTTCCTTTCCTTTTCTTTCTTTCTTCTTTCTTTCGAGAAGGAGAGAGGGCTCCATGCCCAGTGTGTAGCATGACTTAGGGCTCAATCTCATAACCAAGATCATGACCTGAGTGGAAATCAAGAGTCAGATGCTTAACAGACTGAGGCACCCAGGCACTCAGAGAACAGGTAAGTTTTGGATGAAAAAAATTACAATTGGCACATCATAATTTATTTATAATACTCACCGTTTGTTAAACTTAATAGTTAATCTATTATTTTAAGAATTTTATCATTTCACATGATTTACTATCTAGTTAGTTATAATATTTTCCTGCAGTGAAGCCTTAAGGAAAAGAATCTCTATCACTTGTCTTTGCTTGCAGAGGGAAAGAACAAGGCAGGCTTTTACTACTTCTCTGAAGGATGGCATATCCAGTTTGAAAGAGAATAGTTGTCAATTTGACTATAACAACAAAAAAATCATAATAATCATATTTGTTAATTACTTAGAACAAATTATCTTTTCCAAAAATATTAAAGTAATGGCAGTTATGATTTTTTTAAAGATTTTATTTATTTATTTGACAGACAGATATCACAAGTAGTCAGAGAGGCAGGCAGAAGGAAAGGTGGAGGCAGGCTCCCTGTTGAGCAGAGAGCCCGATGCGGGGCTCAATCCCAGGACCCTAGGATCATGACCTGAGCTGAAGGCAGAGGCTCAACCCACTGAGCCACCCAGGCACCCCAATTGTGATTTGTTTTTAACAGATCATTATGCACCAGATTCTATGCAAAGGTTATTATATGTGCCCTTTCTACTCTTCACATGAGTGGTGTATGAGAATATGGGTGTTCTCATTTTATGGGCAAGGAGACAAATGCAAAGATTTTATGTGATTTGGAAGGATGTAGACCACAAGGGATGTGAAGCACATACTTCTAGTTGGACAGAAATGGGTTTAAGTTCTATCTTACTTTTTCCTGACTCTACATAACCTTTCTCCATCTTATTTTTATGATTTGTGAAATATCTCATAATGTTGTTATGAGGATTATGTGTGATAATTCCATAAGATGTTTAATTTCTTACTGGGCCCATGGTAGGCATTTATATGTGGTTACTCATATTATGATTAAGCTAATGCATCAATATTATGTGATGCTATGCTCAAATTTTTCCAACTCCAAAGATCACCATCGCTTACAAACATGTTATCAACTCTTAAAAAAAGATGTTGACATTAGATATTTTGGTAAATCATTTCTTAATTAAGATCTAATTCTCTAGATATGAAAGTCACATGTGAGTATACATTTTTATCATCAGACTCCATTGAGAACTTCATTAAACAAGTACTCTTACTCCTTTACTGTGTCCCATTGCAAACTATGAGCTTAAATATGAACCAACGTGATGGCCTTGACCTGTTCTCACATGGAGAACAGGTGCCCACAGACAACTTTAGTTTTACGTTTTTCTTTTTGGAGAAAGAGCTTTGATTGCAATTTTTGATGTACTGTGAAGCACTCTTTTATACAGTGGGCAGATGATTACCCACAGGAGATTAATACCTTATAACACCAAATCAAGAATGACATATTCATTTTCACACCAAAAGCATACCAGAAATATTTATCATAAAGAAATGATTGATTTACACGAAGCAGAAGCAATTTACATTTTTATACACACATGCACATTCACATATAAACTTCTAAAGCTTAAATATAATTATCTCTTAATACATATTTTTGATGAAAAATATCCTTAAAAGGCAAAACAGCCACAGTAATTCTAAAATGTTTTATTTTGTTCTCTTAATTAAGGAGTTATGAAAATGTTCTGCAAATGAATTTAAGTCAAAAATGATATTTCAGGAAGTTATTCTGCTTCAGCTGGAGCACTGCAGCCTACTATGACTCGTGCTAAAACCACTCAGCTTGTGACATGCCAATACCATTTTATTTATAGTGACATGGGTCCATGATTCCTCCCCTCAGTGACTTGAATACAAAATACTCAAAGAAGAATTTAAGACTCAATAGTTTAGTTTTGGAGAATCTGTACATTATAAATGATAATGCATTTCTGTAAAAAAATTAATCTGTGTCAGTCACAGATGTACCATCCCCTTCAATAACATCTTACCTCTTGAACAAGTCAGATTCTCCTTCTACTCATCCTTTGTTAAATTCCATAACTTTCTTGGATAAACACTGAATATTGAAATACTACATAGGAATGAGTGATATTGGGCTATCTTTTCTTATTTTTTAGCATTTTTAAGTTTTTTACATGTGACAAGACAGAACTATAATCAGGAACATGTTTTTAATTTAATGAAGACTTATATATTCTTTTTTTTTTTTAAGATTTTATTTATTTGACAGACGGAGATCACAAGTAGGCAGAGAAGCAGGCAGAGAGAGAGAAGGAAGCAGGCTCCCCACTGAGCAGAGAGCCTGATGTGGGGCTCAATCCCAGAACCCTGGGATCATGACCTGAGCCAAAGGCAGAAGCTTTAACCCACTGAGCCACCCAGGCGCCCTAAGACTTCTGTATTCTAAGAACATTATTATGTGCTAAAAATTTTAAATAAGTAATCTAATTAAAATAATCTATTTCTACCCTAACTTCTATTTAAATTATCTATGACATCAAAAAGAGGAACAGAAAAATCAATAAATTTAAAATGCACATTTAGTCTTAGAACAAAAGTTTACACCAGAATTAAACCTGTGAATGCATGCTGCTCCCAGTTAAGTTAATCATATTAGTCAGTGGCATGAGAGATAGGCACTAAGAGTAAGAGGAGAGACAGAATGCTCAAATTCTTTTGCATTCCTGCAAGTGATCTCAAGATGCCAAATGAAGCTCAAGTTACAAAAGATAAGTGGATAAGTGTACCTGTCATAGACCAAACAGGCCAACTACCTTTCATAAATCATAATGTCAAAGTAGATATTGTAATCAAATTTGCAAAATATTTTGAAATAATATGACATATTGACTTACAAATTATCTCAAATTGTTGTGCTTCATTGTACAGCTTCCTTGACTCCTTTCTCTCATTTCCTTAACATTGTAATTTGCATTCCAGTTTCTCTTCTGATGTTGAAAGGCTCAAACTGCACTGAAAAGCATAGTGGGTATACACATGCCTCTTTAAGAACATTAAGAATGTGAGAATGACCTCAAAGTAAACACTGAAAAGGAAAATAATCAAGACAACATACACTTGAGATTTTGAGGATCAGATCACTAGGAGATACCTAAGGGATTCCACTACCATATCTATGACATTTATTTTTAGATAACTCATTTGCAGTTAAAATGCCAAGGAGATTTTTCTATTAAGACACAATGTTAACAGAAAATAAATAAGTAAGTAAGTAAATAAATAAATAAAGGCAGAAAACAAAACAAAACAAACAAACAAACAAAAACCCTGCCTGGGGCGCCTGGGTGGTTCAGTGGTTAAAGCCTCTGCCTTCAGCTCAGGTCATGATCTCAGGGTCCTGGGATCGAGTCCCACATCGGGCTCTCTGCTCAGTGGGGAGCCTGCCTCCTCCTCCTGTCTCTCTCTGCCTGCCTCTCTGCCTACTTGTGATCTGTCTGTCAAATAAAAAAAACTTAAAAAAAAAAAACTTAAAAAAAAAAACCCTGCCTAATCCTAGCCCACGTCTGAAAGGATACAGCTTTTGAAAAAGATAACTTTATAAGTTTGAAGTTTTTATAAATATTATTTGAAATCAAATCGAAGAATGGTGTGCACATAGATAAGTTTTTGATAGAACTTTAATTTTTTCCAGTAAGCCAATGAGATTTGGCCAGGGAGGAGATGTCTTCCATGATGAAAGACACAAACTAAGAAAAAGTTAAGTATTTTCAATAAGACAGCTATGGCAGATGCATCTTTCAAGACAACATTGTGAATCAGTATGAAAAAAAAAATGCCAAGATTTATTGAAGGGATTTTTTTCCCTGAATCGGCCAGAGGTTAAACCATAGCAACAGCTTCACAAGCTCCAAAGTAGCCTTCCATCTGACACTCTAAAAGGAAGTTTAATATTCAGATACATTTAAGAACATTGCATGTTCTGTGACCACTTGGAGGAATACATTGCACATTAGCATACTAAAGATCTGAGTGGCTCAACTGTATGGACATATTTTTAACTGCATTTGATGTATCATACTTGACTACTTGAATATTCCTCAAATAAAATGATTAGCATGCTATAGAACTAGCATTCTATGAAACATCTCTAAGATAGGGTGCTCCAAAAACAATCATTGACTGATAAACAGAAGCATGTTGGGCTTGATATTCTCCATTCTCCCTTTCAGATTGGTTCTACATTTTTCACACCAAGTGGCTGACCAGCTCTTCACAAAAAAGCTTTTGACCTCTGACTTCAAGTTACTTAAGGGCTGGCACCAACAGGAATTCAGAGAATGAACAAGAGGTCTAGTGTGTGTGTGTGCGTGTGTGTGTGTGTGTGTATCATATAAAAATACATGATATATATTTTTAAGAGTGTACACATGCATGAACACATGGGAAGAGGGCAGAGGAAAAGGGAGAGAGAGAATCTTAAGCAGGTTCTAAGCCCAGCACAGAGCTCTACACAGGGCTATATCTCATGACCCTAAGATCACAACCAGATCCAGTGAGATATTTAACTGAATGAGACACCCATGCATCCCAAGAGGTCTAGTACCTATTGCCCTGAGTGTATCCCTGCAAAATCACTATAAATTGGCTGTGACCCTATGCCAAAGGCCAAAATTCCTATCAGGTGGCA
Organism: Lontra canadensis; assembly: GCF_010015895.1. Classification (NCBI taxonomy): domain Eukaryota; kingdom Metazoa; phylum Chordata; class Mammalia; order Carnivora; family Mustelidae; genus Lontra; species Lontra canadensis. The sequence continues at coordinate 4,423,290 of NW_022631058.1, read as the reverse complement.
TTTCCCTACAGGTACTCTTCCTGTGTTCTAATCACATCTTTCCTTCCCTTTTTACCCCTTTTAGAACTGTTGGTGGTATTTTTTTTTTTTTTTAAGACAGGGAGAGAGATTGCATGCGTGAGTGGAACAGAGTGCAGAGGGAGAGGGAGAATCCCAAGAGGCTCCATGTTCATTACAGAGCACAATGGGGCGGGGGGCTCTGTCTCATGACCCCAAGATCTTGACGTGAGCCAAAATCAAGTCAGACATTTAACTGGCTGAGACACCCAGGCCTCCAGTGAATGGTAAGTTCTGCCCACTGTTTTTAGACCTACAATGCTTCATTACTATTTTTATTAAACCTGTCCATGCCTATGTAAATTATTTTCTTTGATTGAGCCATCTCTTTCTTGCTTGAGTAGTCCCAGGAAACGGACAGTCAGAATAAGATTCTAGGATTAAGTTGTTCACATATTTAAAGAGTTCACGGATAATCCTTTGCAGGCAAGAAATAGGTCACTGGGGTGTTCTGCCAGGTAGTGGCATTATACATATTTGAAATTATCACTGATTTTACAATTAAATGTAATTTGTTTTACAATACATTAAATGCATCAGATGAAGCGCAGACAGATGCTGAGAGTTTAGTTGGCTATGATCCTCAGGCACTGTGGAATGTAAATCTGATTATTTACACTCTATTTAAACTTCCCGGTCTTTTTTGTTTTTCCCCCAATCCCTCAAACTCTGGCCGAGGATTAAATATAAGATCCTCAGTTAATGTACAAAGACTCTGATCTATGTGTCCAGTCTCATTCCATATCACTTCTCTGAAATATACTTTCTTAGTTCACTCTGGGATGGGCAACTTGCTCTTGAAAAAGTTGCCAGCAATATCGTTTTCCATTCCATGCTTCACACATGCTCTTCTCTGTCTAGACTGTCCTTCCATTTTGTGTTCAACCTATAGTCCATCCCATGATGCATAGCTGGTGCCCCTGCCTCTTCCTTCCATCCCCAACCTGCTGTGTATCCTTCTCTTCTGTGCTTCCCAAACACTTATGAACCTCTAATAATGCAATTCTGACATGCCTATGAGTCAAATTTTACTCGTCAACATTCCCTACCAGACTGAGAGATCATTGCTTAAGACTGTCCTGTGCTATCTAACAATATATCTTTGGTAACAGTCACATTCACTAACATGTAGGAGGAAATCTAGGAAAAAAAAAAAAAACAGAAAACAAAAAAACATTGTTTTAAATAATTAATTAGAATTCCTTTTTCTAATATGTTAAAAGCAATATATGTACTCTTTCATTTTGCAATGCTTACATATGACTAAGTCCAAAATTTTAAAAGTTAAAAAAAATCAAAGATAAGCTATTTAATTATCTATTTTTTTAAAGATTTCTTTTATTTTATATGACAGAGAGAGAGAATAATCAGAAGGAGTGGTGGGCAGAAGGAAGGGGAGAAGCAGGCTCCCTGCTGACCAGAGAGCCCAACATGGGGCTCAATCCCAGGACCCTGAGTTCATGACCTGAGCCAAAGACAAATGCTTAACCAACTGAGCCACCCAGGTGCCCCAAAGATATGCTATTTAACAATTCAAAAATATATAAAGAAATAAAGAAAGAGGCACCCTTTGCCTCTCTTTATTCTCCTAATCTCATCAAAGTTAGCTTACATTAACAATACAGTGATATTGTCTAATATGTTTTTCAAGAAGTTTTTTATGAAACAAAATAAAATGCACTATTAAAAAGAAGTCACTTCTGGTATTTTTTACTTGTCTTCAGAAAATCATGGGCATATTAACACTAATTGTGCTTTGGAGTTTAACATTGCCAAGGAACAGAATTTTCTTTACCACGACAGACCGAAAATATATGTGAGATAAATGATTCTCTTTAAGCTCTTGCTACCTGGTTGCATGCTTTATTTATCTTGTTAATAATTCTAAATATATTGTGGTTCTTCGTATACCGCTACATTTGGTGGACGTCTAGTTGCCTAAGAAGGTAACCAAAAACATTAACAGACTGTTCTAGAAGGCAATGTTCCACATTTTCCCTGGTTTTCCAAAAATCAGCATTAAATTTAGAAACTACTACATGTAAACATGTAAACATGTAGTAGTGAGGAGTTAAATGCGTTGCAAAAGCCAAACAAGTTTTTAAAGTTCCTGAAAGTGCAGCGGATAAAAACATACATACCACAAGACATGGTTTTTGCTTTGCTCACCACACCACATAGTAATATGAAAATAATAAAGGAGGAAGCAAGATAGGAAAGAGGTTTTGAATTTCTTTTTTGTGGAGCACTTTAATGCACATTTTGCTGCCGAATATCTAACTGCTGAAAATCCTACCTTTACCCAGTACAAAATAAAGGAGAACACTTTTGAGAAGTATTTCCCAAGAACAAGCAGGATTTGACATATTTATGTTTAAATATTGTGATTGGCACTGTTAGTCTAATAGATAGCAAGGGAAAAAAAAAAAAAAAGAAAGCCAGGGGACAGCTCTATTAACCATTGTGGCTTGAAATCCTGATTTATGTTTCATCCTCTAATTAAAATCCAAGAACCCTAAAGCCGAGATGTATTATGTATAAATTTACTTTAGCAAGGAGATGTCTATTAGATGATGTAAATGTCATGATGAAATCGGAGGACCTTTTCCTTAACATGAAAAACGGAAATAATCTTTAGCAGAGAGAGATCCAAACCTTTCCAAAGGACAGACAGAAAGGTCTACAAAGCCAGAGTACCTTAGAAAGCAGATCGTGACTGGATTTCAAATCTTGTTACTATGTAAGGAGCGAGCAAAAAAATATAAATTTTCTCTCTCAGGCCTTAGTTAGGAAAATCAGTCAAACTAATGTTCTGGCGGTACCACATGGGCTACACTAACACCTTCAGAATAGAACATGCTTTATTTCAACATATTCACAAAGTCCACTGTTGTGTTTAATAATGTATAAGTACTATATAGTTCTTGATTTGTTTAAATAAAAGTGTTCAGCTGAGTCTTTAAGAGGGAAAAGAAAGAAATGTGAGTCACAGAGAAGGTACTTTTAGAATAAAATTCTAAATTCCAATCTCTACCTTATTTACTTCTGACTTGATCAGGACAAGTAAACTTACCACTTGAAAATAAGAATCCAGTTTTCTTTACTTGAGGACTTCCAAAAGGATTTTAGCTGTGATTGTATATGGAAATACAAAGGGAGAAGTGAATTCAAAGGGGAACTCAAGAGCAGAGAGAAATTTCTCAGAACCAAAATAGTAGTTTTGTCTCCACACCTGCACCTCCTTTGTATAAACTGCGTGCCACTCTCCACATTCCGCTTTCTTCACTGAGTACAAGACTAATGAGAGACTGAGAGATTACTGTAGGTTCACTAATTAGATGGATTGTTTTTCTACTAGTTTAAAAAGTAATAATTATGAAAATATAAATAATGAATAATAAATTAATTAATATATCAGTGACAAACATGATATATAAATACATGCAATGATGGTTTGCTTATTCCATTTGCTTGAAAGAAGCAGAAAAGGAAAGCACAGGGCTCTGAAGAGAAAAAAAAAATAAGACGTCACAAACGTTATATTCTCTCTCTCTCTTTTTTTTTTTTTAAGATTTTATTTATTTATTTGGCAGACAGAGATCACAGTCAGGCAGAGAAGCAGGCAGAGAGAGAGAGAGGGGGGAAGCAGGCTCCCCACTGAGCAGAGAGCTCAACTCGGGGCTCAATCCCAGGACCCTGGGATCACGACCTGAGCCGAACGCAGAGGCTTTAACTCACTGAACCACAGAAGCGCCCCACAAACATTCTATTCTAAAACTTGTAGATATCATCTCACAGGAGAATTGCTTAGATCCTCAGTCAGAGACCATTTATTGTGGACACAAGAATGTCTAACATATACTATAAGTTTAGTAAATATTTATAGACTCCCAAGTTCATTCAAGTCTTGATTACAAATTCTTTGTTGCAATGAACTTTATCTTGACTGTTTATGTTTACCACACTACATAACATACTGTGTCATATAGAGACACCATGACTAGCATTTGTTAGCAATTTACTATTTCAAAAACAATTTTATCTACATTATCTTACATGACTTTCCTTATTTTGTGAGTCAACCAACATTATTGCCATTTTGTAGAGTAAGTCGCTTAGAGTCAAAAAGATTGACTTTACCTGGCTGTAGCTATTAACTTTCAAAGTCTTGCACCACATATAGTGTTTTAGACTATGAATGTCATGCTCTTCCCCATACAATATCCATCAAGAAATGATTATTGAATGAATAAAAGTTGTTTTTCGTTTGATGCTATTTTCTGAAAATTTACCAAATGTACAGTGCATGCAAGTAATGAAACCAGAGGCCAGAGATAATAAAAATAGTGAAGCTGCAGTTAGAAGGTGTGATCAGAGGTTCACAGGATCCACATTATTGATCTACCTCCACTCCTACCCCCAACAGATAACAGGTAATTATATTGAGGCCATGTATCACAGCATGATTTTCTCACAAGATAGATCTTATGTCATGAATATAAATGGCAAATATAATAAATGACTGATCTTTGTGTGAGGTAAACGGAAACAAATGCACAGGACGAACAAGAGCTGTATTTTCTTTCTATAAATATTTCCGAGTGTGTGAAAGACAATTAGATAATTGCATGGTGACCTCAGAGAAAAGACCTCAGTACATTTTATGTATTTTAATAGTTGTATTTTGATTTGAAGTTCAAAAATAAGAATTTCACAATAGAAAATAGAGCCTTATTTGATTCAAGGTAGCATCTGAAAGTCCTCACATATAATTTAATAGCAACGGGTGATTCTAGTAGATTTTGTGTCTATATCTCCCATTCAAGTTTTGTTTTCCTTGTTGCCGATCCTTATGACTATACAAACTAGATATCTGGGTTTTACTTCTGTTATATTTGAAGCATGCCTATAGACTCTAAACCAAGAAGCAAACAAACAAAACTCAAACACAAAACAAACCAAAAAACTACCTAGAGGTTCTGAGGTAAAAACAGAAACAAGGAAGCTTTCTTTTTTATTTTTTTTTTCTTTCTTTCTTTATCTCTCTCTTTCTTTTTTTTTTTTTTCCCCCAGAGAAGTTTTCTGATGGAGAGTTGAACCACAGAATCAAAAAATAGCTTAGAATGAGTTACTTATTCTTATGGCTTTAGGCTGGAAGAAAACAGAACACAGTCAGCTCCCTAGAGGGTGGATAAAATTCAGAAAGAAAACACAGTCTTCTGGCCTAAAGTAAAGAAGTCAGAGTTCAAGGCAACCACAATCACTGTAAAGTGAGGGGCTAATCCTGAAGGGTCTAAGGCTAGAGAAGAAGAACTCCAAATTTTATGTATACAGTTTTCTCAGATCTCTGACTGAAGCCAGAAACACACAAACAAGGGGCAGACTGCCAGAAACCCCACTAAAAACAAAAGAATTAAATGGAGAAGCTATTGCCCAGGAGATGGGGTTTGTGCATTAGGTCACATGTTGTTCATTGCCTGCTATAAGAAAATACCAAAGCTCTGGAGGAATAATACCAAATTTGGAGTCTTCTCAATATCAAATTTACAAATCCAGAATGCAATTCAAAACTATTAATTGCCTGAAGAACTTGGAAAATGTGACCTATTCTCAACAGGAAAAAAAAAAAAAAAATCAACAGTAACCATCACTGAGATGACCCAGATGTTAAAATGTTTAGTCTAGGATGTTAAAGTAAATATTATAACTATGCTTGATTAGAAGAGAAGAAAGTACACTTCCAATGAATGCAAAGAGGGAAGATGTTGAAAGAGAAATAAAAACAATGAAGAGATCCAAATGGAAATTTTGTAATTGAAAAAAGTACAATAAATGACATCCTAAATGCCCAGGATGGTCTTAGTAGAAGACTCTTCACAGAGTCACTGAAAAGAAAGATCACTTAATAGAAGGTATCTAAGAATAAAAGAGAAAAAAATAATGGAAAAACATGGAAAGAGCTTCAGGGATGAGTGGGATAATAAAAATGAAAACCTCACATACATGTGATTAGATTTCCAGAGGGATGATAAATAATTGAGCAGGAAAAACACTTGAAGAAATATTGGTCTGAAAACCTTCCAAATTTAGTGAAAGGTCTACCTTTACAGATTCATTAGGCTCGGTCAGATTCAAGCAAGATAAATGTGAAGAAAACCACAACTAGGTATTTCATAGTTAATTGCTGAAAAACAGAGATAAAGAGAAAATTCTGAAAGCAGCCATAGAAAAATCACAAATTACATACAAGGAGAAAACAACTAGAATGGCCAAAGACTTCTAATCAGAAATGATAAAACTCAGAAGACAGCAAAACATCTTTAAAATGCTGAGAAGAAAACACTGCCCACCCAAAATTTTACATCTATCTAAATATCTTCTCAGCATGATACTGTGATATTTTCAGAAAGGAAAAAGAGGCCCCAACCATTAAGGGATATAAACAGTTACAAAATTTCTGTATTTTACATGAGCTGATATTAACTCTAAGTAGACTGAAAAGTTTAGGATGAGTTAACCCTCAAGGAACCATTTAAAAATGCAAAAATTAACAATCCAATACATAAGTTAAAATGTAATGCAAAAAATATTTAAATAACACAAAAGAAGGCAGGAAATGAGAAACAGAAGAACAAAATTAAAAGAAACAAACAGAAAACAGATGTTAGACCCAAATCCAATTACATTAATAATCAAATGAACTTTTAAGAAACTAAATATTTCAATTAAAAGATAAAAATTGTTGCAGTTGATTAAAGATTGACTCTGCTATATATGTGATGCATTTTATATATAAAAACACAGGTTGAAACTAAGTGAATGAAAATATATGTATCATGCAAATAGTATGTGTTAGAAAGCAAATCAATTCTGTTGATATCAGTTATGTCAATATCAAATGAAATAGACTCGGTGCAAAAAAAATGAGCAGATATAACATGGACACTGATTTCTGATAAAAGAGTCAGGAACACAAAACATTCAGGAATGTACATTCACCTGATAACAGAGCTTTAAAATCATGCAGCAAAGAATGACAGAAGAGACAATTCCACAAACATTGTTAAAAATCTGTTTAAAAAACGGTTAGTGTTAAAAAACACTTCCTTTTCAGCAATTGGTAGGCTTAAACACACACACATATACACAAATCAGTAATGAAAAATATGATCTAAGCAATATTATCCCCCTATCATGATCTAACTGGTGTTTATAGAATCATACATGCAACAATTGAAGATTACATATTTTTTTCTTTTTTTTTAGATTTTTATTTATTTATTTGGGAGAGAGGGAGAGAGAAAGAGCACAAGCAGGAGGAGCAATAGAGGAAGGAGAAGCAGGTTCCCCACTGAGCAGGGATCCCTCTGCAGGGCTCAGTTCCAGGACTCTGGGATCATGACCTGAGCGAAGGCAGATGCTTAGCCAACTGAGCCACCCAGGCACCCTGAAGATTACATATTTTTTGCAAGTGCATGTAGCCCATTTACCAAGATAAATTATATGATGGTCCATAAACATATTTTCTTTCCTTTTTTTTTAAACAATTTTATTTAATTTAAAGAGAAAGCATGTGCGCACTTGAGCAAGCCAAGGGTAAGGGAGAGAGAATCTGAAGCAGTCTCCATGCTCAGTGTGAAACCTCATGCAGGGCTTGATCCCTTGACTATGAGCAGAAACCGAATCAGAAGCTTAACCGACTGAGCCTCCCAGGTGCCCCATATTTTCTCCCTTGGTTAAAAAATTTAATTCCAATACAGTTTTAATAGTTTCATGTGTACAATATAGTGATTTGACAATTCTGTATGAAGAGACGTGAACTAAAATATTTTCAACAAATTTCAAGGAATTGAAACCACATATATATGGTTATTAATATGAATAGAATTAATCTAGAAATCAGCAATGATAAAATATCTAGAAAACATAAATATTTAAGAATTATGCAAAATAGTTATAATCTGTAAAAATCACAAGAAAATTATAAACTAGTTTTATTTTTTTTAAGAAACTACTTTTAACCAAATGATAAAAATCAGCATATCCAGTTTTGTGGAATGTAGTAAAACTGGTGTTTGAAAGGAAATGTATAACTTTAAATGGTTATATTAAAAAAGAAGAAAGGTCTAAAATCAATAACACACATTTCCAAAGAGTAGGCTTTATGTAAAGAGTGGAAGGGTATGAGGTCAGAAAGCACATAGGCTCCAGATTAGAAAGGGTAACATATACACAAGTAAGGAGTTTGAATTTTGCACCAAATGCCCTGGGTAGCCATTGAGGTGTTCTAAGTAGGGAAGAAGTAGGATCAGATTTTTTACTTTTTAAAAAGATTATTCTAAGAGCAATACGAATTATGGATTTATTTTAGATCCACTTGGAAAGAGGGGAATAGATAGCAAGTCACTCTAATAATATATGTATGAATGGGACCAGATTCCACTAAAATACTGTCTATGGAAACTGAGAGAAGCTGCCAGCATCAGAATTATTAAGGAAGTGGTGGCGATAGGATTTTGTAGCTGGTTGCTGTTGCTGTTGAATTAAAGGTTGGACTTTGGTTGGCTTTGGTGAAACAGAGAATGTGGGAATAGCAACAATGTCATGGAAATAAAAAATGAAGGTGAAACAGGAGGTTCAAAGGAAAAATAGATGTTTATTCTGAGGGGCATTCTTCTATCCAGTTATGTAGATATTCAGCTTGTTAATTTTTTCAATTTTTTCTATTCCATTAATTTCTGCTCTATATTTTCTTCTTCTTTATTTGTGTTGGGTTTACTTTGTTTTATTTCAAAGCAATTCTAACTCATTTTTTTTTAATATTGGGATGAGATTTACAGGAGAATATTATTTGCTTTGAGTAGACAATGCAAGGAGAAAGATAGCAGAGCTATAAGAGGTTCAAGGTTAGTTGTAAATAGTGGCATTAGGAATCATTTTATTATTGGGAATACCTTTGTCTTGTCAAGATGGTCAAATAAATAAAATCTCTGTGTACAATGCAATATTGCACATTCCAGAAGAAAATATCAGCATCATATTGGGGCACTATTGGGTTATGTTGTTTGGAAGATACAAATATTCACAACCATAGTATATCATTCCTCATTCCCCAATCAGAAAATTTCTGTATCTGAGAGATTCTACCTCAGAATAACTAAATGCTTATTCTAAGGTATCATACTTGTTATGGAAAATGAAAAAGCATAGAAGCATTTTTCTCCCAAGTGTTTGGGAAAACAGTAGTCCATAAAATGCCTCACATTAATTGTTCATAAAGAATTATTAATTCTATAGCCACTGGAAATAATGTAATCGCATCTTCTAATATTTTTTTTCCTTTTCATCACACTTGACTTTTAGTACATTTGATACTGTTGATCAAGTCCTCTTTCTTGAAACTGTACCCACATAGTTTTCCTTCATATCTCTCTTAACTTTCTTTTTCTATTTCCTTTGAGAATTCCTCTTTGTCCTTTATACTTCCATGATTTCAACCAATTACTCCCCAGTATAGACCTTCTCATAAGGCAGTTTTCCTGAACTTCAAACCACTGTATCCAATGGTCTGATCACCATCACCAGCAGATGTTCTACTTCTACTTCACCTGAACTTGTCAAACGCTAAACACATTCATGTCTTCTTCTTATCAACCACCCGAATCCATTTAATCGATTTAAGCACTGTCATTCATTCAGTCATTCAAAACCTAAGAGCCACCTATAAAGCCTCTTTACCCCCTCAGTCAATCAATTAACAAGCCAGGTAGCTTTACCTCTAAATTATATCTGGGATCTGTACACTTCTCTACATTTAATCATTCATCATCTATCACTGAAATTACCACAATGATTGGACTTTACTCTTTCAAATTCATCTTCTTTCAGAAATTATTATTATCTACTAAGAAAAAACATGCACATGCATATATACATATATATATATATATACACACACACATATATATGTACATATATGTGTATATATACCCACATTCATAACGGTTTCATTTCTTTATTTAAATCTTTCTGTCAGTTTCATGGCATAGAGAATATAATTCTGTTAGTAGCATTAAGTTAGTTCTAGGTAAACAGTTTTAGAATGAATGATTATTAAATAAATAGAACAAGATGAACAATTAATGCTAACCATGTCAAAAATCTGTCCAATATCTAATTATAGAGTCATGGATCTAAATACAACCATTATTCATTATCAAACATTTATTGAGTCCCTAGTATCAGTCTGCCATGCTTTCAGATACTAGAAGTACACTAGCAGGCAAGGCAAAGTTTATGTTGTTAAGGCTCCAGGCTGGCTCAGTCAGTTAAGCGTCACCTTTGGCTCAGGTCGTGATCCTGGTGTCCTGGGATCGAGTCCCGCATCAGGCTCCCTTCTCTTCAGGAACCCTCCTTCTCCCTCTGCCTCTCTCTGTCTCTTGTGAATAAACAAAATCTGGTTTTTTTTTTTAAGTTTATGTTGTTAAATTAATTAAACAAAGAGGCAGCCGGACTATGTTGGCTTTAATGCCCTCATAGCCTTTGTAAGTTAAACCAAAACCTAACCCTAACATGCCTCAAGGTTAAGAAATCAAGACCTAAGGACAGTCAGTCACAAACAACCGACTAGACTTTCCCAAATAAAGCAACCACATAAGCTGCAGGGGTTCAGATAACACCACAGCTGTACTTCCTTTCACCTCTTCTCTATGAAAGTCTTTCCCCAGATTCCTGTGGATGGAGCACTCCCAACCACTTCCCGTTTGGCACGGCCCCATTTGTGTCTATTTTTGTTCAAATAAACTCATCAATTAAACATGCCACTGTTTATCTTTTAACAGTTCTCTCATGATGCTTACATTCTTTCTATAAGTGATTTATTTCAAAACAATGGTAGAAATTATAAAAAGAAGTCAACTGGACATAGGAAATCAAGATTGTTTTTTTAACTAGATTAGTCCAAAAGAGATGTCTTCAGAAAGATGAAATTGATTTGATATATAAATGCTTAAAAAATGGTGGGACTAATGCCTTAAAGATAGAGTTATAGTTTTTTAAGCAGATAACCAAGCAACTGCGAAGTCCCATAAGTGAGTATGATTCTTGAGCATTTGAAGCACAGAAAGAGGGAAAGTGGAAATAGAAAATAGATGAGGAAAAAGCGTTGGGAGATCCACTTTGTGAAGAAATATCCAGGGTCTTTCAGGACAGGGCAAGTGGATAATAAAAGATTATATTTCCAGGTCCTCACCTTTAAGAGAGTAACATATTATTATGCTTCCTGTTTAGAAAGAGGTGTTTTTTGCATTTGTTTTCACCATTACACACTTTTTTTTTTTTAAAGATTTTATTTATTTTTGAGAGAGAGAGAGAGAGAAAGCAGTGGTGGGGGCAGAGGGAGAGGGAGAGACACAATCTCAAGCAGACCCCCCAGCGAATGCAGAGCCCAATCCCAGGACCCTGAGATGACCAACCAGGCCAAAATCAAGAGTTGGACACTTAACCAACTGAACTACCCAGGCACACCCTTTATTAAAGATTTACATGTTTTTTTAAGATTTTATTTATTTATTTGAGAGAGAGAGGGAACACAAGCAGGGGGAAAAGCAGGCTTCCTACTGAGCAGGAAGCTCGATGCGGGGCTCAATCCCAGGACCCTGGGATCATGACCTGAGCCAAAGTCAGATGCTTAATGACTGAGCCACCCAGGTGCCATACACCTATTATTTTAAATCATTTAGGGATATTTAAATCAAATAGGGATAAAAGCAAACCCCGTAGATTTATAAGCACTTACTTCTATGGAGTTTCCAAGGAACAATTAGGATTTAGGACATTTCCTACTCCTCTTTCAATCATTTCCTTGGCCTTTTTTCATTAAATTTTCTTTCATTAAATTTTGTCTCTCATTAAGACCTATCCATGCTTTTCCAATACAAACATTTATTTTTAGAATAAGATCTGACATTCACTTTAACAATAGTATAAACAAATGATCGATAGCTGCTTAAAGTACTTCCAATCTTATTATATATGTCATAATAAAACCCCAAAACTAAAGAAAAAACTTACTCTTATTGATAGGAAATCATACATGTTTCTGAAGTGGTGGTGGCTTTTCAAAACTTTTCTAAGTTCCCCTCTGGAGGTGGATTTCTGAACTGCTTAATAGAAGTCCTAGCTGATACGAGCATGAAGGTAAATGCAATGTTCATGTATACCATTTTACATCAGGCTTCATTTCATTCTACTATAAAGCCAATAAATCCAAAAGCCTAGATTTTTATACTTTTTTTTTTTTAACACATTCTAGAGCTGCATTAAAAAGATACCAGAGCTGTCTCAAGGCATTAAACTTTTAGTTTTTCAGACAATGGTGGAAATCTAGGAGCTTTGGTTGAGCATCTAAATTTGACCATAATCTCTGAATCTTTTTACATAGCAAACTTAACACTTTGACCCCTGGAGTATCCTATTTGATACAACCTGGCATCTAACGAAAAGCCACCTTACATTGAGAGAGTGATCTGAGTAAATTACTGGGGGACCTTGCGATTTGTGAGTAAGAAACTGTGTGCGTGCTTAATTCAAGCCACCGTCATGAAGATTATATATCACACAACCCATGTGTATGCTGCTGAGTCCAGATGTCCTTTGTGATTCGCTGAAATGTCTCTAACTCAGCAGTTTGGAAATTTCTTGCTAAGAATACTGTTCTTCTTCATATAACAGCTCCTCTCTCATTTCTACCTTTTATTTGAAATCTTATGAATAAAGTACGTGATCAGAGAAAGACATTTACCAATCTCCATATAGGACAATTAGCACTTAATTGATTCACACATCTCTCCTTCAGTATATAGCTTCTAAAAGACATCTGTGACCATACCCAAAGGTCTGCCTGGAATGTAATATGATAAGAAAATCTATTGTAAAATGCCCAATAAATGGAAAAGAATGCAAAATAAATACTACCTAAAATAGTTACATTTCACAAAGGCATTTGTATAGAACCCTTTCAAAAGTAAAGCAGTCCCATTTTAGACTTGATTACTCTGCCTGGGTTGGGGGGATAGCAATCATCTGAATAGAAGCTATTGCTTCTTAGTAATGACCGCTGCAGGTCTCCTGCTCAGTTCTTCTATTCTTAAACACAATGTTCAGAATGTCAAGTTTTACTGCTCTATGAATAATTCAAAATGATCAGTTCCTGAATTGCCATTTGTGGTCCAGGGGTGGGTTACCATTCAAACTAGTTCACTGCGTAGCTCACCAGAATATATCTGAAAATGAGCCAAGATTTGGGGTTTGTTGCCTTTTTTTTTTTTTTTTTTTTTGCCTTTTTTATTCTTTTCCTAACAGTGACATTGTGAAAAAGAAAAAAGAGATACTGGGCTCAGAATGGATAGATTTTCTTACAGAGAAAAGCTTTTAACCACTAACAGCATAAAGCAGTGCGTGTGAATTTTTGTATAAACAGTCCCACTGCTTGATACCCATGCTTTCCTCCCCAGATTCACTCCTATGAAAAATGCCCTGGCAATGTCTCTGTTGACCGTTTTCTCAACCAAAGGTCTATAACTGCAGGTCCAGGCTCAGCAACTGAAAAATGCACTTACTGAAAAAGAAACCATTTCCAATAAAAGCAACAGAATTTGAGTGGACTGGCCAAGCCAATTTCTGCTTTCTATAACTGCTCAGGTTCCAACAGTTTTTTTTTTTTCTTTTTTTTTCACCCTAATAGATTGAACCTCTCCTTTTTACTGCTGAGCTATAGCAATGCAATCCAGTAAAAATAGGTGAGTGTCTTTCTGTAAAAGCTTGTAATTTCCTTTTCTGTTAAAGTTATTTTGGAAATAGAAGAAAGTTATAAATCAAAGAAAACCGTGAGTTCTTCTCCTTCCTCAGCCCCTCTGACCCCACTTAGTCGCACAGTCTTAGATCCAATCAATTTTATAAAATTCAACTTAGCAAACTTTTATTAAGCCTTGGCTATCTGGGTTTGAATAGCACAAAATAGAGACCTTTATTTAAGCATTTAAAGAATCAAGACTATTTCAAGCAATAATAAACCAATTTAATTAAACTAAAACAAAAATAAAGTTAAATATGAGAAGAAAAGAATGCTATATAATTGGGATACTGGGAAGTATCACAGAATATGAGGTAAAGCTCTCTTAGGGAAAGCCCATAAAGGAGAAGATATGACTTCAATCCAAATGAATAGTGCCCTGAAGAACTTAATTACCTACAGAACTTTTTATCTTTGCTTGCTTCCCTACACTTGATCTTCTGCACCCCAACCTCTTTGGAATGGGAGGAAACATTGCTTTGACATCTGTCAGGATTTACCTCTACAGTCTCAGTACTTCCAGAGAAGGAACTGATTGGCTTTGGCTTATCTATGATCAGGTGTCCATAAAATTTAAGTCAAGAGAATCCAGGAAAACAAATACTGATTTAGTGGGGAAGTTACAGTTGGGAGTGGAAAGTGATGGCTCCTCTCTGAAAAAGGCATTATTGGTTACCAAGATACCTGCAGAGCAAACAAAGTGATAGGTGTGCATAATGAGTTAAAAGATTTGCAGTTCAAAAAAAAAAAAATTAAAATGTGATCAAAACTTAGGTGCAATTTTAAAAATTATAAAATCATTCAAATCAACAATCAGGGATGTTTTTTTCTTAAAGGGCCTCATTTTACTATCCTAATATGCTTCACAGCCCAGATGGTAATGATAAATATTATGAAATTTCAAAATATTAGGTCTCATTCTCTGCATCATATCTACACCTATGGCCGATGTGTTCATGATATGTAAACAAAGTGAGTTTGGCCTCTTAAAGTGATGCCTCTGGGAATTTCAAAAATTTGAATTTTAATAACAACAGTAAACATAATAATCAAAATGGCTACCCTTTACAACTGCTTTTTAGTTTAAATCCACACATATCATTTAGTGTCTGTGTGACCCTGAGCAAAAAGCTGAACTTCTCTCATTTTTATATTCCTTTGTAAAATAAGAATGGTAGTATTGTCTACCTGCAGTAGTTGCAAATACTACTGGGGTAGTATTTGTCTCATAGGCAAAATAGGAAATCAAGTAAGATGGTATATGAGTAAGGTTATGGGGACTCTGGCATATAGTAAACCTGCAATATACACTAGCTTTGATGATTATCATGATGATGATAATGAAGATGATGATGATACAATCATGTATCTGCTTAAAAGTTTGATATTCCTGGGCGCCTGGGTGGCTCAGTGGGTTAAGCCTCTGCCTTTGGCTCAGGTCATGATCCCGGGGTCCTGGGATGGAGCCCTGCATGGGGCTCTGCTCAGCAGGGAACCTGCTTCCCTTCCTCTCTCTCTGCCTGCCTCTCTGCCTACTTGTGATCTCTCTCTGTCAAATAAATAAATAAAAATCTTTAAAATAAAAAAAAAAAATTTTGATATTCCATTTACTTCAAATGGAAAAAAAAAAGCTAAAAACATCTTTGGGTTTCTTTCTTCTTAATTTGTGAATGTATATGTATGTTTGTCTGTGAATCAGTGTATATGTTTGTAAAGGTTTCATTAGCTGAATCAATTTAAAAGAAAACCTACAGGGAAAAAAAATTAATTGTATGAGAAAAATCACGGGGCTCAGGGGGATTTGGAATGATAAAAATGTATTTTTGAACAGAAATTTCTGTCCAGTGTTCTCTATTAATTTGGCTGAACTAGTAACTGGACTTCTACATTTCTTTCTTTCCTTCTTCACAGAGATTTTAGTTTTAATAAACACCAGTGCTACTCTCTGCCCATTTCCAGTCAATTTTAAATAATAATAGAGATCAATTCTTTAATGGGGTTATTATGAATTCTGCTAATTGTCCTTCATTAGAAAGTATTTAATGAGTACCTAGAGAAAAATAAGACACACAAAAAATTGTAAGGCAAGGTTCATGTCTTCAGGAATTTTTCCTAACAAATTGAGAAATATTAAGTGTCAACCATCTGGTTCTGAATGTGATAGCACAGAGGAAGAACTTAACTGATTCAGATAGAGAAATTATTTAAATGAAGAGTAGAAGTTGACTAGGCTATTATCAGCTAAGTGAGAGTCCAGTATGGGAGAAGGAGAAAAGAAAATATTTAAAATAAGGAGATAAATAGAATCAGTCAAGGCTTGAGGAGAGATTTAAGCAAGAGACTATAATTAGCTAATACAAATGTAAGCAAATAGTGTACACTAGCTAATTGTGGAAAACCAACCTGGGTTTACATAAACGCATTAGGTACAAAAGATGTTAAAAATCAGCAAAGGAGTTTTGAATCAACCTTTTAAGGAATGGGAGAAAAGGAGATTTCTTAGAATCTAACTGCTGATATTGGCCAAATACTGATATTGAGCATCAGGTTGGGGAGAATTCTGGAGGCAGACAAGTCAAGAGCACTATTTACGTCTAAGAGTATCATGAAATAGACCAAGGTATTATTTTGCCATTCTGTATCTTCCTCTCAAGAATTTAGTAATAATAGTAATTTAAATGTGAGATTGGTTTGATCCCCATGTTATGTTCTATTTCCAAAGAATGTAAGACAAAGTTTTCTCCAGCCAAATGTGACCTTTATTTCTAGAAAGATTTCTCCCCTAAATTATTGTATCCTTTTTAAACTTGTCAACCCTGATGAGCAACAGAGAAAAAACCTGAAAATTTGTTATGCATCTTACCATTAAAACACTAGAAATTCCTAATTTGCCTAATACTTTCCTCAAAGATCCTCCAAAGGACAAGCTCTTCCAATTGTGAATATTCAGATGCCATTTTTTTTAAGCATGTGAAATAATACGGGAATCTCAGAATACAAGGACATTACAAATACAAATTTAAAAAAAGGGAGAAATGTTGAATTTAAAGTTAGAAAATTCATAAAATTATGTGACTTCATTAAAAAATCTTACTCTAGATACATTAAAGTTTGCAGATTTAACTACCTTTTTAATAGATGCTAAAACCTCAACACAACTACTTTATTTGCTACTTTATTTCCAAATGAGAAGAACATATGCTTCATAATGATTCATTTAATGAACATTCATTTTGTACCTGCTAAAATTCCAAGGATGCATTTTAAATCACTAAAAGTATATATGTAAATAAGACATGCGTTTTTGTACTTAAACGTTAGTAGGTACTGTAAACAAATAATAATTCATTCATAATGATCAGTTCTAGTACATGGCTAAATCAAGACACTAGGAAAGCACAAATAGGGGCACATAGTAGCCTGAGCTGATAGGGAACTTTTTCAATTATACTAAATGTTCTCTTTCAATTATCCAGTTTGCTGCACCTTGTAATCATCCTCTGGAGCCTTTCAAGAATTTAACTACTATAGTAATATCACCTGTAGAACATAGCACCTAGTTTCATGATAAAGGCCGCAAGGGGGAATAGATAATAACAGGTCTACTTATCACTTATTGGATCAGTACAAACCAAAGTGAAATAATGATCAAATTTTGCCTTCTGAATAATTATGTTCAAAGATCAACTTGCTAATATTTTTACCACTTAAGTTTACGGATGAACTTTGAGTGAATACTCAAAGACTAAGTCTCCAGATCACGTGTTTCTATTTAACATCTCTTTTAAGAGCTATTGTTGTGCACAAGCTTAGTTCTTGCATTCAATTCAAACGTGGCAATCACAAGTGAATGTGTCCTATTTTATGATGAATGCAATGAGGATAATCTGAATATATAAATAACAGCTAGGAAGGTGAACACAGCAATTTTTGTTTCTTATTTTTATTAGTTTGACCTTATAATATAGGCTTACTAAATTGATTATTATTAACTATGCACAAGTGAATCATTATGGATCTATTTATTTGAGGTGAATAGCTTATTTTATAATTGCTTAGTCTTAAAACATATGTTTTAAATAATGAGTATCTAACATAGCGTGTCTTATGATAGTGTCTTATTTAACTACAGTCATTAACTAAATAGCAATTATGAGAAACATACTTAATGAATTAGAATCATTTTTCAATGACTATCTACAATGGTGATTTAAGCTCATGTACCATTTTTTTTCTTTTTGGAAAACAGGGATATTCATGCTAGCTTCCTTATTCTATTACATCTCTAATAAATCTCATTTCAGACAATCTCTTCAACCACAAATCAAAATTAAATAAATGGTCACATATAGGAAGATGCATTTTGGAGACAGACATACCCATTGCCTGAAACTAGACCGTGGCTCTGTTTACAGCAGAGATGTCAGTTCTATTTCATAACATCTCTTATTGCTTTCATTACCACGAGAGTCCAACCTTGTAAAGGGCACAGTTTAACATTTGTGCTGTCTTTGTGATTTTCGTAGGACTTAGAATAGTGCTTCAGAGAATAATCACTTATTCTATGTTTACTGAAAGAATATCTGCTTTTCCCAATATCATACCTACTATTTAGATAGCTCATTCTAGATAGCCATTTGGACAAATACAGAGAGGATTAAGAGCCACCGTCGTCAAAGAGGTCTTAGGTAGATAAGCAAAGTTGGGGAAAATATAGGTTGATTGGGGTTCACATAACTCTTTTTTTTTTAATTTTTAAAGATTTTGTTTAATTATTTATTTAACATTTATTTATTTATTTGAGAGAGGAACAGAGAGAGAGAATGCATGTGCCTGTAAGGGCGGGGGCAGAGGGAGAGAATCTCAAGCAGACTTTATGCCAACTGCAGAGCCCAGTTCAGGGCTCGATCTCATGCCTTGTAAGATCATGACCTGATCTTAGATCTGACCAAGATCCAGACACTTAAGCAACTGAGCCACCCAGGTATCCCAGATATATAAAACTTTTTTTTTTAAAGATTTTATTTATTTATTTGACAGATAGAGATCACAAGTATGCAGAGAGGCAGACAGAGAGAGAAAGGGAAGCAGGCCCCCAGCTGAGCAGAGAGCCCAATGCGGAACTCGATCCCAGGACTCTGGGATCATGACCTGAGCCGAAGGCAGAGGATTAACCCACTGAACCACCCAGGCACCCCTTTATAAAACTTTTAATGAATGGGTACAGTAAGTCAGGCTTTTTGCTAATTGCTATATATGTGTTACACATCATCTCTTATATGTTCCAAAATAATAATATAGCATAAAATTGTATTGATGACCAAAGCTAAATTCAGAAGGGTTGTCCTCTGTCAAGGTACACAAAGCATATCAGCTACAAATCTATGTTTATCTGAGTAAGATTGTATGCACTAGAGGAACAAAAATGGGGGGGGTGGTTTTAGAGTTCAGAGACATAAGTTGAAAAAGTACCCATGAGCTTAAAGTAGGAGAATGATATATATGTTTTATGCTCTTAAATTATGATTTTGGTTTCTTTGTAAATAATTGATAGTATAAGTGAGAGGCAAGAATAAGTATGATAATCAAAATTCTGAGGACCCATAACCTTCGCCCCTGGCCATTATTGTGATTATCCTGGTACATAGCAAAAGACACTTTCCACTTGTAAGTCAGGTTACTCATAAATTCTTTTTAAAATAAAGACATTATATAGGTGAGGCTAGTCTATTCACATGAGCCCTTTAAAAACAGAGTTTTCTCTGGTTTGTCACAAAGGGGAAGTTACAGATATACAATGTATGAGAAGGAGTCAGCTTGTCTTTGTTGGATTAGGGATGAAGGGAACCAAGTACAAAGTAATACAAATGGGTCTCTAGAAACTGAGAGCAGTTCAAAGCTGATAGCCAGCAACTAAAAAGGGACTTGATTCCTATAATGACAAAGAACTGAATTCTGCCAACAATTTGAATGAGTTGGAAGTGGATTGTTCCCTGGAGCCTTCGAATATGAGCCCAGTTTGACCAACACCTTAGTTTCCACTTTTGGTGACTTTAAGTAGAAAAACCTGTTAGCCCTCCCTGTCCATCTGACCTATAAAACTGTGAGCTAATAAGTGGGTGTTGTTTTGAACCCTAAGTTTATAGTTACTTGTTATAGCAACAATTGAAAACAAAGCAGAAAACAGATCAATTATTGTCAATTACTGTAACCATGGTAGTTTGAACAATAAATGTGACAATAGCACTGAAGATGATGTGGAAATGGTTGGGACATGTTCTGGAAATACAAATTAGAAGTAGTTGTTGATGAACTGGATATATGGGATGAGGAGAAAGAAGAGAATCAAGTAAGATTCTTGAGTTCGGAGTATACACAACTGGATGGAGGACTATATTGTTCTTTTTTATAGAAACCTCTGAGTAGAGATAAATTTTGTATTGCTTTGAAGCATGTGCATTATATGGTATCTATTATATTTAAGTAACAATTTTAAGCAGTTTTAATATTCTAGACTGGATCCCAAACATGATATCTGACTAGAGATGTAAATTTGTAGTGATCAGTTTATAAAGAGCATTTAAAATTCTAGAACTGGATGCATTCATGCAGAGTGACAAGTGGAAAGAGTAGCCACATCCAAAGTTTGTATCATCCAATATCTTCAGGTTTGGTGGAAAAAGCAGAATCATTACTTCTCATGAGAAGAAAAAAAGAGCTACTAAAGGTTAGTAAAGGAAAATGTGGTGTCATATAATTGGACTGCAGAAAATATTTCAAGACGTAAGAAGTTATAAATGATGACTGAGAATTATCCATCATATTTGAACACAAAAAGACATTCAAGAGTAGTTTCAATACAGTGATAAGTACTGAAGGCAATTTCAAGTAGGTTGAAGAGTGAATAAAAGTTAACTAAGTATTAAAAAAAAGATAAGTATATAGATCACTTGGTAGCTGAATACTTAAAAAGTAATTTTAAGAAGGATACATATATATGGCAATAAATAGGACTCAAAGTAGAATATTTTGGAATGCTATTTTTTGTTGGCCAGATTTGCCAATATTTTTTGAACCATTATCAAAAAGAAGATTCAGTACAGAGAAACAGGTACTGGAATAAAAGTTTGATTTTCTGTACTGCCAATTATCCTGTACTGTTTAGCAAATCACTGGATTTATCTGTTTCAATTTTCCCAAGTATAGACTAAAAATAATAACACCTACTTCAAACTGTTGTGGGATTAAAGGAGATCGATTAATAGAGAGCAAAGCATGTAGTAGATACTCAACGAAACACCAATTTCATTTAGGTATATAGCACATCTTGTGTCATTGAAGAAAAATAAAAAGCCAAATCATTTGAGTTCTTACTGTGACTTAAACACTTTTTCCTGAACAAAATATTGGGGGAAACTAACTTCAATTTTAAACAATTGTTTCTAACATTGAAATGATATGCTTTCTTTGAACCCACACATACACATTCAAGAGGAAACTAAGGCCATGTAATTTCTCTCAATCATTTCAAACTTTTGAGAAAGCACCTTGAATTATATGAAAAATATTATAAAGGCAATTTAGGAAGGACAAATCTGGTATGAATGATCAAAAAGAAATTTTCTTTAGCAATTGAAAAGTTGTTTTGGCCTCATACTTCCCTCTGGGTCTATTGCTTCTGACAAAATTGACAAATGAAAATGTTCTGAAGTCCTTAGAATGAGTAGGAAATAGTTAATGGAATATGGCAGAAATAAATCCTCTGTGAGAGCAGAAATCAGGATAAGGCAGATAAATACACATTAAAACTCAAAAAGTAGACAGTTCCTAATGTCCTAGAAATTGTTCTTCAAGATCCTTGGATTAAAGCATGTCTAGGGAGTGTGAAAATTTCAGTTTATCATCTGTGTAGGGTCTCTGAATATCCCTTTATTCCAGACATAAGTTGGTGCCACAAGTTGTGGAATCAAGAAGGAAGGAAACTGATGATGTCAACTTTGAGTTAATAGAGAGACAGACACATGATTCTCTCCCTTTTCTGTAGATTCCACCATTACTTTTATCTGCATTTGTTTAGCTAACACTGATTTGCAGCTGGACAATCCTAGGTGAAATGGCCCTAATTTCACAATTCTGGGCAGGATCTTTTATTGAATAGTACCACTGTGTTGACTGCCTGAATAGGAAAGCTTATTCTACATGTGTAAAGTGAGATTTGAAACTGAATATAATATTTATCTCCAAGGAAAGAAGAAACTCAAAAACACTCCTTGGGAAAAAAAAAATGTCTTAATATGCTTATTTATAAACATAGAACATTTGCCCTTAAACACTGGATAATATGCCAAGCTTCATGGATAATACAAATAAACATTTAAAATTTAACAGATTCCTCAGAGCTCTAGATTCCAATATCAAGTCTGTGGCTACAAGCAAGTTTCAGACCTAAAGTCAGAAAGCTTGAGGTTTCTTGCAAGACCTGCCCCTCATCTTGGTGTAACATTGATTAAACGACTTGATCTCTGCTTGTGAAAAGAATTGAAAGCTTCTAAAATCAAAATGTCTATGTGACAGTACACTGATGTAAATAGAACTACCACTGTGAGGTTTGTTTTTATTTTTTTGTTTTTTTTTGGTTTTTTTTTTGTTTTTTTTGTATTTAATTTTAGAAGCTTACTGTCCTATTCTTATATTTCCAAGCTGCTGACAGAGAAGGAAGGCTTAAAGAGGTAGAGAGTGGTAGGTCAAAATCTTTGACAGATCAAAATCGGCCTCTAGGTAATATTTTGGGAAATCCATAAAAAGGAAAGAAAAACTGCATGAACATTCCAGGACTTGAATTTTGCTGTAACATTTATGAATTTGGGAATTTGTCAATCATCAAACCCTCCTGTTACAGACCACTCAAATTTCTGAAGTTCAACCTGGCTATGCTCCTACCACCTAAGTGTCCATTAGAGTGGTCCCATCCTGAGCTCTATCAACAGATTATCACTCTCAAACCAGGGTGTGCTTACCTGAAAATGAGTGAGGAATCTAGAAGTAAATTTAGGTAGGAAACTCCAGTATAGCAATGCAGAGAGATCTTTATTTGGATTCTGTCATGAGAGACAATAACTTTATTAAAGTATCAGTTTAAATCTCATGATCCTATGAAAATATCCAAGGATCCAAAGGGAAGGATTAGATCTATTAATTCAAACAGCATCAAATATTTATCATGTTCCAAACTCTGAGCTCTTTGTTGAGAGACACAGATGAGGAAAGGGGCTCTTGTAGCAATCATCTATCCTATAGGCTTATACATACGTTGATTTCAGGGACTCTGTGTCACTAGCCCTCAGCATGGGGAGTGGTAGTTGTTGAATGACCTTCCCTTGTTTGACATAATTCTCTGTTCTTCCCTTCTGTATGGATGGCTTTCACCAACTTCCACTCTCTAAATTAACCAGTCCCTCCTATTTGCCACCTTGCCATCATGGCCATATTTGTCATTGCTTACATACTGCTATACTATTTTACATGATTTTTTTTTATTAATGTAAGTTATCTTTTAAAGTATCTACATGTTTGGGCACCTGGGTGGCTCAGTGGGTTACACGTCTGCCTTCAGCTCAGGTCATGATCCTGGGGTCCTGGGATGTTGTCCTGCATCAGGCTCCCTGCTCTACAGGGAGTTTGCTTCTCCCTTTCCCGTTGCCCCTCATCCTGCTTGTGCTGGCTCGCTCTCTCTCTCTCTCTCTTGCTTTCTCTCTCTTTAAGAGTAAATAAATACAATATTTAAAAACAATCAAATAAAGCATCTATATTTTAGGGGCCTGCTCTACATTAGACTGTACACATTTAGCACTAGCTAGTCAATTAGTGTCTATTGAATAAATACATAAACCACAAGCCACATCTTTTCAGGTCATTTTCCCTCTGAAGTTATTCTCAATTCCATCATACACATTACTGGAAAAATATGAAACAATATATTGAAAATTATTTTTTCATAACTTAAAAGTTTATAGGATATTTAAAGACCAAGACACATTTGTATATGGAAACCAGTTACAAATTTAGAGTTGTTTTCTCATGTTGTGTTTAAATATTTACCATAAGGGAGAAAAAGTGAGAACTAGTAACTGGCTTCATCACATAGGAATGGATAGAATTATTTTTATTACAATATTAAAGTAAAAGCTTATATCACTTGTCAAACCTGATAGTAGTACTTATTATATTACCTCTTTGAAACTGTGGACTATTAAAATAATTATAGCTTCTAAAAATACTGTTTCTTTCACATCTTAGGAAAACTGGTGTAAACAGTTCACTTAGAAACATATCTAAAAGATACTCATTGCTATTATTTTTAAATGAATATTAAGTAAATGGAAACTCAAAGCTATTATTGACACAGTATGTTTATTAACAATCCTATCAACCGTTCTCTGAGTATAGGGTACCTAACACCAGGCTTATGTTTTGTAAATTAAAACAATTCATGAGACGGGCACCTGGGTGGCTCAGTCAGTTAAACATCCGACTTTTGATTTTGGCTCATGTTATGATCTCAGGGTGGTAAGAGGGAGCCCTGCCCCACACTGGGCTCATAGGGTAGACATAGATCCTGCTTAAGATTTTCTGTCCCCTTCTCCGTCTGCCCCTACCTACCTTCTCTATCTCTAAAAAATAAAATAAAATAAAATATTAAACAATTCACAAGATTTTTTCTTTAATATTTGAACCAAATTTTCAAAATAATCCATGTTAACATTTACTACTTGCTTTCTCCTTACTATGTGGACACTTTTATGTACATTATCTTGTTTATGTTCTATTCTAAAAGAATGTGCTTTAGGACATTAAATTGGGAAAAATTAGGGTGTTTTGGAGAAATTTCTTTCCTTTCTTTCCCACTACATGGTTTATTTAATTGAGGTATAATTTACATACAACAAAAAGCAGATTTTAAGAGTTATGGATCATAGAGTAGTTTATGTTTAACTATATAAGAAACTGCCAAACATTTTTTTTCCAGAATGATCATGCAATTTTATAATCCTAACATGAATGCATGAGAACTGAAATTGCTCCATGCCCTCGTCAACACTTGGCAATTCCCAACTTTTAATTTTATTCTTTCTAGTCAGTGTATGGTGGGAACACATGAGCATGTCTGTCCCTGCCAAACAGTGATGCTGAGATATTATAATAATTTTACTGGCCAGTCACATGCTTCCTTTTGTGAAGTATATAGTCAATTTCTCCACTTTTAAATTTTTTTCATTTTATTATAAAACTGCATGTATTGTATGAATATATGCATATATGAATATATATTGACATATATTCTGGAACACAAGTTGTTTCTCAGTGAAGAAGATGTGAGTATTCTTCCAACAATAATTTACAGACTTATCATTAATCTTCTTTGCTTTCTAATGCTCATCCTATAGAATATCTTGCACAACTATTGCCCAATTAGGGATCCTAATGACCAAAAACGTAATTCAAAATAATAAAAATAATTTTCTCCCACATAGCTAGGAGATTAAAGCAGAACACCATATGTACTCATAGGTGCTCTATCTACTATCAATCTAAATAATTGGAAATTGAAGATTTAGTGAGCTCAATGAGTGACTTGGAATGACAGTTTTCTTCCGGGTCCACAAGTGTGCTATGTTTCACTTGGGAGTCTTCCCAATGTTTCCCAATCAATTCAGGAACATAGATTATCTCTCCCTTTATTGAGATAGTCTTTGATTTCTTTCTTTGGGGTTTTATAGTTTTCTACAAACAGATCTATTTATATCTACCTGCTTACTCCTTAACATCTTAGATTTATATCTAAGTAGTTCTTTTTTTTTTTTTTTTTTTGCTCTTGTAAGAGGTATTTTAAATTTTTAAAACTCTGAATCAAGTTTTGTTTACTATTGGTATATAGCAATGTTGTGTAATAATCATACTTAATGATGTAATTGTTTATTAGTACCAGGGATTATTTGGTAATCTAGGAGTGTCATGTTTTTGTTTGTTTGCTTGTTTTTCATAGATAAATCATGGGTGAGTAAGATGGACGATTTTATTTCTTTCTCTCCGATATAAATATTTTAAGATTATTGTTCTTGTTTTATGGTGCTAACAAAGACTTTCATTGATTCAACAATGATGAATCATAGTAGTAAGAGAGAGTATTTGTGGTGGACATGATATCCCTGGGCGATTTTCATAGCTTTATAGTGAAGAAGGAAGTGCAAAGTCATGCACACACATGCCTGATGATGATGGGGGATATCACAAGGACACAAGAGGCAAGCGAAAGAGATCCTGATGACCAAAGCTGGAGCCATTTGAAAAAATAAGTAAATATTATAACCCAAGGTAGAAAATAAGTATTCATGAGTACATACTGATATATACGTATACATCAATCAGTATGTGTGTGTGTGTATATAATTTATTTCAGTATATATGTTTATATAAATGGGATTGAATAAATAAATGGGGAGCATAGACACAACTGTCATGCAGAAGAATTGAGAAGAATTGCTATAGATAGTCTATCCTCAGGGAGGTGGAGCGTAACTCCATACTTCTTAGGTGTGGGCTGTACATAGTAACTTCCAAAGGGAGTGGATGAAAAAGAATAAATTTATAGAGTTGAAACCTGACAAACACTAGCTCAGATAGGTGATCAGGTTAGCATGAATAGTGGTATGTTATTTTAATAACATGTTCCCTTGCAGTGATGTGGTGAGTTTTCCCCATGATTTTCCTTCCCAAAACCTATAACCTACTCTTATTGTAAGAAAACTTGGCTACTTATGATCTCTGTCTGTCAAATAAATAAATAAATAAAATCTTTAAAAAAAGGTTATAAAAAGGGGCACCTGTGTGGCTCAGTGGGTTAAGTCTCTGCCTTCCGCTCAGGTCATAATCTCAGGGTCCTGGGATCAAGCCCCACATCAGGCTCTCTGTTCGGCAGGGAGCCTGCTTCCTTCTCTCTCTCTCTCTGCCTGCCTCTCTGCCTACTTGTGATTTCTGTCTGTCAAATAAATAAACAAATAAAATATTTTAAAAAAAGAAAGAAAACTTAGCCAATATGGATTAATTGTACTATAATTCCCTATGTATGTTCATATATTATGACATCATATATATGTATACATTAAAAGCATGATGCTAGGGGCAACTGGGTGGTTCAGTCGGTGAAGCATCTAACACCTGATTTCAGCTCAGGTCATGATCTCAGGATCCTGAGACGAGGACCTGAGTCAGGCCCTGTGCTGAGCATTGAGCTGGCTTAAGATTCTCCCTCTCCCTCTCTTTCTGCTGCTCCTGCTTTCTCTCTCTTTCTCTAAAAAATTAAAAAAAATAAGAACGGTGCTATTTTGTATTTGTAAAAACTTTGTAGGAATGTTACTATATTGTACAAATCATAATATGGCTTGCTTTTTATGTAAAATACATGCTCAGTTTGAGTTATTTATAATGACGCATATAACTAGCTTAAAAATTTCATTGCTGGACAGTGTTTCTTTGTATGGATATACTATAATATATAGTTACTACTTCTCCAGTTAATGGTTATTTGGGGATTTTCCAGCTTCTAACCATTACAAAAAGTTGGAATGTATATTTATACTCCTCCTGAATGTTTATGTGACATCTCTACTTTCAAGTATAATTTTGATGCAAAAGGTATTCATTTTAAAACACATTAGATATTTCCAAATTGTTCTCCAGATGGTGAAAAGAGTAGGAAATTTACTTTTTTCCACATCGTCATTAAGATTTGGAAGTATGCAGGTTTTACTCCAATAGATATAAAGTATTATTTTATATGTTTTCTAATTATTTCAATTGTTTATCTAATTATTTCCAATTGTTTAAGTTAAGCATCTATTAACATGTTTTGCTTCATTTTAGATTTTCTATTTAATTAATAACAAATGCATATAATTTTTACTTACAAATATATCTGTCTCTTTGACTTTTGGATGTTAATTATAAAATCTGAATATTAATCCTTTATTGGTTAAAGGATGGCAAATATATTCTTGAAGTGTGTTCTACTGTATTTTTAAATGTCTGTGCTATCTATGGAGGTGTGGTTGTTTCTGCTTAATTTTATTTATTTTTTTGGTAGTGAATGATTTACTTATTTATTGACTAATTTTTTCTGCATATCTGCATTTGTTTTTTATTTAAATTCAACTAACTAATGTATAATGTATCATTAGTTTCAAAAGTAGAGATTAGCGATTCATCAGTCTTACACAATACCCAGTGTTCATTACATCCCATGCCCCACTTAATGTCCATCATGCAATTACCCCATCCCCCCACCTCTCTCCCCTCCAGCAACCCTCAGTTTGTTTCCTATGATTAAGAGTATCTTTATGGTTTGTGTCCCTCTCTGATTTCATCTTATTTTATATTTCCCCCTCTTCCCCTCTAACCCTCTGTTTTGTTTCTTAAATTCCACATTTGAGTGAGATCATATGATAGTTGTCTTTCTCCAGTCGACTTATTTCACTTAGCACAATGCTCTCTAGTTCCACTCATTGTAGCAAATGGCAACATTTCTTTTTTTTTTTTTTTTGATGGTTGAGTAGTATTCCATTGTGTATATAAACCACACCTTCTATATCCATTCATTTGTTGATGGACATCTGGGCTCTTTCCATAGTTTGGCTATTGTGGACATGCTGATATAACAATGGGGTGCAGGTGCCCCTTCGGATCACTACATGTGTATCTTTGGGGTAAATCCCTACTAGTGCAGTTGCTGGATCATAGAGTAGCTTTATTTCAATTTTTTGATGAACCTCCATACTGTTTTCTTGAGGGACTGCACCAGCTTTAATGTCCATGTTTCTAATGTAGTCAAATTTATCCAACTTATGGTTTATATTTTTTGAGTCTTGGTTAAAGAATTCCCAAATTCAACATTACAAACTGTTTTCTATATATTTTAATTTAAAGTTTCAAAATTTTATTTTTAAATTTATATCTCAATGTGAAATCTGTAATTATTTTTGTTTATGCTATAAAATAGAGTTCTAGCTCTCCAAAGTGAATGTGCCAGCATTTTTATTTGAATATACCAACCCTTCCTCATCAACTGGCAGTGTTACCTCTGATGTATATAAAATTATATGGATTATAATCAATTTTAATTGATTACTTGTCTCTAATTGATCTACTTGTCTCTAATTCTGCCAATCCCATGCTTTAATAAAACTGGCTTTTTTCAGTCATTAAGTGTCTGCCTTCAGCTCACGTCATGATCCCAGGGTCCTGGGATCAAGCCGCGCATCGGGCTCCCTGCTCAATGGGGAGGCTGCTTCTCCCTCTCCCACTCCCCCTGCTTGTGTTCCCTCTCTTGCTATCTCTGTCAAATAAATGAATAAAATCTTAAAAACAAAACAAAACAAAACTGTGGCTTTTTGTATCACCTTTTGAATGATGGAAATAAAAAGTTTTCCTCTTCAGCCACTTTCTATATTTTCTTCAAAATTTATTGTGTATTGTCCCTACTTGTTCATATGCACAGTAATATCAATATATCAAATTCAATAAAATACTATTTATTTCTGGATTGATAGGTTAATTGGGGGAAAATGATATCTTAATGTTGGCTCTATCCATCCATGGATATAGTATAGCTAATTCTTTGTGTAATTTTTTTCATGTTTTATGATACTTACAATTTATCTGTTAAGAATATTTTATTTTTATGCTTTATCCCTAGGTCCCTTATAGGTTTTTTATTATTATAAATGCAGTTTTTTCTTTCTATTATACTTCCTATTTGTCACTACTGGAATACTATTAGTTTTCATGTGGCTCTTGATTCCAGAAAAATCAATAATTTTTTAACTCAATAATTTTTTAAAATAATTTTGATAGTTTAATTTGTTGATTCTCCCAGATATTTTGCTAAGATACTTATAAAATCATAAATAGGAACAATTTATATTGTTTTACAGCATTTCTGTCTTCTAATCTCTATAATGTGATGTCTGAGACTTCCCATTAGAAGGATCAGTAAAATCTAGCTTCTGATTTGGTCCATCAAATATGTAATCCACTGTAGGTTTTTGATAAATACCCTTCAGGTGGTTAAGAAATATCTCTTCCAGGGGGCACCTGAGTGGCTCAATCAGTTAAGTATCTGCCTTCCACTCAGATCATGATCTGGGGGTCCTGTAATCTAGCTGGCTTGAGCTCCCTGCTCAACTGGGAGTCTGTTTCTGCCCCTCCCCCCGCTCACTCTCTTTCTTTCTCTATCTGAAGTAAATAAAAATCTTAAAAAAAAGAAAGAAAGAAAGAAATATCCCTTCCAGTTGAAAGTCACATCTGTTTCTATCATGAGATAACTGCTAAAATTTGCTGAATGCTTCATCAGCTTCCTTGTGAGCTCATATATACTTTTAAGCTCTATGCAGCATGATAATAGTGATGGTTTTATCTGAAACTGACATTGCTTTTCATTCCTGGGACTAAGCACTGATTTGTTAGAATATAGTTTACATGCATACATATGTGTATGTCTGCACATATGTATATATATGTTTATAATATTGAACTTGATTTGTTAATATTTTATTTTATATTTTTGCATGAGTTCTTCAGGGAAACTAGTACCAAATTTTCTTTGCTGTTCTTGTCTGGTTTTGTTTTTGAGCTTATACTAGCCTCATAAACTGAATAGCTTTCCTCTTTTTTAAAATTTATTGTCTGAAATTGTATAAAATTAGGAACATCTGTTCCTTGACAGTTAAGTCATCTGTGCTGAGTGTGTCTTTTGTAAGTAAAATAGCTTATGATTACAGTCAGTTTTTGTTCACGTTCTTTTTGGAATATTAAGGTTTTCTCTTATTTTCAGTACATTTTTATAGTTTCTATATTTTCTCAATATTCCATTAATCAATTTTATTTGCACTGTTAAACTCATTGACAGAAAATTTTCAATTTAATATATTATGACTTTTAGAACTCTACTGTATTTAACTTCATATCCCTCTTTTGTTCTAAATCTTTTTGTGGCCTTTCTTCTTTGATTGGTAATGTTAAAGTAATAAATATATTAATCTTTTCTTTCCTAATGTTCTTCTATTCATTGGGTTTTACTCTTGCTACCGTAATTTTTAGGTTTCTACCGTAAATGTAGTCCTTTGTTCTTTTATCTCTCTTAGCTTTGTTTTTCAAATAAATGCATGGAAATTTATAAATTTGCCACTAATTTCTAGATTAACTGTTTTCCACAAATTTTGATGTATTACACTTTAGTTTTGTTCTACTTTGTATATATTTCGCAATTGTCATCGCAGTTCCTCTAGCACTGTGAGGTATTTAGTATGCATGTCTTCAAACATATTTTTTGCTATTGTGGCTTTTTTAAATGTCAATATTGAGTCTTCTTTTGTAAGTGAAAATAAACTAATACAATGTTTTTTGCAAAATATTCTCCACTTTAGAGGGGCAAGTCCTATGTGAATAGTTAACAATTTCAAATATACTATAGCTCTCTATTTATTTTTTTTTTATATCTACTGATTACTTTTCCTGGCTGATTTATCAACTTCAATTTCTAATGGATATGTATTTAAAAAAGTAACTTTTGGGGCTGCCTGGATGGCTTAGTGTGTTAAGCCTCTGCCTTCAGCTCAGGTCATGATCTCAGGGTCTGGGATCGAGCCCCTCATCGGGCTCTCTGCTCAGCAGGGAGCCTGCTTTCCCCCACCCCCTCTGCCTGCCTCTCTGCCTACTTATGATCTCTCTCTCTCTCTGTCAAATAAATAAATAAAATCCTTAAAAAAAAAAAAGGGTAACTTTTCTGTGGTTGCTGATTTATTAATTGCTTCTTGAAACTTTTTAATTTTATACTTCATATATTTGAAGGATGTGATATTAAATGATTATATATTCATGATTTTTATGTCTCCTTGAAAGACTTGTGTTTTTTCTTTTACTATTATATAGTGCCAAGTATAACATTCATTAATATCTCCACCATGAAGTACATATTAATATTGCTCTACCTTCCATTTTTTTAACCAATGTTTATATGGCATATCTGCTTTCATACCTCTCTTATCACCTTTATATATTGTGCTTGTTTTATGTGTGCCTCATAAGTAGGATATAGCAGATTTTATATTGCTGGAGTTGTTACTAATGCAATCTGATGTTTTAGTAGGAAAATTAATAATACATATGTATATACAAATATAACATATTATATAACAAATATAACCATATTATAAATATAATATATGTTATGCATGTTATATACCATCTTATTTAGCATATGCTGTTCATTTATTTGCTTTCTCTCAACACCTCCCTGCCTTTTTAAGAATTTTAATTGCACTGATAAAGTTCTTGATATGCCTCCTCTTCCTATATCCTCCTGGCCTGAAGGATATGGTGTGACTTACATTTTCAATACATATTAACTGTAAGTCTTATTTAATAAAATTAAGAGAATCTCATGAAGTTTTGTGACTATTTATGATATATTGAATTTTCTTTCTCATTTATTTTGTTATATAATTTTAATTTTACATCATTTTAAACCCAAAATAATAATTATTAATTTCCAGTCAATAAAGTTAGCTGTGGACACTTTCTGTGCTCTACAGTGTCTTGGGATTTTTTTTTTTTTTTCTTCTTTCTTTTCAGAGAGGGAGTATGGCAGAGGGAGAGGGAGAGAGAAAATCTTAAGAATCCATGCTGAGCATGGAGCCTGATGTGGGACTTGATCTCAAGACCTTGAGATCATGACCTGAGCTGAAATCAAGAATCAGTTGCTTAACCCACTGAGCCACGCAGGCACCCTTCTATAGTGTTTCTTATACTGTTTTCTCCCTCTCTCTCTGTTTTCAATCTTCTCACTTATCAATTATTTTATTTTGGGTCAGAGGATATTAACTCTCTTATTTTTGTGTCTGTTAGCATATTGTTCAGTGCTGAGTGTTAGTTTCAATGGTATGTAATTATGGAGTTATCTTCCCTTAGCTTTTTCAAGATATTTATCCTTTATCATCTGTCAAGTGGGAAATCTGTGGTCAGCTTGACTTAATTCTTTGCACACAATTTCTCCTTTCTTCCAGATGGTTTTAATAGCTTCTCTTTATCAGTCATGACTTGCAAATTTACTATAAAATGTGTGGTTGTAAGTTTATATTTATCCTGCTTGTTTCTCAGATTATTCAATCTATGGATTGCCGTCTTTCTTAACTTTTGCATATATTCTTTCTATACAAATTTTTTTTATTTGCTCTACAAATAATATTGTCAATGCAATTATTGCTGCTTTATACACAAATATTGTTTGTGACTTTCTTTTTAATTGTAAATAGAATATGAAATCTGTCCCTTGTTTTCTTAAAAAAAATATCTTTGTGGGGACAACAGGATGGCTCAATAGGTTAAGTGTCTGCCTTTGTCTCAGGTCATGACCCCAGGGTTGTCAGATCAAGTTCCACATCAGGTTCCTTGTTCATCAAGGAGCTTGCTTCTGCTCCTCCCACGCCCATGTGTTCTCTCTCTCTCTCTCTGACAAATAAATAAATAAAATCTTTAAAAAATATATCTTTATCCCTTTTGATTTTTTTGGGGGGGGGAGAGTACATCAAGTACTTTCTCGAAATTCACCACTTTTTTCATTGTGTTCAAGCTAGAGTTTATTCTACCTACAATATGTCTCATTGTACTATGAGTTTATTAGACTAGATTTAATTTTAAGTTCTATATAGTTTTTTGGAGTAACTTTATGCTCTAATCCTTGATTCTATAAGGTATTTTTCTTAACATTGAATTCACTTATAAAATTTGGAATTTGGTTTAAGTAAACTTGAGCGGGATTTTTGTTTGCTTGTTTGTTTGATTGCTTATGTGGGTTTTTGTTTGTTTTCCTCTCATTTCTTTGTCCAAATTTTGCAGTTTCCTAGGCTGGATAACTGATCTCCCAGTCCAGAATTAGTCACATAGTAGCATTCAAAGTTTATCATCTACAGCAACCTTGTATTCTTGTTTGAGTCCCCTTCACTTCAAATAATTCCAATCCTCTGGGGATAATGGCAAATATAAGAGAGCAAAGGATGTGATGTAAACAGTGACACTAGAATAGACTAGATATCACATGATTCAGCTCCTACCATTGATTCCAACCATTTACTGAGAGAATAAATGGAGTGGCAGTGTGAAATAATTCTGTATGTCTAACATGTAGGTTCAGATTAGCCCTTTGTGACTACTTTTTTTCCTTCCTGGTCTAAAACATAAATTCTTCTTATATTCTCTCTAGATTTTCTCCCAAGATAGAACTGGATAGAGAAGTACTAATTCCTGTTCATGTAAATGAATGGCTTTTTTTTCCTCTTATAATTTTATTAACAAAAGGTGGGGTCATCAAGTCAGGACAAAATATAGTATTGACTTACATAGTTTTGTTTAAAACTACAACTGTCAGACTGTCATTACACTCTTGATTTCCTCAATACTTAGATTAAAAGAATGTAAGCTATTTCATAATTTTGCCTGGTGTCTCTTTCAAAGGTAGTGGTTGGTTGTGTTGTTGTTGTTTGTTTGTTTGCTTGTTTCTCTTTCTTGTGATGAGTCATTGCTGATCAGAAGGGCCTCACCTGAATATCCCACCTTAAATTCTTTCACTGGGAGCAATTTAATATTACCTTTTATCTCCTGTTTAATGTATATACCACATATAGCCAATATGGCCTACTCAAAAGATGAGATTGAGGATATCCCAGTTTCAGTTACATAACTAGTGGAATATTTGGATCAAATTTTGTCATCAAGATGTGTATTTGTTCTTTTTTCTCTCTATGCTCTCACTTTTTGGTTTATACTGAAAACTAAAACCCAAGTAAGAGCCATTTTTTTTTTTTTCAGCCTCAGTCTACATGCTTAAGAATCCCACCCAAGCCCTTGGTTTCAAGCTTTGTTTCTTGTGGTAACTCCTTATCTTTCTACAGAATTACTAATTCTCTACTACCCACACTGTCTTTACCCCACAGATATGGATGGCACTTCTAGGCACCTCCTCCAGAGATCCTTGGCTTTATTCCAACACCACAGATTGAGTTTTTAATCCACAAAGCTGTGAATCTAATTGCTGAGATTTTCTCTTTTGATCTTTGTCAATGTGTTTGAAGCTAAATGACTGTACTGAAGTTTGAGCCAACTTCTGAAAACCGCCCAGTACAGTGAACTATCCAAGCCTGTTATTTTGTTTTCCTGTCATGATTTCTTTTTCTTCAGTCCTCTGTCCAGTTTGCTATCTGGATATTTCTTTTATTTATCCTTACAACAGGGCATTCTTTCTCTGACTGTAAATACTATATAAAAATATCTCCCTTTTATTTTCTACATTTCTCCCTCAGCTCTCTTGTGATTGACTGTTTCATTTTGTCACAACACAATATATTTACACACTCCTATCATTTACATCACATAATATACATGTACTATCCAAGGTCTTATGTAATTTAACCATATAAAGCACTCTTAGAATGGAATTGCATGAAATATGGTGAATACAGTGAAGTCATGTTGTTTTGTAAAAGTCCAGGCCTTTTTTCTTCTTTGAATAATGGTTCTCACTATGAACTTCAACTCATCGAGCCTCATAAATACTTGCACTCATAAAAATTATTTCTCATTAAAAAAAAAACCTTATCTTTATCTTCTAAAATAAACCTGTGTTTGTCTACAAAACTTTCAGCGCATTGAGAATTGTATGTGTCTTCTAAGGTATTTGTCTTTGTTGCTATTGATTTGGGGGAGCAATCTTTTCTTTTTTTGAGAAGATTATTTTTACATTTTTTCATAGGAAAGGAAGACTTCAGAAAGTGAACCAATATTTTTACAGAACAATGTGAGTAAAGTTTGGAATACTCATTAACATTTAAAAATTGTGAAAAACCTAATTTTATGCTCAGGACTTTTACCATTATCTTCTAAAACCTTTTATAAATACCACCTCCCACTGATGTCATCTCTCACTAGTTCTTTATTAATGATCTTTAAAAAACATCCTGATGTGTATAAGTTCATAACCAAATACACTGACTGTCTAAATGAGCAAATGCACGTTTTTCTCTTGGAGAATTTGCATTATTAATGTGTGTTATATCTTTCTGCTTTCCAGAGATGCACCTATATGCTACTGCCATCTGGTATAATTTTATGTTTTTTACAGCATTAGATTTTCCATTTCATTTAAAAATTTAAAGACCAAAATATAAAGGACAAGCTTATATAGCCTATCCTTTGTCCATCAATATTTTAAAATAATTACTTAAAAAATAAACATCAAGAGTACTTAATCATTATGTATATATAGCTGATATTCAACCAATTAAAACCTAATTTTAATAAACATTTTCTAAACTGATAATGCTACTTCATTAAAAAAATACCAGTGACTGTTATATATGTTATAAATTCATGTGTTTTACTAGTCCTCTAAGACACTCATTATTCATCCATTTCCCAATGAATAAAGTGGATTCTAGAATACTGCATGACATACAAAAATGCAGCCAAGATTCGAATGTTGAGCTGATTCTAAAGACCATAATTTTCCTTGATAAAAGATAGTTTTAAATTAGTTTTGATTTTATAAAATGATATGAAAATTAGGGCACCTGGTGGCTCAGCCAATTAAGTGTCCAGCTCTGGATTTTGGCTCGGGTCAAGATCTCATGATCCTGAGATCAGTGCTGTGCTTAAGACTCTCTCCCTCACCCTCTGTCCTCCCCCTGCCCCTGAGCACACTCTGGTTCTCAAGCTCTCTCCTACTCTCAAAAAAAAAAAAAAAAAAAAAAAAAAAATCCTTCTCTGCTAAAACAATGCAGTGACTTCCAAACACACCTGATAATAAAACCTAAGCACCTTACCTGAATCATCTGTCTGCCCTCCTCTTTTCCACTCTCCCACAATCTCAGTTGTCTGAAAGCACATTGTCCAATATACCTCAGATGCTTTCTTCCCCCTGTAAAAATGCTGGGTTTTTTTGCCTAAAATGTTGTTCCTACAGACTGTCCAATTGCTTACTCATTCCCATCATTTAGGTTATGTTAGTATCTCCCCATCAGACAGTCTGTCCTTTGTTATTCTATCACCTCAGCTACGATGCGTTCATCCCATTACTGTATTTCAATTTTTATAACATTTATTATTATAGGTATTCTAGTATTAACGTGTTTACTCTCTACCTTCCTCATTATAATATAAAGCTATAAAAGAACAGACAGTCGGTTGAATCACAGCAGTATCCTTAAAATAATGTTTGGCCCATAGTAGAATTCAGAAAATATTTTAAGGGAATAGTGGCTATTCCCAAAGAGATTATGATTTTCTACTAGTTAGTCCTCATGCTAAACTTGTGACTTTGGTTAAGTCTTGCAGACTCTCTATTCCCAAAGTTACACTTCTGTAAAAAGAAGGAAGATTAAAAAATAGTGCCTGTAGTACTTAATTCCTAGAGTTATCATGAGGATATGATGAGATAATTTGGGGAAAGTGCTCTGAGAATTGTAAAAATTATAGGCATATAAAATGCTATTGTTGTCCAGATTTGCTATTAACTTACTACATGTCCTGCAATCATTCCCAGGATCCACATT
The DNA here is from genome assembly GCF_010015895.1 of Lontra canadensis. Classification (NCBI taxonomy): domain Eukaryota; kingdom Metazoa; phylum Chordata; class Mammalia; order Carnivora; family Mustelidae; genus Lontra; species Lontra canadensis. The sequence continues at coordinate 4,385,727 of NW_022631058.1, read as the reverse complement.
TATACAATTTTGGGAATGTGAATGCCATACAGCTTCCTGGCTCTTGAAGGGCTTATAAATCCAACCATTATTATTAAATCTTACTTGGCTATATCTGGCTGGTTTTATATTAAAAGCTAATGTGCAAACAATTAGACTTAGCAATGACAGGAAAAATATGAGAAAGCTGGGGGCTATGGAGGAGCAGCTGTGAATTTTTACATTTGATCAGTAGAACATTTATTCACCACAGAGGTATTGGTAATATATCTAACATGCAAGTTTATAAAACCAAGTGTATGATATATTTAACAAGCACTCTCCCCTAGGAGATAGGTAAAGAGTCAAAAAATTATCATCATTTGGATGTAATATATCTACCAATATTTAACAAGGAAAACAAGAAAAGATTACACAAATATGCTAAGTTTTATTAAGCAGTTATTTCTAATATACAATAACTCTCTTAAATTTAATTTAGTAGTACCTGATCAACTATATTCTACATAAATCTAAGTACCCATGTTTTTGTAAACCTCACATGATATCATTAATAAACTGATTTTTTTTTTTTTTTTTCAAAATAACTGTTAGTCACAATGGCAGGGGACATTCTGTATGCAGGGCTTATTATTTCAATTTGAGTAGTTTATTAGAGCAATTCAATCTTAATCATCTAAAAGTACACCTTTTTAAAGGATAAAATCATTAATGACAGACTAGCAAAGCAAGGGTTAATGGGTTGTTCTTTCCCTTAAACAAGAACTGTCCTTCTTGAACTCAGCATCTTTTATTTACTATGACTCTTTAACTGTATATAATTTTTAACTTTCTCTTACCTCAAATAGTACCAAGAATCCATCCCTGTAGCCAACCAAAACAGTCTGTAGTACATACTATCAATAACTAAAAAAGAATTAAGACATATTTGCTTATACTCAGATTGGATAAGGTAAGGCTGGGCTTTCCTGCGTCAATGAAATACAGTCATGTGATGTTGTTTTCCACGCCAATATTTCCATAATGCCAAACAGGTCAACATTATGTAATTGTTTTTCTAACTGGGTATGCTATTTTCTGTAACTACCTATCCCAACTAAACTGTCTGTAGTATTTTTATTCACTGATGTTATGAATTCATGTTTGAGAAACTACCTCTGTTCTATGGAAAGCTGTTATCTTCAGTACTGAATGTCATTGTTTATTTTTGTTTTGTTTTACCTACAAAAGTTATTATGAAGCTAATTTCAAACTTCCTGATTGTGATGGTTACTTTTATGTGCTAACTTGACTAGGTTAAGAGATGTCCAGATAGAGGAAGAAACAGTATTTCTCGGTGCATCTGTGAGTGTGTTTCTGTAAGAGTTTAGCACTTGAATTGACAGACTGAGTAAAGAAAATCTCCCTCACCAGTGCCATTTGGCATCATCCAATCTGTAGTGGGCCTGAAGAGATCAAAAAGACAAAGGAAGGAAAGATTTGCTCTGTGGTTAAGCTGGGACATCCATCTTTTTGGGCCTCCAGTGGTAGAGAGCAGATCATGGAACTTCTCAGCCTCCACGATGGCATAAGCCAAAACTTCATAATAAATATATTTCTGCACATCTATATGTGTATCCTTTTGGCTTTGTTTCTTTGAAAGCACTCACTGATTTACTGTCTTTTGTGAACCTCATTTGTTTTTTAAATCAATGTCTGACGTGGTTTGTTTTACAAATGAAAGATGTTGATAGTTTTCTATTTACCAAATTAAATGGGCTTTGTTCTTATTAACAAGGTTCAAATAAAAGTGCAACTTTCAAACAGTAGTACCTGCTAAGACGATGTTTACAATGAACACAATGGAAATTTAAACCCTTAACAAGTTCTAACTTTTCAGAGAAGTGAAGTTTTCTGTGGAATGTGTCTCACCAACTATGCGATTGAAACTTCTAAGACAAAGCTCCTTTTAATAATACTGGCCTAAGTCTAGAAGAAATTGTGGAAAGTTTAGTCCTTCAAGCATTAGATCAGAACTGGTGGGATTTAAGAAAAAAAAAGAAAGAAAGAAAAAGAAAAAGTAGTTGAAGTTTCACTGATGTATCAATCCATAGGCACAACTACTGGGGCGGTGGAGTGGGGGTTGCATAACACATAACCTGATCACTTTGATAGGTTTTAAGCACTAACCTGGCTGCATTCCGAGTTAGCCCCTACATTTATTTAGAAGTTGCCTACTAAGTTATAGCTAAATAATTATTATTTTTTTTATTTTTTAAAGATTGTATTTATTTATTTGACAAAGAGAGAGAGTACAAATAGGGGGAGCAGCAGGCTGAGGGAGAGAGGGAAGCAGGCTCTCTACTGAGCCGGGAGCCCGATGTGGGGCTTGATCCCAGGACCCTGGGATCATTACCTGAGCTGAAGGCAGATGCTTAACCAGCTGAGCCACAATTATAGCTAAATGGACGACTACTGGAGGGAGGCAAGGCAGAAAACTTGAGGTAAGCACAACATTTACAAGGACTAATGATATTAAAGGTTTTAAGTTTCTTGGGATGAGAAGTGTTTGATAAGCAAAGATGAAGTAAATATTCCAAGATGCAACTAGGAGAAATTCCACAAAGATAGAGTGTATTGTGTATCTTATACATTATGCCTTCCTCCAGCATTGCCATTTTGGCAGTGATATATTTTTGGAATATATCTTTTTTATACTAATTCTCGTACTATTTTATGTTTACTCTCATTTATTTATGTTTTATAACCTGAAACATTAAGGCTGAGTTTCAAATTAAGCTGACTCTAAGAAGAGAATGGAACTGTTGGGTCCTCAATGTTGGGTCCCCCAATAATGTATCCGTGATTAAAGGAGCAAGACTGATACAAAGCGAAGGTCAAGCAAAGCTTTATTTTGCGCCAAGCCTAGAGAATCAAACCCAACTGGCTGGGGCCACACCTCTTACAGAGAGCGAGACCCCTCCCTGCCTCACAGACTAACTTTTATAGAGCAAAGGCCATGTGGTTGAGTATGGCCACACACAGGTGGCCAATGACATTGCAATACACAGAGAAAGCTGCACAGTCATGCTAAGTCACACACGGTGGCCAATTGAACTACAATTCACCTCATAGTAGCTATTTGAACTAGCCTATCACCTTAGTCAGAATGGGCGCCCAAAAGGCACTCCAAGGGCAGGGCCCATACTCCTTGGTAGCTAGGAGACAGTATGCGCCCCCACCGATTGAATGTCTCTACCTGACCTGACCCACCCTTGTATTTGGGCTTTGTTACCTGGGACTGGTTTCCCAGACTCGCTTTTAAGTAAGTTCCCCTAGGGGGCCAGGGTCAATTTAAGTTCTACTGCATAAACAACAAAATGGCAGTTCAACGGGTGGGGCTGCACTGGCTGAATAGGCCCTTACAGAATAAGGAAGTATTGGCTCTATTTCATATTTTGAAACACATACTCTCTAGTTCTATTCAAGTCTTGACAAGCACTGTCCACCATTACTTTTTTTTTAAGTTGTCATTTTCAAGCATATCTTTACGCAGTAATTGATAGGATTACTTTTCGTTTCTACTATTAAAAAACACAAGCTAAACATAAAATGCATAAAGAGGAAAAAGCAATTGAACACTAACAAACATCCCATATTTTGCTTTATTGTTTTGAACTCAGAAGTTTCGAAAAGCCACCCACTTATAGGAACAAGTCATCATAGCTGACCAAGAGAACAGTGTTGCCCTCTTCCATGATAGCCCTGTGACTGTAATTTAGCTTTCCTAAGAACACTAAAGAATAGGATGGTTTTCAAAGTCATAAAAGCAAAAGTCTATCATCTGCTAAAATATAGAAACTACTTTTAAGGTCTGTGAAAAACGTTCTAATTCATTGTGAGCCTGAATTCAAGATAGAAGTAGAGTATACTGAAGAACTAGCATCCACCATTTAAATAATGGATTTTAAATCTATGTTTTCAATATCTTCTAGCTTCCATTGTTTCTGTCGAAGGCTGAGCTATCAATTTTGTTGTTGCTCCTTTAAAATAATATAATTCTGGTCATTTTTGTGTGTGTGTGTTGCATAACTTTATTTTACAGATAATGAAAATGAATCCTAGAGAGATTAAGGGAAAGGGGGTAAATTGAAATGTTCTCTAGGAACTTAGAAATAAGGATAATCAGATTTCTTGTTGAGTATTAAAATTCAAAATTACTACATAAATGATCTGAGCAGATATATACAAACATACCTTGGATAAAATGACTATTAGGTCATGACAGTAATGCGATGATCTCTTTAGTCTTGGTTTTTCAAGTAATATGATGATCTCTTTAGTCTTGGTTTAGTCTTAGTATGGTGTGCCTTCGTGTCATTTACTTTGGATATGTAATGCAAGTTGACTCTGTGAGTTGAGGTATTTCATTAGTAAAAAATAAAAGGTGACATTCAAATATGAGATTCATTTAATTTTCTCTCTTGGACCCTTCTACAACACTCAATTTAAATATCTCATACACTTTTAAACATCTCACACATTTCCACTATGTCTCGTGCATCTTTTATTCTTGTATGTGTGCCTGTGTGTTTATATGAGTATTTGTAGGGGTTTTTGGTGTATTTTTTATTGTTTTTGATTCAGCAAGATGTTGTCTACTCTCATTCTGCTCTGTTAATCTACCTACTTATTGAATTACTTTGTCATTAAGTCCATCTACTTAGTTCTTAATTTTATTTGCTACATTTTATAATTCTCAAATTTTTAATTATTTGTTTTCTATAATTTCCAAACCTCTGCATATTTGAAATAAATGTATCTGTTGGAATTAAATCAGCCTACTATAGTTAAATTTAGGAACCGAGGTAAAAAGATTACATGGAAGCTCTTTTCAGACTACCTTGTTTAGAATTCTTCATCTTGCCATCTATATTTTGCATGAATCACATAAATGAAAACAATGTTTTATAATTGCAAATCTGTGTAATAAATAGGTTGCATTTTTATCTTCTTTTTTTCTACTCTTGGTCTCCCCCACCTTTTTTTAAATGCCTGTTTATTTTTGATGAAATTCCAAATTCTATGTACAAAAAAGTATAGAATTTCTGAAAGATCCTAACTCTATGTTTCTTTATGAGTTTGCTTCTCCAAAATTGGAATGGGAAAAATTACCCTAATAGAGATAATTAGTGAATGTATTTGAGTCTGGGAACATTTCTCATAATGCTTTCTCTGGCTGTATATCACTGTTCAGGTGTAGCCCAAAAAGCCCCTTTGCTTCTTGGAAGGTTCTGAATTCTAAATTGGTCTAGTCTACACCACGAGGCCGCAGAAAAATTGACTGCCCTTTCTGTGGCTTTTTGGTTGACTTTTTTTAGCCTCTTGCCTTGTGAAGCTTAAGATTCACCAAGTGCCTCAGGAGAAAAAGAGTTGAATACTTACATGCTTCTTTATACCTCTCTTCTCCCCAGAAAAATGGATGCTCATGTAATGTATACCCTGACATTTCAAAATTCACATTTTGTGTAAGCCAGACCCACAACATAGAAGAAAATTGTTGGATTCTTATACACTTCCTAGATTGTCAAATGTTGGTCTCACACCAAGAATTAACAAATGCCCAATGGTTAAAAAAAAATAAATAAAATTAAAAAAATAAAAAAATTTAAAAGAATATGTAATCATGTTTTTATGATTCCTCTTTCTATCTTGGCCTCAAAAGCTCTGGCTCCTCAGGAACCCTCACATATTTCAAACAGATTTTTCTGATATATCAAGTTGATCCTAAAGAGAGTTTTGGTATTACCATTCTATCATAAATAGAAACCAAAGTTTCCAAATCAATTTAAACTGTTATATTTTTATATCTCAGGAGATAACTGACAAGGATAAGAAGAGATTTTATGGTTTATGAGAATCTAAAATAAGCCATGTGGCATATTTCATTTAATCTAATATTTTTAATCAAGCTCTTTTCAGGAATTACTTATTTTACAGCTAAAACAAGTGGCACATATTCAATATTTGTCTTCCAAGATTTATTCAGGTAGTAAGTAGTAGGAGCTATAGTGCAACCAAATCTAACTTAGTACATGCCATCCACTACATTATGATTTTAAATTAACTACATTGGGTAACCCTGCTTCCAACAATATGCTTTGTGCATCCATGAGATAGAAAGTGACCCTTAGAATGACTTTTATTCTCATGGAGGGTAAAAGGACATTCAATATATATTTGTGACCCAGGGACATTTGTTATATTAATCCTGTTTAAAAATGATTTATTTTAGTTTAAAATTTGTTCTCTCTTGGCCACTCGTGAAGAAACAGTATAAAATATACAGCTTTTAATGTTTCCTATTACTTTTCCAATCATCTTTTTATTTTATAAAGTGAGATTCTCCAAATTCTGCTTTTCTCACTGAGATAATTTTCTACCCATTACCATTATTGTTGTTTTTGTTTCTCCATATATATATATATACATATATATATATATAAAATTATTTTTTTTTAATTTAACTGCAGAAAGGCCATGAACCTCACTTAATATATTGGAAAGATTAATATCAGCTCCTATATAAAGCATTCTGTGTAAGTTCAGAATTTAAAAATAAAGAACGTTTTTGTAGTCTATTCATTATGGGCCTTAGATTTTGCTTAAAAATACCATTAAACTTATCTAAATGGCAGAGCTAAAAATTATAATTATAGTGATCCTTAATTACTTGGATTTCTGAATATTTATATTTATGTCCCTATGATAGCTGTCAGATTGTTTTGCAATCATACCAAAGAAATAGGATTTAAGCAAAATTATAGGTCATTTTATAGAAACCACATGATATTATTTTTATATTACATTTTTAAAGATTCATTCAACTTGATAAATTTTCCCATTCCCTCTGTTAAGGACCAGTTTATTGATAATAGTAATTTTTAACAAATAAATACATCTTTAATAGACTTAAAATAATTTGAAAATCCATAAGTGCTTCATAAATTATCTTCAACTACATATCACAAAGTTTCCCCTTCAATTGAGTTGAAATTATAAGTTCCAAATATTGGTTGAAATTGCTTGTTTGTTTTCTTTACCCACTCATTATCATAGGATGATTGCCCTCTATCTAGGTAATGGAGTTGCACATTCAACCTGGGTCACTGTATGGTAGAGCTAGGCTGCTAGAAACAAAGCAACACAAATCTATCCTTTAAACATTCTTCTCCTAAAAGGGAACTCTTATTTTTCTGCCAAATAGTTATGCGATCTCCTTGTCCTTTATGTTAACAATCTTCCCTCCCAACTAGATATAATTATAGAAGAAAAATACAAAAAAGTTATCAAATAGGAAACTGGCTTGTGTATTATTTGTACTATTACCTGAAATCACATGTAAAGGCCTTTTGGAATAGGTGAAGGCTATGCCCCAAACTTTGAATGCTCCATTTCCACTGCTCTACTATCACACAAAATGGCATTTAAAACCAATCATCTCACATTGCTGCATTTTTATTACAGAGATGTAAATAAATAGTGGTTGGTAAAGGAAATATCTGTGACACTTGAAATAGAGGACTAGCAAGCAGTGACTTACTGCTTTCTTGCTGCAAGATTACACTGATTTAAAAGAAAAAAAAAAAAAAAGAGAGAGAGAGAAAGTGAGAGAGAGCACGAAGAACTATCTGTTCCATTGGGTACCCATGGATTGAGGACATGGGTGAAAACTCATTTCATTTAACAGAATCTCATCAGAAATCTTCCTTATTATACAATTTCTGTGGTAGTTCATGAAAGCTACAAAGACAATAGAATTAAGTGTATTATCCTCATTATATTAAGCCTGATTTTAAATATCAGGCTATTGGAAAAACAAAATCCATCAAAACTATTTTTCTGGACACTCTCATGTTTCAAAGGATAGACACTCAAGACCCCATCTGGAGGTCTAGAGAACAGACTTGAAGAAGAAAGAAAATAAACAACCTTCATAGCTAATAGAATATCTCAGCTGTTACTCTCATATTTTCATATTTATAATCTTTATGAAAGGATGGAGAATGACATGCAAGTTATTACTAGTGAACTCTAGGGCACAAATCTCACCAGTGATGACCTCTTCATTGTCTCTTTGTCTATAAATTCTCAACACATTTTTGATTAGTCAGGGTAGAGAACTCTCTCCCATTATAATAGAGCTCTCAGATTCCAATCTAGAGGTACACCACATATACAAACAGAGAGCTATTAAATGGATGTTCATGAGCTTATATACAATCATGGTGTTCCTCTGTGACTAGTGTCATAAATGTTTGGCCATGTCTTGAAAACATCAATTTCAGGTCACTCTTAGAAAGAAAGGCAATAAGCTGAAACATTTCCAAAAAAAAAAAAGTGTGTATTTTATAGCAGGTTAGCAGATTTCACAGCATGCTAGGTGATTAACAGCATGTGACATAATGATGTAAGTGTCATGAGTGTGTTTACATTCTGTAATGTCAATATTCTATGTTGCTGGTGCCTGAACAAAGAAACCGAGTTTACAGGGGACTTTTGGATTATGTCCATCCTAGTGTTCAATCACTTTAGTTATTTGTCATGTTTTTTAATAAAATCATATTTTCCAATCCAACCCACTTAAGCAGTTTCATTTTAAACACACATATATGCAAATAGGTAAGTATTTGTATATTTAATATATTTGTTTACATGGATATTTGTGATAGAGTATTCATGGAAAGAGGTGTGATCTCCTCCATCAGTATTTCCAACTTAGGAAAATAAAGGCAACTGACTGTCTTTGTGTCTCTCTTTTCTTCTGTTTCTTTCCTTTTACTTGATGACTTCTGAGAAATTTGAAGCTCACTACTCTGCTTTCTCTTTTTTTCTTTTATTATTTAAAAAATATTTTCTTCTTTGTTATCTCTGACTCCACCGTTTAGATCTTAAAATCTTCAGTGGTCGATGACCAGAGAAACATGCTCAGAAACTAAGGGTTTGTTAGATGTAGGGAGTTCTGGAAAGGATATAGGTCAACTAAACTTATTTCATTGACTATAACTCTCCATAAAGGCCATTGTGTTTAGCATGCCTATTTTATCTTGCTGTGTGCAATCACTAAGAAACTGATCATACAACTTTTACTATGTTAGCAGAGATAGTGATGACAATGTGTTTCTATTTCCCCTAATATTTCACTTTTCTGAATCTCTTGGGAAGGAGATCTATCAGAGTAAGTGTAGTCTGGCTAGTAACTCTTCCAAGTTATTACCACCTTTTTTATCTTTTTTTTTTTTTTTTTTTCTTTCAGATGGGGACTAGAAAGGCTCTCTGAGACAAGAGTTTCATCTCTGTGCTTGAATAATCTTTGAATTCCAGAGAGAGGCATCCCCAAAGATCCAGCCAGTAATAACAGTGGGAATTGTGTTGCTGATGTCAAGTTAACCTAGAATGTGACCTGATTTTTATTATGTTCGGTCTAGGAATGATTCAAACTAGTAGCATAACAATGAAAACTTCATCTCTTCTTAATCTTCTCAACAGCTTAGTTTCTGAGGAAGAAATCAGTCTGGCCATGGCAATTTAGGTCTAAGGCATTTCTTGTATGGTTTGGGGAGGAAAGGTCTCACATATTCCAATAAATACAAAAATATATCAGGAACTCAGAAAGTAGAAAATAAATTGAAGTCAGCAAGCTCTATCAACTGGGTAGCAAAATTCTTTGCCAGCATTACTTTGGAATTATTTTCACACGGAGTAGTGCAAGGAACTGTAAAATGTGAACCCTGGAAGCACAAAAATCCTTCAGATAGTACTCTAAAAGTTGTACAATATGTGTCATTCACAATAAAATGAAACTAAGGTGATGTATTCATATACATATGTATCAGTAATTTTATAAATGTGTATTTCCCATGTTTGCAATTTCTTACGAAATTGTAATTCACTTTCCACCTATAATAAACTGAACTCATTTGGTTTTAAGAAGTAAGTAAATTATATACAACCTCTCAGAGAACATTATATTTTAAAATATTGTGATAAGACTAGATATTTTACCGTAACATGGGTTTGTTCCTGTAATAATTCATACTGGAGGTTGACAGAAATTATTGAAGACTTTTCCTGTATATAAGTTTTCTTTTATACAAAACTTATTTTGTTTTTATTTTTATGCCTTAAATATTTGCTAAAATGCATTACATAGTTCACAGATTTCACACCGCCTCTGCTGAGGGATAATTCGCTCACATTTGTATCATTAACTGCTGTGGAAAGTCTCGCTCTCTGGCTGACTTTAGGAGAGTTTATGAGTGTTTTATGATGTTTCCTGGTTATACTGTATTTTTACAACTGTTGCAAATAGACACAAATGTCATAAATTACTGAAAAAAATTATCCTCGATCCCTCTGAGTTTAATGAGGAACAGTTACAGAAAAGGGAAGTTTGCAAGTGCCACTAAAGTCAGCTTGATGGATTCCACATGTAGAATAAGTTCAGATCTCTGAGTCAGATTATTTGTTAAACTTCTAATGCACTTTTTATTTGTTTCTTCTCCCTGACACTTTTTTAATGCACCCTTAATTCTGGATAAATTGACTATCTGCTAATGAATACAGCTATTTGTTTCACATCAATGATAAAAAGTAGCTGTTTCTCCAGATACAACAAACAGATACAAATGTCTTCCTCTAAATCAAATCACTTACATTACGCATGTCTGGAAATTCCCCATAACTAAAATCTCTAAAACGTATAGCATTTTGAGTGCTGGAGTTGAGGTGCTGTGTAAACTTAATGTTCCATCTAAAAAATAACTTAAAATTATCATACCATCTATTCTTTAATCACATATCTATCATTGGTAACAAACATTTATTTAATGTCAAATATATGCCTGAAATGGTGTTAAGTGATATGGATTCTAAAAATTAAAAGGTGGAAACTAAAATATAGCAGAAGACACATTTATAACTAGAAATAAAAGATAAATCTGAGTACTTAATTTACGTTTCTGGTAATAAAGGTGACCGTGTTATGGAAAAAAGCAGTTTCCCAAGATAAATATCTTTGAGGAAGAAAGGAATTGAACTCTAAATGTTATAAAAATTGGATTTAAATAATTGAAAATAGGTTCAAAGAACTATATCCAGGAAGAATACCATTAGGTGTCTGCAGGTTTAGCAAATCAAACTGTGTGGGATGTTGAAGAATAATTCATAGATTTATACCTTATACTAGAATATACAAAACAATGGATATCCTAGAGGTAATATGAGAGACTCAAAGGAACAAGAAATCACCAATCCTTCCAGGATTCAGAGATTCATTCTATTTAACATAATTTAATTCCTTACTAAATCTGGTATTAAGTGGGGATCCAATTGTTTATAACTGCATTACTTTTCTTTCTTTTCAAAATGTTTCTGAACATGCTCAAATTAGAACTACAATTTAAAATCAAGGCTGGGGTAGAATAAGGTAGACCGGCTAGCATAAAATGCATAGCTATTTGCTTTTAAATAATTGAACATTAACTTACAGAGACAAGAAAGCAAATACTCTGTGGCATGCCTTAGATGAATTCTCTCTTATCAACCTCATAGAACCAACAATATAGATCATATTATTAGCCTATTTTTTTTTCTTTTTAATTAAAAAAGTGAGCCTTGGTAATACAAATACTTGTGGAAGGTCAAAGAGTTAGTAAAGTGTTGGAGAACAACCTTGAGCCAGTGAAGTCTGACCCCAGGGCCCAGGTTTTTAACAAATATTCTATAATGGGATATAAGTAAAGGGCATATTTGAACCCAAGTTTACTAACTTTGAGTCTTTCTGTAGACTCACATATATTCAAAAAAAGATATATGTATTTAGGAGTTGTTTTTGAACTCTTCTTGATTATTGTACTTCATTCAAAAGGAACCTAATCCTATGTTGTTTATGATGCTAATTCTTAGTCAAAAATCATGCTATAATTAGTTTAGGAGTAAGAGTACTATTCATAATAAAATCTAATATCAAGAGCATCACATAGAACAACTTTCAAAAAGGGATCTTTTTTTTTTTTTCATACAGTAAATACTTCCAATATTTTAATGAAGCTACCTCCACTGAACTTTTGGGATAAGTTTTTTAATTTCCTCATCTAACACTATAAATAACTAACTAGAGATAAAAGATATTATATATGGTAGATTTAGGGGGATAACCACTGAAAACAAATTCTTTGTGTTCTAGGTGGAATCGAGCTGAGAAGAGTTAATTCATCCAAATAAGAATGTATGAAACCTGCTTTACAATATGTCTATTATTTTACCAGAAATTTAAAAAGATATTCTCCTGAACCTCTTCTCTTTCTACTCACTGAGCATTTTTAGTTTCAAATACCTACCCTTGTCTTCCCCCACGATTAAAAAGTAAGTGGATATATAGCTCATATATAAACATTTCTTTTTCCAAGCTTGGTGCAATAAATAAAAATAATATCTGATTTTAGAAAAGTTAGAACTTTTTAAAGAATGCAAATGAGACAAACACACATTGCTGAAATTAGTCTGCATTTTAATTTAAGAGAAACCAAAAAGATGCCTGAAGGTAAATGCAGTTCATGTCTTCTTTGCTCCTATCATAATTGTGTTTTTGTTCTATTGCTGTATGTATTACCATTATCAAACTACTGTATATTTGATTCTTGCCTATGGCAATGCAGTGGCCCAACTAAGAGAAGATGGAGCAGCATCAGGACTACATTAGGAAAGGAATGTTTTATTTAAGGACTCGGCTGGTAACTCACTACCATATTTCCCTTTACAATTTGCTCACTCTAATTGTTAAAACATTTCCTGCTATTTCAGAAGAGCGGAGACCACAAAAGCCTACAGATGAAGTACTACAGGTTTACACTGAAGGAACAAATTTGTTTTGTGACCTATGTTTGAAAGCATTTTTAAGATGTCTTAGATGACTCCTTTCTTTCCTGTCCCTATTAGTTGTTTAGAATTGACATCAGAACTTGTTTAGGGTCTGAAAGAGTAATGGATGAAACATCAGTCTTTGGAAACTTTCTCAATGAAACTCAGTGAAAAAGAACACAGACATGTGAACGTAGAAGCACACATGCATACAGAAATGCAGTCTGGAAAACTTCAGATCCAAAAATGGATGTGAGGTGATGAAGCGGTTTTCTCACAATTTATAGTTTTACCCTAAACAGTAAATGCTATATCACTATTAGTTAGTGAGATTGTGAGATATATCACTGTTAAATAGTAGGCAAGTTTTATTTTGTTTTGTTTTTTTAATTAGATGATTTTCTTTAAAGAAGACTTAGGAAAATTGAAAATTAAAAATGTACTGATCATACACATAAAAATGAGTAACAATCCCCCATGTCACTGTGAAAAGTCTTAAATAACTACATCATATTCCTAATGTTAATCATATTCCTAATATTTCTAAGGGATATGTCTAGAGACATATTTCTGGCAATTATTACAGATGTCGTGTTAAGACCTGGCTAAATTCCTCAGCTACTCCATGACCTCTTTTTTTTAAGACATTTTATGCTTTTCTCAACTCCCAACATGATAAGCAATAAATGCAAATAAATCAATACACATACAAATCAAATATATTCTAATCAATAAAGTACAACTCTTAATTTCTAAACTCCTGGTAACTATTTTCCGTGTCTTCAATATAAGCAAATCATCAAAAATTTCTCAAAGCTTACAGTTTCATGTGGGCCATAATCTCAAGTATAGTAAATGTTTAAATCAATATCTTTTCAGTAGCATAATCACTGGGATGCCTGGGAGAAAGGTGACTACTTTAGGCATCCTCATGCTTACTAAAGCAGGATTATAGAGGTGGAAACTAGAAATATGCCTTTTTAACATTTTTCAGATAATGGAAGTATTACTGGTTTTAGCATATCCTGCCTCAGTAAATGAACTTGACCAAATAACCCCACAATTAGCAATTCTATCATTTGCTTTGTTTTCTTGTTTCTGTGCTGCCAAGCTTAACCAAGGTACTCTGTCCATGACTGGGATTTTCAGATCTGATCAAGCATTAAAATCTCTTAGGGATCCAGCCACAAAATTTTTATTTATTTATTTATTTGGTATACAGGAAATGTCCATCATCCCAAAACATTCCTTTATCCCTCTTTCCAATTAACCCTTCTTCACCAGCGGCATCCACTATTAGTTTTGGCCATTCCTGAACTTTATATAAATGGAATTCCATTGCATGTATTGGAACATTACAATGCATAGAACATTACTCCAGGAAAATAGTTTTTTAACCCCCATGCAGATTTTTTAGTGTTTCAAAACCAGGTCAATATTTATCAAGGGAGCTTTAAAAATAAAAGTTGTCTAACGTTATCTCAACTAATTGGCATCATTTCCTGTGTGTTCAAGGATTAATATCCCTTTTGATAAGCTGGCCATAACCTGAATCCTCCCCACTTAGAAACATTTTCTAGAAGAGGAAAATAACCCTTGTGAAAAATATTTGTCAATTCAAGCCTCTATGCAAATGTCAAGTACTTTCAGAATGGTCTTCTACCCAATATACATTCCTAAAGAAGCAGTTTAGTCTCCTGTGACTACTCAGGAGAAAATTACTCAGACTTCAAAGTCTTCAGAATCCCTTGGCAACATGCAAAATTCAATGGACCTCTTGTTTCCTATATCCTCTAAATTAAAAATTCTAACTACCCATGATAAGGAAAAGAAAATCTATCCCACTTCTCTTCCTGCCACTTTCTCTTTTTCTCACTTAGGTTCTAGTTCCAACAGTTTTCAATTACTCAAACCAACACTGGCCTTTCCTGCCCCAGGGCCTTCACACATGTTGATCTGCCTTGAAATTTCCTGTCTCTGCTTTTTGAAAAACTAACATTTCTTTGTTCCATTATCTGTATAAGTCTCACCTATTCAGAGAGGTCTTTCCTGGCCATTCTCACTCTGTTTTTATTCTGTCAGAGCACTGTGGTAATTTAACTCATTAAACACATCCAGATGCTTGCTCACTGGTACCTTCACTAGATTGTAGACTCAGTGAGGCTAATGACTCCAGACACGATGTTTATTTTTATATATCTGGAACCTAATATTCTGACTGAACTATTAGAAATCATCAGAGAAATGTAGATTTTGCCATTACAAACTAAAAAAAGAAGCAGTAACCCTTATATATTCATTAGAAGTGGATTGGTCTGGATTCAGGGTTCCTGGGCTCCTATGTCATGTGTCATTTCTTCTTGATTCAGTCTTTGGATCTCCATGGAAGAAGGACGCTGCTTCTTGGAGCATTCCATGTATATTAACTCTATGGCATGGTAATGACAATCTCCTGAGTAGTATTTACTCTTGACATGTCATCAAGGGGTTGAGAAAACACTTTCTAATTTCTCTCTTCAAATACAAGAACCTCTTCCTTCAGCAAGAATAAGTAATCCAAGCATGCAGGGACCTCTCTCTATTTAATATTGTTCTGAAAATGTCATATTTTCTGTATTCTCCAGGTACTTTATCTCATCCAACTTAATTGATCTGAACAAGGGAGGAAAATGGTCTTTTATTTGTTTAAGAAAACCAATGCAGGAAACTACGCAGCCTTAAATGTGGCCTTTAAGTCAATTTCATAATACACTGACTGCCTTTGTCATGGTAAATCAAAAAGTCCATGGTCTGGTCATCTATCAGTTTTGCCAGTTTGCCCATGTGTTGTGAGACTACATCAAGGAAGGAGACACAGCAAGGCAAGAAGGATCAGGGACCAGCTAAAGGAGGAGGCTCCTTCTAAGTATTGCTCATTTCTCTTTGCCTGCATGGCAAGAGACAATCAAGCACTATGATGTACTAAATTAGAAACAGAAGGTAGAGTCAATGTCCATAAATGGCAGTTTTGCATAATTCCTCATAAATTAGAGGAGAAATATACTTGAGCCTTTTTAATCAATGAGGAGACTGTTCTTTCAATGTCTATGTTGTCATTCTTAGCCTAGGAATACTATAGCCAGTGGTGGTGTGACTTCTGCTATTTTAGTCATAAAATACCTATGTGAACTCCAGATGTTGCCTAGGAGGCCAGTTGTTAATGGGGCAAAAGAGGATTCATTCCATGCCCATTTGCTTCTTTGGCGCTGAAATGTGAGCTCGTCCATGGTCTAGATCCCACCCACATGCCAACATGCACCTGCAAAAGTCTTCAATTTGGGGACTTTTAAATCATAAACACACATTCTGATTCAGGCTTATATATTAAAAATTCCATACAAGGAAAAAAATACTCCAAAAACTCAGAGCTCTAATTCCTTAATGAATTATGTACGTGGTGTGAGATATACAGACAGACATAACTTGATTTTCTGTTCCAAGTCATATTACAATGTGAACTAAGTCCATTTCAGGGTAGTGTTTCAGGCATACTTAAAAGTAAAGCAAAATGTTATCAAGATTTGCTTTAATTGAGGAAACTGGGAATTCCAAACTATTCATAAAATATTGTTGACAACATCTAAGCACAAGATGAAAATACAGTCTACTTTCTACAAGTTAGCTGTATGGTCTTTGGAGACATAGTGTATATGAATAGACAGCCACAGAATGAAGTTCATTTTGTACAGATTCTGCAAGGACTTTTGTCTCATTTAAGGTGGCATGCCCCCTATAATCGCCAAGTTTCATTTTAGACTCCCAGTGAACCAGAAACCCAAAGCTAAAGTCATCTACAGTCACCAGCTTTCTTATGCTTTTCACCTGGAGTCATAAATCTTCTCTTTATATCCTTTGGGAAGGAGTGAGTTCTCCTGAAAACTTGGGCCAAGTTCACCTGACACTACTCATGAGCCCTATTTAGGGTTTACATAGAAAAAAAAAAAAAAAAGTCAAATCAAAATAATTTTTACCAGTTTTAGATTTCATTTAAAAAACACACATTCACATGTGCAATGTCCCAAGTCACTTATTGTAATAGTAATCTGGAAGACAGAAATGGCATCTGTTTACACTGACAGGACTAACTGGAGAAACGCAAGACTCAAAAATCAATATCCCTGGCCCTCAGTTATCTCTGAAAATGAGACCAAAGGAAGTGTTATGGTGGAAGTTAAAAGCACATTTGAGCATTTAATAAGAAGTTTTATCATTATTATTCACATCAATGCAAATGCTCTTAAACCTGATATTTTCAGTCCATATAAGCACAAAAATAGTTAATGTTATGCTTACTGGCTCCTATTATTAAAGGTTGGTTCCAGTGTCTTATGTCTTTTGGACAAGTGAAAACACATAGGCATGAAGGCTGGGACTTGGTCCTGAACCTCATAATGGAGGGCCTTGAAGACAAGCATTGTCTAAGAAATGTCCATTTGGATCTACTTCCTCGAGAGGTATCATCATTGTTCTCACTTTAAGATCCCTCTGACCTCTGCTACAAATTCATACCATTGATAAATAAAATTCAAAAAAATAAAGTTGAAAAGTCATAGCCTTTTATCACCTAAACTGGAGGAAGTCAGGAGAGTTTTGGGGTTGTAGGTGTAGTTAGTAACTAAGCAGGGAAATGAGGGGAGCTTCTAGGATGTTAGTAACATCCTATTTCTTTTTTTTTTTTTAAGATTTTATTTATTTATTTGACAGACAGAGATCACAAGTAGGCAGAGAGGCAGGCAGAGAGAGAGGAAGGGAAGCAGTCTCCCTGCTGAGCAAAGAGCCCGATAAGGGGCTTGATTCCAGGACCTTGAGATCATAACCTGAGCAGAAGACAGGGGCTTTAACCCACTGAGCCACCCAGGTGCCCCAGTAACATCCTATTTCTTGATCTGATTATCAGTCATGGGGTGTATTCTCTTTGGGATGGTTTATCTATATGTAAATTTGTTATCTGTGTTCTTACATGTCTGTCATTCTTTTAAAATATTTTTTTTTTCATTAAAAAAAAAATTAGTGTGCTATGTTCCAAGAAAAATCTACTTGGAAAAGTAACTCAAGGAGCAGGGTTGAGTTTGTGGACCTGCTAGAGCCTCGATGTAGAATCTGGGAGCATGGAACATAAATTGGACTGAGAATTAGAAATGAGAAGTACTCTGTGAAAAGAAAGAAACTATATAGAACTACCATTACTGCATAAAATTTGGGAATGGGAAAAGGCTGAAAATGCTGTCACTTCTTTCTGGTTTGAGAGCCTTAAGGCTTTAAATTCTATACCCAGAGAGTCAAAGAAAAAAGTTAGAGCCTGGCGCCCAGCTCCTGTACTAAACTGAATCAGCCATATTCCAAAAAACACCCATGTACTGGAGCCCTAACCCATCAGTATAAGACCTGGGTATGATTTAGAACTCCAGCCAGAAGCAATGAGAAGTTCTAGGGTGGTCTGATAACAGACCAGGGAAAATAAAATCAATGTTTAAAGCAAACAAATGGCCAACAATTTGCTTAAAGCAGGTAGGGATTAAAAACAAACAAACAAATAAAGCTATACCTATTCTTCTCTTAATGAAATATTAGAGAGAAAAGATGGGTTACCTCAAACTGAGCAATAATTACACAAACCTCTCATCAGAAACAACACATGGCAGAAGATAAAGAACATTCTTTCAAACTGTTTATAGAAAATTACTGCCACAAAAGAGTATACTATAAAAGTGTAGGTAAACTTTTTTAAAAATTGTATATGCACATTTTTTATTTTATTTTATTTTTTCAGTGTTCCAAGATTCATTGTTTATGCACCACACCCAGTGCCCCATGCAATATGTGCCCTCCACAATAACCACCAGGCTCACCTAACCCTCCACCACCCCCAGTGCCTCCAAAACCCTCAGTTTGTTTCTCAGAGTCCATAGTCTCTCATGGTTTGTCTCCCCCTCCAATTTCCCCCCAACTCACTTCTCCTCTCCATCTCTCAATGTCTTCCATGTTATTCCTCATGCTCCACAAGTAAGTGAGACCATGCAATACTTGACTCTGTCTACTTGACTTATTTCACTCAGCATGATCTCTTCCAGTCCTGTCCATGTTGATGCAAAAATTGGGTATTTATCTTTTCTGATGGAGGCATAATACTCCATTGTATATATGGACCACATATTCTTTATCTATTCGTCTGTTGAAGGGCATCTTGGCTCTTTCCACAGTTCGGCAACTGTGGCCATTGCTGCTATGAACATTGGGGTACAGATGGTCCTTCTTTTCATTACATCTGTATCTTTGTGGCAAACACCCAGTAGTATAATTGCAAGATCATAGGGTAGCTCTATTTTTAACTTCTTAAGGAATCTCCACACTGTTTTCCAAAGTGGCTGCACCAACCTGCATTCCCACCAATAGTATAAGAGGGCTCCCCTTTCTCCACACCCTCTCCAACACTTGTTCAACATAGTACTAGAAGTCCTAGCATCAGCAATCAGAAAACAAAAAGAAACTGGTAAAATGTATGTTCTCTCTTAGTTAAATATCAAATATAAACTAGAAGCTAGAATCATGACTTTATAATTAAGTTTCCAAAAGTCATTAATAAGAACAGCGGTAGACACATTTTTCATAAATAGTTCAATCTTATTCTGTGTGTGAGGATCAGGACAAGTAGACTGATTAACTTTGTTAGAACAAACAATTGTGTTCCTTCACTCCACAGATTTTGACTAAGCATTATTCTAGGTGCTGGAAGATTGCTTGGTTTGTTGGAGAAGGAGGAAGTCACTGTGAGTGAAGCACAGTGTGTGATGAAGAAGGTTGGTGAACATAGTTCAGGGACGTAGCAGGGAGCCAACCCCAGAATATGCAAGGCCATGATAAGGAGTTTCTGTAAGATGGTGTAAAGAAGAGTCTGACTCTACTTTTATTTATTTATTTATTTCTTCATGTTGGACTGCCGAGAGCTCTTTAACCTCCCTCTCTCTCTCCCCCTTCTGCCTCACATCTGGGCATCCTCTTTTGGTGCCAGCAGGAGATTCAAACTACATTAACCATTATCTGCAAGCAAAAATCCTCGCCTTGGCCCTATTGCTTAACCACAATAAAAACTCCAAGCCACTCTCCTTTTCCTGTTCTTTTAAGACATTTTCAGACTCTCTTGGGAGTGGCCCTGCTCTTCCCAGAAAGCCACCTTATGTGACTAATAAACCCTTTTCAACTCTCTTGGTGTGTGTGGTACCATCAGTGTTTATATCTGAGCCAATTTTTGAGAAGTTATAACAGATGGTAAGTGTTTGGAGTGTTTGAACAGGTGTAGACATCTTTGACTTTTATTTTTTAAAAATCGCTTATTTTTCTCTGTGCAAAATACACTGATGGAAGCAGTAGATATAACAGGAAAACTGTTACAAGTTATTATAATAGACTAAACCCAATTATCTCTAATCTTTTCCATCCTAGGAAGCCCACATAGAAATTAAGGATGTTTGTGTGTCACATGGGAAAACAAGAGTCTGTTCAATGCCAGAAACTATCCTGTTACTCTAATTCCTTCGGGTGTCATTGAACATAAACAGAGTTGTTACCTTGGTACACTTGGAATATATTAGGTATTGATGTAGAGAGACTTGGTGTGAGATGATGATTTGGACTCAAGGGGCAGTAGAAGTGGTGGCTTTAAAGGTAGAGCTACTGGATGTGTTT
Organism: Lontra canadensis; assembly: GCF_010015895.1. Lineage (NCBI taxonomy): Eukaryota > Metazoa > Chordata > Mammalia > Carnivora > Mustelidae > Lontra > Lontra canadensis. The sequence goes on along the minus strand of NW_022631058.1, from coordinate 4,365,126 downwards.
TTGTTGTTGAAAATGAGAGAAAAGGAAAAATCAAGGTAATTCTAAGATTTTGGCATGAGGAAATGGGACCTTTTAGAAATGGAATTGCACTCACTGAGATGAAAAGAATGTGGGAGGAACTGATTCAATGGACAGAAAGGAAATGTCTCTTTAGCATAATAACTACACTGCCCAAAATGTATTAACAACCACTAATAGCAAGGATTTAAAACCATTGTCTTCATTTTGCCAGGATTATTCCTTAAAAAGTTAAAAACAGGGGCACCTGGGTGGCTCAGTGGGTTAAGCCTCTGCCTTCAGCTCAGGTCATGATCTCAGGGTCCTGGGATCGAGTCCCGCATCGGGCTCTCTGCTCTGCGGGGATCCTGCTTCCTCCTCTCTCTCTCTCTGCTTACCTCTCTGCCCACTTGTGATCTCTCTCTGTCAAATAAATAAAATCTTAAAAAAAAAATTAAAAACAAACAATGAAATGTACTATAATCTTGTGTGTGTGTGTGTGTGTGTGTGTGTGTGTGTGTGTGTGTAGTGGAAAAATAACCTCAACACAGTATGTATTAAATGACTGTGTAAGAAAGAAAGTGCACATAAATCATTATCTTTTGAACACTATGGGAATTACATGAAATGCTTTATGTTTGGAAGAAGCACTGATCCATTTTCTTGAGAAAATAACAATAATATTGCCATGAAAAACTCTATTTCTCTTGATCAGTGTATCATAAGTATAATGCCTAGTACATAACAATCACAACATTTATTCAAGTAACTGCTGAAGAAATTTTAGTTAATGTTAAGATTTTAACATTCTGTATTTTAACAGATAGTTTTTCTTTTTCTTTTCTTCCCCCCCCCCCCATGAACTCAGGGTCCTGGGATCAAGCTCCATGTCAGGCTCCCTCCTCATTGGGGCATCTGCTGCTCCCTCTCCCTACTGTTCTGCCTCTCCCCTGCTTGTGCTCTCTCTCTCTCTCTCTCAGATAAATAAATAAAATCTTTAAAAAAAGAAAACTAAAGCTTGACTTGATCTATATAAATAGGAAAGCTCTAGGTCTAGTGAAGAAAAGTCTGACTTGAATAACCAAAACAAAAGAACCATTGCCTCTTACTCATTCACTTCTCATACTTGAACCATTTCACTAGAGAATTTTTTTTTTTTTAGACCGTCTTGAATAAATGGAATGCCAGGATATCTTGAGGAAGACCTCTTATACTGCCAAAATTTTATACTATTAATTTTTCTCCCTGCCTTCCCTAAAAAAAACTGCAGACATTTTCCAGGATAACTGAATTAAGGAAGGAAGCACACTGTCATTTTTGGGATTACAAAATACTCGAAAAGAGATGAAACTAAGTCCTTGAGTACCAAACAGTGTAGTGCTCTGGTCAGAGAGGAGGCTAACAGTCAGGTCCTCCATGGAGTTTAGCTCCAGTTAATCCTACAGTGTACCCAGTAGGACCCTGAACCCAACCTGTAGTTATTTCTCCAGTTCCAGATATATAATTGAAACAGATACAGTCAATATATGTTAGAATCTCTTCATGGCTTCCCCAGCCTGTGAAGTGAGAGCTGAAATATTAGAAAATGACACATAGAAGCCACTAGAACAGCCTCTACATATGAATGTAATATGAATGTAATAAACCAAAATGAAAGCCCTCTACATATGAATGTAATAAACCAAAATGAAAACTATACCTCACTTCTGAGGGAATTGCAAAAATTGGTGAAACCAGCAAGGACTTGGAAATGGCAAGGGTTTGACTGCTACTGTCAAAGAGAAATAAAGCTGGAGAGTGCTTAAAGGTGGTAACGCCATTTTTTATTTAGTGGTAACTACTGCAGCAGGGAAGAGAACGCAGCATAGACTGACCACAACTTCACAGAAACACAAGGTGGGAAAATTTTAAATGCTGGGATATGATAAAGGAAAGACCCTCAAGGACATAAAGGAAGGATTTGATCCAGAAGAGTAGGTCATCTGCATATGACAATTGACACTTATCCAGAGATGAAATAAATCTCTTGTATGCTCATGACAGGCAGGGGGTCATTGTGCAAGTTGGAACAAGTAGGCCATAGAATTTAGGCCCCTCCCCTCCCATAGGAACTGGTAGGCAAGAGGGGAAGTTATCTCCCTGAATATTTGCTTTTCAAAGAGAGAACTCTCAGATCCTTGAGGTGAGAGTTCTGGGTGGTTGAAGATTAACATCTTAAAGGGGCAGAGAAAGGATTTATAATTGCAAGTCCTCCAAAGCAACTGTTCTAAGATCCCATCATCATTCTCCTGGCAGCATTTAGCTTTCTAGGGTAGGAATTTTAAGACCCCATCCTAGGGACAACAGCCTGAAGCTCAGTTTTTCTTTTCTTAATTTAACTGACCTGTATTATTTATCAAATTTTCATTTTGAGGTAATTATAGCTTCACATGCAATTTTAAGTAATAATATAGACAGAGCCTTCTTCCAATTTTACCAAATCTTAATATCTTGCATTTCTATGGTACAATATTACAAGCAGGAAATTAACATTGATACAATCTGTTGAGCTTGCTTAAATTTTACCAGACTTAATGCCCTCATTTACATTTGTGTTGGGAGAGGGAAGTCTGAGTCCTATGTTATCACATCTGTAGATTCATGGGCCCATCATCACCATTCCACACAGAATAGGCCATCATAAGGATCCTTAGTGCTTTCTGTCCGTAGACACAGACTTTACCATGACCCCTAAACATACAACTACTGGCAACGATCTCTTCTTCGTGTCTATAATCTTGCCATTTCAAGATTATTAGATAAATGGAATTGTATTTTATGTAACAGTTAAATATTGGCCTTTTCACTACTATTTGTATATTTCTGAGTAGTGTTCCATAGTACCAATGTATTATAATTCATTTAAACAATCACTAAAACATGTTAGCAGTTTTTTGCTACTACAAAAAGCTGACCTGAACCTTTTTATACTATGTGTCTGTGAACTTATTTATTCAGAATATTTTTTTTCCTGTTTTTTCTTTTTCTGTTTCTCTCCTTTTTTTTTTTTTTTTTAAATCTTCCAGTGGGTTACTTGAGCACATTTTAAGATTCCATCTTGATTTAATTATTATATTTTGGAGTATATTGCTTTGTAGTTTTCTTAGCAGTGGCTGTAGAAATTACCATATATATTTCTATACCTACTTCTGAGATTCTTTTCTGCATTCAGTTTCAGAAGTTTAATTTCATAGTTCTCAGCATAGATTTCTTTGGCTTTACTATATTTGAAGTTTACTCAATTAACCTATTATGGTGTACTTGTAATGACTTTTTGCCACTTGGCATGAAATGTAGAAAACATTTCCATTTAGGTCCTTTTGTCATTCCCACTTCTTAAATATAATTGTCTTAAGTATTTTCTTTACATATAATTGAACAAACTATATTATATTTCATATAATTTTGGTTTCAACCATCAAATATGATTTAAGAAATTCAGCAGAAGTAGGGTAGTCTATTATGTTTACTCCTAGTTTTGCTCACTTGATGTTCTTCTTTCCTTTCCAAAATTTCAAGCCTTCTCTCTCTCTTTCTTTCTTTCTTTTTTTTTTTTTTTTCTTTTCCACTCAGGGAACTACTTTTATCCATTCTCTAAAGGTAGGTCTGCTAGCTACAAATTATCTGTTTCTTCTTCCTCTTAAAAAATCTTTATTTTTCCTTCATTCCTGAAGGAGATGGTCTCCAGATATAGAAATTAGAGTTCACCATTCTTTTCTTTCAGTGCTTCAAAAATGTTGTCCCATTACTTTCTGGCCTCCAGGGTGTTAGATGCAAAATCTGCCATCCTTTGAAGCAGTGTTTCTTCACTGTTCCCTATTAGCGATGTGTTAGCTATCTATAGCTGCTTTTTAAGGTTTTTCTTTGGTCTTTAGATTCATATGTTTAATTACATTCCTTGGTTTCTTGGTTTCCTGTGACTTTATGCTTTTTGGCATTCATTCAGCTTCATGAATGAAAGATTTTATGTTTTGCCAATCTGGAGAAGTTTTCAACCATTATTTCTTTGAATACCTTTTCAGTTCCATTCCCTCTATCCTCTCCTTCTGAGACTCTGATGATAAAAATGTGACTTCTTCTGTTATTGCATCACTGGTTCCTGAGATTCCGTTGATTTTATTTAGGCTATTTTTCTTTCCAATATTCAGATTGAACAAATCTTATTGATCTGTTATCATGTTTTATCCTCTATCATCTGAAGTTCACCAGTGACATTTATTTGTTCATTTTTCTATCTGTAATTTGTTTTTCATATATTATATAGATATGATTTACTTCTTAGTTATATATGTGTGTGTGTGTGTGTGTGTGTGTATATATATATGTTTTTTTAAAGTTTTACTTCCTTGTTGAGATTTTCTATTTTTTATTTGTTCCAATAGAATTTAAACTGCTCATTGAAGCATTTTATGGTGGCTGTTTTAAAAGGCATGTCAGATAATTCTGATATCTGATTTGTCTCGCTATTGGTATCTGTTGATCTTTTCTCATTCATGTTGTGATTTTCTTGGCTCTTTGTATAATGAATACTTCTTCAATTATATTTTAACATTTGGGATATTATATTATGATACTGGGTCAGAGTTAACCGTTTTTGTTTAAAAAAAAAAAAAGGCAGGATGATTCCCTGCGGAAGTGAACCAGATGCGTTCATATGCTTAACTTGCCTCTGTGCCCACAAACAGCTTGACAAATTAAAGCTACTGACTCACACTGTCTCATTACAGACAGATGTGGTGATTTTTCACCTCCCCCTCAACCCTACTGATACCTTCCCAGAGAGAGTAGAAACCTACTCTTCAGTACGCCAGACCCTCCAACACCAGGGAGAGAGTAAATGAAGAGCAAATTCTCATTGTTTTGTTGTTTTTGAATTGACATGGAAACTCAACACTTTACTGGGTTCCATTGGCACCAGGTGTAGAGTAAGACAGAATGGAATGAAAGGAAAATGTGGAATGCCAGCTGTATTTAACCTTATTCCACCTTGTTGATACGGGGTTGGGTGAAAAAACAGCTCCCCACTGGGCTAAGCTAACATCAGGGAAGGGGACAGCAGTGTTGACATGTCCACCTTGTACCACCTAATACTGCCTCATGAATGCTGAGTGGCTGTGGAGGCTTAACTCCCAGCTGGGCCAACTTATTTATTTTATACCAGTTTTACAAACAACAACCAGAACAACTTTTAACAATAAAAATACATAAGACATAAGAACTGATATTTTAGCCTTTGTATTGCATTTGTATTTGTCATTTTCCAGAACTTCTCTACATAAATTCATGTTTTATAGATTTACAATTAAAAAATACATGCTACTTTGTATTCTTTTTATGCTTGTATTGATAGTTTCCATGTTTCTAAAGTCCATGATTTTCATTCTACCGCATACACAATATTTTATGGGCCCAGCACACTTCCGCTGTCTTTTTATGCTTGTATTGATAGTTTCCATGCTTCTAAAGTCCATGATTTTCATTCTACTGCATACACAATATTTTATAATGATATTTGTATTATAATTTTTTTAGACATTATAACACTGGAAAAACATTTAAAAATTACTAATAATTAAGACAGCCTATTGTCTAGAAGTAGCAGTTCAGCAATGACTGTGTTAGTTTCCTGTTAATGACTATTAGTTTCCAATGGCTACTGTAACAAATTATCACAAACTTATTGACTTAAAACAGCACAAATCTATTGGCATCTTATCATTCTGGAGGTCAAAATTCTATGGATCTCACTAGTCTAACACCAAATTGTCAAGGCTATGTTTCATCTGAAGGCTCCTGGGAATTATCCCCCCAGCTCCAAGAGGTTGCCCACCTCCCTTGGCTCATTGTTTCCTTTCATCTTCAAATCCAGCAATTGCTTTCAAATCTCTCTCACATTATTTCACTTTTAGACTGACTCTTCTGCCTCCAACTTGCACATTTAAGAATCCTTGTGTCCACCTAGTGCATATCCAACTAATTCAGAATAATCTCCCTATTTTAATATCATCTGATTAGCAACCTTAATTCCATCTGCCACCTTAATTCCTTTTTGCCATGTAATATAATATTCACAGGTTCTGGAAACTAGTTGTGGACATCTTTGAGAGGTCATTAATATGTCTACACTCATGACAATTTGATTTGGGTTTTCATTTCATTTAACTGAGTCATGATATTCACTAGTCACAAGAAGTAACTTGAGGTTTATAAGTCTATTACATATAATTTATCCTTTCAACACTAATTATGAGCAAAGGTTGTAAAATTGATTGATTCTAAATAAATGTGGCTATAAGTATGGATATCCAATCATTCCTAAAGCTTGTAGAGAGTGAGAACATTCATTTCTTATGTCCTTGATCCTATAGTATATTCCTAAAATAAAAGTTTGTCAGGAATGGAGCAATTAGGCTTGCCCCATTCTCTAAAACAAAGAAATGGAGGAGAGAAGAGAGACTAGAAAGGTCAGTATCAGGACTCTAGAATAATTTCATCTACTTGAGGTGAGGCAATTGATGAAAAAGGTCATGAACCTGAGTCTTAAAGAACTTGTCTGTAGTCACACATTGGGTAAGTAGCAATGGGAGAATAAGAAATAGTAATCACTTTTTCTGAACTCTAGTCCATGCCCATTTCTTTAAAACATCTGTTGGGGAAAGAAATGTACATGGTGATTTTTTAATTAAAATGTACTCACTGTGAAAGACATGTGATCAAAGTACCATCACAACACCAGGGATATTTGCTGAAATAAGAAACTAATGTATTAAAACAAAGGAATGACTGAAGTTAATAGCAGTATGTTCATGGGGAATAATTCTAGATATTTTTATATAAGATGAAATTACCCTCTACTATCCTCCATTTTACACTCTCAATAGAAATGACCATGAGTGAGTCTACATAGAAAACATTTTTTTCATTTAAAAAATTCCAATATATATTATACCATGTTACAATGTCACAGATATATATTAGGTGAACAATGTATTTAAATATATAATCAACTCATTTTATAAGGGTTCTTTTAAAATATATTTATCACTGAGCATGTAAGAAATCTGTACTATTAATTTAATTATCCAAGTAAAAACGTTGGCAATTTTTGTACCATAGGAATGTAAATACCCATAAAATGTTTTCATTTTCTAGTGAAGTCTCTTCTTCAATTTAATTCAGGTCAAAGTGACCAACTAGCACAACATAATAACTAGGAGTTATTGACTGAAGTCTTCAGTTCTGCAGCTGTGACTTGTGATATTATATGTCTTTGGAATCAACAGTCGCAAACTAGAATTTACTAGACATGATCCATTTATAGATGACACAGAAGAAAAAGTATAGTCTGTTAATAGTTTTCCTCCTATGAGGACAGTCATCAAAATGATTCAGGAACCCCAAAGTGATCCTTGGGTTTTGGCTATGCAAATTAGGCTTTACTAAAAACTTGTTTTTTTAACGTGTTGTGCAAAACTTTGAATTCTTCCCAAGGTAGCAGGAAAACGTGAGTTCAAATACCGGATGGTCCACAGTGCTTACTGAACTCTTTGGTATACAGTTAAAAGATTTTTCTTAGCAAGTCTATATCAGAAATGTTTAGCTTTGAAAAACCTTTGAGTTATAATCCCTGGATGTTTGCACAAACTTATAAAGAAATGTCAGAGAAATATAAGAATTGTATGCCAGTACTAGAAATATGAGGTATATCAATATTTTGGTTTGGGTTTTGTCTCTCTTAGATTTTGCTGTTGTTGTTTCAGCACCAAACCTGGGCTGGCTATTTTAGGATATTGATCACATCAATTACTTCATGCCAAACATTTTTGTGGCATGATGCATGCACGAGTGAGCTTAAGAAGCCAAGTAGCTGCTCACTTGAGGCATAGTGTTTAAGATTTAGAGAATGCGACTGTTACTATTTTAAAACACACAGACACAAATTGAAAAATATGAAATATTTGATCTATTCTTATTGTATTTAATGATAAGGCAAAAGAGTTGGAACAATAGGGTAACCAAATACTTACCTAATGAAAATTAGGATTAAAAAAAAGAAGGAAAATTAGGATAATTTAAGGAGTGAAAGAGACTATTAATATTTAGACAGACATAAACTGGGCTTATCCAAGACAGTTCAAGAGGTATAATCAAACTGGAATAAAGAACTTAAAAGACTTCTCATTCAAACCTGGATCTAAGCTCTACTTACTCACTTTGTCTTAACTAGAACATAATTTAAGACTTAAAGACTAGTGGTTGTTATAAGTAAAATAGAACCATAATAATACCTATTTCTCAGGCTTATTGTGAGGAGTACATAAAGTAAGATCTTTAAAGCAGGTAGTAGGGCTGCTGGCCGCAGGTGAGTACTCAGAGAAGGGCAGTTATGTGTCTGTACTGATACTCAAAAGTCACTAAAAAAGCAAAAGAACAAGCAGTAGAAGATTCCCTTGAAATGTTAGAAATTCCAACTTTAAGCATTTACTCAATTCAGTTATACTTTTCTACTTTAAACACATATAATTCTGGGAGAAATACATATTTTAAGCATTCTGTAGGCTTTTCTCATCATTATGTATTATGAATTAGTTATTGCATCAAAACAACAGATTATATTTTTGTTTGGGGCTCTATTGTTTCCAGAACAGTTTTGCACATGGCACAATGGAATTTCTGCACACTAGCAAGTACTATCAAGTACTTGCTTACAAGGGTAACCTTGCTTTCCAGACGCGGACAAAGAATAAGGGGTTGAAATCTAGAGAGTGAGGGGTAAAACTTGACTGGAATACAGGTTTGCAGGGTTTGGTGTCCAGAACTCTAATTCAGCAGGATTACCTAAGAGCTTGTTTCCTCAGTGCAGAGACTGGAAGAGACAGGCCCATTGTTAGAAAAAGAAAGATTTAAGAACCATATCTGATTATCAGCTGGTTGTTGTTGGCATATGGCACGGAGCAACGAGTAGAAGAAAGAACGGGGAGGAAGGAACACAAACAGGGAGGTGGTGTCAGAAAGATAGATGGAAGATATACTGGACAACTCTTTTGTGCCATTTCAAGTAATTCACTTTCACTTCTTGTGTTAGCCTGTACTGCAGTGACTACTTTTGTGACAGCTTTGTGTAACATGACAGCTCCTTACCTCTTCTCCCAAGGCTTCACTAAAGCCATAAAGAAAGCCCACTGAGACCCCTCTAGCCTTTATACATGTGCACCTCAGAAGTTCAGGGAAGTTCAAACAAATCGAGCTATCATGCACATATTTAAAAAGAAATTACTTATTTCTTTGAGTGTAAAGGTCTGAGAAGCATTTCATAAAGTTCCTCCAAAGATCACAGTGGATTGAGCACTGGTCGGCATTTTTCTTCCTCTGTTTGATTCTTATTGTCCTTCATTCTCTTTCAAGGGATCCAGGCTCAGTACAGTTTAGCAGAAAAATATGGTCTCTGCTCTGCCAGGAAATTAATTGCGTACTGAAGAAATTGCAGGACCACCAATAGGTAATGGAAAGAAATCAACAAAAAATGTGAAATGGGATTTGTGGGTATCAGTCCAGGGGATCCAAGTATAAGAGATTTATTGTCCTAGAAGCATTTGGAACATTTCTTAGTTGAGATTGTTTTTGCAGTCCGGATGTAATAGCTGCCCACCTATAGCATTGTTTTTCAATGGTCCTCTATAGATCAGTAGCATGGGTATTAGTTAGGAACATACTAGAAATACAAAATTTGGGTGTCTGGGTGGTTCAGTCGGTTGAGTGTTCAACTTTTGATTTTGGCTTAGGTCATGATTTCAGGGTCCTGAGATCAAACCTATATCAGACTCCCCACTCAGCAGGGAGTTTGCCTGTGTCCCTACCCCTCTGCCCATTCCCCTGTACTCTCTCTCTCTCTCAAATAAATAAATAAATCTTAAAAAAAAAAAAAAGAAATACAAAAATTTAAGTCCCATCAGATGTACTCAATCAGAATCTGTATTTTATAAAGACTCCAGATAATTTGTATCATATTTAAGTTTTAAGAAATACTAACTTACAGCAAATGAAGTGGAGATGGTTTACTACAGTGTTGAGGATGGAGTCAGAAGCCTCATGGAAATAAAAAATGACTTCCTTGGAAGGAAACAGAGAATAGTCCCTTTGCTAAAGCAGTGAGAAATGTATAGGTAAGGGGGTACTGGCATCTTTAAAAATCTTGGTAAAAGCACTCTTCTCCAGGGCAAGGTTAAATATAGGGGATATACCTATTGACTGGGATGCCCAGGGCAAGGTTAAATGTAGGGGATACACCTATTGACTGGGATGCCTATTTTGAATGGGAGGTGGTACACTCTGGAATGGCTGGGACCAGATGGCAACACTCCATGCGTGAGGACAAGGTGGATTAATGACCATAATGGATCACAAGGGCCAAATGGTAATTAGGTTGCTATAACCTGCAGGGATCTGTGAAGATGATTAATGAATCCTGGCATTTTGAGGAGTGAGAAAGACAGACAGTTAGATAGGTGTTACTTGACTTGAATAACTAGGAAAAAAGAAATGAGAGTTAATGAGAAGAAAGTTGACATCAGTGATCATGGTGAAAAATATCAACCCTTCAGTTTTTAAATGTCAGTTACCCTGCCTCAGTGCCATTGGCTACCCATGGGGATGCTGAGGTGCTAGAGGAAAATCCTTGCAATGTACGGGATGAAAGCAAAATATCCAGACTTTCTGGACACTGTTGGACATAGTGTCTGAATTGGCACTGATACCACAGGACTGAAAGTCCCATCATGGTTTTCGAGATACAATGATGATTTAGAAACAGAGATGATAAATGAAGGAGTCTGACTCAAATCCATCATACAGTGGGTCTAATACATTCATGACCTAACCCCTTGGCTATTTTCTAGTACCTAAGTATATAATCAAGATAGGTATACTTAGTAATTTGAAAAAATATCACATCATTTTTCTGAACTGTGAAGTGAGACATTTTTGGAAGAAAGGGTTACGTAGAGAACCCTAAAATTGATTTCTCCAGTTCCTTAGCAAGAAAGTATATCAGAGGGGCGCCTGGGTGACTCAGTGGGTTAAAGCCTCTGCCTTCGGCTCAGGTCATGATCCCAGGGTCCTGGGATCGAGCCCCACATCGGGCTCTCTGCTCTGCAGGGACCTTGCTTCCTCCTCTCTCTCTCTGCCTGCCTCTCTGCCTACTTGTGATCTCTGTCTGTCAAATAAATAAATAAATAAAATTAAAAAAAAAAAGAAAGAAAGTATATCAGAAACAATACTGTCTCCCAGGGGGGAATTATGAAATTAACACCACCATCTAAGTTTTATAAAATATACAGTTGTAGGCCTTTGTCATATTCCCATTCAAACCCCAAAAATGCAGGGGAGGGGAGAGGCTGGTGATGAGGTGAATTCACAACCCTCTTCAATGTGTAACTGGGAAATGTGAAGGAGTTAACATCCACAAGGCACTCTTAACCAATGGAAGATGAAACAGATCAACAAATGCTCCCCTTGCCTTTATCTCACTGGAGGAGAGTTTTCAGAAGAATATCATATGACTTTCAGAAGGTCTCATGGGATAGAACATTAGCATCCCACACACATGGTGTCAAATAAGTAGCCTTCATGAGAACCTACTAGAAAGAACCAGACATCAGCGAGTAGGCTGAACCAGTGATATGATGAAAGAATTTACCAGAGAGTGTTTTCTCTCGAGGTCAGTCAGTTTTCAGAAGGCTATTAACAAGAGGTTGTTTCCATCGGTAAGCCAAAGTTCTGGTGCCTGAAGGGGGAGGAAGATACTTAACTACAGTTGGATCAAGTTAGTGTGCATTTTGTTCAGATTAGTGAGTGGTAACAAACAGTTCTCCTAATTATTTATGAAATAAAGAATGGGAATTTGGAGAGTCTGTGTCTGGTCTTGTCATAGATAAACATAGGAGCCATCTTGGAATTTTATCTAAGTTGTGTAGGGAAGGATTGTTCTTTGTAGTAAGTACTTTCCCAAACACAAGTTGGAGGAGGTCTTCACCATTGCTGTTTGCCAGGAACACAGGATTTAGGGAAAGTTCAACACTGCCAGTGGGCAACTCAGAAACATCTTCCAATTGCCTTTCCATCCTCCTCTTTTCATGACTTTGTTTCTCACTCCTGCTCTGTGGAAATACTTCCCAAGTAAACTGCCTTTATGCAAGCCATTTTCAGGCTCCACTTTTAGAAAAATGGGGGTGGGGCAGAAAGGCAGAGGGAGAGAAACCTCATGCCAACTCCCTGCTGAGCCCAGAGCCAGACTCAGGGCTTGAATCAGGACCTGAGCTGAAACCAAGAGCTGGATGCTCAATGGACTGAGCCATCCAGGTGCCCCAATGCCTCTTTTTTATGTACACATTTACTCTAACTTAAGCTCAGCAATTGTTTTTTCTGTGAAAGTCCAGAGAGTAAATATTTGAGGCTTTGAGGACCCTATGCTCTTTGTCTCAACTACCTTACACTGCCTTGTAACAAGAAAGTAGCCATAAGCAATAGTAAATTAATGGGCATGGCTGCATTCCAGAAAATATCAAAACTGCTGGCAGGCTGGATTTCACCAATGCAGAACAGTTTTCTGACCCCTAATCTCACAGATGTTAAAAAAAAAAAAAAATCTGTTCCTTTAAGATGTTATCCCACTTCATGCTTCTGTTTTAGATTATATTATCTTGTCCTCTAGTAAAATATCTTTTCGGTTTGTTTAGCTGGTGACCTTCTAGCCATTCTTAAAAAAAAAAAAAAAAATCAGAGACCCAGTTAAGGTATGACCTTTGAAGTAAAGCATTGTTAGCATCCATCCCAGGGAGGTCTTCATCAATATTCTTTCACTCTTCTCCTTTTCCTAGTAAATAGCTTTCTTTTGATGTGTATAATAATTTATTGTCCATCTGTATATCACTTTTCTCTATAGGAATTCCTTTATGAAAGGGAAATTTCATCTTTTAAATTCAGCTCTTATTATGTGTTTTTTGAAACCTTGATTTATTTGTTGAAAAATTGAATATACGATGTATATTCTTTTCTGTTAATTTGGTCTTCTTGGTTTGCAATTTTGCAAGAAAATTTGCTTCCCCTTAATACCTGACAACAAAAGACAAATAAAAATTAAAATATTTGCCTCTGGTTGCCTTTTTGTTTTTCCTGGAAATCTTTACTAAAATTTGAAGTTGCAAAGTGCCTCATTAAGAGAGACAACCAGATTTATAGCTGAGATTTTGAGAGAAGAAATAATGGAAAAAAATCTGAAACCATTTCTTTATTTTATAAAGGCTTGTTCTTTCAAAATAAATAACAGATTTAAGGGGGGGAAAAGAAAAAAGAACTTTTGGGACACCTGGGTGGCTCATTCATTAAGCAGCTGCCTTTGGCTCAGGTCATGATCCCAGGGTCCTGCCTGGGATTGCCTGCCTCTCACTTTGCTCATGCTCTCTCTCTAACAAATAATTAAATAAAGTCTTAGAAAAAAATAAAGGACTCTTAAAACCAATTCAGACCATATAGTAACATATTATCTTCAACACATTAGGATCTCAACTTTAAGGCAATCTTCTTTTAACAAAAATCCTGCTAATAGGATTTTTACCATTTTATATAGCTTTTTCTGCCTCCATCTTTAATACACCCAACATAAAATTCTCTACTTCATACCCATATTACCAAAAAGTTGTGTGAATATGTTTATTCTTTGACTTTGGGACAGTGAATAGTGTCATTACTAATAAATTTTAAAAAAAATTAAACTAAACTAAAACTAAAACTAATATCACCTTGTATTGTTAGCACAGTTTATAATTCCAGATCTTGCATTTTCTTCAGTGGTAAAATATCTCATATTTTCTTTTGGCTTTTCCTCTACCACTTGTATTTGCTTCAAAAATCATGGTAGTGCTTTTGCTGCAGTTAGGTCATAGTTGTCATTAGCTAAGAAATCCTAAGGAAAAAGTAAAACTTACCAAGGGAAAACTAAGAAAGTAACCAAAAACTCTGTCAAAATGTTCTGGTTTGTAGCAGGTAGTAGTTATTATGAAAACATGTTCCAGGATTGAAAAAAACAAAAGTCAAACACTGAATGACTAATCTGGACATTGCATAGTGAACCAAAAAGCCACAGATGTTTCCAGGTTTATGTCTGAAAACCTGGAAAGATGAATGATTTATATATTTTCATTTTTATGACAGGGTTGAGTGAAGTGAATTGTTCTGTAAGTAACAAGTCATGAGATGTTGGAACATATGCTGAAAAGCTCAGTGACTTGGATCCTGATATTGGCTGCTCTGCTCAGTCTTCACAGCCGACCATATTTTATTTCTAGTTCATAGATTTATTTTAATATAATTTTTATTATTTTATGGAGAAAATGGAGAGATGACAAATAACTTTGACTACTTTAAATATTGCAAAGAAATTTAGGAATTGTTCTTAGTTGAAGAGACTGGTTATAGAAAGAAAATTAAGATAGTAATATATGATTTTGAAAATATGCTTTCCAGAAAATCCATATAAACCATTTCTAAGGAAAGGTAAATACAATAGAGCGAAAGGTCTTTGTATTTTCCCATTTTCTACATCTTTATTTTATAGTCTCAAAAAATATATATATCCTTAAGCTCACACTCAGGGACATCTGCTATGTTAGGATATTGTTTTTAACATATTCATTGTGAATCACATTGTTGGCCAATAAATAGCGTAGCAATTGATAATAATTAAAATAGTTATAATATGGCTTTGAATATAATTCAAAAAGTATTTATGTTAATGAATACATCAACTTAAATGTTAGAATTGCTTTTTCTTCTTTCCTTCCATATAACCTTTCCTTCTTGTCTCTTTCACACCCACAATACCACAAAATGGGCCAGATACTTATATCAGCACTGTAAAATTCTTTCAAATACACCTGAACATTCATCACTTCTAAAATGGACTTTGGTTTGAGTGATAATCTTAACACCACCTAACTATTTGCAGGAGAAAATTTATGAAAAAAATGTGCAAATTAATGTTCTCAGTAAAGGGCATTCACAACTGTAGAAATCTACCCAAATTCTACCTTCAATCTACCTGACAATATACTATTCCTAATTTTAAAAAATAACATATTAAATCCCCACTTGTGTTAATAAGAGTCTAGTTAGAAGATATAAATCATAGCAGTTATTCGAATAGAGAGAAGTTAATATAAAGAATTTGCTAACTAGATATACACTTGTTAACTACTCAACTCAGAAGGTAATGTGAAAGCATACAAGTGTCACAGAAGTAGCAATTTCAGGAAACAACTTCTTGCCAGTACCTAAAATAACAATTGCCTCATAAGTGGGAAAATTGTCAGCGATCTGTAGCTCACCTTAGAACGGCTTTATCATTTCTGGAAGGTAACTGGTCCAGAGATCCCTGGCATCTTTAAATAAATGAACAAACAAACAAATAAATATTCAGCTATTTTTAGTAGATGCAGCAGAACCCTTAGCCTACAGTTATCTATTACATTCTAGAAATGGAAACCTCTTACAATATCTTTCACTAAATGCACAATGTTACTTAATATACGATAGCAAATCAGTTGCAATTATTTAACATTGCTGGTAGTACTTATGTGAAAGCACACTTTCTGGCAGTTTGAATACTCAAACCTAGCTCTCTATATATGTAACTAAGTTTCTTTTTCTTTAAAAAAAAAAAAAAGGCATGTTTTCCAAAGTTAGTATTTACAAGAACGGATATGTCCCTATATGAAACCTTAAATATAAATACACGACAGATGATTGGTAGGTTGGTATGTACAAAGGTACAAGGGTAGATCTCTACTATGCATTTATGCACTAACAATTTTAGTATAGTAAAATAAGCATATGTATTTTAAACTATTCACACATAGACTAGTGTGTTGTGAACTAGGTTCCAAACATTACATTTTAATACCAAATAACATTTTTTCCAACTATAAAATGATGAGATATTAGAAATATATTTAAAAAAACCCATTATATTCTGTGATCTTTGCTGAAGAATAGTCAAACCTTAACAGTTATGTAAAATTGTTGATTCATCTGTCATATGATAGGATTATGCTATATAAGTGTTTTTGGCGTCGAAATTCTAATTATGTCTCTTAGCACACAACAGGTATACTCACCAAAACAATTTGATATATGTGTATTAAATACATGTCTAGTCAGCTATATTTATACTAACTGCTGTGTGACTGTTTCATTCCACACTTCTTTTCTGATCTCCAGAATAAAAGAAAAATCTAACCAGTGTCTATTTGGATATCTCAAAGGATCTAAAATGCAATCATTTCAAAATCAAACTCTCTTCCAGTCTGATCCACTTAAAGTACCTGACTTCTCATAGGGTAGAGACAAAAATCCTTAGGATGTCATATAATGCAATCATTAGTCAGACATTGCTGCTCAACCCCCATCCCATCAGCCATGACCCATTCCTTTGTGACATCCACATGGACACTCAGCTTTTCAAGTGTGCCTTGCTCTGGCTGCTTCAAAGGCTCTGCATTTTCTAGCTTATCTGAGAGAGACAATACAGATTGTCACCATGCACAGCCACACAATTCCCAAGTTCACCATGTTTCTATAGAGATGTTTTATATGTCTTCAAAGGATTAGGCACACCTTTTTATTATATGCTTATCTGATATATCCAGCTACACACTGACTTTATAAGGATAGATTTTTTTTTTTTTAATCTGAGAGAGAGAGGGGGGAGAGGAGAAGAGAGAGAAAGTGAGAATTTCAATGAAACTCCCCACTGAGCATAGAGCCCAATGGGGGTTTTGATCTCATGACCCTGAGAGTCTGGCTTAAGCCAAAATCTAGATTTGGGTGCCCAACCAACTGAGCTACCTGGTGTCCTCTATAATGATAGATTTTTAAATTTTAAAATTACCATCTGTTTCCTCCATTAGCATGAATTTTTTGTGTGTGAAAGCAGGTACATCTCTTTTTTTGGTTTCTTGTTATTGTTATTTTTTTTTAACTATTACCTGGCACATAATAGACACTCAACAGACATTTGTTGAACAAAGAAACAAAAGTAGAAGAAATAATTAGATTCATGAATTATCAAGGAATTTTTTTTACGTGAAAATGTCCCAAATCTGGCATCTGATTAAAATAATTTCAAATTCTGCCTCCAACATGAAAAAACTGTACTTTGAAACTATGTATCATATCTTATAGCCAATAGGAGTAAGAGCTATGTTCCAAGGAACATTCAGTGAAATAGTATACCTAAATCATGGATGTCAATCCATATTCTATGTACACATTCTAAATGAAATAACTAAAGTTATGGTGGTTGTCTAAATGTTTCACTGCATCCAAATGTAAAAACTTTGACATATAATCATTGCTTTACCATCATATTGTTGGTAAGTCCTTAGATTTACCTAACACATTGGTAAATCCTTAGCAATTTTAGATATATTATTTATTTTCCATAAAATTAAATACCATTTTTAAAACCCCAACAAAGCAATGAACTGTTTCCAGGTATATTGCATCAATCTAACTTACTTGAAACTTCTTAAAATATGGGTTATTAAGGAGCAATAATATAGCCCTTAATACTTATAACATATTTATATATTGTTATAGACTGAATGTTTGTGTCTTCCCAAAAATTTATAATGTTGAAACCTAGTCACCTATGCGATGGCTTTGGAGGTGAGGCTTTGAGAGATGTTAGGCCATGTGAGTGGAGTCCTCATGAACGGGGTTAGTGCCCCATTGTAAGAGACCCCAGAGAGTGCCCTTGCCTCTTCATCATAGGAGTACACAGCAGGAAGATGGCTTTCGATGAAGGAAGAAGCCAGACCTCATCAGACACTGAATCTGCCAGAATGTTGCTCTTGGACTTTTCAGTCTCTAGAACAGTGAAAAATAAATTTCTGTTGTTTAGAAACCACTAAGTTTATGGAATTCAGTTATGGTAGCCTAAACACACTAAGACATATATTTCTCCAAGGTATATAAATAAATTTTGGCTATTCACTTTCACATGCTGTTTTGTTTTGGAGGACAAAATTATGCTCAGAGACTGAGTTTGTATTTGCCTGCAGTTTATTTAACACAGGTTCACTGTGGGAATTTCACAAGCCTAGAGCATGCAGAATAATGTCTCTCAGTAAGCCAATAAAGAAAGAGCATGCTCCAAACCAATGATAGATTAATCACACTATCGTTCCAAGCAAGGGGAGAGGAAAGGAATAGTATCAAAATTTAGTTGAGGTGTACCTTTGTAAAAGCTGGAGCTCAGGAGAGAGGGCTTAGTCAACCAAGAGCTGACATCCAGGTACCAGTGCAGAAGAACAAGTCCCCTGTAGTTACAGCACATTGCTAGAGAACATTAACAAGAGCAAGGCCACTGGTGTTGATGGGCAGGATGATCTTCAAAGGGTCACTGCAAGGCTTTTGCCATTGCCAGCAAAAGAGTTGCCTTCTTTTGACAGGAGCTAATTGTCAAAGGTCTTCAGAAAGATTTTTTGATGAACAATATGTCTCCTCGGTCAGACCAAACACCCTAGGATAGTCATCACAAACTCTTGATATTTATAGCCTACATGTTCCCTTTGCATAGTTGCATCTTCACATGTTTTTCATTGGTAAGCCCCAGAAGTCCCCCTCAGTGGCTGACTACTGAGTTCTTATTGGTGAGAACAGAGGAGATGATGACATCCTGACACAACCTGCTTTGTTCTTAGATATTTATTTTTGTCTTTGTCATAAACAAATGACTTACAACTTCAGTTAACAGGTGGATTTGAAAATCATATCAAACAAATACAGAACATAGGCACATACATACCTCTGCTTCTAAGAGGTCATACAACTACCTTTTCCACATACAAACTTCACATCAGTAGGAACTCACTTAAATATTGATCATAGATTTCATTTGTCTGATGACTAAAATGCTACCTTTTATAGATTACTTCTTATATATACCTTTTAAAAATGTTTACCAGTGAAATGTTTTAAATGAGGTAAGGTATTTCATTGTATAGTATTCATTGTATAGCATGTATAGAGTAAGTATGTGCGTGTATTTATATATCCTATTCTAGGGCAGTCCCACTAATCTCAAAAGGTGTTTAAAATATAATAATTTCTCTTCCTAAAGTGGAATATCTATACTTCCATTAAAACCAAGGTCCATCATGCTGTAAAAATCTTTCTTGACTGTATCACAGAAATTTTACATTTTTTTAGAAATTTGCTCTCACAAGTTACTTGAGAATATGAGAATAGCCATTATAAAATCAGTCCTCAAAAAACTCAAATATGCCTCATAAAAGTACCAGTTCCACTTTCACATTTTATCTGATTAGTATGATTAGATTTCTGTCTGTTTTTCAATGCAATGTCCTAGACCAGTAGAATGTTATCTCCTAAAATAATCATGGTCAATCAACAAGATAGCCTTACCCTCAACGAATGGCAAATGGGACTGTCAAGGATCTCATTTAGACACTTCTATTTTTCCTTTTCCCTCAAAGACCTGTGATAACTGATCAAATAATTGGAGTACCAGATGGAATTACGTGAAGATGTGTGTATATTCAGGTGCTAAGAGACCCGTCAATAGCCACTGTTCTGTTATTGTAATTGAAGCTCTCACTGTATATGTAGACTGACTGCAGTATTGTGTAGCTGCAGTCACATGCTTCCTCACTTGTACTCCTGAAGTCTGTTCAGTAACATCTGAGAAAACTTTGCACCATCTCACCCAGATCTCCATTCTCTTTTCTTTACTATTTTTTTAATATGGCTATATTAAAAAATATTTTAGAAATGTTTAAAAATCTTAATTTTTTAGATAAATAAAATAATACTTCTCCCTCCTTTTTTGTTTCTGCCTCCTAGTTGCCCTTATGTAAGTGTACTTCATATTTTTTATATTTACATGGTAGCAGATCTATTTCTTAGGATTAGGGTCACTTGTATAGAAGATGCTCTGTCCATTCTCCCATGGACCCCTTTGCCATTTTTATGCACCCTGCCTTCATCTATGCTTTCAGTATCAGTAGCAACAACTGTATCTCTCTTTGTTAGAGGACTATTTCAAACTTTCTGTGCATTTTTCCTGAATTTATGTAAATGTACAAAAGCTTGTGTATTACATCCAGTTACACAAGCATCCTGTAATAAAATCTGATTGAGATAGAGATGAAAATATCCCAGTTCTTTTGCCCCTAATCAGGACTGGAGATATGACCTACACTTTCTTCAGACCCTACCTCCAAGGGGTATCAATGTCATCATCCACTATGGAATTTAGTGTAGTAACACATACCTTCTTGATCTCTTTCTCTTCTTCATTCTCTTTTCCTACTTTCTTATCAGGTTTTCCTGTGAACACTTTTTTTTTTTTTTTAAGATTTTATTTACTTACTTATTTGAGGGAGAGACAGAGAGAACATAGCAGGAGGAGCAGAGGGCAGGAGCAGAGGGTGAGGAACAAGCAGACTCCCCACTGAGTGTAGAAACTGATGTGGGGCTGGATCCCACAACTCTGAGATCATGGCCTGAGCTGAAATCAAGAGTTGGACACTTAATCCACTGAGAGACCCATGTGCCCCTCCTCCAAACACTTTTTAGCAAATCACTCTCAAACCTTGCTCCTAGAAACTACTTCTGGGAAAACCAATCTAAAATATGAGTAATTTAAAAAAAAAACAAACTATTAACTTGATTAATGAAGGTAATTTTTTTTAATCTCACATGTAAAATAATTCTTAGTGAAGGTGGTTCATAGATGGTTCTTCGTCAGAATCTGTCAACAGTGGGCTTTAAGACAGACTTGGTGAGCAGTGTAGTAGCTACCATTACTCTCCATACCATATCTATTCAGATATTGTTATGAACAAATTTAAAAATGCCAGTCAAGTTTCTGGATCTCCTCTGCCCCTCTTCTAGCTCTTCTCTCTAACTGTCAGCCCAGTTGACCATAGCAAAACTAAGAACACCCACAGGAGCTTGACTGTAGGCTCACTACATTGTAGGCTCACTCATTATAGTGGCAGCTACAGAGGTCAATAGCTTCCCACAGACTTCCCCATGAGTTTCCCTCTTCCATGCTGATAGCTGAAAGAGCCTGCCTTCTCCGATTGACTTGAAAAGACCCATCAGTTATTTCTCCAGATCTTCACCTCCATAGATCTTTCACAATTGTGCAAGATTTATTTTGTAACTAAGTTTCTTATCAATAACATTCATTGTAACATATATAGTGACTCACACATCAAAGACATTACATAAATATTTGATGAATAAGTAGATGGTGATTTCACTGGGAGAGGTAATTTACTAAGTGACTGGAAAATTATATCCCCCCAATATTAAGTACATTCCTTTTCACTTATAGAATTAAGTTCAGTCATAAACAATGAAGATATTCCACTAAACTTATACATCCTTACGATGTTTAGAATTCATAGAAATTCTTTTTTTTTCTTTTTTTTAGGAAAGCAAAAGAAACACATAAGAGTAAAACATTCACATCCCCTGTTGATAATTCAAATTGATCAAGTGCTCAATGTACAAATCATTGCCTGTCTAACTAGAGCATAGATAAATGTGTCCAAAGAAAACATGATTCAGTGTCTCTGCAAATAAATTGGACCATATTGAACTTTCTTTATCCTACTAAACAAAAAAAGGACATTTATTGATAAGCATCTAGGAAGTATTAAGTAATTTGTAGTTAAATACATGAAATATTATAAACAGTAATTCAAAATTAGCTTTGAAAAACAGCAGGGTGTAGGCACTGCATTTGTGCAAAAGGACTCAAAGTATCACTTGTTTTATTCAGCTTTACAGAGAGGAAATCCAATAGGAATCACTATGAATTATGCCTCACCTCATGTAGCCATGATGTTTACCCATGGAAAATGATAAATAAAGAATGAGAGATGGATCCCAAGATTTTATTGTATATGTGAGAAACTATTCAATACAATAAAAATTCATGAAAGTTAATATTTTCCAAGCTAAATTATTACAGAAATTATTTATATGTCAATTATTAATACTGCCCTCATTATTAATTTTCAAGATGCTCAGTAAATTTTAGTGGAAGCGGGGCACCTGTGTGGCTCAGTTGGTTAGGCATCTGCTTTTGGCTCAGGTCATGATCCCAGGGTCCTGGGATCCGGGACCACGTTGGGCTTTCTGCTCAATGGGGAGTCTGCTTCTTGTTCTCCCTCTGCATTTTTCCTTGATCATGCTCTCTATCAAGTAAATAAATAACATCCTTTAAAAAATAAATAAATAAATTCCAGCAGAAGCATTAATATGCTATTTTCAATTCAAGATAGGTATTATAGGTATATTCTGCTGTTTCAATTGGATTACCAATTTTTCTTCCTACTCCACTTTCCCCCAAACAATATCATGTCTAATTATATTCTTCAGAAAGGAAAATTAACTATGAGGTGGTCATATAGTAAAATGTTGCCTTACTTCTTGAGTTAAATAGTTGCCCTTAGAAGTCCACACTTAGCTTAGAAGTCCACACTATACATGGGAAAGATTTCAATGTGTTTATATGTTAAAGATCTAAGGTGTTTCTGATATCAAGCTAGTATTTCAAACCTCTCTTTCTTTACCATATAGAGTCCTAAAGATATAGATAGGTATAGATAACTATTTTCCTCACAAGTGCCTTATAGGACATAGGCATTATATAAGAGTTAAGTAATATTTAACAACATTTTTTGCACTAAGTGTATTATGGAAAATTCCAGCTCTAGTGTTTATTAGTTCTATGACCTAACCTCATTTCTCCTCTCTAAGATGTGTTTCCATATTTGTAAAAAGGAGAGAAGCTATCTCTCTGGCTTACCTTAGAGAGTTCTCCTGAAATTCAATGGAATTAATGAATGTACAAATGTGCTTTATAAACCCTAAGACAGTGGATGGCCGAAAACAAACAAACAAAGAAAACCCCCAAATACTGTGAATCACTCTAAGTGTGTATTGTACTTCACCTTCTTTCAGTCACATCTTCCCCCCCCCCCCTTGGGGATATGTGTTAAGCTGTTTATTAGCAAATATCTGCCCAGTTTTTAAAGTGGGGGGAAAAATCTATGATTTTCTATCATTTATTTCAAAAATTATAACTGTTATACTTAATAGAC
Source organism: Lontra canadensis (assembly GCF_010015895.1). NCBI lineage: Eukaryota > Metazoa > Chordata > Mammalia > Carnivora > Mustelidae > Lontra > Lontra canadensis. The sequence continues at coordinate 4,341,892 of NW_022631058.1, read as the reverse complement.
TACCTGTTCTTTTTTTTTTTTTTTAATTTTCAGCATAACAGTATTCCTTGTTTTTGCACCACACCCAGTGCTCCATGCAATCTGTGCCCTCTCTAATACCCACCACCTGGTTCCCCCAACCTCCAACCCCCCGCCGCTTCAAACCCCTGAGATTGTTTTTCAGAGTCCATAGTCTCTCATGGTTCACCTCCCCTTCAGTCACATCTTAAAAATACTTTCACAGCAATGTCGAGACTAGTATTTGAACAAATAGTTACCGTAGTCCAGTTGACATATAAGATTATCCATCAGAGTAGGCCTTCAATAAATAGAAGGTATCTGCCATAAGCATGAAAATGTACGGATATCATTAACACCAAAAATTCATTTTAAATGTGAAAGCATTCACACACAAAAACAGAAAAAAAGTAAACATTAAAATGGACTTCACTGGGGGGTCTAGGTGGCTCAGTCAGTTGGGTGTCTGCCTTTGGATCAGGTCATGAGTCCAGGGTCCTGGGATTGAGCCCCACCTCAGGCTCCCTGCTCAGCAGGGGAGTCTGTTTCTCCTTCTCTCACTGTTTCCCACTCTTCCTACTCATGCTAGCTCTCTCTCTCTCTCTCTCTCTGTCAAATAAACAAATAAAATCTTTAAAAAATAAAATAAATAAAAATTAAAATGGACTTCACCATTAGGAAACAGTGTTCCTGTTGCTAATGTTGTTGGGGAATAAAAGCAAAAGCAGAAAATCTTTATTTAAAAATAATAGATATATTTGGAAAACAATTTGGTGATTTCTTATAAAACTAAACATACTATTTCTATACAATCCATCAATTGCACTCCTTAAAGTTCACTCAAAGGAGTTGAAGACTTATGTTCACACAAATACCTGAACATTGGTGTTTATAGCAAGTTTATGTTAAATGCCCAAATATGGAAGCAATTAAGATGTCTTTTAGTAGGTGAATGGATAAATTGGGGAACATACAGATAATGGGATATTCAGCACTAAAAAGAGCTGAGCTGTCATGCCATAAAGAGATATAGTAGAATCTTAAATATGCATTGCTAAGTGAAAAAAGCCAATCTGAAAAAGCAATGTATTATAGGATTCCAACTATATGACATTCTGGAGAAGGGAAAACTGTGGAGATAGTAAAAAAAAATCATGGGTTATCAGGGGTTTGTGGAGGGAAGAAATAAATGACAGAGCACCAACATTATGGCAATGCAAATACCCTGTATGATATCATAATGATGTATATATGTCATTACACATTTGCCTAAACTCATAGAATGTACAACACTGAAAGGAATTCTGTCATAAACTTTGGACTGTGGGTGAAGGTGATGTGTCAATGTAGGTTCATCAGTGGTAACAAATGTTCCACTCTGGGTGGGGAGGTTGATAATGGGGATGGGAGGGAGGGTTCTATGCCTGTGTGGGGGCAGAGGATATATCGGAAAACTCAACCTTCCCCTCAATTTTGTTTTGAACCTATAAAGTCCTCTTAAAAAGATCTTTTAATAGTGGTAGATATTGGGATGTCTGGATGGCTTAGCCAGTTAAGCGTCAGACTCTTGATTTTGGCTCAGGTCATGTCAGGGTCATGTGATTGAGCCCTGTGATGGGCTCCATGCTCAACGAGGAGCCTGCTTAAAATTCTCTCTCTCTCTCTCTCTCTCTCTCTACCTCTGCTCCTCCCCCACCCACTCACAAGTTCTCTTTCTCAGATAAATAAATAAATAAATAAATAAATATGTAAATAAATAAATAAAAAGTGATGGATATTGTCACAAAAAAACTACTGCAGGAATTAAGGTGGGTGACGTTGTCAGCCAGGGATTAGGGAATATTGTACCAGTCTATTTCTATCTCAAAATCAGAGAATTTTTGTAATACATGGTCTGATCTAGGATCTCTTCCATGAATGACCTTGTCATCAACAGGAGGAGACACCTTAAGATAACAGTTGGAGAAAGAAGGCCTCTGGACACTCCTCAGGAGAAAAGTTGAAAATTGTAGCATAAGCTAAACTTTAAATTTTTTTTTTTAAACTTTAAAATGGAAATTTTAAGGGTACCTAGGTAGTTCAGTCAGTTAAGCATCTGACTTTGGCTCAGGTCATGAACTCAGGGTCCTGGGATTGAGCCCCACATCAGGCTCCATGGTCAGAGGGGAGTCTGTTTGTTCCTCTCCTTCTTCCCCCTCCCCTGCTTGAGCTCTCTTTCTCTGTCTCTCTCTCTATATATAATAAGTAGAATATTAAAAAAATAAATAAAATGGCAATTTGGAAATATTTTTAACACATAGTTGAAAAAGTTCACAGTATCTGTTGAATGAAACACAGAATATATAAATGGCTCAGGCCGATTGTTCAAAATAGAAAAAGAGTAAGAATCTATTTGTTAATTGAAACTTAAACTTTTAGGACTTGGAATATGTAATATTGTCTCCTATAGAGAGGCATCCATATTTTCTGATCATTAGCACCCAAGTAAATATAAATGTAAATTACCTTTTCCTAGGAAATTAGAAAAGAACAATTGTCTGAACTACATTATTTGTATTAATCCTCACATTTTGCTTTTTAAATTTGAAAGGCTAAGATGTGAGAAGAAGTCCCTTACAGTGCTTCTGGGACTCTCTCAAGGAAGAAAGAGAGGAAAGGAGAAAGGGAAGTTAAGCTCGACCTTGCAATCTTTCTTATTTTTCAAAGTAGAGAATATATTTGTGAAATTTGTACAATTATCCCCAGGCTCTTAGAGCTCTCGAATTAAAATATATATATATTTATAAATTAAATTAAATTAATAAATATATGCATATTAGTATCATTTCTTCATCAGCATATTTGGAGCATATTATTTGTACTCTTTAAGATACAGTATTAAATGAAGATTGATGTCTTAAAGCTGTGGAAACTGTTTTGTGTGTCTGTGTGCCAATATCAGAAAGGCTAAAATGAATGGAAAATGTGAGTTTCTAGCCAGGAAACTAAAACAAAGGGAGGAGAAGAAGAAAAGTACCAGGCACCTAGACCCTTAAATCAGCACTGTCGGGAATGTGCAGACCCTTCTTCTTCTGCTCATGACTTTGGTTTGCAGAGGAACGGAGTTGTATTTGTGTCATAAGGTTTCATTTATATAAGGAAATAAATGAAGTTGGAGCACAAATCAAAACATGGGGTTTGGTTAAACAACTAGAGCATGAATGAATGAAAAGGGATCTGGCCTATGTTTCATTAGATTCATCATTTAGTTATAATTTCTCTTGATTTGAGAATCCATGTTTAACCCTCTGAAAGTTTTCAAACTGTATTCTTTAAAACATAACTAAAAAATCCTGTTCCAGTCAAAATTAAAAAAAAAAAATAGATTTCTCCAGAATCTGTTTAATATGAATGAACACAATCTCTTTTTTTTTTAATTTTATTTATTTATTTGACAGAGAGAGAGAGATCACAAGTAGGCAGAGAGGCAGGCAGAGAGAGGAGGGGAAGCAGGCTCCCTGCTGAGCAGAGAGCCCAATGCGGGGCTCTATCCCAGGACCCCAGGATCATAACCTGAGCCGAAGGCAGAGGCTTTAACCCACTGAGCCACCCAGGCGCCCCTGAACACAATCTCTTGATAAGGTTTCAAAATAAATGAAATTGACACATTCTAGTGATATCTTCCAAATTAGCTGTCCTCATCCTATCAGAAATACATAAAAACGTGTGTGTATGTGTGTGTTTGGGGGAGATTCAAAATTCTTAGAAGTAAGACAGTCATAAGACCTTGCCAGAAACTCAAAATAATTCCTCTGTTCCGTGACAACAGTGAAAAACACTGTTCACATAGAAGGGAAGGAATTCCAGTGTCCTGCCACAGAGGGAACAGAATTCAACACACACAAAACCATACTCAAATTATCTCACATTTAATAAGAATTCAGTTTTGAAACATTTCTCATGTGGCAATTTTGATCTCTTGACCACAGGTTTCTCCACTCATTTATTCCTGACTTACTTTTCCTTCACTATTTCCAAGCCTATTTTCTTTTTTGTTCACTTGCCATACACCATGACATTTTCCCGTATATTCCTGGCATATGTCTTGTTTTGAAGGTCCTAATTTGGTTTCTTATTTATTTTCTCCTGGGCTACACACTCTGTATTTGAAAAAAAAATTAAAATGCACGAAAGAGTCTATAATAAAAAAGAGCAAATGCTACTTTCTTAATCCCATTTATACAGGAATCTTTCAATTTTCCTATTTTGTCTTTTTTTTTTAAACTGGGTCACATGTTAAAATGACATAGAATGAAACCAAGATATGTGTTTGCTATATTTATGCAAAATATGTATTTTTTTGTTTATTTGTTTATTTCCATGAACCCCTTAAAAAGGAAAAGAACTTGGGAGGGGGAATTTCTCTTTGAGCCCTCCACCTAATTTAAAAAAATTTTCTACTCCTGGGTTAGACCATCATAAATCCCATGCTCAAATAATTTTTTTAGAAATGCAAAATTTCATATATTTTTAAACTACCAGCAATTTTAGCCTATGAAAATAATTAAAGAATCCATCCCTTTAGCTAGAGAGGTGCTAACTCAACATGCCCCCAGTTGAGAAGACCTCGAGGAAAGCTTTACAAAACATTCAAAAGAAATATCTACAGGTATGTTGAGTGTTTCAACAAATCACAGTCTTTGCCTAGTGGAAAATTGTGTTCTGCATTTGGGCTGCTATAATAAATACCATAGACTGATTGAATTAGAAAGAACAGAAATCCATTGCTCACAGTTCTGGAGGTTGGAAGTCCAAGACCAAGGCGCTGGCATGGACAAGTTCTGGTGAAGGCCCTCTTGCCAGTTGCCAAATGACAGCTTCCCTGTGACTTCTTGTTGTGCTCTCCATGGAGGAACATGACTATGGGGCGCTGTGAGGTTTCTTTTATCAGAGCAGTAATCCCACTCATGAAGTCTTCACCCTCACAACTCAAGCACCTAGCAAAGTCCCCATCTTCTAATACTGTCACCGGGGACATTAGGATTTGAACATGAATTTTGGGGGTACATTTAGACCATAGCATTCTGCCTTTGGTTCCACAAAATTCATGCCCTTCTTACATGCCATTCAAAAGTCTACATCTAAAATCTCATCTGTATATCATCTGAACCAGATATGGGTGAGAATTTCTCTGTGAAATTGTGAAATCAAATATCTAATGCACTTCTAAAATACAACTGTTAGGCAGGCATAGAATAGACGCCCCCCCCCCCCCCCATTTTCAAAGGGGGGACTGACAGACCCTGAACAATTCCAAAACCTTGAGGCCCAGCAAGGTGGAGAGTCCTGTCTTCTGGACATACTGGAGCTACAATTTTACTTTCTGGATACACTGAGGTGGGGATTCTTCCTCAGAACATACTAGGGTAGCTCCTGCACTCAAGGCTTTTCTGAACACAGACTGCTTGTGGTTTTCATGGTTTGGAGTCTTATGCCTATCGCTCTCCTGTGCTGGAACCTAACACTGGTGGCTCTATAGGATTGAATTTTGGAGGGCAAACCTGCCTTTATGGTTCCACTGGGCATTGCCCTAGTGAAACCTCTCTATGATCCACCACCTGGATCCAGCACCCTAGAGCTCCAGTCAGCTCCATCCTTGAAACTCTAGGTAGAGATGTAGAAGAAATATCTACACCTGTGATGCGCATCTGTTTGAGAAAATCACAGTTTTCACCTAGTGAGAAATATACAAAGAATAGTCCCTCACTTTAAGGCCTTTAAAACACAGTTTGAGAAATAAGATGTCAAAGTAAAAAGTGTAAATCATAACTTAAATGTAATATCACTATAACGATGGAATAATTGTTTCAATGTCACATGCGATTAATTCAAAAGAATTGCCCAGAAAATTATCATTGTAGAAATTCAAAAGAAAATTGGTCTAAGAACATTAGAGAAGGTTTGGAGAGTAAGTAGGATCTGAGCTGAGTGACAAAGATTAGGTCATATTTGAACAGGGTTTAAATGTTCAGAGAGAACAGAGATTAGCCATAAAGTTTTTTAACAGCAACTTGATTGCCTAAGATAGAATTAGTAGATTTGATTTGAGGACAGAGAAGATTATCATTTTAAAAATAAATAAAAAGTTAAGTTAAATACTGGTTGCAGCATACTCATAGCATGGAAAATCTTTTGCATTTTTTTCTGTGACTGCTGTACATCCATTTGGTTGATTAATTAATAATTAATTTTCTCTTTTATTGAAGACTTAATGAAGAAAGTTTGGAAATTTTTAAAAATCATGTGGATAGAAGAGAATAACTTTATTTATTGGCTGCTATTATAACCATATAAAAGTGCTAGACAGTTTAAAGTCAAGTTTTACTAAGTCAAATAAAAATTTTTCAAACATTCTTATCTCACAATTCATGTAGAAATTAGTTGGCTCCCACATATCATTAATTACCAACTAGAAAAATTAAATTTAAAAAATATATTTCCAATAAGATGTAATGTTATTTAAAAAAAAAACAAAACTGCAAATTCTTGACAGAAAACTTTTCTAAAACATAATTGAAGGACAAAAAGATGTGAAAAACTAAAAATATATAGCATGTTGATTAATGATAAAGCTGCCATTTCTATCCAAATTAACCTATAATTTCCATACAATTACAATAAAAATAACACATTATTTTTCTTAGGACTTGACAAGACATTCTTCAAATTCATATGAAAGAACAAAATGCCAAAAATAGTCAAGATAATGGCATAAGCAAAGATACGGGGTATGTACTCATAGCTATCAAGGCAGACGATATCAACAATCTAGTGAAGACAGTGTAGTTTGGCACTTTGGAGACAAACGGAGTAATGGACTCTGGATTAGAGTTGGAACCAGATTCTTACAGACGTGCAACTTGATAAGTGATAGCGGTACCATTGTAAATGCATGTGAAGTTAATAAATTATTCAATACATGGATGTTTCCCTTTCATAACAAAAATAAGTTCCAGAGTAATACTTTTCTAGGTAGAAGATTCCAATATGAAGCAGTTACTTTCTTCGGTGCTCTAAAAAATCACTCCATGCAAGGAGAAAAACAAGAGAAACACACACACACACACACACCCCTACACACCCTGCATCTTTGAGAAATTTAAAAGATAAAAATATATAGAAAGAGTGCCAGAAGCAATGACTATCAGGCAGTGTCATGGAACTATGTTAATAGAGAACATACACAACTACAGAATTTGGAAAGGGTTAGCAAAGCGTATTTTGCTAAGGGCCCAGATAAAGAGATACAGCTTGATAGAGAAAAGCAAAATCCCTGTCTTCGACCTTTGTAATAAAAGCATGCTGCATTGGGCAGACATCAGTTTTTCTAATGACTGCAGTTTCCAGAAGTAACTAGAACAGTGGATTGTAGAAAGTTGCTCCAAGATACCATGCTGTTATCTCAGCAATTCTTGCCCAGGTGTCACATCCCACTGATATGTCAGGGAATGGGGGGAGTAAGTGACATGTCTTCTGTTACTAAGAATAAAAACACACAAAAAATTGCAAATTATTTGTCTTTCCTTAAACAAGTATGGATTTTTTTAAATTTTTTATTAACATATATTGTATGATTTGTTTCAGGGGTAGAGGTCTGTGATTCATCAGTCTTACACAATTCACAGCACTCACTATAGCACATACCCTCCCCAATGTCTATCACCCAGTCACTCCCCCCCAAAACAAAACAAAACCAAAAAGGACAGATTTGAGATTATTTCTAGTCCTATTAATCCCTCACTGGATATCAGGTACGACTTTGGCTGCTATACTGCTTATGAGTTTTGACAGTCTGGTCTATCAGAGCAGAACCAGTGGATTGAAAACCCCTGCCCAGGGTTAGTGCTCCTTTTGTGTCAAACTTGTTAATGTCAGATGCCTTCCTAGTCAGAGACACAGATTTTGACAAAATTCTGCATCCATATATACCAAAATATATATTTTCCTCTAGGACCCCACCATAGAGGAGAAAACTGAGAAATTTCCCTCACAACAGTGCCTTTTTGCTTGGATGTCTGCTAGAAGAGGCTCAGTGGGGAAGCCAGGTCTCTGTGTCCCTATTACATTTCAAAAACACCCACAAACCAAAAATTAAAATTACTAAGGAAAGACTTTTTTTTTTTTTCTCCTCATCTTCTATTTCCACATTCGTGGCCTCAGGGCATTTCTCCTTGGGAGGAAAGAGGCAGCTGAAAAAAATCTACCAGCCAAAGAATCAGTTCTACAAAATATCTCTCTGTCATCACCTTAATTCCAGGAAAAACCATTCCTGCCTCTCAAACCAGCACTAGAGTCTGTAAGACACTGAATAGTGGGACACCCAGGGCTACACACCTGAAAGGAAACCTTTGTCTTCCCCTTAAAAAAAAAAAAAAAAAAGAGAGAGAGAGAGAATCAGGAATTCAGGAATGTTTTTATTACATCTCACACAGTCCCTTTGACTGGTTTATTGCTTACTCCTTTTCCATTGCTCTGTAAAGGATGGGAGGAATCCTGAGTGGTGAAGGCTGGTGGAAGCATTGATCTTTCATGTCCATTCTAAGTGGTTGCTTTATCTGACAAAATTACTTCCTTCTGGAGGAGAGGGTGTTTTATTCTCAATCTCCTTTTTGTCCTTAATCAGGAAGGTACTACTGGATTGAAGAACATTCTTTATCTACATAGAACTTTGTTTGCTTTTTCGTTTCCAACATTTGGTCTCATTTTATGATTTGATATTGGATGGAGAGTTTTTTATTTTATAAAGTGGTACCATTAGGATTCAACAGTGGTGCCATTCTCTTTTTAAAAAAAAATAGAATAGGTACATCTTTTTAAAAAGAAGACATCTAGTAAGATTATAGGTCGGGCATGCTATTTTCTAGTCTTTCCCATCTCATTTTTCAACCTATTCATTATATTGATCCCTTACTATGAAATAGGTCATAAACTGCAGTATGTGGGAAGATTTTTTTGGCTATTTAAAGTACTTAATATCTGGAAATTGAGAGAAATGTAAAAATATATATCCTTGTAAATTTAAGATCGTATGCAGAGAGTAGGTGGCAAAAATAATCACCCCAAATAGTGGTGGAGATCTAGATTTCAGAAATTTAGATTTACATTTCATCTGGTTGGGTAGGATCAGCAGATATCATCTGGAGGAGGATATACACAGATATAGGAATGATTTTTCATAAAAGAAAGGGATAAAAATCAAACTCAAGTTGATAAGGATCAGGAAACCAGTTCCAAATATAATCATGATAGAGTAAGAACATTGTAAATTAAAAATACATTGTATTCCTATCTCATCTCAAAGCTTAGGAAGGCACAACTTCACTGTGCCACACTTTATATTTTTCTCTCCGATATCGACATGACGCCTGATGCCAAGGGAGTCATCCTAATGAGTGAGAGAAAATGCAGGAGACTCTTAGAGCCCGACAGAGGGAAGCCACTGAACCAATGTGAGCAGCAGCTTCTTCTCAGGGGAGCAAAATAAATCTATTGGTTTCAATGACTGTATGTTATGTTTTACTATGTTAAAGCAGTGATTCTCAACTGTGGGGTGTGTGTGTGTGTGTGTGTGTGTGTGTGTAAGAGGGGAGGATTTTGCGTGCCAGAGGGCATCTGGCACTGTCTGGAGACATGTTAGACTGTCATGATGGAATACAGCCGGCGTCCAGTGAGTAGAGCCCAGCAATGTTGCTAAGCATCTTACAACAGTGAATAGGTCACCCCCCTCCAAACAAAGGAATATCTGGCTACAAATTTCAATAGTGTCAAGGTTGAGAAACTTCGACTTAAAGAATTATCCTAATCCAGTTATATAGTCTGTACATTCGTGTCTCCTACATAATTCATGTGACAAATCCTAATCTCCAAACTTGATGGCGTTAGGAGATGAGGACTGTGGGAAGTTTTAAAGCCCTCTGGAACTGGGTTAGTGCCCTATAAAAGAGACCCCACAGAGATCCCTTGCTTCTGCCACTGCCTGAGAACACAGCAAGAAGGTCCTATCTCCTAAAGAGGCAGAAGACCGTCACCTGCCACCACATGGAATCGTCCCCTGTCTTCAGCTTGAATGTACCAGCCTCCAGAACTGTGAGAAATAGGCTATAATTTTTTAGCCTATTTTTTTTATAAAATACCAGTTATTTTATATTTATTTTATATTTATACCAATATAAAATACCTATTTATAAAATACCAGTCTGTGGTATTTTGTTACAGCAGCATGAATGAGCGAAGACAACCAGTTAGCAAAACATCCCTAATTGATAATCATACCAATTCTCCATTATACCCACAGAGAATGACCAGTGTGTTTTCATGTTGTACTTTGTTTACCATGCCATGATACAATGGGTCCTTTCTATTCTGCGCGTTCATAGCTGTACTATTTCTAACACCTGCTGGTTGTACCACTGAAGTGTTATAAGGTTTGTAATTCTATGTTGTTGTTGTCTCACTTGAAGGCATGAACACCAGCAAGCTGCCCTGGGCTGTAAGCATCGTGCAGTGTCCAGCCTGCCCTGAGCAGTACTCAAAAGAAACTTACTAAATGAGGCCTTGATTCTGAATTTTTAGGAAATGAAAAATATGCATATTCTGAATGAGCCTTAGTCATAACATACATTTATTAGACTTTGATAAGAGAAATAATTTCCCTTGGTTGCATAGTTCATGGAGTAGTAAGTGATGCTTTTCCTCCTTCCAAGCTTACACAAAAGTAAAATTTTCCCATGGGACAGCTGGGTGGCTCAGTCAGTTAAGCATCTGCCTTCAGCTCAGGTCAGGATCGCAGGGACCCCCCCATCTGGCTCCCTGCTTAGCAGGAACTCTGCTTCTCCCTCTGCCTGCTGTTCTCCTTGCTCGTGCTTTCTCTCCTTCTCTCTCTCAAATAAATAAATAAAAATTAGAAGAAAAAAGAAACTAAAATATTCCCTGTATACCTATGGGTGAGTCAAAATACTTGAACATTTTCTGTTATTCTTCTATTGTTAATAGTGAATAAATTGAATAAAAGAACTAGTTCTGGCCAGACTTGATGCTGTTATAAAGTGGCATTATAACTCTAAAAAAATTAATATTTTATATATGCACTATCTTTAATATACTAGGTATTTTCTTAGAATACTTTTACAAAAGTGAGCAGTCAGGAGATGGGGAAAGTAGGAATTTTACGTTTTAATTAATCAGGATGAAAATTAGTTGAAACATGAAGATTGATATTTCACCATTTTAAAATAAAAGTATAAATATATTATCTAAATGCAATTCTATAAATTTAGTGATTATTTACTAGACTGTAATGTAATAAACAATAAACAATAATAATATATATTATAATTATAAAAATTAGGCTTTTTTGGGAATACTTTGTGGCAGACATTTTCTAAAGAGTCTGCACGTGTTATATTAGTTATACTATTTAATCCTCACACCATCCTTAAGATCATTGTCATCAATATCATGATAATGCCCAATTTTCAGAAAAGGAACTATACATGCAACTCACCTGACATAACACAAATAGTGATAGTCAGTATGCACACTCTTTTTACAACTGAATATTATGTGACATCAAAATAGATGAAACAGATAAAGCAGAAATAACCTGCTGGTGATCAGATGAAAAGAGAGGCCCGCAGAGGCACATGGCTTCCGGCTCAGAGCCTCAAGCCAAAACCACCTGCAATCTGGGTGCCATTTTTCCTGATAAAATGTGGCATTATTCTATTTCTATATATACACCAGTAGACAATAGTTCATTATAGTTCATTTATATATTACTAAGTACGTAATAAATACAAGCACTTTTGCATTTACTCATGTTAGTAGTTTGACATTTTAAGTCTGAAAAAAAATTATCAAAATGCTAAGAATTTTGAATTTGGATTCACCATGTCTGCATGGCAATTTTGACTCTCTCTTTCAGGAGCTAGGTGAGGCTATGACAATACTTCCCCTTCCTGAGATGGCTAATCTGTAAAATATGAAATTGACCCCTTCCTCAATTATCTGTATTATTTGTAGGTGAAGATTCTAGTTCATTGCCAGGGATAGATTTGTTGATCAAGAAATGTCCGCTACTTATTACTGTGCTTTCAATAAGTTAAGAAAAATGAATAAATATTAATGTTCAGTTTCAAAATGCCATTAATGCTACCATTACTGTATTCTACTTATGTCAAATTTTTACTATGTCAATAGCTCCCACTCATCAGGTTATGCGTTTAATTATGTGACCCATCATTTAACCCAGCACACATGTCAGAAATATCAGTGCATGGGGCACCTGGGTGGCTCAGTGGGTTAAAGCCTCTGCCTTCGGCTCAGGTCATGATTTCAGGGTCCTGGAATCAAGCCCCGCGTTGGGCTCTCTGCTCAGCAGGGAGCCTGCTTCCCCCACTTCTCTCTCTGCCTGCCTCTCTGCCTACTTGTGATCTTCGTCTGTCAAATAAATAAATAAAATCTTAAAAAAAAAAAAAAGAAATATCAGTGCACTTATGAAAGTATTTACCAAATTCAGGGCTCATCTGCAGCTGAGCATAGTGACTTTGAAAGAGAAAATGTAATCTTGAGATGTTTATATTATTAATATTTGTATTATAGTTCTCAAGATCATTAGGATTTTTATTTTCAAAAGAAATTTAGATCTTTCAAGCTGTATTCCATGTAATGCAGGTTTTCTGTATGTTTTGGATGAGAAAATTACATAAAAACAAAATGCATAATAATCTTAAAAAATTAATTATTTTAAGGTAGGAATATATTGCATGAAATAATCTTACAAAGTTGATTGTACCTTATTTACTCTAATGTAGACTACAGGGTAATTAGGTTAGATAAATATACTAACTTTTGTAATTTAAATATGTGACTAATAAGGCAAACTCATAGGTTTAATTGCATTAAAGGTCAATGAGCTTTGCTCTGCTCCATGGAAACAGGCTGCGCTCCAACCACTAGCTAGCTTCCTCACAAATGAATGAAAATAACCATAAAGAATTGTAAGATACTGAAGCATTTAGTCAAAGTTCATCACCACAGTTAGTCTTTTGAATTGTAAGCTATTATATCATCAAAATAATACACGAAACTTAGAAATTTCAAGTAAATAAAAATAAATTTAAAATGTTTCAGTTGGTTTTTACTAGAGTGCCTATAAAAGATTTACTTCTGAAACTACTGATATTGACCAATTGAATTTAAATAAAAGAAAAAAATTACTTTTGTATACGATTCCATTAATAGATATAGAGCTCCTTATTTCACATGTTATGAAATGCGGACAACTCTACCTAGCATTCAAAGTCCACTCTGAACTGATTTCCTACATTTCAAAGCCTTTTCTCTCATTATTCCTATTGTGTTTCATTCATGACCATTCCTGAATGATCATGTGTTTTTATTCTTTATTTGACCTTCTTGTCTTGTCACTCTCCTTACCCATTGCAGTTCATGACCTTTTTTTTTTTTTTTTTTAATGCATAGCCAATAAAAACCTTTGTCAGTAAAAAATATATAAATGCAATGGGACTATACTTTAAAAATACTGTTATGTAAATTAATGTAACTGGCTCCTTAGAATAATCCAGTGCATTAAGTAGCATGATTAGAGTACACTAATTTTAAGGATGAAGAAATTTAAATGCAATGATACTAATTGATTTTATCACACTCCATAGCTAATAATAGGATGCCCACGGTCACCATGACTCTATTTCTGTGCTTTCAAAATGTCACACTTGACTGCTAAATGGTCTTTACAACAGCTGGGACTTGTTACATCTTTTCTATGGCATAAGAATTCTGCATCTTGTCTGTCAAGTTATCTATGCCCCATGTGTGATTTCTCTTGGAAACAGGAATGAAGAGTATCCTCTTGAAGACCTTCTATTAGATTCTCCTAAGTGATATAGAACATCCAGCCAAGAAAAGACTCTTGACTTAACACTAGCTAGTTTTCTCTACTTATAAAAATTTCCTTGTATGCCAAGAAGTTGTTCTGTCACCTATACCAACTCTCTTCATGCAGTTGAATCGTTTTAAGTTCAATAAAATTTTATTTCCTTCATTGAATTCTGAACCTTCTCAATCAAACTACTCACATTACAGGAGTCAGCACGATATTTAGAGGGTTTTTTCACTGATTCTTTTCTATGAACCCTTTATTCTATGTTTTAATATAGCTTTAGAAAGAGAAAATAAGTTAAATAAATCTGGAAAGTAGCAATTCTTCATAAAAGGACAAAAATATGAAGGACAGAAATGTAAAAATTAAAGTTATAACAAAATTTAAAAACGTGACATCTTTTATGCTTGTTCTAAATTTAACACGTAAGCAAAATGTTATAAAATTAAAGATGAGATGCCTGTTCATGTCTTCTGCCCATTTGCTGATTGAATTGTTTGTTCTTTGGATGTTGAGTTTTATAAGTTCTTTATAAATTTTGGATACTAACCCTTTATCTGATATGTCATTTGCAAATATCTTCTCCCAGTCTGTCAGTTATCTTTTGGTTTTGTTGACTGTTTCCTTTGCTGTGCAAAATTTTTTTTATCTTGATGAAGCCCCAATAGTTCATTTTTGCCCTTGCTTCCCTTGCCTTTGGCGATGTTTCTAAGAAGTTGCTGCAGCTGAGGTTGAAGAGGTTGCTACCTGTGTTCTTCTAAAGGATTTTGATGAATTCCCGTCTCACATTGAGGTCTTTCATCCATTTTAAGTTCATTTTGTGTATGGCATAAGAGAATGATTTAGTTTCATTCTTCTGCATGTGGTTGTCCGGTCTTCCCAGCACCATTTTTGAAGACTGTCTTTTTTGCATTGGATGTTCTTTCTTGCTTTGTCAAAGATTAATTGATCATAGAGCTGAGAGGCTATTTCTGGGTCTATTATGCTCCATTGATCTATGTGTCTGTTTTTGTGCCAATACCATACTGTCTTGATGACTTCAGCTTTGTAATATAGCTTGAAGTCAGGCATTGTGATGTGCCTAGCTTTGGTTTTCTTTTTCAACATTCCTCTGGGAATTTGGGGTCTTTTCTGGTTGCACACAAATTTTAGGATTGTTTGTTCCAACTATGTGAGTAATGTCAGTGGTATTTGGATAGGGATTGCATTGAAAGTGTAAATTGGGGACGCCTGGCTGGCTCAGTTGGTTAAGCAGCTGACTTCGGCTCAGGTCATGATCCCAGCGTCCTGGGATAGAGTCCCGCATCAGGCTCCTTGCTCGGCAGGGAGCCTGCTTCTCCCTCTGCCTCTGCCTGCCATTCTATCTGCCTGTGCTCACGCTCTCTCTCTAACAAATTAAAAAAAAAAAAAAGAAAGAAAAAGAAAGTGTAAATTGCTCTGGGCAGCATAGACTTTTTTTTTTAAAGATTTTATTTATTTATTTGACAGACAGAGATCACAAGTAGACAGAGAAGCAAGCAGAGAGAGAGAGGGAAACAGGCTCCCTGCTGAGCAGAGAGCCTGATGTGGGACTCGATCCCAGGACCCTGAGATCATGACCTGAGCCAAAGGCAGTGGCTTAACCCACTGAACCACCCAGGCGCCCCCAGCATAGACATTTTAATGATGTTTATTCTTCCAATCCATGAGCATAGAATGTTTTTCCATCTCTTTATTTACATAGCCAACAGGATCCATCTCAACTCTTCACAATAATTTTTCTGACTTCATCTTCTATTATATAACTTCTGCTTCACATTAACTCCCAGACCCACATATACAAGATTCTTTATTATTATTATTATTTCAATGCACCAAGTCCTTTCCCATATATAGACTTCATACATCTTTTTTTCACACACATGCAGTTCTCTTATCCCAGCTCCTCAAAATTCTAGTTCAATCATACAAGACTTTGTTACATTATGCTAGGTAGGCTCATTTCAGAAATTATATGAACGGAAAGAAAATTTTATTTGATTGGGCAAAAAAAATCTATGCTATAGGCATTTCTAAAATTGTTCCCATAATTAAATATTAGGTAATCAGTTATGAAAATAGAAATATGCCCCTGTGGTTAAGGAATTTTCAGTTAGAGAGATATTAAAATCAGTTAAGTGATGGTCTATATCATAAACTCCTCGTGAGCCTACAGAGCCGGCATTCATATATATATCCCAATGCTAGGTACACATATATATTAGATAACACTGGAGTGGTGTTAAACTCCAATCTGGTTTATATATTTCTACAAAGTGCCAGGGAGTTTGGTAGTACTTATTTGTTTGACATACTAACCATGGTAAAATTATCTGATCAAATTTTCTAAGAAAGTAATCCGTGTCTTCCCACATCCATCTGAAGGGTATTTTTTCTTTATCATGGCTCATAAAGTTAACTGTACCTTAAGATGACACTAAATGGTTTGATATTTTATATCTATCTATCTGTCTATCATCTATCTATATCTATATCTATATTTCCTAAATGTGCCTGATAACTTTTGTTTATTTGACTTCTACCATAAGACAACTGGTACATGTCCTTACAATTTAAGTCTTAACAAGTGCAGAATCACTTTAGAAATCATTCACTGCATAGAATAGATAAATAAAATGGTAATTTACATGATTATGTAAAACATAGCATAGTTCATTTGCAAAATAACTGTTGATGAACCTCTTAGTTCAGGTTAGATAATATTAAACAACACAATTTTCCTCAGTGAACTCATTACAATAGATTGAATTTATAAACTACTTAGTGATGCCTATTAAATCAGAAAATCTGACTGTTCAAGCCTGATCATGTTCAAACACAGTTGCTTCCTAACTGGAGAAACATAATGCAATTGCATGGGCTCAGAGGGGAACTAGAAATAAGTG
Source organism: Lontra canadensis (assembly GCF_010015895.1). Classification (NCBI taxonomy): domain Eukaryota; kingdom Metazoa; phylum Chordata; class Mammalia; order Carnivora; family Mustelidae; genus Lontra; species Lontra canadensis. The sequence continues at coordinate 4,325,029 of NW_022631058.1, read as the reverse complement.
TTGGTTCTTTATATAAAAGACAGTATGTTCTCATTCATGAAAACCAAAAGAAGGAAACAATGTTACACTTAACTCTCTGAAAACGGATTCCAAAAAGTTAAAATATCTACTATCATTTTTACTTTATTTTATATATCACTTTGTGCATCTTATATCATTTTAAAAATCAAAAATTTTAGATAGGCTATGGGCGTAGACTTTGTAGGAACATTATAGGGCTTAAAACTATGGCACTGCTCTATGACTTCACAAATTCTCTGGACCTCAGATTTCTCGACGGTGATACGTAGAAAACAATAATACAAATACTGAGTTTGCATTAAGTAATATATGCAAGAGTTTAGAGCAATATCAGATCCAAAAACACTCAACAATGTTAGCTGTTATTGTTTACTTCCCTAGGTCTAGCTAACATAATCTCATGCTTCCCCTAAGATTTTGATGAATTTTTAATTTCATTTTATAGATGAATCAACTAAGCTGTAAACAGTTTAACTAACTTGCCTATGGTCATTTGACTGGTAATTTTTAGATTCAATGATTCGAGCGTAAGAATTTCAATTTAGAAAGTCATCTTCCAATTTAGTGCAACAGTGAATAGTCTGCTGATGTAGTGTAGCTGTCCAAACAAACACTAGAACAAAAATTTAAACAGGTTAAAAAGAAGTTAATAGTGAAGGTGACACTTAAATTTGAACTCAAAGGAGAGTTAAGAATTTTTTCTAGAGGGGAGCCTGGGTGGCTCAGTGGGTTAAAGCCTCTGCCTTCAGCTCAGGTCGTGCTCCCAGGGTCCTGGGATCGAGCCCCGCCCACGTCGGGCTCCTTGCTCGGCAGGGAGCCTGCTTCCCTTCCTCTCTCTTTGCCTGCCTCTCTGCCTACTTGTGATCTCTGTCAAATAAATAAATAAAATCTTAAAAAAAAAAAAGAATTTTTTCTGGAAGACTAGATAACAATAGTTTCCTCAAAGAAAGACCTTAAGACGATACCTATCATTCATTGAGGCAACACTAAAAAATTCACAAGTGACAGAGAATAGTCACAAAATAGTCACAAGTGACAGAGTCTATGCACCAAAAATGTTGGTCTAGATAGAGGCCAAGCTATAGAGTCTTATAAACCATATATATTTAAATGTAAGGACTCCCCACATACACTGTAATTCATATGTCCTTATAAATTTTGGCTTGTAGATTTATTTCAAATTTTTTTTAGATCTCATAGCTCAACTAGAATGGAAGCTCTGTGAAGGTTAGACCATACTTCTTTCTATATCTTTCATAGCACTTAGCACTGTGTCAACCAGTGTAATAATACATTTTTTCACTTACTGATTTTTCATTGTTTACTCTGTCAAAAAACAAGCCAACAGGCTCAAAATGTAGTGACTTACCCTAAGCTCTATGTCACCAAGTTGAGACTTAGCTATAATTTCAGCTGTCCCAGAAATGGAATCTTAAATCAATAAGGAGTCACCTGATCAGCACTAGTTATATAATCTGCCGACAGACACCTGCCATCCCCTAAATGAAAGTAACCTTGGAATAACCAACCTTCTTTTGTCCAGTATAACTTCCTTCTTCCTATACAAATCTTTCATCTCATACAGCTCTTTGGAGCTCCTTTCTATCTCCTAGACTGGATGCTACCCAATTTGAGTCAATTGTTCAAACTCTTAAATTCTTTAATGTCCCTCTGTTTATCTTTAAACAGTTCTGGTGTCAGAAAAGGAGAGTGAAGGAAACCCTAATGACCCCTAGCTAGGATCAACAAATAATCATCCCCTTAAGCTCACAGTTTTCTCCCTGCCTCTGGAGGTGGTATGTAAGTACCCTCTTACATCCTAGCTCTATCCTTTTTGCATTATGAGCTCTCAGAATTTATTTGAGCATTTCTTTTTCTAGACTGGGTTTGGAAACATTGGAGTTAGACTGGATCTTACTTAAAGACCAGACTTGGTCCAGCTCAGACTTAGACCAACTTGGAAACCAGACTGACCCAAATTAGACTGGACTGGGTCTACTGCAAAGCATCAGGATAATAAAATTTTGTTTTGAGCCTAAACAAGCAAGTTAACCTTATTAGAAATAATCTTGAATTACAGTGGCTGCAGTGAAGAATTAATCTAGATAAATTTATTCATTTATGAGATGCCCTAGAGGAAAAAGATCTCAGCCAAACATCTGTCACCATAAACAGTAAAGGGAAAATTCTTTTTCCTCCTCTACAATTTCTGGTGACCCTAATGAGACCCAATAGCCCACCCCATTCACTTCAAAGCCTAAAGATGGAATCCTCAGAAAGTGACATAAGGTGGCAATGGGTGAGAATTCTTATAAAAATCAGTGCCCCTGGATATCTGTCTCTGGTGCCTAGGTGAGAAAATAAGGTAAAATACTACCTTTCCTTTCCGGTGCCTGTCCCAAATCCAGATTGGCAGACAAAAAACATTTGTAACAAGCAGATCTTTGAACTATCTCATGAATTTCTGTTTTGGTACCTAATAGTTGTTGAGACTTCTTCTCTCAGGGACAGCTATTGCCCTCATGTTTGTCTCATTTCGTGTCCTGAGAACTTCGCTTTGCAACTGTCAGACTGGAAGCCTTCAAATATGGCCAGACAAAAATGTGAATTTCTGAACATTTGCCACTAGATATGGCTGAACAGAAATGTAGGTTGCACTCTATTTACAGCTAGGGTTCTACGGACTGTTCTTGTAGGGGACTTGTCTAAGTCATTTTTTTTCTTTTGTTTATCTTTGGGAGTGGCTCTGGATCTGGGGAGAGTAGTATCTTTTTGCGCTTTTTTGGGGGGATGCCTCTTACATCCATGGAGTTATTCGATGGTGCCTGGAATATTCTACTGTTTGTCTCAGTTGAAACCTGACAAAATATTTAAAAAAAAATTAAGTAGCTGTATTGTCAGAAGTTAGTCAACTTAAAAGTTGATATTCAGAGCCTTATAGGAAGTTTTTATAAGCCCTTCTCCCTAAGCTAAAGTGAAACTATGTACCCAAAGGCAAAGAAAAATATTCTTAAGACTTTATGGAAGAATTTACTAAAACATTCCAAAGATACACAGTTTTTACTCTAGAACATAAAAATCTTTTGATTTCTATCTTAGCTAAAGTTCTTCTTCCCAAATTAAAGTTAATGTAGTTAGATAGGTGGGTGAGTTTTGAAAGATTTGTAACCAAAATCTTTGAGGAATTAAAAACAACCAATTTGTCTTATAAATTGAATGTTTACAAGAACAGAAATGCAGGTCTAGAAATAGTTCAAAACCTACCTATCCTTTTTACCAATCCCTAAACCTCCCCTGCCCATGTCTAAAGGCTTGCAGATACTATGAAAGATCTGGACTTAGGGAGGGAAAAAAAGTCCTTTTGGTAGAATTTGCATTCTTTTTCTGTGCCTTTTGGGATGTTAGTATTCTCCCTGTCTTCTCTAGAATCTAAGGTAATTTTTATCAGAAAGAGAGGGGAAAGACAGGAAGATTATTTTGAAAACTAGACCCACAAAAAATCTGAAAAGTCTCTTTCACAATGATTAGTAAAAAGCTATTTAAGCAGGTAATCTTTTTTTTTTTTCAAGATTTTATTTATTTATTTGACAGAGAGAGATCACAAGTAGGCAGAGAGGCAGGCAGAGAGAGAGGGGGAAGCAGGCTCCCTGCTGAGGAGGGAGCCTGATGTGGGGCTCGATTCCAGGACCATGAGATTATTACCTGAGCCGAAAGCAGAGGCTTAACCCACTGAGCCACCCAGGCTCCCCCGAGCAGGTAATCTTAACTCACTCCATTTGCCAGAAATGTAATTTGGATCTAACTATTCTTTTATAAATTAGTGAGTTTTGTATATTCATACCTGTCTCATAGCCAAATCTTTTTAAACAAGAGTCATAAGATCTCTTTATATCTGTCTATATATTTATGTTATATCTATGTAGTTATGGCATAGATGTGTGATTGATTCTTTTTCCACTTCTGATGGTATTGCCAAAATCTATTAGTAAAGAACTCTATTAATTAGCTTAAAGACAAACAGGTCTACTCCCAGAAATGTAAGGGGGGAAGGTTTTTCAATTTTACATGATCTAGTGAATCTTCAGTAAATAAAGGTAACTAAAGTTTGTTGACTTAATTAAATCAAGTTTGTCTTCAGAGTTATCAGCATTAAATATAAGACTTACATTCTACCTCGATTTACTAAAAGTCAGATATCTCTGTTACAGAATTTGTCAGCAAGGGAAAAAACTTACAATGATCCTTAGCTGTTTGATGGCTCGTGAAATTGCCATAATTATTGAGAACAAGGATATTAAATAGATGTAGGTAGGATTTTTTTAAAATAAACTTTGCAACAATAACTGTATTGGATGGTATATCTACTTAAAAATGGTTCCAAGATATTCTTGGTGACTTGAAACCTTCAAATAACACTGAGATGAATTAAATGATCTAGATATTCATCAAATATCCAGATAAAATGCTGAAACATTAACTATTGAACATAGGTTTATTCACCTTAGGCTTACATTTACAGAAGAACTAAAGATACTTGGATCTATTAATAAACGTGTTTTGCTTTTTGAAAATTGACTTTGAAGAAGTATATGCTTCTAAAAATTATGAAACATATGTATAAATTTGCCAATTTGTAACAAAGTTCACAGTTGTTTCCTTCTCAGTTTTCACAAGAATTAGGAATCTAAGAGTTAAGGATTCTAATATCTGTAATTAAGACTACTTAGAAATAATAAGGGTGAAAGGACACTACTATGCATAAAAAGCAGGTAAGGAAAGTAAAATAAACAGTTTCAGAATAAGAAAGAGGAGAAACATAAAAGCCTTTCATTTGGTACAGCTCCTCCAAGTTCCTTTCTGTCTACTAGACTGGATTATGCCCAATTAGAATTCATTCTTAATCAAATAAATTTAAAATGTTTAATATGCTTCAGTGTATCTTTTTATCTTTCAGTGTATCTTTCCCAGTGTTTCTCTTTTAAGCACTGCATGAAGACTTTTACATGTTTACCTGTGTTATTTTTTATTACTTTCCTCAAGAACAGGGAATATGATATTAATTCTATACATGGGGGAACCAGAGTTAATGGACATTTGTGTAACTTGCAAGATCCCTAAGACTGGGAAGTCAAGGTGTTTGAATGCAGGCATTTGCCTTTCTAGCTGCATACTAACATGTGATTAAAGGGTAAAAGGCAAAGAGCTAGTCAGTAAATATTTAATCACTTTCTGGTTAACTTTCTCTAATTAAAAAAAAAAAAACCTAGTGCAGTAAAGTCAAAGATTTTTTTTTTAATTTATTTATTTGACAGACAGAGATCACAAGCAGGCAGAGAGGCAGACAGAGAGAGAAGGAGGGGAAGCAGACTCCCCGCTGAGCAGAGAGCCGGATGCCGCTGGGCTCAATTCCAGGACCCTGAGATCATGACCTGAGCCAAAGACAAAGGCTTTAATCCACTGAGCCACTCAGGTGCCCCAAAGATTCTTTTTTTTTTTTTTAATTAATAAAGTAAAAAATTAGGATCATTAGATTAACAAACTCAAGGATCCTAACTGGGGGAAAAAAAAAGTTAGCAGTTGATGTAAAAAAATGCATATATTTGGCATATTTGTGTATTCTACATCTGTAAGAAGCAGTATAACGCAGTAGCTGGGGACATATTTTTAAGCTAGACTAACTTGTTTCAAATTAGGTCACCATTTATTAGCTCTGTTGCCAGGGAAATCTAACATTTCCTGCCTACATGTCTTCATGTATAAATGGGGAGGATTGAGCATTCAGAGCAGACTTTGATTTATAAACAGGACTATGAAAGTCTTTGAGGTAATGATGATGATGATGGTGGTGATGGTGGTGATGGAGCTCACATGTATTCTGAAACATCTAACTTGTTATGTGTATATTTTAGCCAATATTGTTCCAATGTTCATCCTAGAAAAATGGATATAATGAGTTTCTATGAAGCCATACCAAAGATTATTAGCCATGAAGTGATGTGGTACACATTCTTCTAAGCATAAGGAAAGATACTTCTTAGAGGAGAGGGTGGAATGGGAGAGAAGAGATAAATAGACGACCAGAGTTCCAGATTACTCATGACTTGACAGGTAATGGCCAATAAAATTAAAGCCACCACAAAAACAGAACAGTTGAAACTCTGCAAGGTAAACACAAATATTTTTGCTTCTTGAGGGCCTAGTGTTTTCCCAAGATCTCCAAGCTTGAGAACAAGCCATAGAATAACATTTTTTCATAATCTGGTTTTGCAGTTTAAAAAAAAAAAAAAAATCCTTTGGTCCTGTTTTTCTATCTCCATCCTGATTTGAATCCCATTGTTTCCCTGGCTGGACTGCTCCATGTTTGGGGTTTCTTTCTTGCCTTTACATAACAGCATGTAAAAAACCTGTTTCTCATGATTGCCCCCTCCTTTTTTACACCCTCTGTGCTTGTGACTAAGAGGCATCCTTAACCCACTCCGAATCCCATGTCACCACCCTTGAGATGTGTTTTTCCCTTAGATCTCGTCAATCTGGAATGGGAAGAAGTTTGGAGAATTATTGAAGGAAAAACATCAAAATAGCAAAGTTTGGATTATTTCATATAATGTAGCATTCTGTCAGATAATTCCATAAATCAAAACAACATAGCTAAGTGAATTATTAGAAAATAAAATGACTATACATTTAAAAACAAGCAAGATAAAAAAATGAACATCACTGACACTCCATCATGCCATCCATATGCTCGCTTCTGATAAACATACCTTCTCCATTTATTTCCTTGATTCCATTATTTTTCACTTAAATCATTGTTCTTTTACAATGAATGATGATAAAATAGTGATATAATTATTCTTTCTTTACTTTATATATATACATATATATGACTTCATATACATTGTTTACTTATATTAAAACAGTATATATATGTGTGTGTGTGTGTGTATATATATATATGGCTACAAAATATTCCTCTAAATATAGCAAAGTCTTCATAACAAGTATATAAATGTCATATTTTAAGTTTCACTGAGTACAGATCAATTGATAATTTTCATTAAATATTGTACTTAATTTCCAAATATTTGATATCTTCTAATTACCTTTTAATGCTATCCATCTTAACTTCACATTGGTAAAGTAATATATTCTTGCTTCATTTCCAGCATATTTCTATTTTGGTAAATAGAATTTGGGCCCCATGTAGTGGAAGTGTTGACAACATTGGCTCCACCTTTGGACATCCATCTTGCTCATGCCCACACAATGACCTCCCTCAGGCCTATGTGGTCCAGGACCCATGTATGCCTTGACCAGAATGCTGGAAGGCTTACTCTGATCTTCCCTAAAATGGCACACACTAAAGTGTGTGGCCTTCCCTAAAGTCCCCACTTTAGATAACTAGTAAAGGAGACCCATGCACAGAAGGGTCCACTTTAGGTAACCAGTAGAGATGACCAGCACCCAGAAGGTACCACCTCAAGCGTTTCAAAGAAAGTTGCATAACAATGCACATCAACCCTAAATATATTTTTTCTAAAGTTTAATAAGTTTTATTGCCTTTATGTTTTTTCTTATATATTAATTTGTAAAAACAATTCTAAAATTACCTCTTATTGCTAGATGTATTGGATGTGTACAAATATAAATATAGATGTAGATATAAGAATAAAAGATCTTATTTCTTTTGAGTTATTTTCTTTCAATTTATCCCCCACATTTTACCATTAATATTTTAAACATAAATAAAAGTTGAAATAACTGCCCAGTAAATAGACATATTCCAACAACTTAAATTCCATAATTATTAGTTTTTTTTCGTAATTTTTATTGCACACAAACCCTTCTATGTAGCCATTATTAATATGCCTTATTAAGTTTCAGACAACTAGATGCCTCACTCCAAAATTCCCTGAGCCCTCATATTATTAACTAGAATTTAATATTTCTTTATAGTTTTTTAGGTAACATACAGTGAAATGCATAAATTTAAAATATATGAAATTAATATTTCTACTAATAAATACCACAACTTGCTTACCCATTTTTGTGTTGGTGGACACTGGCTGTTTCTAGGTTAGAGTTATTATAAGGAAACTATTATAAAGATTACTGTATGTATTACTTTGTGGACATCTTTATTAATTTCTCTTGGATAAGTTCCTAGGATTAGAATCACTGGTTTAGAATATATGTATATTAAACTTTATTTTTTAAAAATTGGGAAAGTTGTATAAACTCACATATTCAGATCTTTCTATTTTTCACTTTCTCCTGCAGAAGCACATGCATAAATGTACACAACACATGCACAAACACACATATAGATACAGATTTTAAAATGAACAGCTATTAACAGGACTCTCAAATGGAATGCTGCAATCCATCACAATTTTTCTTCTTTCCTGGAACTCGGCACTGTTTCCACTCTCTGCAAAGCACTAAATTTTACTTTAGGTCCCTTATTGCCATGTTTTATACCCTGATCCTATGTTTTCCCCCAGAGTAGAATAACCCTGCTTTTTGAAAATGAAACTTCTCTATTTGATATTTGTACATTTCTTAGAAATACGATGCTTTGATCTCTCATCACTTAAACATATTGATTTTTCTAATGATTTCCTGTCATCTCCCATCTTACTTTCTAAACTACTCCTACCTCCCCTATGACTTTCTTTCTTAGAGTGCTTAATCTATCCATTTTCAAAGATACGGAGAAAAGAGCTCTTCTCAGTAGGTTTATTTTCCTTCAACATTGAGTGTATTATTACTGCATATTGATTGTTTCAGAGAGAGTACCACAGTGCATATGTATATATATAAAAAAAAATCTACACCTAAAAGATTTGAGAGTGCTTAGACAAATATAATATGAAACAAAATAATTAAAAATAAAAATGGAGCTTAAACAATCAAAAAAGTACATAAGTAATAAGTGTTAGCAGTCTGGCTCTTATTTTGCTAAGTGTCTGCTGGAAATTAAAGCAGAACTGGGAAATAAACAGAGAAATGTAACTATCTAACACAACAGAGAGGGGCACCTGGGAGGCTCAGAGGGTTAAGCCTCTGCCTTCTGCTCAAGTCATGATCTCAGGGTCCTGGGATCTGGCCCACATCAGGCTTTCTGCTCAATGGAGAACCTGCTTCCCCCTCTTATCTCTGCCTGTCTCTCTGCCTACTTGTGATCTCTCTCTCTGTGTCAAATAAATTAAAAAAAAAAAAAAGATTTTATTTATTTATTTGACAGAGATCACAAGTAGGCAGAGAGGCAGGCAGAGATAGGAGGGGAAAGCAGGCTTCCTGCTGAGCAGAGAGCCCTATGCGGGTCTCAATCTGAGTCCTGAGGACCCTGAGATCATGACCATGAGATCATGACCTGAGCCGAAGGCAGAGTCTTAACCCACTGAGACACCCAGGCACCCAATAAATAAAATCTTTTAAAACAACAACAACAGAGGAAACTTTCTATTCATTTATCTACAAAGAGAAACATTTGTGATACAAGTGTTTACTATGCAGTTATTTATTTTTGTTGGATGAAGTGCCACAGATCCCATTTGAGATCCTTAAGGTAAGAGGATGGTATTCTTATTCAGTTATCAACAGCTTTCACTCAAGACTTGATTTTGCTGTAAGGAGAATTAGCCCATGTGTGGGCAACAGAGAGCTTTACATGTAGAGTTGATAGTTTCCCTATAAAATACATCAGAATCTTGTCAATTACCTGGACAAGCCCTAAATTCTCTGATATTCACCAAACAAGAAGAAATTTAACATGAAAACATCCATGAAATATAAGCAACTGAAATCCTCCTTACTTTACAGAAGTCAGTATAGGTCCTCTTTTTAGTCTTAGGACACTTTGATGGACCTGCTGGGAAGTTTTAGCAGTCACAATGAGTCCCACACAAGTGACTGTTTTGACATTGGGAGGGGGCACATGAGAATGTTAAAGTATGTGTTGAATAATAATTCTTCAAAAATAGACTTTTACATGCTCATAATATCATGGAGTTGTGACGTTGAGAAAAACAACCAGTGGATTCATCTGTGTCTTAAAATTACTCCTGGTCATAGGTAGCACGAATGTTCATAAAAATAGAAAACATTCCAAATATTTCAAAATTTGAAAACTTCCACAACCACAAATATTGCAAATAAAATATACTAAATGCTCTCTAAATTTCAGGCACAATTATCACCAGTAGAACAAGCAAAACTTCTAGCTACTTTTATTAACAGAACTTCTTTAGGAGGAAAGGCACTACTGTAATCCTTTAATAATGCACAGGTAGTTAAAGAGTTTTAAACAAATCAATATTTGAAAGAAAAAAAACACACAATTCTAATGAAAACCCACCAAAGAAAAAGGGACACGATGCAGCATCCTCTTTTTCCCATTAATTGGGTTCATGAAAGAATCTAATATTAGCTCCTTCTCTTCCCCCATTTATTTTTAGTTCATCACAGAAAGTTTGGTATAGACTATTTTTTCCCAAAATGTTTCAAGTACAGAATTCCTCCACATATTCTTTATATGTAGTATCTCTAATAGACCTATTCTAAATCTATAATGTTAAATGAGGCCTATTCTTCACTGCCCATTTCCTGCATCCCCTTAGGTAATGGATTCAGTAAATGTCTAAACAGAGACAGCAACCAGTGTACATTCAGCATTCTGCCTTAAGGTGCTCTGATTTAAAACTCAGTTTGTAGGAAATCCTATCACCTCTAAAAGGGAGCACATACAGAATAAAGAAAACAATTCTTCTATTCATGTCTAGTTTCCTGTAAAGAGAGTTTACACTAATAAGGTACTTCAACAGAAAAGTAAGAGAAGCAGGGGTAATTTAGATGAGAACAGAGTTTCTAAATAGTCCAAACTTATTTCCTGATGGCAATGTAATATGAATTTATACAATCAAGACATTTCAAAACTATGTTCCTAAAAGTTGAATCCATAGAAAAGTTCTGGTAAAATTCTAAAATAACCTAATTATTCCTTGAGAATTGTAAATGTCAGTTTTGTAGAAGTGGGTGGAAAAAATGCACATCTATGGTTTATGTGCCTGCATATTATGTTTTAATGTATTCTCAAATTAATAGTATGTCTCAGAAGAGTTTATTTAAAGCTAATCTTAAAAGTATTCACTCATAATTGTATAAATATCAACTTAAAAAATTCATTACAATAAAATCAGAAGTAAAAAAATAATAAAGGATTAATAACTAAAATGGTTGCTGTTACATATCTTTTAACAAGGTAGTTTAAAATTAGAAATATCACTGTAATTGCAGGAATAAAATATCAGCTTTCTCATCCTATCTTTGTACATAAACTTCATTGCCTATGGCTGCTAATTACTGAGTCATGAGAAAAAGAAATCAAACTGGGAAGTCAGTGATTCTGAACACATCAATTTTCCTATGTCTCTTTTCCTTAATTAGCTAAAAACTTTTCATGTTGTTGCTTGCACTATCTAAGTATTTTCTTAAGGTTCCACTTTACTCTGAGGATATCATACTGACAACTCCACTATATGGCAGTTTAGGAGAGGAAAAAAGTGCAAGAAAAATTACAATAACTACAAGACCTAAATAGAGAGAGCCAGGTGATAGATAAATAGATACAAAGATGGATATCATTATATATCAATTTATATATCATTATATATATATACATATATATATGAAATCTTTGAAAAATACAGTTTATATCAGAGCAAAATGCAGTATATATTGAAGGAAACTTTTAATTTATTGTTCTCTCATTTGATGTTGTCATTTCTATCTAATCAACCAAAACTGATTTTAACGTAACTGTAATCACTCTGAGAGATGAGAAATAATTTTCAGAAACTCAATGGACCTGGATATACATCTTCATTATTTGTGACTAAAAAGCATATTGATATTCTCACATCATCTATAGATTTGCTCTTGTTAGCAATTGTTACAGACACCTTGTAATCAATGCAAATAAAACCATCATTATTTCAAATAAAATTTTGTTTTTATAATTGTGAATCTGTGTCATTTCTACAATGTCATGCACACACATAAAAATATACATGTAGTTACATAAAAATGGGAATAAAGGAATATTATGCATACATACACATATGCTAACTTACATATTAATTTACATGTGTACTAAAAAAACAACATTAAATATGGGATGCACGTATCTTTTCAAATTAGTGTTTTCTTTTTCTTTGATCATATGAAATTTCTATCTTTAATTTTTTAAGGAACCTCCATTTTTCCATTTTGCCCTTAAAAAAAACAGGATCTTACCTTTGTGACAACATGGATGGACTCAGAAGTATCATGTTACATGAACTGTCAGGCAGAAAAAGACAAATATCATTAGCATGTGAAATCTAAAAAACAAAATAAATGAACAAATAAACAAAAAACAGAAACAGACTCATACGTACAGAGAACAAACTGATGGTTGCCAGAAGGAAGGTGGTTGGGAGAATACCTGAAGGGAATTAAGAGGTACGAACTTCCAGTTTTAACATAAATGTCACAGGGATGAAAAGTAGAGAAGAGGGAATACAGTCAATAATATTATAGTTACTTTGTGTGGTGGCAGATGGTACTACACTTATGGTGAGCATTGCATAATGTATAGAATTGTTGATTTATTATGTCATATCCCTGAAACAAATGTAACACAGTATGTCAACTATAAATCATCAAAATAATAAAAAGTGAAAATAGACAACAACTGTCCATACACTTATATGACCTTTATACAAGGGTTAACCATTTTAAACCAATCAAGTGAGGTGGCAAGAAAAAAAGTGACAACTACTGTTACTTATGACAATAATGCAATTTCAATTTATGATAATTTATCCAAAAAATATTTAATCAATAAATAGTACCAACACAATATATAATATATTTTGAATGACCTCATTATGTGGTTAGTCACGCAGTCCATCAGTTTTCAATGAATCAATTTTTTTAGATGTTAAAAAAATTTATCTATTTAGTTGAAAAATAACTAGTCATATTGAGACATATTTAATACACTCAAAAAATTCTCCTTACAGAATAAATAAACAGATTTGCAGTCAAAGAACTGCTTTCCATACAGATGACATACTTCTTGAAGCAAAATTAATTTCTTTTTAAAAATTCAGGAAACTAAATATATTATTTTTAGTCACATGTATTTCCAGTATTATTTACTAACATCAGCCTACAGCTGATTTGTTATTAGTCTTGATGTGGTATAGGAGCCATCAATGCATGACTTGGGATTTATGTTAATGATACACGTTGAGTGAATCACCTTTGGTCCTTTCAAATTTAATATGTAATATGCACAATTTAACATGTACTCTTTAAAGATTTTATTTATTTATTTGAAAGAAAGAGAGAGACAGAGAAAGAGTAGGGTGGAGGGGCAGAGGCAGAGGGAGAAGCAGACTCATCGTAGAACGGAAAACCCTACATGGGACTCCATCCAGGAACCCAAGATCATGACCTTAGCCAAAGGTGGCTGCTTAACTGACTGAGCTACCCAGGCACCCCTAATATGTATTTTCTACATCACTTTTCCCAGTGAAGTGACAATCAGAATTTTTTTAAAGATTTTATTTCTAAATAATCTCTGCACCCAGCATGGGGCTCAAACAGAACCCTGAGATCAATAGTTGCATGCTCTTCCAACCAAGCCTACCAGGCACCCTGACAATCAAATTTTCATGGTAAATGCAGCAAAACATGTAGATTGCACACTGCTTTCTACCTTCTGTTCATATAAACAGATGAGCAACAACCTGAGACTGTCTTCCCAAGTTACTGTTCCCATCCTGTGGTGAAGTACCATTTAAGTGTGCATAAAATCCCATAATGCACTCCAGAGAATAAATATCTTCAAGAATAATGAAAAATATTTTAATAACCTATTATATATGTGTGTGTATATATATATATATATATGCATATATATGTGTGTGTGTGTGTGTGTGTGTGTGTCACCACAGTTGCACACAGTTCCTATTTCAAATGTGAGGATTTGTAATGAGTGTTCATATTGAAAATATTTTAAAGCACTTTAAGATAGATCAGCATTAAAAGTCCCTTTCCTTCAATTATTAACAAACATTTGTTAAATGAATAAATAAATGAATACATATATAGAAACTCACAAGAATATTCCCTATTAGATGTTAAGTTCAATGGAACAAGAAATACTTCCTTTGTTCACTCACTGAATAACACATTGTCATCTCCTGGTAGGAGTTTGGGAATAAATAAATTAATGAATGAATTAGGTTTAGCATTTTTAATCTACCTGTTAATGTCTGCCAATTAATGAGATATTTAAAAAAGGGTTAAGAAGTTATGCACCTAAATATACAAGTAGCAAAATCACCAATAAGTATACAATTTCCTGGAAGAAATATTGACATACAATGGATGTTCAACAAATGTTGACTCTAATTGATCCCTTCACAGGTTATCCATTTTTCCCACTGGTAAAGCTATTTTTTTCTTTCAAAACATTTTGTCTCTCCTCTTTGGAATTATTTTTAGATTTGCTTTCTTTAATTATGTGACTATTTACAGAATACAAGAATAGTTTACTACCACATGACATCTATCTGTTTGTCCATCTGTGTCTATCTATCTATTTCTATAATGTCATCATAAATGTTTATCTGGAAAATACTTTATTGTATCTTCATAGTATATATTGCAATCTGCAAAATCATTAAGTTGAGTAGATCAGATTTGAATAATCCACTAAAATTTGCATTAATTAAAAAATATATATTTAGTCACATGAAATTTTAGAATTCTAATATCTATATAGGTCAAAAAGTAGAATTGCCCACATTTTACATTGGAATTATAGCATCAATTGAGATAAAAATTTAAAGCAGAATAAATATAAACAAAGAAAAAAGAGATATGAATGACAACCTTTTAAAAATATGTACACATTGTGCCATTACTCTGTATTTCAGAAAATTGTTTCTGAGGTCTTACATAGATAATTAAGCCAATTACATATGCTGTGTTTTACATACAGGCAGATTTAACATTTAAAATGAAAATCTCATTATACAAATTAAAAAAAATAAATGTAGCTTTATTACATTTGGAAGGATTTATCTGATTTGTATAAAATTATTGGGAAGTGTTAGCTATTCAAGGGGAAAAAGAGTCACTGGGACTCTAAATACTAATGACTAGTTGATTCAACATCTGTGCAATATTTATACTCTATTTATCTTTCCAATTAGAGAGGCGTGACAGAGAAAAATAGAGTGATATTTACAAATCCTTAAAAAAGTTCATGCTTACTGAGATTTGTTAGTTATATTTTTATGATATATTACAACAGCATAAAATAAGCTTTAAAAATTTCAAAATCTGAAGCTTCTTTAAAATTAGGGTAAATACCCTCTTCCTGCTCATCATCTTTGTCCCTTGGTAATGTCAAATGGATTGATGTTTGCCTTATTTTTCACCAGAAACACGTATACTTCTGAAGTTGATTATTTTATAACTGTTTAATCTTCATAGTAAAACACTACGGATATCTCTTCACTCAAAAGAAAAAGAAAATGTAGGGGTGCTTGGATGGCTCAGTTGGTTGGTGTCTGCCTTTGGCTCAGGTCATGATCCCAGAGTCCTGGGAGCAAGTCCCACATCTGACTCCTGGCTCACTGTGGAGCCTGCTTCTGCCTCTCCTCCCAGCTCCTTCTCTTTCTTGCTATCTCTTCTCTCTCTCTCTCAAATAAATGGATAAAATCTTTAAAGAAAAAAAGAAAAACAAAAAGAAAATCTGACTCAGAGGATCCTGATTTTTCAATCATTTTTTCTATTGAATATAATCATTTAACAGGTAATTAAATCAAATGTAGTCATTGAAAAAGTAACTAAGCATGATATCTACTCAAATCAAGGACACTGCCAAATTCATAGTCTCATTTTGGGTGCAAGGACCTTGAATAAAATGTTCATGCCTGAAAGAAAAATCTAAGGAAAATTAACCATGGGCTAATCCATTGAACAATACGATTTCAGGGATAAATTCCATTAGTTGACTGAGAATCCAATAAAATATATTTGCCAGAATCAGAATATACATTGGATAGATTTATTTACAGACTATTTATTCAAAATGTATGTAAAAACTAAAAATAGAAAATGTCAGTAAATTTAGTTTGTGCCATTGATATGACATCATAAAGAAATTGATAGTAATTCTCCAGCCAGGAACAGGTGAGGATGGTCTCTTGTCTTACTTTTGTGACAAACGTGCCTAGATGAGTTACCCTTTGTCATTCTTCCCTTACTGCATTTTATGACTTTAGCTTTAAAGAACCCCCTATAAAGTTTACTCTTGGCATAATTATTCCTTTATTAATCTTTCTCTGCCCTGTTTGCATATCCTTATTAAGTTTCCATTCTTTTACAGCTTTTCTTTTTTGACCAAAACTTTGACCATTGGAACTTTGTTTTACCTACAGGAAATGAATTTTCTCTAAAAATGAAGTTCTATATGATATTTCTTTCTCTGACTTCTGCAATTTGCTGCAAATTATCTGTTATGAATCTGTGACAATTTTCAACGTTCTTTTTCCTTTTTTGCTGAATTTGCTTTCTTTCAATGAAAAATGGTAGACATCTACAAATTATCATTATTCCACAGTCTGTTCTATTCCTGGCATTAATTTTAGGTATAATGGGTACAGCTATTTATTTCCCTTTAGAAGATTAATTATTTTGGCATAAATAACACACTTATAGGACAATTGTACTAAAAGTGAATCACCAAAATCTTTATTTCAGTACTTTAACAAATACAAAGACATGACTTTTACTCATTCAATGTTCATAGTGACCGTGTGACACACATAAAATTATTATCCAGGTTTCAGATGAGACAAATGAGGCTCAGGGAGCTTGCATGGATTACTCGCAATAGCACAGCTAGAAAGAACAAGAGGTGGGATTTCTTTTAAGATTTTATTTATTTATTTTTGAGAGAGAGAGAGTGAGTATAAGTTTGGGGGAGGACCAGAGAGAGAGAGGGGAAAAAAGCTCCCCAGTGAGCCGGGAACCCAATACAGGACTCAATCAGGACCATGGGATCATAACTTGAGCCGAAGGCTGATGGTTAACCGACTGAGCCACCCAGGGGCCCAAGAGGTGGGATTTGAACTCAGGAAGGCAAAGCTTACATTCTTAAGCACTGTGCAATGCCTGCCCTCTCAGTTAAAAAAGTAACTCATTACAAAAGGAACTTTCATAAAGCAAATTTGCCATTCATAAACACTTGTCTCTCTTGTTATCTCCATCTCTCTCTCTCAAATAAATGGATTAAATCTTCAAAGCAAAAAGAAAGATAAAATTTGACTCAGATGACTACAAATCTTGTGGCCTTCTTCAGAGAGGTTAACAGTAAAACTTTTGAATATTAGTGTATTTCAAGTACAGAACTGATCAGATTTCCCAAGTCTTGATCCTCTAAGTCTCAAGCAACCACTTCCCAATTCATCCAATGAGAACATTTCCTCCTGAAGCTCAGATCTTCTGATCAGTCTTCCAAGCAGCAGAGCTGAAGGGAATAACAATTACAATTACTTCTTAGAGTGTTGGAAACAAAAAGCTGTACATGGAATATATTTCAGCTTTGATTACTTTATTGATGGTTGCTCAGTGATCGACCTACCCATAATTGATCTGGAGAGTTCCATAGTACTCAGCCTCTGCATCTACTGGAGATTTTAGTGAATAACACCTAGTGTATTGAGCATGACTTGAAGGAAAAAAGAAAAGATCCCCTATTAAATTTGAACCAGTTCATGATGCTACTTAAGTTACTTTTCATGCCATCCACTTTTAACTATGCCACTGTCCACAGGGCTATGACTGCTTAGATTTAACTACCAGATATATATTTCTTTCTATTTTAAACAGTTTAAGAAGCTCCTACAAGTTGAGGATGAAGAAAGTATAAAAGTATTAGCTATTGAGATACTACCAATTAAAAATAAGGTAACAAAATATTTTCCATGCGGAAGCATACACACAACAAAGAGAATAAGAAATTCTGCATTTAAATAAATTATATTTCTTTGACAAGAAACGACTACAAGTACATAAGGATATGGAATTCAGGGCAGTTAAAAAATACTAATGTGCTTGTGCTATGCTCATGCATTTAATGCTTTATTTATTATTAAAGACAGCTCCAGGCAAAGTTCTGTTCCAAAGATTGGAAAGGCTATTTTGTGGACCAAAATACCCAGTGAGTAAGCTGGTTTTGGGCACTCATATGCTCAATCACAAGTTGGCATAATATTTTTAAAAATATGAGCCTGCTTCAGGTGTGTGATAAAGACTACTTGAAAATAATTCATGTAGAGATAGACTTTATTTTACAGCATGATTAGAACCTAAAATTGGCATTCAATGTGGTTGGTCTTCAATCTGTGGTCTCAGTGGTATTCCTGATGGTAAAGAAGGAAAAAAAAAAGGTATATGTACTTTGTGTTTCACATAGAGTTCATTTATCTCATTAGATCTGCAAAATAAGTCTAGAGAGCCATTTATTTACTTTCTTTTTCAAAAATAAAAACAAATGAAGGCATTCAAAATTTGAGAATATAACCCAAGTTCCATTCCTGCTGCAAATTTATTTTTAGATAAAATTCAAATTACAATGGTGATCACCCAGTAGATATTATCTCTCAGTAGTATGTTAGAACATGTGGCACAATAAGGTTACTTGACATTCTGGAGACCTATACAGTTGTGTTAAAATCATAGTTTCATGATTTATTAGATTTGGTAAATGAGTATTTTTACTTGACATCTCTGTATCTTAAATGCTTCCTCTGCCAAATAAATAATAGAATATCTATAACACAACATTGATACATTTAATGAGATAGATTATATTTATATATTTCATATGGTTGGCTCAACTGTAATTGAAAGATACATTTCTATAATGTTGTGCTTGTAATAAAATCAGATTTATATCAGTTCAATATCCAGAAGGTTTCCTTTAAAAACTGTGCTGTCCTTATCTGGAAGGCAGTATTTACAGGTTTTGACTGATTTATTCCCAGTAAGATCTAGTATGATGTTCCACTCATGGTGATTTAGAGAATGACACCTGTTTATGTGGTGAATATCTTCTTTATTCTGAAAACAGCAGCCCCTTATTTGAGGAGCAAGTGACTCAAGTTTTAGTAAATCGAGTCCTTCCTTTAGAGGGAACTAAAGAAAGAAAATATTTTCTATGGTATTAAGAAAAGGAATTTGTTAGTATTGGTACTCTTGGTAACTATTTGTTCAGCCTCTTGAAGAAAATGACTAAATGAGTCATGAAGAAAGGAATAATAGCTCCTCACAATGTCAATATTGTAACCTCTTAACCTGTGAATATATTACCTTGAGCAAAGAGTTATTACAATTATAATTAATTTAAGGATCTTGATATAGTGAGATTATCCTGGATTGTTCTGTAGACCCATTGCAAAGATCTTTATAAGAGAGAGGTAGGAGAATCAGAGTCAGAAGGAGAGACTTATGTATTGAATAAGGAGAAAGGGGCCCTAAATCAAAGAATACAGATGGCTCATACAAGCTATAAAAGGCAAGGAAAGGATTCTCCTTTAAAGGCTCCAGAAAGTTCTCTCGTCCTCTTGAAATTTAATTATGAGGGACCCTAGATAGGCTCTCCATCAAAAAGTAGACATTTAGTAAATATTTATGAAAATTAATAGTAGACATTAAAAAATAATAGTTTAAACATTGAATGTTCTTAGAAATATCAAGGATCAATTATCATCACTTATCTTGAGGCCGATGAAGGTGGGTAGGGGCTATAAATCTCCCAACACTTACTGTTGTCCACAATTACTGCCTGAACTTGAGAGTGAGAGAAACTACCAAAGGAAGTAAAGGATTAAAAGAAGATACTCTTCTTGTATCTCAGGACCACACTGCATATTAATTGGATGGTACAAAAGAAAATTCACTATTTTATCCTACTTCCAGATCTGAAGTATGTAATCTAACTTGAATGACATAAAACAAAGAGCATATATGTAAATATATAAACTTAAAAGAACACAACCCATGCATGTATGTGTGCCTGTATGTATATTTATCTTTTACAGATATACATAAACATGTATATTCTGATATTTAAAAAAATTTTTAAAGATTTTATTTATTTATTTGATACAGACAGAGATCACAAGCAGGGGAGCAGCAGGCAGAGGGATAGAGAGAAGCAGGCTCCCTGCTGAGCAAAGAGCCCAATGTGGGACTCAATCCCAGGACCCTGGGATCATGACCTGAGCTGAAGGCAGAGCTTAACCAACTGAGCCATCCAGACGTCCCCTGATATTTTATTAAAATAGCAACCTACTATTATTCTGAGTAGTGTTTATGCTCATACATCTATATAAATGTTAGAGAAATCACTGAATTGTAATAAATGCTATATATTAATATAATACTCAAATATAGAAGATTTGACTAAATCTCAATTTTACATACATGCCTTGTGACTTTGGACAAGAAATAAATTCTCATCAAATAAAATGTTTAAAAATGTCTTCAAGGGTGCCTGTGTGGCTCAGTCAGTTAAGCCTCTGCCATTGACTCAGGTCATGATCCCGGAGTCTTGGGATCAAGCCCAGCATAGAGCTCCCTGCTGTACTCTCTTGCTCTCTCTATCAAAAATCTTCTAAAAAACAAAAATTAAAAAAAAAAGTGTATTCAATCTATTTTATAGATATCTACTTTGAGTCAAGAGCAATTATATATTGATGAGATACAATAAATGTGCCATAATGTTAAAAAATAAAGCAAAAAAGGAGAAGGCAGAAAAGGAAGAAAGGAAAGAAGAATAGATCCCTACATTCAAGAACTCACTGGATAAAAAAGTTGCGTACCTCTGTAATAATAATGATGTATTAAGTATTTTTTTTAAATCCATGAATTCAGTGTTGTTAAAGCTAGATTAAAGATCAAAAATATCTATGAAAGTAAATACATACTCCAGAGAAGAATGACATACTAGTTCATTTTTAAGATAAGTAGTAATTGACCTGACACAGAATAGAGGAAATGGCAATTAATGGATAAAAAATATGTAGGGGTTCCTGGGTGGCACAGTCAGTAAGGTGTCCAAATCTTGATTTCCCCTCAGGTTGTGATCTCAGGGTCCTGAGATTGAGTCCCACATGGGGCTGGGCACTCAGCCAAGAGTCTGCTTAAGACTTTCTGTTCCCCTGCCTTTGTCCCTCCCTGCTGAACACTCTCTCTCTAAAATAAAATATTTTTTTTAAATATAAATATTTGTTAAATATCATCATGCATTTGTGGGCAGAAGGACAGGACACAAGATGAAGAGTGACAGAAAAAAAAAAAAAAAAAGACTGATTCCTTACTTGTGGAATTAACGTAAAAACAATACCAATACCCCTGGTTTGTTAAAGAGTAAATTTAAATAATGAATACTGAAGATGTTCCATGCCCAGTATACCCTTATATTTTAAACTTCACTGCCTAAACATCACACTGCTGTACCTAGATCTTTTATTAGATTAGCATGTTTCAGTACTTCATTCCTTTTACGGCTAAATAATATTCCATTTATTCATAGATACACCACATTTCTTTTAATCCATTCATCAGTTGATGGATACTGGCTGTTTTCACTCATTTGCTATTATGAAAAATGCTGCTGTGAAAATTCCTGTACAAGTTGTTGTGTGAACATACGTTTTTCATTATCTTAGGTATATAAATAGGAGAGTAATTTCTGGATGATATGGTAACTCTACATTTAACTGGGGAACTACCAAACTGTTTTCAACAAAGATTGCACCGTTTTACATTCTTAGCAACAATGTAGCAGGATTCCAATTACTCCACATCTTCACCAACGCTTGTTATCTTGCTTCATTAATTATAGTTATCCTAGCAGATGTGAAGTGGTATCTCATTGTGACTTTGATTTACATTTCACTAACGGTTAATGATTTTAAGCATCTTTTCATCTACTTATTGATCATTCATATATTTCTTTGTGGAAATAACTCTTCAAATACTTTTTAAAATCCATTTTAGGCTGGATTTCTATGGTTGAATTCTAAGGATTCTTTATATATCCCAAATCCTAGATGCCTGTCAGATAGATGATTTTTATTTTTTTTAAGATTTTATTTATTTGTTTATTTGAGAGAAAGAGATTGAGTCGGTGAGCACAAACAGGTGGAATAGTAGGCAGAGGAGAGGGAGAAGCTGACACCCCACTGAACAGGGAGCTGACATGGGGCTCAATCCCAGGACCTGGGGTCATGATCTAAGATTAAGGCAGAGACTTTAACCCACTGAGCTACCTAGGCACCACCCCCTCTTTTTTTTTTTAATTTTATTTTTTATAAACATATATTTTTTCCCCAGGGGTACAGGTCTGTGAATCGCCAGGTTTACACACTTCACAGCACTCACCATAGCACATACCCATCCCAATGTCCATAACCCCACCCCCCTCTCCCAACCCCCCTCCCCCCAGCAACCCTCAGTTTGTTTTGTGAGATTAAGAGTCACTTTTTTTTATTCTGTAGTTTTCTCTTCACTTTTCTGTTAGTATCTTTGGACGCATAAAATTTTGGACTATGATAAAGTCCAACCTACCATTTCTTTCTATTTTGTTTATATTTTTGGTGTTATATCTAAAAATCCATTGTCTATCCTAAAGTCACAGATGACTTACCCTATATTTTCTTCCATGAGTTTTATAGGTTTTTTTTTTATAATTTTATTTTTTATAAATATATATATATATATATATATATATATATATATATATTTTTTTTTTCCCCCCAGGGGTACAGGTCTGTGAATCTCCATGTTTACAAACTTCACAGCACTCACCATAGCACATACCCTACCCAATGTCCATAACCCCCCCAACCCCCCTCTGCCCAGCAACCCTCAGTTTGTTTTGTGAGATTAAGAGTCACTTATGGTTTGTCTCCCTCCCAATCCCAACTTGTTTCATTTACTCTTCTCCTACCACATTAACCCCCCATGTTGCATCTCCTCTCCCTCATATCAGGGAGATCATATGATAGTTGTCTTTCTCCGATTGACTTATTTCGCTAAGCATGATACCCTCTAGTTCCATCCATGTTGTCGCAAATGGCAAGATTTCATTTCTTTTGATGGCTGCATAGTATTCCATTGTATATATATACCACATCTTCTTTATCCATTCGTCTGTTGATGGACATCTAGGTTCTTTCCATAGTTTGGCTATTGTAGACATTGCTGCTATAAACATTCGGGTGCTCGTGCCCCTTCGGATCACTACGTTTGTATCTTTAGGGTAAATACCCAGCAGTGCAATTGCTGGGTCATAGGGTAGTTCTATTTTCAACATTTTGAGGAACCTCCATGCTGTTTTCCAGAGTGGTTGCACCAGCTTGCATTCCCACCAACAGTGTAGGAGGGTTCCCCTCTCTCCGCATCCTCGCCAGCATCTGTCATTTCCGGACTTGTTAATTTTAGCCATTCTGACTGGTGTGAGGTGGTATCTCATTGTGGTTTTGATTTGTATTTCCCTGATGCCGAGTGATATGGAGCACTTTTTCATGTGTCTGTTGGCCATCTGGATGTCTTCTTTGCAGAAATGTCTGTTATGTCTTCTGCCCATTTCTTGATGGGATTATTTGTTCTTTGGGTGTTGAGTTTGCTAAGTTCTTTATAGATTCTGGACACTAGCCCTTTATCTGATATGTCGTTTGCAAATATCTTCTCCCATTCTGTCAGTTGTCTTTTGGTTTTGTGAACTGTTTCCTTTGCTGTGCAAAAGCTTTTGATCTTGATAAAATCCCAATAGTTCATTTTTGCCCTTGCTTCCCTTGCCTTTGGCGATGTTCCTAGGAAGATGTTGCTGCGGCTGAGGTCGAAGAGGTTGCTGCCTGTGTTCTCCTCAAGGATGTTGATGGATTCCTTTCTCACATTGAGGTCCTTCATCCATTTTGAGTCTATTTTCGTGTGTGGTGTAAGGAAATGATCCAATTTCATTTTTCTGCATGTGGCTGTCCAATTTTCCCAACACCATTTATTGAAGAGGCTGTCTTTTTTCCATTGGACATTCTTTCCTGCTTTGTCGAAGATTAGTTGACCATAGAGTTGAGGGTCTATTTCTGGGCTCTCTATTCTGTTCCATTGATCTATGTGTCTGTTTTTGTGCCAGTACCATGCTGTCTTGATGATGACAGCTTTGTAATAGAGCTTGAAGTCCGGAATTGTGATGCCACCAACTCTGGCTTTCTTTTTCAATATTCCTTTGGCTATTCGCGGTCTTTTCTGGTTCCATATAAATTTTAGGATTATTTGTTCCATTTCTTTGAAAAAAATGGATGGTACTTTGATAGGAATTGCATTAAATGTGTAGGTTGCTTTAGGTAGCATAGACATTTTCACAATATTTATTCTTCCAATCCAGGAGCATGGAACATTTTTCCATTTCTTTGTGTCTTCCTCAATTTCTTTCATGAGTACTTTATAGTTTTCTGTGTATAGATTCTTAGTCTCTTTGGTTAGGTTTATTCCTAGGTATCTTATAGTTTTGGGTGCAATTGTAAATGGGATGGACTCCTTAATTTCTCTTTCTTCTGTCTTATTGTTGGTGTAGAGAAATGCGACTGATTTCTGTGCATTGATTTTATATCCTGACACATTACTGAATTCCTGTACAAGTTCTAGCAGTTTTGGAGTGGAGTCTTTTGGGTTTTCCACATATAGTATCATATCATCTGTGAAGAGTGATAGTTTGACTTCTTCTTTGCCGATTTGGATGCCTTTAATTTCTTTTTGTTGTCTGATTGCTGAGGCTAGGACTTCTAGTACTATGTTGAATAGCAGTGGTGATAACGGACATCCCTGCCGTGTTCCTGACCTTAGCGGAAAAGCTTTCAGTTTTTCTCCATTGAGAATGATATTTGCGATGGGTTTTTCATAGATGGCTTTGATAATATTGAGGTATGTGCCCTCTATCCCTACACTTTGAAGAGTTTTGATCAGGAAGGGATGCTGTACTTTGTCAAATGCTTTTTCAGCATCTATGGAGAGTATCATATGGTTCCTGTTTTTTCTTTTATTAATGTGTTGTATCACATTGATTGATTTGCGGATGTTGAACCAACCTTGCAGCCCTGGAATAAATCCCACTTGGTCGTGGTGAATAATCCTTTTAATGTACTGTTGAATCCTATTGGCTAGTATTTTGGTGAGAATTTTTGCATCTGTGTTCATCAAGGATATTGGTCTGTAGTTCTCTTTTTTTGATGGGATCCTTGTCTGGTTTGGGGATCAAGGTGAGGCTGGCCTCATAAAATGAGTTTGGAAGTTTTCCTTCCATTTCTATTTTTTGGAACAGTCTCAGGAGAATAGGAATTAGTTCTTCTTTAAATGTTTGGTAGAATTCCCCCGGGAAGCCGTCTGGCCCTGGGCTTTTGTTTGTTTGGAGATTTTTGATGACTGTTTCAATCTCCTTACTGGTTATGGGTCAGTTCAGGCTTTCTATTTCTTCCAGGTTCAGTTGTGGTAGTTTATATGTCTCTAGGAATGCATCCATTTCTTCCAGATTGTCAAATTTGTTGGCATAGAGTTGCTCATAATATGTTCTTATAATTGTCTGTATTTCTTTGGTGTTCGTTGTGATCTCTCCTCTTTCATTCATGATTTTATTTATTTGGGTCCTTTCTCTTCTCTTTTTGATAAGTCTGGCCAGGGGCTTATCAATCTTATTAATTCTTTCAAAGAACCAGCTCCTAGTTTCGTTGATTTGTTCTATTGTTTTTTTGGTTTCTATTTCATTGATTTCTGCTCTGATCTTTATGATTTCTCTTCTCATGCTGGGTTTAGGGTTTCTTTGTTGTTCTTTCTCCAGCTCCTTTAGGTGTAGGGTTAGGTTGTGTAACTGAGACCTTTCTTGTTTCTTGAGAAAGGCTTGTACCGCTATATATTTTCCTCTCAGGACTGCCTTTGTTGTGTCCCACAGATTTTGAACTGTTGTATTTTCATTATCATTTGTTTCCATGAATTTTTTCAATTCTTCTTTAATTTCCTGGTTGACCCATTCATTCTTTAGAAGGATGCTGTTTAGTCGCCATATGTTTGGGTTCTTTCCAAATTTCCTCTTGCGATTGAGTTCTAGCTTCAGAGCATTGTGGTCTGAAAATATGCAGGGAATGATCCCAATTTTTTGATAACAGTTAAGACCTGATTTAGAACCAAGGATGTGATCTATTCTGGAGAATGTTCCATGTGCACTAGAGAAGAATGTGTATTCTGTTGCTTTGGGATGAAATGTTCTGAATATATCTGTGATGTCCATCTGGTCCAGTGTGTCATTTAAGGCCTTTATTTCCTTGTTGATCTTTTGCTTGGATGATCTGTCCATTTCAGTGAGGGGAGTGTTAAAGTCCCCTACTATTATTGTATGATTGTCGATGTGTTTCTTTGATTTTGTTATTAATTGGTTTATATAGTTGGCTGCTCCCACGTTAGGGGCATAGATATTTACAATTGTTAGATCTTCTTGTTGGACAGATCCTTTGAGTATGATATAGTGTCCATCTTCATCTCTTATTATAGTCTTTGGTTTAAAATCTAAGTGATCTGATATAAGGATTGCCACTCCTGCTTTCTTCTGATGTCCATTAGCATGGTAAATTCTTTTCCACCCCCTCACTTTAAATCTGAAAGTGTCTTCGGGTTTAAAATGAGTTTCTTGTAGGCAACATATAGATGGGTTTTGTTTTTTTATCCATTCTGATACCCTGTGTCTTTTGATTGGGGCATTTAGCCCATTAACATTCAGGGTAACTATCGAGAGATATGAATTTAGTGCCATTGTATTGCCTGTAAGGTGACTGCTATTGTATATTGTTTCTGTTCCTTTCTGATCTACTACTTTTAGGTTCTCTCTTTGCTTAGAGGACCCCTTTCAATATTTCCTGTAGAGCTGGCTTGGTGTTTGCAAATTCTTTCAGTTTTTGTTTGTCCTGGAAGCTTTTAATCTCTCCTTCTATTTTCAATGATAGCCTAGCTGGATATAGTATTCTTGGCTGCATGTTTTTCTCGTTTAGTACTCTGAATATATCATGCCAGCTCTTTCTGGCCTGCCAGGTCTCTGTGGATAAGTCTGCTGCCAATCTAATATTTTTACCATTGTATGTTACAGACTTCTTCTCCCGGGCTGCTTTCAGGATTTTCTCTTTGTCACTAAGACTTGTAAATTTGACTATTAGGTGACGGGGTGTGGACCTATTCTTATTGATTTTGAGTGGGGTTCTCTGAACCTCCTGGATTTTGATGCTTGTTCCCTTTGCCATATTGGGGAAATTCTCTCCGATAATTCTCTCCAATATACCTTCTGCTCCCCTCTCTCTTTCTTCTTCTTCTGGAATCCCAATTATTCTAATGTTGTTTCGTCTTATGGTGTCACTTATCTCTCGAATTCTGCCCTCGTGGTCCAGTAGTTGTTTGTCCCTCTTTTGTTCAGCTTCCTTATTCTCTGTCATTTGGTCTTCTATATCGCTAATTCTTTCTTCTGCCTCATTTATCCTAGCAGTGAGAGCCTCCATTTTTGATTGCACCTCATTAATAGCTTTTTTTATTTCAACTTGATTAGATTTTAGTTCTTTTATTTCTCCAGAAAGGGCTTTTATATCTCCCGAGAGGGTTTCTCTAATATCTTCCATGCCTTTTTTGAGCCCAGCTAGAACCTTGAGAATCGTCATTCTGAACTCTAAATCTGACATATTACCAATGTCTGTATTGATTAGGTCCTTAGCCTTTGGTACTGCCTCTTGTTCTTTTTTTTGTGGTGAATTTTTCCGCCTTGTCATTTTGTCCAGATAAGAGTATATGAAGGAGTAAGTAAAATACTAAAAGGGTGGCAACAACCCCAGGAAAATATGCTTTAGCCAAATCAGAAGAGATCCCAAATCGTGAGGGGGGGGGGGGAAAAGGGTAAAAAAAGAGGTTCAGAAAAAAAAAAATAAAATAAAATAAAAAAGAAAAAAGAAACAAATAAAAAAAAGAAAACCAATAATGAAAAAAATATAAAAAGGAAAAAATATATATATATTGGATAAACTAGTTAAAAAACGTTAAAAAAGAAAAGGGTAAAAGTTTAAAAAAATTTAGCAGAAGAAGAGAAAAAAATTGAAAAAGAAAAAAAAATTAAATTAACTGCAAGGCTAAAGAATCATGGGGAGAAAGCCATGAGTTCCGTGCTTTGCTTTCTCCTCCTCTGGAATTCCGCTGCTCTCCTTGGTATTGAAACCGCACTCCTCGTAAGTGAACTTGGTCCTGGCTGGGTTTCTTGTTGATCTTCTGGGGGAGGGGCCTGTTGTAGTGATTTTCAAGTGTCTTTGCCCCAGGCGGAGTCGCACCGCCCTTACCAGGGGCCGGGCTGAGTAATCCGCTCGGGTTTGCTTTCGGGAGCTTTTGTTCCCTGAGCGCTTTCCGTAGAGTCCGGAGGACGGGAAGGAAGATGGCGGCCTCCCAGTCTCCGGCCCGGAGGAGCCGAGAGCTAGGGGTCCCACTCCTCAGTGCGCCCTCAGGGAACAGCGTCCAATTACTCCCGTCTGCCTGGCCTCCGGCTGCGCTCCGAGCTCACCGAGCCTGCGACCGGTTCAAGGTAAGCCCGAGCTGTGAGCTCACTCCTCGGCTCCGTCTCTGTAGCCGGCTTCCCTGTTCTAATACCTGCGAGCTCTGCGACACTCAGACACTCCGATCCTTCTGTGACCCTGCGGGACCTGAGGCCACACTGGCCCCGCGTGGGCTTCACCCCAGTTAAGCCTCTGGAGCGATGTCCCTCAGCGGAACAGACTTTTAAAAGTCCCGATTTTGTGCTCCGTTGCTCCGCCGCTTGCCGGGAGCCGGCCCCTCCCCCCGGGGTCTGTCTTCCCGTCCCTTTGGATTCACTTCTCCGCCAGTCCTACCTTTCAGCAAGTGGTTGATTTTCTGTTTCTAGAATTGCTGTTCTTCTTCTCTTCGATCTCCCGTTGGATTTGTAGGTGTTTGCAATCTTTAGATAAGCTATCTAGCTGATCTCCCGCAACCTGAAGTAGTCTCAGCTGCTACTTCTCCGCCATCTTGACTCCTCCCTCTCCGAGTTTTATAGTTTTAACTGCTTCATTTAGCCCTCATCATTTTGAGTTAATTTGTACATACTGTGTGATTAGGGTCCAAAGTTATTCTTTACAGGTAGATTTCCAGTAATCCTTTGTAGTAATTCAATGTTGAAAAGACTTTTCTTTCCCCATTGAATGTTCTTGGCAAACTTTTCTAAAATCAAATGTCCACAGATACATGTGTGTATTTCTAGGTATTGTTCTGTGTGTGCATATTATGGCATTACCACATGTCTTAATTACCATGGCTTTGTGGTAAACTTTGAAGTAGGGTATTCTGAGTTCCTATATTTATTTTTTTTCAAAATTGTTTCAGGTATTCTGGGAAATTTATTAATCCATGTGAGTTTTAGGATCAGCTTATATATTTTTCCATAAAAATCATTGGAATTTTGATAGAAATTATGCTAAAAAATATATATATGTATATGTATCTCAATTTGGACAATTTTTCCATATGTTCTATATTAAATCTTCAAATCCAAAAATAAAGGATGTCTTCCCATTTATTTTGGTCTTCTTTATTTCAACAATTTTCTGTATGCTTTACTGTACACATCTTACACTTAGGATAAATTCATTCCTAAGTATTTTTATTATTTTTTATAACATTCTGAGCAAAGTTATTTTCTTAATTTTATTCTCAGTTGTTGATTATGAGTGTGTAGAAATACTATAGATTTGTGTATATTGATCTTGTAGCCTGAAATCTAGCTGACCTCATTTATCAGCTCTAATTTGTGTGTGTCTATGTGTGTGTTTGTGCGTGTGTGTGTGTGTTTGTGTGCTTGTGTGTGTGTGTGTGTGTCTGTGTTCCTTAGGACTTTTTCATAGGTTTTGCCTCTATAAGTAGAGATAATGTATTTCTTCATTTCTCATTTGGATGTCTTAATTCAATTTCGTCCCTAATTGTCTTGATAGAACAAGTACAATGTTGAACAGAAAGGACAAGAGCAGGCATTCTTTTGTGGTTCCTGATTTTAGGAGGAAAGTATTCAGTCTTTATCATTAAATACAATGTTAGCTATGGGTTTACTGTTGGTGCCTTTTATCACAAAGCAGAATTTAACTTCTATTTTGCGTTTGCTTGAGTGTTTTTATCATGAAAGGTTGTTGTTGTTGTTTTTAAATGAGTTTTATGCATCTATTGAGATGGTCAAATGTCTTTAGTTGTTTTCATTCTTTATCTTATTAGTATAATTTATTACAGACTTTTTGTTAATTTTTGTACATTGCCCCAACCTTATATTTCTGGAATAAATCCCATTTTGGCATCGTATATAATCTTTTCATATGCAGTTGGATTTAATTTTTGCTAGTATTTCATGAAAAAGTTTTGCATTTATATTTATAAGTGATATTGCTCTGCAGCTTCTTTTCTTGTAATATCCTTTTTGAATTTTGGTATCATGATTATACTGGCCTCATAAGATGAGTTAGGAATTGTTCTCTTCCATTTTTAAAAAGAGTTTATAAAGGATTGGGCAAATTCTTCTTTAAATGTTTAATAGAATTCACAAGTGAAGCCATCTCTCCTGAACTTTGGGGGAAGGAGTGTAGATTTTCTTTTCTGATTTTGTAAAACACTAAGGCAGTTTCTTTAATTTTTATAAATCTATTCAGATTTTCTATTTCTCCTTGAGTCAGTTTTGGTAGTCAGTGTCTTTCTAGAAATGTGCTCATTTTAACAAGGTCATCTTATTTGTTGGCATATTAAGTGTGCATGCTTCACACCTAAAGTCATTTTGTTGACATTTTAATTTCTATATGGTAGGTGTTGATGCCTTCCCTTGCATTTTTAATTTTCATAATTAGAATCTTCTCTGTTTTTCCCCTTGGTCAGTCTAGATAAAGTTGGCCAATTTTGTGGGTCTTTACAAAGAACTAACTTTTCACCAACTTATTGACATCCTTAACTGTCAGTTGACTTGTCTTCTAGTTTGCTGCTTCTTTCTTAGGCACACTCATGTCTGCTGTTGATTGCTATAGTGAATGTTTATTTTAATTGTTATATGTCTTATACTTTTATTTAGTTCTTTAGACATGGTTGCTTTTAGCTCCTTGAATGTATTTTAAATAGTTAGCTAAAGTTTTTGCCTAACTATCCCACCATACCTGCTTCTTGGAAAGCTTCTATTTATTCTACCCTATCTTCCAACTGTTTGTTTTTGTGACTATTTATTGTAATTCTTCTTTTTAATAAATGTTTTAGGACTAATTCTAGAAAATATGTTTTCCTTGTCCTGTGTGCCCACTGAAGTTTCTGCATATTTAGCTTGAGGGTCAGCTAACAATTAAACAGAAACTTCCTTAAATACCTGAAGTCAGTTAGTCTCTCCATCTTTATGAGCTGTCTGTGTGCATGCTGTGGCACATTTTTTATGTTCAGTAAGGCCATTATCACTCTGCCATGGCTTTTAATTCCTGCCTGTGCAGAGTTTCAAGATCATTTGGAAGTGAATAGTTAGAGCTTTCTCAGGTCCTCCTTAAGCATCTACGCATCCCCACTTAAATCCATGGTATTTTAAACTTCCACATACATGTCAGAGCTTTTCATAAGTTCTATGATGTCTGTTATGGATTAAATTATGTTCCAAAAAACTCATATGTTAAAGTCCTAACTGCTTGTATGATTGTATCTGGAGATAGGGTTTTGGGAGGTAATTAAGGTAAAATGAGGTCTTAAAGGTTGGACCTTAATTTGATAGGACTGTGGCCTTATAAGAAGAAGAAGAGAGAGTAGGGCACCCATGCGGCTCAGGCAGTTAAGTCTTTGCCTTTGGCTCAGGTTGTGATCCCCATGTCCAGCTCTCGGTTCAGTGGGGAGCCTACTTCTCCCTGTACCTCTGCCCTCCCCTGCTTGTAGTCTCTCTCTCTCTATCTCATGATCTCTCTCAAATAAATAAATAAAATCTTAAAAAAAAAAAGAGGAAGAGAAAGAAAGATTTCTATATATTTTTCTGCTTTGTGTGTACACAATAAGAAGGTAGACTTCTTTAAGCCAGAAAGAGATCTTTCACCAAAAACCATGGCAGCACTCAGATCTCAGCATTCAAATCTCTAGAACTGTAAGAAATAAGTTTCTGTTGTTTAGGACACTCAGTTTATGGTATTTTGTTATGGCAACATCTCATTTTCAACTTTTCCTTTTATGCTTTTGAGTAGTTGGGCCAACTTCTAACCTGCATCTATAACATGTGCAACATTAAAACACTTGCCTGTAAATATTTTCAACAAGTGCAGCTCAGGAGAAGATTTTAGTACTCATGAGTTTCAGTCAAAACTAAAAAAAAGCAAGACTTTCAGGTGGGTTATTTCCAGAGCATCACCACAGAGTTCAAATAATATCATTTTTTTCCAGAACTAGAATTTTTTTAAAAGCTGGAGCTCCATTCTCTTCCCTTTAGTACCAGGAATGTTGATTACTACTTTGCAAGTCCATTCCTGGACTGGAGAGAAGGGAACTGAACTAGAACAAGTTAAAAATACCATAAAAAGCTCTTTTAATATCAATATTCATCTATCTTTTAAATAAATGCTGCTTCAATCATTTGGTTAATTTTCATAGTTCTGAAAAAGTTAATTCTGAGAATTTTGGACAGCTTTTTTCATTATTTTTATATGAAGTCAAATTCTTAGAGGTCCTTACACTATAGTTTCTGCTTATAAAGTTATATTATTTAATTTTGAATGTGCTCTCAATATTTTAAAATAGAGAATTCTAGCTTCTTTATAGTATTTGGAAATATAATAACACTATGCCTAAAAAAACAAAAGTTCGAGGAAAACATGGCAATTACTGGGTTGTGACTTTCCCGACTATTTTATTGCCTCTATTTTCTGTTAACCCTGTCTCTCCAGCCCTTCTTTTTATTCAGATGGTCCTTGTAGGATTTGAATGATCACCTATGGTAAATTATTACTGAAATATATTATGTGGTATTATAATAAACTCAATTTTCTAGGAAAAAAATTAAATTTTTCAGTGCATAACTGTGTTAAGGAGCCCATAGCTGGTGGTTGTAAAATTAAAAACATGCACATTATGGCCTACTGAATAAGGAAGCGCAAGTTGCCTAAGTGGATTCAGCAGGTAGCTCCTTCATCGGACAAGAGTCCACTTTGGGGAAATGAAAGTCCTGGGGTCGTTTTGATTGAAAGTTCGGTCTCAATACACTCACATAAAAAGAAGGAAAGCCGCAAGATCCTAAAAATAGGCTGATATGGAGAGGGGTGCAGTGAGGTGGAGAAAGGACTGTCCTCTGTCCCAGATCACAGGGAGCTGGGGAGAGACCAGGATAGCAAGTACCTATTACTTACAAGGTGGTTGGGGCAGAGGTCACTAGCTTTTTGCAGGCTCAACACTAAGTAGTTTTTTTTAAAAGGTGCCCTGGGAAAAGCAAAGTGGGAATTTATAGCAGGAATCCTAAACTCTGGACCTTATCTAAATGTCCAGACTAGGTGTGAGCAGGATCCTCATGCTGTAAAATACCTAGGCAGCAGCCCAAACTAGTGGTTTTCTCATCAGAATGGAATTCTCCTTTTCAAATATCATTAGGGAATATGAAAACATATTTAGTCATGTATGTAAATTTGCCTAAAGGTAAAGGATAGTCACCTAAAGTCCCTTTTCTCTTTTCTAACAATCTGGCTCTTATGCAGGTTATAACCTAAATTTGAACAATCCGTGTCATTTGAAAAATTTTAAGCAACGAATTTAATTTAAATGATTCTAGATTTGTAGTGCCTCCAAATAGTCAAATGATAGCAAAAAATCTTGTCCAGAGTAACTCAGCTTTAACATATGTTCACCACATTTCCATTCTGTAAAAAATATGATCTCATAGTCAAAAATCACAAATCAGCTAAGGAAATAAGGCAACATGATTTACAGCTAACTAAACAAAACTGATATCAGAATCTGTTTAAAATGTTTATGATATTTTAATTATGAGAAATAGATATAAAGTAATAAGGTGAATATACTTACAAAAATGAGAAAGGTGTGAATATCTAAGAAATAAAAGTATATAGATTTTAAAATAAATAGAAAATAAATTCGGTTATAAGTTCTTAAATAAAACAGAAATGGAAATATATGTACACACACCTGCACTCTCACAGATGTGTAATCATTGAAATTATTAAAAAATAAATACACAGCAGATAGGAAACAGAAAAAGTATTGATTACATTAAAAGGATTAATGAAATGGGATTTAAAATTTTTTTAAAAAATGTAACAGATTTCAGTAAGAAAGGAAACAAGATGAAAAATATGATAGGAGCTTAAAAGGCATGGAGTTCAAGCACATTAAGATAAATGTATATTAAATCAGAGTTTAAAAAAATGCAAACAATGAAGAAACAATATTTAAAGAACTATGAACTGAGAAATTTCCAGAATTGTTGAGAAATGAATTCCTAGACCTAGCAACCTAGGCAAATCAATAAAAATAATATTCCTAATTGTAACCCAGGAAGATAAATAAAATAAGTCCACATCTAGGCATAACATAATTAAACCACAGAACACTAATGAAAAAGAAATTATCTATGAAACATCTATAAAACTCTCTCTCACAGACATACATACATACACGGTATATAAATCTGATAGAAGTATTCTTAAGAGCAACAATCCAGCCAAAAGTCAATAGAGGGAAATTACTTGTCTAGTTACACCTATGAATTTGCTTATGTAAAGAACAAAAGCAGAAACAAATAAAAGGTGGTGATATAAAATTCTGGAAGATTATGGCATAATATTTTTTATGTCTCTATACAGTTGGTGACAGGTATTTAGGATGATAAATTTGGGGGAATATCATATATATAAATAAAAATAATCAAATCAATTATGTTGGACAACAGACTACAACCCATGGGAATTTATTTTAAGGGAAGTGAGGATATTTGCTATTTTCTAAAAAAATAAAAACAGTATAAAACCTAACAACACATAAATTAAAGCAAAGTGTAATGGAATGTTATTGCCAGTAAAAATAAGGCAATGAAGATAATATGGTAACATAAAAAATGCTTAAGTAAAAGATGAAAATAGAAACTGTATAATGGTTACACTAGGATTATTTAATAGTGGGCATACATCTAAATAAGGCCACAGAGGAAATTGATTGTAACTAATTTTACATTATTCCATTTTTATTTCTAGTAAAATATCCATTAAGACATGTTCCTCATGAATTATCTTTTTTGTAAATTTATTTCAATGAATTCAATTAATCATGAACAGCATACATCTACTGGATAACAAAGAATTGATAAGACTGTATTAGTTTCTATTTACATATGGAATAGACCGAGATGTCTTCTGTGAAGTATTTATAATCTAATAAGGATAAAAATGACCAAAACACATGGATAAACCTCTTAAATTATGTTTGTTTACAAAACTTCAGAAATGAACCCTGCATAAATTTAACAAATATAGAATTTATTAAAATGTTTAGGAGGAATTATGAAATGTAGAGAAAGTTGAAGAACCATTTAGGAATGAAGAGATACATGTTAATTTCAGAGATCAAGATAGAAGCTTGTTGTATTCATTTTCTACATCAGGCTGTCTACCATGACAAATGACTGCAAATGTAGTGGCTGAAAACATGAATGTCTGGTGGTTTTAGAATCTGAAATGGGTCCTACCAAGCTAAAAGCAAGATGCAACGGGCTACCTTCCTTTCCAGAAGCTCTGGGGAAGAATTCATTCCCTTACCTTTCCCAATTGCAAGAGGATGCATAGGTTCCTTAACTTAGGCCCCCTCCTTCATCTACAAAGCCTTCTCACATTCTCTTCTCTGATTTGCCCTCTTTAACCCCCTTTTCCCACTTTTAAAGTCCCTTGTGATTACACTGGTTTTAGGGATTAGGACATGGCTCTCTTATTTTGGTGGGGGGGTTGGAGAACAGGGTCTTTACCTGCCATGCCACACTTAACAATAGTAGTGTCAGGGTACTGCCACTAGAATGAATTAACTGTATTTTTCTGTCTTTCCACTCAAGATTCAAAATCCCAAAAAAGAAAAGAAAAAAAAAATCCAGAAAAAAAACAGCACAAAGAGCCCAGGTTGGGTCATTATATCCACTATGTGGGCATGGGATGGAATTGTCATTCCCTTTAACTCTGTGCTAAATGAGCCAATTACTTCAGAGTAAATTGAAGTTTTGCTACTATGGGAGCAGGAGGAATGAACGTAAAAAGCCATGGAATAACAAATGTCCAATACAATTAGTGGAAAGTAAACTGGAAACATAGCACATGGAAACACAATATTATCAGTAGTATCCATATGTATTGTCCAAAGTGTGTTCCTCAGTATGACTACATATAAAGAGGAAAAGTATAATTGTTTCACTGTCACATAAGTATGAAAACTATCTTTTTCTCTGATATTGACTAAATAAATCAGCAAAAGCACTGTGAAATTTAAAGTGAAGTAATCTGAATAGTTTTTCAAACCTACTTGAGTAAGGAAACTTTTCTTTCTACAGTTTCTTCTTAATTCCAATGAAACACCCAAGAGGATACAAGCTTTGGGAATTCATTAGAATGACTTTCCCGAGTGCCACTGAGTGAAAAAACAACAGTCTGTTGACAGTACAAGAAAAATATGAAAATTCATGTTGCACATTTAAAGGAAAACATCCACTTCAAAATATTTCTATTGATGGAAGTACAGTGTCAGGGAAGGATGGAATAGCTTCACTGAAAATATAGCCTACAAACAAAAAGGATTACATTATTTTATTGAGTATTGTCTTTAAAGGCTTTTGTTTTGGGGGGCGCCTGTGTGGCTCGGTGGGTTAAGCTTCTGCCTTCGGCTCAGGTCATGATCTCAGGGTCTTGGGATTGAGTGGGCATTGGGCTCTCTGCTCAGCAAGGATCCTGCTTCCCCTTCTCTCTCTGCCTGCCTCTCTGCCTACTTGTGATCTCTCTCTGACAAATAAATAAATAAAATCTTTTAAAAAAATAAAAATAAATGAAGGTTTTTGTTTTTTGTTTTGTTCTGTTTTTCCTAACTACATAAGAGTGCTACTCTTTTTCACTGATGCTGAATATATCTTTTGAAAGCATGTCCTTAGTTTTGAGTCCTCATTGGTATATGCGTCAAATCATGAAGTTTCCCTTATCTTCATCCTAGACATAAAATGTACAAATTTTAACTGTGAAATATAGTTATACAGTGTTCTTTTGAGATAATACTTTCCCTAACATTGATTCAATTTGCATTTGTTGAATGTGTGATTTATTATTTAGCCTCTGGAAATATCTGCACAATCGGAGGGAGTCAGAGAGCAAATCTGAGTGGCATGGAATGGTAATTTCAGTTCATTTCATTAATCTATATTGGTTCCAAATGTTTAGTAATATGAAGACAATATGAGGTTTTCAGTTCTTCCTTTGCCATTTGTTTAGCAAGTGTGTATGATGTACAGGTTATGCATAAGACATTATGTATGTTACAGATACAGTAATTAATGAGATACAGTCTTAGCAATGAAGTAGTCTAGAACCTTGACAGAGAGTGAACAATTTTAAAACGCAATGTAAAAGAGATCAAAAAGTGTCACAAAGTTCCAATGGCAAAAGGATGTTTTTGTTGGGTTGGATGGTTTTAAATAACAGTTTTTTGAAGAAAGCAATGCTGAGTGAGTTGGATTTTGACCAGCAAAGAAGCTGAGGGTGTACAAAAATTAAAAAAAAGAAAAATGTTTGGATTATTAGCGGATAAAGAGCAAAAAGCAAAGGAAAAGTATTATGGATATTCCTGAGGGAAAGGATTGTAGTCCAAATAGCAAGAATATGTAATATATGAGAGGAAAGTTTGAAAGAAAAGGCTCTAAATGCTGACTGAGTCCATGGACTGTTGGCCTTTAAATGCTCAACTGACAAGTTGTTAAAGAATAGGAAAGTGTTGAAGATCATTGAGGAGAGAGATGACATAATCACTAGTAATCTTTTGGATGACTACTCCAAGACTTCGAGGGGAGGGAAGCTGAATAATGGGTTAATATCCAATAGCAGAAAGTCAAGCTAGAACTTATCTAGTCAAAAGATCACATGACCCAAAATGTTATCATGATGGGGAAACAGAAAGTAATGGCAGTTTAGAGAGGTACAATTGAAAATATTTGAATAAGGGCGCCTGGGTGGTTCAGTGGGTTAAGCCACTGCCTTCGGCTCAGGTCACGATCTCAGAGTCCTGGGATCGAACCCCGCATGGGGCTCTCTGCTCAGCAGGGAGCCTGCTTCCTCCTCTCTCTGCCTGCCTCTCTGCCTGCTTGTGATCTCTGTCGAAAATATTTGAATAAATAGAATAAACAAGAGACTGGATCTGATAAGTCATGAAAGGAAAGATAATGTGGATGCATAGGAATGACTTCAAAATTTTGAGACCAAAAAATTGGGAAATGGCCATTTATTTCATTAAAAATAGGGAAGTTTGAAAATTTTGATGGTTTATTTATTGAGGAAGCAGATGACTTTTTTTATATGTTTTATCATTGATAGATGAGCATTTATCAAGAGAACATTGTTAATGCCCACCGTTTCAAATACTATACGAGTTAATAGAGGTTTAGTGAATGAACTCCAAACTCAGTTTGTACCCTCATAGAAGTTAGAGTCCAGTGGATAAGAGACATAAATATATGTGGTTAATCTTAAAAATGGTCACAAATTTATCCCTTTCCATCTGAAGGTAGGTTATAGTTTGACATCCTTTGGGTTGGCTTTGTGACTCATCTTGGCCAGTGGGTTATTAGCAAACATAACACAAGTAAAGACTTGTAAAATGTCTGTGCATTGCACAATCTTATTTTTGACTCCCTAATAGTGACATGTGAAAAAGTCTAGAGTAGTCTGCTAAAGGATGAAAGACACGTGGCCAAATGCTCCTAATGCATTGGCTGACAGTCTGCTAATTGCTGGAACTGTAAGTGTGGTACTCCTAGATCACCTATTTGATAGTTGATGCTTCAGAAAGCCCAGAAGGGTTCAGCCAAATAAGCCCACAGCAGAAGATTCATCCAGAGAACTCAGAGAACAGGGAGCTAAGCAAATTTTTGTTTATTATTGTACTAAGTTATGAAGTACTTGCACAGTAAAAGTTAAATGATACAATGGACATACACATACATACATACATACAAATATTACTGATATTGTTCTTCAATGATTCAGTCTTACACTCTTTAAATTACCTAACCCCTTCATGCTGTAATCTCAGTCTCTTGCAAACCACTCTAACAAACCACTTCTTATTTTGCTATCTCAAGCCCTCTAGTTTCCTGTCTCCAAAATGCCCCCTCCCAGCAAATTTGCTTGGTCCTCAGTTATATTCTTCTTAGTCAATGATAATTCCATCCTCGTGGATACCTTCTGGTCATTCTTAGTTGCTCACAGTTGAATCCAGTCAGCCAAGAATTCTCTTGGATTGACTTCCAAGATTTGTCCAGAAGCTGAGCACTTTTTCCTACCACCACTGCTACTCTTTGGTCTAAACCACCTTCTTTTCTCAAAACAACTACTGAAAAAGCCTCCTACTTGCTCTATCGCTGCCTCCAACAGCAGCCAGAATTACCTTTTAAACATACATGTCATATTCTCTGCTCCAACCCTGTACTAGCTTTCAAATTCATTCAGAGTGAAAGCCAGAGATTTTATAATAACCTACAAGATTTTGCATGAATTCTCTATTCCTATATATCACCTCTCTGATCTCATCGCCTACCATTCACTTGACTACCCTTTTCCCTCTACCCCCAGACACCGATTCAGCGACACTTCCCCGCTATTGCTCTAACACATCAGACACATTCCTGGGCAGATTCAGATGAATACATTTGTATTCATTTTCCTTTACTGTGTAAACTTTTCCCTAGATTAAACCATTGTTTAATCCCATCACATTCTTTAAGTTTTTTCAGAGAAGCCTGATCTCCTTACTTAATAATGAACGAGTTTCCTTCCATCCCTCCACCCACCGCTGTCTTTTTCCTCATATTGCCAGATTTCTTTGAGCCACACCAATTATCATCTTCTATACTTCTGTATTGTAAAATATATTTTTTTATTATGGTCATTATTTCTTTATTATGGTCATTAATTATTTATAATCCTAAAACTTAATTTCAGTAGTTCTAAGAGCTGTATGTTTCTACTGATTATTGCCCCAATGCTTGTAACACTGTCCAGAAGATAGCAGAACTCAACAAATTGATGGAATGGGAATAAAAAGATACTATGTTAGATACTGACAGGGAAAGTTACTAGACACTTAACCTGTCAATGCTCATCGCATTACCTGAAATGTCAGGGTATTTTTTCCCTGGGCTACACACAGAAAACATTTTGAAAATTGCCATCTGTATTGCTTGCATAAGAAATGCAGTTCCAGCATTCCACAAATCTTTCTGTATCCTATTTTAGAGCTCCAACTGGCATAGCTGTTAATTTCTTAGTATTTACCTGTTCGTTTACAAATCCAAGTATTCATTTAACTTGAAACATTGGAGAGTAACCTCTTCAGGCATTTTATAATGCCAATGGCAGGTTACTGTCTTTCTAATCCCATCATCATGTACACTATGAATGGAATTAAAGGAGCTCACTTACCATTCAGTGCACCTATTGCTTGGTCTTTGAAACCTCACTGTGCATTTTAAAAAGGTCTATTTAGTTAAGCAACATAATTTATTTAAGAAGGTTTTTAAAAATACACATGACATCTATCTTTTCAGTAGGTAGCACATTTCATGTAAGAGCAATTATAAACTAAACAAAAAATCAAATTCTTGCAATTGAAACGGAAGCGACTTGCTTGTAAGGTTCATCAGCAAATCTATTTACATAGGTTTCACCAAAGAGAGAGATGCATCCTACTCGAAGTAAAGCACTGTCTGCTTTCAAGCCTTGAATACACTAATATGTCTGGCAAATGTACAAATCTGTGTTCCAAGGTTCGCAGACATTCAAGCAGTTCATAATTGAAGGTGTCCAGGCAGATAGGTGTTTTGAGACTGTTTCTGAGGAAGCATTTTAAATTTGGGAAGAACACGTCAGTCTTTGTAGCTCACTGTGTGTGCAAATGGGCTTCTTGTTCGAGCTTCTGCAACAAACGGTGGCAAAGCTGTTTGCAAAGTTGTCTCTAATAAGACAGCTTAAATGTGTTGCCACATGGGTATTTCTGATCTAGCTTTATGAGCTCTCCCAAGGAGGCTGCATAAAGAATCAAAGAATCTGCCAGCTGTTGAGATGCAACCCCAAGAAACGTCAAAGGCAGATTTCAGCCAAATGTTCTGGTGAAACGGAAATAACCAAAGAAGTGAAATCCGTGTGTGTTGCTTCAAAGGACCCTCTGATACACTGGTTATGTGCTTAGAGGAGAGACCCGTCACCAGGATCCCCAGGGCTTCCCTTGAATGTGAGCGGTATACTCGGCAGTTTTCTCCCAGGCATGCTGACTTCTTCCTGAGCACAGCCTGCGTCATAAAATTCACCCAGAGTTCTTAGCCACAGGAAATCCCCTGAGGAAAGCAGAGCCAGAGGCAAATACTCATCTAGTCCCTTCCTGTCTAACAACACTCACATTTTTTTCCAGGGGATACTAAATTCAAACATTAAGTAGGGAAAAAAGTGACAGCATTGCCTGCCCTCAGGCCATGTTCCAAGTTAGGGCAGGACAGAACCATTTGGGTTTTTTTTAGTAATGGTGGAAAATTAGAGATGAGGGGTGGGTGAGAAGTTGTGGGCTGATGTTATGTTGACTGTCTTCTGATATTTTTTTCATGTCATCATGCAAGCCAATCACCCACATGATGGGGAAGCTCGGGAAGACACTCCAGGAAGTCACCGACGATAAGATCGACTGTGTTGCTAAATTCAGCAAGTCCCATCCAAAGAAATGCCTGTGGCAGCTGGTCTTAACAATTACCTAATACTCATGGCAATAAGAGTATGGAGAAAGCTTGATGTAACCTACAGGATGTTATTTTCTTAAACTTTTAATTAAATAAAGTAAAAAGCAGTTACCCTTAACTGACAGAGTGACACATATATTCCTCCCTTCAACAAGCAGCTATTAAATGCAAAGTGAAGGAGAGAAATTCATAAGGAAAAAAGCAGTCAATTTTCTAATTAACTTAAAGGAAAACACATCACCTTTGAGACAACTTTAAAACGTGAATTCTTTTGTGAAATTACATCTCCGTTTTACTACTGTAATGACCTACTTGGGACTGTTAAACACCCTCACTTCATGGATGCTCATTTCTTCTCTGGCCTAAGACTCATTCTGATCTTTCTGCCAAGCTCCTGGTGAGATTATCTGACTTTGGACTATGGGTTTATAATTATATATAATATGATATGGTATATACACATAATAGGTATAATACGTAGATATCTAGTATCTATATGTTATCCATTTTTCTTTCCCCTAACTATTGACCAGAACCTGTCAAGGATGTAGATGGCCTTGGTTTCATCCCAGATAAGGTGTTTATCAGTTCAGTTGCTTTAGGGAAGTCATTTAAATTCCCAAAACATAAGACTTTGTCTGTATAACAAAGGAGCTGTGAAAGATGAGCTCTCACATTTGTTCCTAACAGACTACCTTATTAATCTGTAACCATGCCTAGTCTGGAGTCCCTGATGACCACAGGGTTGGTATTTGAAGACGAGCATTTGAGGATTTACACATATCTGAGTCATCACATCATGGTTTTTCACTTAGATAGCACTAAACTTTTTAAACTCTTCCCACATAACTCTCTTATAATAACCCTGAAAGAGGCATAAGAGAGACATTACTGTTAACGTTTTCTTGAACGAGGAAAAGGAAGTGCAGAGTGAAGAATTTTCAATCTCCCATCTTGTGTTCCGTGCATACCTGCCTTACACCCACTCTGTTTCAGATACAAAAGCAACAACTCATTGTCCTTAGAAATAAATACAAATAGCCTCTAGGTTCCTCATTTATCATTTTTTAGGGATGTACACGATCTTTCAGTATCCTGGGTAAACTATCCAGGGCCATTCACTAACTATAGAGAGGCAATGTGGTTGTTGTTGCTTTTAATGGACAGCGAAGCTCTGGGAGCCATAATAGGAGATATACAGCCAT
This sequence comes from Lontra canadensis, assembly GCF_010015895.1. Classification (NCBI taxonomy): domain Eukaryota; kingdom Metazoa; phylum Chordata; class Mammalia; order Carnivora; family Mustelidae; genus Lontra; species Lontra canadensis. Next base: position 4,281,637 of record NW_022631058.1, on the reverse strand, counting down.
AATACATACCTCACAGGTATGTATTATGTCAGGCTACTATAACAGCTTGAGGAAGTTATGTTATGCTGTAGTTACAAACCTCGAAATCTTATTCTATGAGTCCATCAATGGGAAGCTATGGATTGTTCCCTGACATCTTCACTCAGAGACCCACCATGTTGGTGGAGTTTCCACATGGATTATACCCAGGATCATGGCAGAGGGGCTGATATGGAGGTATGGAAAAGTACGCACTGGCCCTTAACACATCTTCCCACATGTGATAAGCATTTCTCAGTTCATACTCCACTCATCTAAACAAGCCATATGACCATGCTTGAGTTCAAACTGCAGGGAAAGATTCCAAAAAAGTGAATAAAAGGATAAAAGAGTAAAACAGACTACCATACCTATTTCCAAAACAGTTGATATACTTAAAAAGAGGGTATGGATTACTGAGGTAACTAATTATTTATATATGACTTAAATAGTAGAGGTGTCAAAATACAACAAACAGATGTCAGAAATAGGTTAAAGACTTCCAAAAATCTGTTCCTCCATAAATGTGTTGAGAACACTGGCCCAAGATAGTTCAAAATCAACCTTTTTAAGCTATGGAAGTCAACCAAAAGCTTGTAATAATCCAAGAATAATTTATTATTCTTGGATTTAAAGATTTGAATGGCTAAATCTCAGTGAAAAGAAAGTTTTAACTTGTCACAATTCCCTCCATTTCCCTCCTGACATATTTTTGGGATCCTTGAAAACCAACAGCCTTGAACTTCTAGTAGCTTTAAGGACCAGCAGCCTGCCAGGTTAGCAGCCACTGTGGGGGACAAATCAGGGTTGGAGCTCCTCAAAAGTCCCATGTTCAGGGAAAAATCATTATTTGACATGTGTGGAAGGTCCCTGAAAAATCTCTATTTGCTGGGAATGGCCCGCAATCCCCGTACTGAGGGTTAAAAGATTAATCCAAACTTTGCTGTGAAACACAGGAGATTGGTCCCTCAGGATAATCACAAATCTTTATCACTGTTTCTCAAGCACCTGATGTGTGACAAGGGATCTTCCGGAAGTAGGAGGATCCATTTACCAGAAAGATGTTAAATGCTAATCTGCAAATTCTATGAGTGCTGCTACACATAGCCTAAGGGACAATGCATACCTTGCTTATCACGGGGCAGCTGTTTGGGCTAAGAAAGCTTCTAGGAAGGCAACTCCCCACAGCATTTCAAAGCCCTATGACCTTCTCTGAAACCTTCCCTGGCCTCAGCAGCCTCCGTGTTACATTTTAGCAAGCCAGGTATTATGGCTGTGTTCATGCTCTGCATGAACCCCAACATCTATTCTTAGGGCTTGTGTGTACTGACATGACTCAGTGTATGCTCTCAGCAAAAAGTTTCATACTGAGGACATCTGTTAAAAATAATCACTGGCAATTGTCTAACATCACAGAAGCTTGAAGCGGCAATACCAATTATGAATAATAAAAGATTCACCAAAAATTGTAAAAAGACAAATTGGGGAAAGGGTGTCCATAGTGGACTTCGAAAAACTCTAAAGTGCTTATGGAAATTCAGAAGGTCACACAATTGTAAAGGAAAATACATTTGAAGGCCCTGATGTCTCAACTCCAGCTGACCTGGACGGTCTGCAGGAACAGAAACCAAAGGCTAAGGCAGAGTTGCCTGGTCTGTTCTCAGCAAGGTTCAAAGCATTTAAGGAAATCTCTGTCCAAGTTATCTTAGCAGTTAGCAGTTATCTAAGCAGTTAATATAAGTCAAATAATACAGACTTTCTAAAAAATAGTACAAACAAACAAAAAACAATGCATAACCCATCAAAAAAATTCATGAGGATTGTTCACCCTTTTGATAAACTAATAACAGAAATAATGAATTCTATACAAATAATTTAAATACAATTCATTCTGGGTGGGAAAAGAGTTCTGTCTTCTTTATGATTTAATTTTCCTGATGCAAAAATATTCATTGAGCAACCACGATGAACCAGAACTTTGTTCAGGAGAGGATACATTAATGAAACAGAATTCACAGTGTCCTGGGGCAGATTGCTGAACCTCCCAGGTAATCATGATCCCAATGTTCTTTCAGAGCCTCTCCTGGTCTCTCTACATCCCTGCCATTTTGGTTTCACTCAGGAACATGGTAACCTAATTTAGAGGATGCAATCCTTGGCCTCCTCGAAACTGTGTGTGGCAGCATGACAGTGGGCTCCAAGCACTGAAAGGTGAGCAGAAGTGAGGTGGCTCCGTTCCATATCAAAACCTTCTAAAGGAAATTCCTTTTTGACTAGAAGGGATTTGAAGAAACTTACTGTTTCCCTTCTCACTAACTGTAAATAAGACATCGTGGAGAAGAGATGGTATTGATCCTTTGTTCTGTCCAACACCTTAGGGAAGGCAAAGTTGCAGAGGGAAGGAACCCAGGTGGTTATGTAGTTGTACTGGCTCACTTAACTATATTCCACCTGCTTACCTCTCGCTTCAGGTGAGAAAAAATTATCCGATTGAGTTGATCCACTTTATTTTTCACTCATCTTTATTACCTATACTTCTAAGTAGTAGAATTATTTCTTCTTATCCTCTAGTTATCCTTCTTATCTTCTTATCCTTCTTATCTATTCTAGTTTGAGCAGTTTGTTCAAAAATGAAATCAATAAAAAAGTTAGCTTATTTTCCTCATCAAGGAATCTCATGCTTTATTTCCCCAGGGATCTCCTTTTTAATTCTCTTAAAGTCTTTTAAAAATTAAGTATCTAATTTTACTGTGAAATAGAATCTCTAAACATAACCTATTTCCCGCAGACGTACCTTGACAGCTCTTGTTTTGTATTTTTAAATTAAGTTAGTTTTGTTTGAGAAATTCTGATTAACATTTCTTTCTAGTGGGTTCTGTCTCATTAAATGTGGAAGACTTAAATACATTTTCAAGTCATCATGGTATTAATTCTTCAGGGAAGAATTCTTCAGGGAAATCCAGTGAACTTTCCCTACCAGTATTTCTAGCTTACTTTCAAAAGTTAATTTTCTCTGCTATAAGATCTAGCTTAACTAAAAAAGATGTAGATATAAAAGATCAGATAATAGGGGCTCCTGGGTGGCTCAGTGGGTAAAGGCCTCTGCCTTCGGCTCAGGTCATGATTCCCAGGGTCCTGCGATCGAGCCCCACATCTGGCTCTCTGCTCCGCAGGGAGCCTGCTTCCTCCTCGCTCTCTGCCTGTCTCTCTGCCTACTTGTGATCTCTCTCTCTGTCAAATAAATAAATAAAATCTTTAAAAAAAAAAAATCAAATAATAATTTATATCATGGGTCTACAATGGAGGAACTACCACTTCAGTGCAATCCCAAATCCTTTAACCAAATTCATGCAAATATTCTATGTATGGCATATACAAGTGTTTATATAATATTGTGTTATAAAATATGATATGTGAATATTATAAGTATAAATATATTATGTATATAATGTATATTTTTATTTTAATATTCAACAAGCTAATTTTATTTCAATGGCATTTTTAGCCAGAAGAAGAGGCAGATAAGACTGCAGATTATAGGGGATAGCCTGAAAGAAGTTAAACATAGCCATTGAAGACCCATAGAATAAATAATCAATGCTGTTGCAAACATAAAAGCATTGGCAAAATTTTACTTATGTGCATTTTATTCATGTTTCTTCTCATTTTTCTAATCCAAGTACTCCTGCAATATTTTCATAGCATCAATTTTATAAACATGTCAATTTTATAAACACATATAGAATGGATCTATGCATAGAAACTACCTAAACTGCTTCAAAATGTTGATGGTTTGTGTACCTCTGTCCATGGTGCCACTTCTGAGTTCTCATTCACCCTTGGTTGGGGTTATTATATAAGAATGACTTTAGACATTGCAGTCTTCACATGAATTGCTATTCAGGTAATATATAAGGTAAACTCGTCAATGCAAAATGTCTTTCTAGACTGTGAAATGTAAGTTGTCTACTGTTAAAATAAAAAGTTCAAATTAAAAGTTCACTTTATAAACAAAAGTGTACTGTTTCACTCAAAACCAATTTCATGAGTAATTTTGTCTCAAACTACATCTCTATCTTCGATTAAAGTGATCCACAATGTGATTAAAACTTGGTCATTAGCATGGACGTTTAATGATAGCTTTATGATTGACTGCAGCATGATTCTGCCAACTCTTCCCCTGAGCAAAGTCATAGAAATAACATGAATCAAGGACAAAGAAAGAATTCCACTCTGCAGTTATCTTACAGAACTTTTTAAAAATGCTGATTAATTAAAAGTAACCTTTCATGATCCATTTGTTTGCATTAAATGATCCATTCTTTATTTTCTAGGCACCCAAAATTGTCAGAAGATGATTATGTATCATGGAAAGTTATCAACTTTCTTTACCCTTCATGTTAAAAAGAGAATTTACCTTTTAAACATGGGAAAATAAGAAATATAGGTGAAAATTACAGCAGATTTTCAGCCCATGGACACATTGCCTCCTTTGTTCTTGGAAATGTTACCCAGGGAGGAAAAAAAAAAAAAAACAAAAAGAAAGAATTACACAGAGAAATAATTTAACAGAATTCTTCACAGTGATTTTTATTTTCCTTCCTTATCAAATCAAAATAAATATTGGAATACTACATTCTCTCAGCATTTTTTGATCAAAAGTTATGTAAACTTTGTTTAACACTGCATTTCAGAAACACAACTAAATGTGGAATCCCATCCTCTTTTACCCCTAAGATCATTATTAATATTCTCAAAACAGTATTCTCATCTGTCATTTAGAGAAATATTTGTTCCCAGGTATATGGATTTATAGAATACTGAGAGTCCAGTAGATTCCATTTCATGTTATTCATTATCTGTATACATAGAACATAACTTTCCTCTCACTAGACTTCTTGTGGTGATGATTTCACAATACATACAAATATCTAGTCATGATGATGCACACCTGAAACTAATATATATTAAGCATGCCTCAATTTAAAAACACTCCGTTTTAAGGGGCACCTGGGTGGCTCAGTGGATTAAAGCCTGGGCCTTCGGCTCAGGTTATGATCTCAGGGTCCTGGGATCAAGCCCCGCATCGGGTTCTCTGCTCAGCCAGAAGCCTGCTTCCTCCTCTCTCTCTCTGCCTGCTTGTGATCTCTATCTGTCAAATGAATAAATAAAGTCTTAAAAAAAAATTAAAAAAAAAAAAATAAATCAGTTTTAAGACAGGAAAATAAAGGTCAAAATGGTAAAATATTTGCTTCACTGTTGAGCAGTATGCAAAAGTATACTTAAAAAAAAAAAAAAAGATTTTATTTATTTGAGAGAGAGACCAACCAAGAGGCCAGACATGGGGTGCCATCCCAGGACCTGGGATCATGACCTGAGCCAAAGGCAGACATCCAATTGACTGAGCCACCCAGACATCCCCAGAATTATACTTTTATCAGCTTGGTTACACTAGGAACTAAATTTTCCAGACACCCTTTCCTGGGTGTTTCCAGGTAAGAGCCTGTCAAAGTGAAACTGAGCTAGATTTGGAAGGCAGAGGTGAAGGAGTTGCCATAACCCTCTGAAATGTAATCTTTGTTTTGGGTTGATGAGATACACCGCCACCTAGCATCTGGCAGGTTGCCCTTTGTCCTCATTCATCCCAGCTTTCGTCCCCATTCTTCCCATCTGCTAATCGATGGGAAAGTAACAAACTAATGATCAGCAGCAACACCAGGGCCACCACAGAGCACAGAAGCTTTGCTCAAAACTCAGAGAGAAACATACCGGTAAGAAACTCACATCCTTCCACAGATCCCTGCAGTCATCCACGATCTGTGGTACAATGACAGCAGTTGGACATCCCTCGATTCCAGATGTCCTGACAGGTTTCCCAAGTTTCCTTTCACTTGGCCAGGTACGATTATTGACTTTTTCTTAATTTATTCAACTCCCCCTCTGGGAACTTTCCTTCCCCAGCTACTCACACAGGTTTTTTTAAAAAATCTAATTCTTTAACAAATTTCTTACTCCAAAATAGTCTGCATGGTTTTGCTTTACTCATTAACCCATGATTGATATAAGCATGTTCGTGTCCTCATTACATGGTCTTTTGAGTCAGATTTACATTCTGGTGTTCATTTTACCCTAAAAACATTTACACACTGGGGAATATAGGAGAATAGACTTGTCGTAATGTGTGTTGTCCTGAACATGGGGCAAATTCTTATGCAAAGATACCTAATTTTATCGTAACCAATACAATTTTGAACTTTCCAGATTTTAGAATTTTATCTTCACAAGTTATAGCCTTTGCCCTTATTAGCTTGCAGTTTTTCAGTTTGGAAGAGTAGAACAAATGAACTTAGAGTCCCCTACAACTGTAATACAACATATTTTAAAGTCTGTCTTTAAAAGGAGGTATATAACTTGTTTCTTATTCCATAGAGGTTTTATATCTCATTATAATACAGATGACTTTTTTGTTCAGAACAAAAAGTTCCACCATATCTTGTGCTCTGATGTAAGGAATTCAGAGTTACTTATTCACTGTTAAACTGAATTATCACAGTAAAAATGGAGATTTTACATTCTTCACTTTATGAAACTAGCAAGATATTTTTAACTAAGTTTTCCTATAACAGTATGCAGTGCAGAAAACACAATCTCAAATGAAACTGGAAATTTCAAAGTAATCTTTAAAGCAAAATTGCCTTAGCCTGTTAAAGACTAGTCTGATTATGCATTAGTTTAGTTTGTTTAAGCACCAAGTTTCATTGTAATAGTTTCTCATATAGTACCTCCAAAATATCTTTTTCTTATCTAATTTATATAGAAAAATTTCTGTATGTAAATGAAAAAAATATTTAAAAAATGGAAGGCAGTAAGACAAATTTGGTTCAGTTTTCTTGATTTAAAAAAAGCTAAAAATTATATAACTTTTTTTAGAGGGTAGGGAGAGGCAGAGGGAGAGGAAGAGAGAAAATCTTAAGCAGGCTCCATGCCCAGCACCGGCTCCACACAGGATTCGATCTCAGGATCCTAAGATCATGACCTGAGCCAAATAAAGAGATTCTCACCCAGGTGCCCCCAAAATTACTCTACTTTTTAAGAAGTTATTTTATCCTACTGGATATAAATTTAGGAGGGGATTCAATGAAAAGAGATTAATTCAGAGTTAGATTGAATGTCTTCATAAAGAACTTGCATGTTTGTCTTCACAGTGTTTTTCTTTATAAATAATAATTTTTGAGGTCAAATATAACCTAACAAATTCTTCTTTTATCAAAGAATGAATATTCAGCAAGTAGTGAAGCATTGACATATTAGAATGTATAATATTCTTTGGTCAGAAGACATAGATTTATTTAGCTGAGGGATATGAAAAAAAAAAAATCATTTGACCTCTCCAGGGACTTTGTTTCCATTCTGTAAAAATCAGAGGATTGGAATTTCTTGGAGTTAAAGGAACATCAATGTTTAAAGACTCATAGGAGCTCTAAAATACAATAATTTATAATAATTTGAAGCTTACTCCTTTGATCAAGAAAATCTTATATACCAACTAAGATTCTTGATAGAAAAAAATTTAACCTGATTATGCATTTTTATCTCATTAGAAGATCATAATGAATATAATATAAAGTCCTCTTCATGAATAAGGGACACTGTTTCAGACCTTGATTACTGTATCAGGTTATACACAGTAACCAACTTAGTTACTGCTGATATGTTAAAGAAATATTTGCTTCAACAATTAATGATCCAGAGCAGATGCAATTTCTCTCTTTTTTCTCAGTCTTTGTTGTCTCTCTTTTCTATTCTTGTGCAACAGTCTGTGGCAGCATCTTTTTCACCCCATTTTAATAGATTCCACTCTCAAACTATATGAGCTAAGATGGAAAGAAAGTGATTTCTAAAAGGCATCATTCAATAAACTATTACTGGAGGAGAGAAAGGGTAGGCTGAGAGAAAAAAAATAAATAAAATTGCAGCAAAAACAACAAAATCAAAGATCCACTACACTCTAAAATGAACTGCATCTTATAAAAAAATTCACCTTTTATTTAATTCTAACAATGCTGTAGAAATATCAAAAGGATAATGTTTTCCTGGGACTTGTTCATCCTAGTACAAAATATCTTTTATTTTTGTATGGTACTTGGGCTTTTATTATAATTTCCTTTTCCTCTGTACATTAGTGGAATACTATAGAACATGAGGAGGAGTGAGTTTATTGTAAGGATAATCATATTGGATCTAAATTAATGTTCTGGACTCTGCTTTAAATAATTGTGTGACATCAGTCATGAACATATGTAAGTAATAGTCTCTGTCAACTGAAAAATGGCATTAATAAAGCCTCATTCTCAATTTTTGCTAGCAATAAACAATCTAATTTATATTTCTAAATTGCTAATAGCATGATTTTAAGTGCTTAAGTGCATTATAATTACATGAGATAAAGGTAAGTTCTCCAATCATAATTTGTTCCTAAGAGAAGAATGGAATGTGAAAGGCCAACAATCACCTACCATGATTATATGCTTATTTCTAGGAGGGGAAAAAAAAAAAAAGCCTCATTTCTAAGTTATCCAGATCATAGTAGAGCTTCTAAATGGATAGATTAACCACAGCATTAAATTATTTCAATCTTCATTTGTTTCATTTCCAATTTTCAACACCAACCATGTTTGATTTTCTTTTTCTTATGAATGAAAATTGAAAGATTATATTTTAATATATATTAATATTTAATATATTTACATAATATGTAGTCACATAAAATTCACATATGTGATATATTTATATAATATACAATCACATTAAATTTAAATAATTTTCAAAATAAATTATAGTTTTATAATTTATAATCTCTATATGGTCTATAAAATTTACCAGCATTGTTTTACTTCATGAGCAATAGCCTATTCTAGTATAGATGGTTGATTAGACATGACATTTTTTTATTAAGTTTAGGATTAGATAAATCAGGCAATCCCTAATTGTTTCATGAAAGATTTTAGACCACAAAATGGAGTCTATTAGCCTTGATATCATTTGTTTAATGTAAGATTCTGGAAAATATGAAAAAGAAGAGGAACACAACTATGTCATTTTACCTCCTAATGATGCAAAAGACTATTTCTACAGATAATTAATAGTCATCATGATGGATCTTTTTTCAGTTGGAATAGAAATAATCTTCTAGAATAACAAACTTTTTGATAGAAATTCAAGAATCACATTCCTTTATTCAGAAGTATCTCAACCAGTTGAAATGTTTAAACATTATAAACACAGATAATTTATATCCTTCTAATTTTGTCTGATGAGAGGATTAGGTGTTTTTTAGGGACACTTTTGGCTTGAAATATCACTCAAGACATTAAGAATAAAAGAGTTGGAGTTGTTAAAAAAGAAAACAAACAAACAAAACACATACAGGGATGTGTCCTAAAACAGAAGACCATGAACTAAATCTGACCTTCATAAGGAAGTGAAACCAGAATTTATAAAATTTTCATGCACCAAGGTCATTATACTCAATCTTCCTCTTAAAGACGTTTTAAGAATAACATATGTCATAAACAACAAAGTCATATTTTAGAAACAGAGGAAGAGGGAAAAAATGATTACTTGAATGGAAAGAATGGGGGTAAATGAAAGTCAAGGAGAGGACAATCTAAAATAACTTTGATATTTTCATCTCAGGATCTGATGTTCTATCTCCATTCAAGACTGGACATGGTCCCTTGAGTTTGTATGACTTGTTTATGGTACTTAAAATATTTATATATGCATGTAATTATTCCAATTAAAAAATGAGAGGACATACTTTGTTTCAAGAAAAACTTAACTGTTGTTGAGGAGAGGAAATATTCTGACCTAAGAGAGATTTCAGCTGACTTTTACTGCTTCAACCTGAGTTACTCATCTTCTAGTCAGAGATATATGCTAACATATAAAAAGATCACTGCAGATTTTTAAAACTGCATCTAAACCTATTTCAAAATATGCAATAGAGGAGTATACTCCTTAGCTTGATTATAATTAGAGCAGCCACATGAAATTTTATTTATCCTTTCTAAAACTCATGTTTGAGGATTTGATGGAAATCTTTATACTTTAAATTTTTTGTCAGTACTGATAGAGGATATATATAGCATAATATGATCGTATACCCTTCTTAAAAAAAAGACCCTTAATCAAATCTAGAGCAGTTCTATTCAAATAAGTAAAAATTAGTAGGACCTCATCTGTCTCTGGGAAATACTGACACCACAAGTTTTATAGGCCAATTCATTTACCCTCAGACTTTTTTAAAGAGCTCATATCATTGGGCCTTTAAAATCAAATCACTTATTATATATGATTTTTCCACCCATTTACAAATGTCATTTTTAATGCATTTATAGATTGCACTTAATTGAGAATGAAATCCAAACCATGACTATCACAAGGGGCACATTAATTTTAAAGTTCCCTTATAGAAGATTTGTTTTTAATCACAGTGATTTTTCTTTTTTATCTCCATTTGCATTAGGGCTGGGCAAAAGGGCAAGAAGAAATATTGAGTCCATCTACATTTATTGATTAAGATGATATGAACAACTAACTGACTTTCATTAATTATCTAAACTGCCTACTCAGTACCCAGAAACATAGGCATTTAGTATGCTATTTCATTGCATAAAGCATCATAATCATCTGTGGTACTTACATTACTACAGATACATAATGGGGTGATATCCTAAAATTATCATGACCTGTGCCATGTATTTCTTGTAGATGCTTTTAATGTCGGGGTAAAGAAAAGCATTGAAATAAATATTTGAATGGATGGGGGTGGGGAAATGCCATAAAATGGAATCCTGGGCAGTAAAACCCATTGAGGCCTTCCAAATGTTCCCAAAATAAAGGCAACAATTCTTGATTGCCCAGACGGATTTTGAAGATTCCAGCCATGTAAGAATTCTTTCAGTTCTCAACTTCTCTAAGCTCTTAACTAAAATAATTGTTCACAAATACTTTTTCCTTTGCCAGAAGTAGTTTCCTCCTGCTCATTCCTCTACAACATCCCTTTAGTATGGGTAACTTTTATGTCTTCTGCCATAGCCATTATCTTAACTCTCAGTCTTACTGCCTCAAATTAGACTAGCAGGCTTCCTTAAATGCTTCTCTGTCACCAGCAAATGCTACCATGGCACACGTGTTGTTTTATAGCTCTGGAAATCACAAGTTTGAAATGAGTCTTACAGTGCTTAAAGTCAAGGTGTCAGTAGAACTGCTTTCCTATAGAAAGCTCTAAGGAAGAATCTACTCCTTGTCTTTTTCAGCATCTATAGGCTGCCGGCATCATTTAGCTTGTAGCTGTAGTGCTCCAAACTCTGCTTCTGTATTTCAGCCCCTTCACTGGCTCTGGCTTTCTCTGCTAAGGATCTTTATGAGTACATTGGGCTCACCTACATAAATTAATCTTCCAATCTCAATATCCTTAACTTCATCACCTCTGCAAAACCCAGTTTGTCATGTAAGAGGACATATTCACATGTCATCAGGATTAGAACCTAATGGACATCTTTGGAGGAGATGACACATTATCCTACCTAATACAATGAGGTTATTTTAAAAGTAGTGATCATTTTTGTGTTTTGCAGAAATTAGAAAGACTTACTTTATTGACTCTTAACATTGCTTCCTGAAGACTACATGCCAGTGAAGTTGACCTACAAGGAATTCATAGTAAAAACAAAGATGTCTCAACAACAAAGCAACAACAGGATCTCAAGACAAGTATACAGTAACTTGATAGTTTTCTAATGGGTACAGTATTTCCTGAAAATTATATGTGCAAATAATATAGAGCTTAATTTTCACATCAATGCAATTTAATTGTATATCTCAGCCTTCTTCTAGCTAATGGGAGAAGTAATAAACACAATCAATTATGAGTCAACTGAACTCAATCAATTCCATATTATTCTCTTTCCTTCACTCTGTGGAGGATTTAATCTCAGGGAACCTTCCTAACATCATAAATTTGTTTCTTTCCACTTTACCTTGCCAGTTTCTAAAACTCCATCATCTGTTTATGTTGATTACTGAAATTTCTTCATGTTGTCCTAGTTCCTGAGTTTTGTGGCCCAGGATAATCTGCGTCTACAGACTTTCCATGTTACACCCATACCTACTTGGGAAACACATATGGAGACATATAATAAGTAAACAAACAATTGAAACTATTAAAAATGGGAAAGCTATGGCCGAGGCAAAAGTAAGAAAAATGACAGCTTTTCTACAGCTGGGTATTTTTTAAAATATCTGTATGTATGGTATGGTGAAGGCTTTTTTTTTTTTCTTTTATTTTAATGGAATATTTTCTTGAGACCCAATCCTACATGAAAGCCAAAGTCATGAAATAGATAGAAATGAATCAATTTTGCATTACCTCCTTAGAATTTCTAGGGCTTAAGAGACACAAGTACCCATCAAACCCCTCTACTTCCCCCACAACACACATACTGGATAAACTAATTTCAGGGTGAAACAAGCACTTAATTCCACTCGGCTTCAAGTTTATTATCTAAAAATGGTGTGATCCAGCTAACTTTACAAAGTTATTTTTTGGATTAAGTGAGATGATGTAGGCAGGGCACCAAGAATGTGCCTGGCATACAAGAGTTCAAAAGAACAAAAAGAGAGAAGAAGGAAGAAAGGAAGGACAGGAGGAAAGGAGGGAGGGAAGGAAAAAAGAAAAATATACCTTCTCACTAAATTCCTTTGAAGGCCAGGTTTTTGTCTTTTGATAATTTTGATAATTTTTTGAGTGATAAAAAACTAAATCATATTTTGTTATCCTATGTCTCATAGGGAAGCAAAGTAAAGATGAGGATTCCTGATGAACATGAAATTTTATAAATGGGAGCGCCAAAGCAGAAGTACATTTATATGGCTTAATATAGCATATTTTAGAAAAATAGGAATGTTCCACCATAAATATTCTCTAAATAGCTTTCAATAGGATTTGCTTATATGTTAAGATGCAAAAAAAAAAAAAAAAAAAAAAAAATGCACAAGAAGTAAAATTCCCACTGAAGTACAGAGAACCCACCTCTGCCAGCTTCGTTCCCTGGCCAAGCTTCAACAAAAGCCTCTCCAAAAGAAGAAGAAGGAAAAAAAAAAGGCACAGATATTCAGTGTGGGTGGTGGCACAGAATAGGGAGTTCTGTTTTGTGGACGGGAATAAAGAACAAATTCCTTCTCTAATTGAATGAGTCAGCCCACGTTGATTCAAGACCCTCTTATCAAAGAACAAAACAATTACATTATATTTTACTCTCAGAGACTGAAAAAGTGGAAAATAAATAAATATTTAAACCCAAGACACAAGGAAGCAAAGCAAATGTGTTTCCCATTTGAAAGATCTGACAGTATCCAAATAAAACTCTTTATTTCAGGTTATAGAGGATTAAGAGATCTCTTTAAAATTGAGTCTGTAAATGAGCAGTTGTCAATAACTTGCTCATTTACATAACGTAGCAAAAAATGTGACACCACGTTTAGGTTTTAAGACCCTGAGTTTTATTTCCTCTGTACCCAAGTCCTTGCAATTAAAAGAAAACCAGAATTAGGTAATTTTATTTCACTATCTCTATCATTTGTTGCTAAGTTATCCACTAATGAGCATATCTGAAATGTAGCATGAAATTGCCTTTGACCACAAAAATCAGTCAGGTTAAGGACCAGTCCTACAGGGCTTAGCAGAGTTACTATAAAAAAGTTCTGCTTATGTTATTTAAAATGCCTAATTTTATAAAATAACAAACATTTGAAATAGTTCCTAATCACTTTATTTTTATTTCACTGCAGATGTTATAGAATAAACCAACATTCACCCCCTACACCTCCCTTCTCCCGCCGTGGACATGATTGTAAAGCAACAAACAGTAGCTTATGTTGGGCAAGAAGGGTCAAAGGGCTGTGTGGCATTGGCATTGAAGGTGATTTTGAGAGGCTGTGTCTCTGAAGTAAATGAGATATGAATGAGCAAAGAGAGAACTTTTAGTTGTTTAATGAAGAATTTGTTGAGATTTCAGTAGAAATCACAAGTTGTAAAACGTGTGTCTCATCTACTTCCTAAGATGCCCAAGATTTACTGATGCATTGGGAAACCTGATCCATTGTGGTGATGTGTAAAACAGTGGGATTCTGCCTTAAAATGAACAAATACTGCAACAATAATCCTGAGAAGTCCTGCCACTCTTCATTCTGCTGTTCAAGTAGCAAGCTACTATCTTTCAAAATTTAACCGCACAGTATGAAGATTTTCTAATTCTCATTAGTTTGTTTTTTGTTTTTCCCTCCTGTACTATCAGTCAATAAAGTGATTAGGAGAAGATTAAAATATATTAAGAATAATTTACGTTAACAATCTCTTTACATGTAAAAACAAGGAATGTTTTCCACAAGCAAAACAAACAAACAAACTAAAAACTAACAGTGTCTTAAAAAAGCAAATGCTTTATTCCTCCATACAACAATTCTAGAGGCAGTAACCCAGGGCTGGTTTAAATGTTCAAAGATGTTAATTAGGAAAGAGTTTTGTTTTTTGTTTTGTTTTGGTTGTTGTTGTTTTTTAAAGATTTTCTTTATTTATTTGAGAAAGAGAACGAGAGATAACATGAGAGGGGAGAAGGTCAGAGGGAGAAGAAGACTCCCCATAGAGCTGGGACCCCGACATGAGACTCGATCCCAGGACTCCAGGATCATGACCTGAGCCAAAAGCAGTCACTCAACCAGCTGAGCCACCCAGGCGTCCGTTTGTTTTTTTTGTTTTTTTTTTTTAATCTTCAAGCCCTGCCATTCCTAGAACATGGCTCTCATCATCCTGACCGCAAGATGATTCTTTCACCTCCAGGCATAGTTTGTACATCCTGGGCAGGAAGAAGGGCAAGAGGTTGGATGAATATGCCAACTGAGACTTTTTCAAAAATAAAACATTTCTGGAAGGCTTCCTCAGAGACTGCAGCTTACATCTTACTAGCCGGAACTTGTAGCATGTCCACATCTAGATGCAAAAGAATCTGGGAAGGTGAGGGATTAGACTTGTTAGCCTCTAAAGAGAAAAGCAGAAAGTAAAAAAAAAAAATTAATTAATTAATTAAAATTAAAAAAAAAAAAAAGCAGAAGAGAGAGAACAAATGGATGTGGTTACCACAAGGGAGGTGGGGGCGGGGGGTGAAATAGGTGATGGGGATTAAGGAGTACCCTCATGATGAGCACTGGGTGATGTATGGAATTGTTGAATCACAATACTGGACACCTGAAATGGATACAACATTGTATGTTAGCCAAGCTGGCATTTAAAATAAAATAAAATATAAATCACTAAAAAAACCATAAGTAATGGTTTACATATAGTTAATCCTTAGGGTATACCACACATATTATTAATTAATTAGTCCTAATAACAGACCCATGCAGTAGTATTAGTATACTAAATTAAGGATGGCAAAACTGAAACTCAAACTGTAAGAAAATTTCTCAAATTCATGAACTTGAATTGCAGAACTGAGAATCAAACCTAAGTCTGCCTTATATCAAAAAGGAAGCCTGTGGATACTTAGATAATGATGAAGAATATTTTATTAGAATATAAATAAGGACAGGTGAATTCAACCAAAGCTATGCTGTAAACACTCTATTAAAGGGGTATACTAAAATTGTTCTTGTGTTTCTCATATACACATGTGCAGAGAGAGAAGAAAACCTATATATTAATTTTATATCAAAGGAGAGGCAATTTTTTGAATAGATATTCCAGAGTACATATGGTGATACTGAAACCAGGGAGTAATGTTTTATTTTCAATTTCACCAGGGGGTCAGTCTCTCATATTTGCCTTCCATTAAGGCTAGAATACAGATTACTGCAGAAAGACCATGGTTTGATTGGAAACTCATGTCTGAATCTTAAAATAGAAAATTTCTTATTAAATTTTGTCAACTGTACAATGTGACATTTCTGCATTATTATCTTTCTCTGTTAAGCTTATCAAACCACTTAGATTCACTTCATCAATTGAAAACATTCCCTTCTTCAGTTTCAAAGACAGTGAGGAACTTCAAAACCGGAAATGTAAAGTATCTAAAAATGGTCTGTAGTTTATCTATAGCATGTATTTGAGGAAAGCAATGTTTCTAAAATGGTATAACAAGTTGAAAAGTAATGATTGTTTTACTTTGTTGTAATTTTTAAAAATAATGTATCAAAAAATCATTGCATTACATATAATATAATATATAAATGTGTGTGTCTGTGTGTGTGAGTATAAATTTATCTCCAAAGCCAGTGTAGAGAGTATTTCTTCCCAAATTATTGAATAAGAAATGTATTTCTTTTCTTTTTTTTTTAAGATTTTATTTATTTATTTGAGAGAGAGCATGAGAGGGAGAGGTCAGAGGGAGAAGCAGACTCCCCACAGAGCTGGGAGCCCAATACGGAACTTGATCCCAGGATTCCAGGATCGTGACCTGAGCCGAAGGCAGTTGTGTAATCAACTGAGCCACCCAGATGCCCCAAAAATGTATTTCTTATGATAATATAAAATGCCTTCCAAATACATTGCTTATAGCAATGATAAGGGAATTGCTACCAAGAATCAAGCAAGATGTTTTTCATTCTATTTTCCACATTGCTTCCAGAATGATATTCTGGAGATATAAACTTGGTAATATCACAGTATAAAAATCACTCATAAAGCTTAAAATTATGAGGCCAATATTTTAAAGTTTTTTCTTGGGATATACATAGCTTCTGACCTCACTTTTATCACTTATTTCTCAATTTGATTTTAAGTAAATTCATAGATGAATGGACTCTCACATTCACGTTTTTGTGTTTTTCCATGTCCTCAACCAGTTTTACCACATTTATCATGATTTAGCCCTGAAAGGTTATCCCAATATGTTAAAATCAGGTCAAGAGTTTATGGACGCTCCTTTTCATTAGAGTCACGTATTCCAGGAGAGATAAGTGGAGGAAATCCCTAATCACACTCTTTCTTGGCATTAATGAAAACTCTGTATTGAAATCATTCACTCTTTTATAATACCTCTAACAGAATCATGTAATATCTATTAGGATACTAACTGATACACACATATACACACATACATGAACACACATCCTTACTGTTCAAAAAGGACAGTCTTCATCTTTTTTCTCTTCTACCAAATTTTGATGATTAATATTTACCATCCAAAAGAATTATATAGAATTTGTCACTTTTAAACATTTCCATTTTATTTGGTGATTTACTCACATTCTTTAAAGTAGGATTCCAGGGGTACCTGGGTGGCTCAGTCAGTTAAGCCATTCATATCTTGGTTTTGGCTCAGGTCATGACCTTGCCGTCATGGGATCAAGCCCCATATTGGGTTCTGCACTCAGCAGAATCTGCTTCAGATTCTCTCTCCCTCTCCTTCCTGCTCTCTCTCTCAAATAAATACAAAAAAGGAAAATAAAGTAGGACTCCAAGGACACATGTACTATTTTTAATCCTATCTTATTTCTTTCTTTTGAAATATCATCCACTATTGATTTTCTTTCCTGTTATTAACACCTCTTTTTCTTTGTTAGATATTTTTTATGTGTCTTTTTCTTACCCAAATTTCTCTTTAAAAAAAAAAAAAATCGCTATTAGGTCATGGATTCTCTTTCCAAATACTTTCGTATTATTTTACTTGTTCCACTGATAAGCTATAAATCATAAACATCTTTCCTGTTCCTTAATAACACCTAGTTACCTTTTGTTTAACTTTTTTCTGCTCCAAAATCTAATCAGGTGAGAAAATATGATGATCATGTTTTCTTCAAAGTTACTAAAACATTCCCACATATATATTTCAGATTTCTTTAGGACTAACAATCTAGCACTCCTAAGTAAGTGAAATAAGCCTGCTGGTTGTATGGCTTAAAACCTTTATTGTAATTCACATATATAATCTAAGAGAGCAATTCTCTCAGTTAAATAGGTCATGCGTTCAATAAATTTTGTGCATATTTGCATGAGGATGTCACCTAATACCACTATCTGTAAATACTCTTAAATATAGTGTGTTTTGTTACTTTAAAAAAGTTCTATAAATGGAAGACACAATGCTGAATTTGAAAGACTTTTCATGCTTTAATATGCAGAATCTTTCACATAGTATTCTGTCAAAATTTTTGCATTAGAATAACTAGCCAATAGCAAATTTCATTCTATTGAAGACTAATGAAATAATAAGTAGAAATCCAGTGATCCCAGTCAAAAAGTTTTTTTAAAATATGAAGGAAAACTACACTGAGTATCAAAAGAAAGAATAAAGATAATATCATTTAAAATATCCTTTAAGGGGGAAATAAAATGTAGTTTCTGCCTACAAACTCAGAATCTATTACTTCTAAGAAGTACTTCCCACCACATCACAGAACCATGTCCATCTGAGGCCCACCCAAGTTAACATTTTTTTTTTAATTGGATATTTCATTCCACTCAGATAGATCTCAACATGGTTACATGCACAATTAGGAGGAATAGTTGAGAGGGGAAGGAGCTGACCACCACTTAAAAATATTACTACTGGGCTTCCACAGTATGGCCGGCGACATTAGCTAGCGCTCGCTCTACTCTCTCTAACGGGGAAACAGCGGACTACAAGAGACTGAACTGTATCTGCCTCTATTTCCAACAGACTCACGTTCAACTTTCGCTCACAAAAAAAGCCGGGAAAATTTTATTAATCCTTTTTTTTTTTAAAAAAGTTAATATAAAATTATAGCAAAAAAAAAAAAAAAAAGGAACCTGAACTTTAGTAACACAGCTGGAACAATCCGCAGCGGCGGCGGCAGCGGCGGGAGAAGAGATTTAATTTAGTTGATTTTCTGTGGTTGTTGGTTGTTCGCTAGTCTCACGGTGATGGAAGCTGCACATTTTTTCGAAGGGACCGAGAAGCTTCTGGAGGTTTGGTTCTCCAGGCAGCAGCCCGACGCAAACCAAGGATCTGGAGATCTTCGCACCATCCCCAGATCTGAATGGGACATTCTTCTGAAGGATGTGCAATGTTCAATCATAAGTGTGACAAATACTGACAAGCAGGAAGCTTATGTACTCAGTGAGAGTAGCATGTTTGTCTCCAAGAGACGTTTCATTTTGAAGACATGTGGTACCACCCTCTTGCTGAAAGCACTGGTTCCCCTGTTGAAACTTGCTAGGGATTACAGTGGGTTCGATTCAATTCAAAGCTTCTTTTATTCTCGTAAGAATTTCATGAAGCCGTCTCACCAAGGGTACCCACACCGGAATTTCCAGGAAGAAATAGAGTTTCTTAATGCAATTTTCCCAAATGGAGCAGCATATTGTATGGGACATATGAATTCTGACTGTTGGTACTTGTATACTTTGGATTTCCCAGAGACTCGGGTAATCAGTCAGCCAGATCAAACCCTGGAAATTCTGATGAGTGAGCTTGACCCAGCAGTTATGGACCAGTTCTACATGAAAGATGGTGTTACTGCAAAGGATGTCACTCGTGAGAGTGGAATTCGTGACCTGATACCAGGTTCTGTCATTGATGCCACACTTTTCAATCCTTGTGGGTATTCGATGAATGGAATGAAATCGGATGGAACTTATTGGACTATTCACATCACTCCAGAACCAGAATTTTCTTATGTTAGCTTTGAAACAAACTTAAGTCAGACCTCCTATGATGACCTGATCAGGAAAGTTGTGGAAGTCTTCAAGCCAGGAAAATTTGTGACCACCCTGTTTGTAAATCAGAGTTCTAAATGTCGCACAGTGCTTTCTTCACCCCAGAAGATTGACGGCTTTAAACGTCTTGATTGCCAGAGCGCTATGTTCAATGATTACAATTTTGTTTTTACCAGTTTTGCTAAGAAGCAGCAACAACAGCAGAGTTGATTAATAAAAATGAAGAAAAAACGCAAAAAGAGAACACACATAGAAGGAGGTGGTGGCTGCTTTTTAGATATTGATATCGGGGGCCATGCTTTCCATAACCACCACCTTGTAGCTGCAGAAAGCCCTAGATGTAATGATAGTGTAATCATTTTGAATTGTATGCATTATTATATCAAGGAGTTAGATATCTTGCATGAATGCTCTCTTCTGTGTTTAGGTATCCTATGCCACTCTTGCTGTGAAATTGAAGTGCATGTAGAAAAAAACTTTTACTATATGAAACTTTACCACACTTGTGAAAACAATTCAATTTGGTTTACGCACAGTGTAATATTTCTCCAGGTATCATCCAAAATTCCCCACAGACAAGGCTTTCGTCCTCATTAGGTGTTGGCCTCAGCCTAATCGTCTGGGACTGTTCTATTAAACTGCTGCCAGGATTTTACATCCAGTTACCTCCACTTTCTAGAACATACTCTCTACTAATATTACTGAAACCAGTTTCTATTTCATACAGATGTTTTTTGCAACAGCGATTAAAGTTTATCTTCCACGAGTCAAGTCCTCTTAAGAAAATGATTGCAGTTTTCCATTTTGTGTCTTACTATTTTGACATTATTGCTTCCTGTACCTGTACTTCCTTTAATTGATTTTGTTCTCATCATGGTGTCTTGCCTCCCAAACACCCCTCCCCCCCCCAATAAAGCAATACACTGTTAAAAAAAAAAAAAAAATATTACTATTGGGGCACCTGGGTGGGTTAGTCAGTTAAATGGCTGCCTTTGGCTCAAGTCATGTTGTCAGGGTCCTGGGATTGAGGCCCAAATCAAGCTTTCCTGCTCTGCAGGGAGTCTGCTTCTCCATCACCCTCTACCCCTCCCTTCTCTCACCGTTGCTCGCAGGTGCTGTCCTTCTCTCTCTCTCTCTCAAGTACTCTATCTCTCAAATAAATAAAATCTTTAAAAAAAATAAAAAATAAAAAACATTACTACTGACTTGGCCTAAGGAAAAGAAACAATACTTTTTGTTGTGCATAAGCAAACTGTTAATTGTGTCCATTTTAGCCAACAAAGTAAAAATTCATGTTTAGCACTCCCAAGTTTTAATTCTTTATCTTATTTTTCTCAAATTACTTATCTCCCAGTGACCTGGAAATCAAATTTCAAATAAGCCTACCCTTTAAAAAAAGAAAAATTTGACCAGTGTTTGCATTAATCTTTATAATACAAATGTTGAATGATTTTTTAAAAAATTTATACTGTATATCAACCATAAACTGCCACTGAAACAAGCAAGACAGGCACAGTGCAAAATTCAAATATGCTTACCCTTTAACACAGAATAGTTTTTCTTTTCTATATTCTCTTTAAGGGATTTCCATTCACTATTGAGTTCCATTCTTCTATTCATTGGCTGGATGCTAAGGAATTAATCACTAGCCTGGAACTATATCCTCTTTTACTGATTGATATCTTTGTGAGTTTGCTTAATGTAAAAGTAATATTTCAACTTACTTAAGAGGATATTTACAGTACTTCATCAATTCAAAAACACAATTTGCCCTAGATCTTAACGTCTCTGTAATTGGTATATGTCTTACAATTGATGGCATGGCCATAATTTCATTGACTATACTTTTGGGTTTCACTTGCTGATTTTTGTTTTTCTTTCACTCAGTGATTTATAGAATAACGGCACAAGATTTGAGGAAACATGACGTTGTCTTTAATCCAAACAATATAATGTTGGAATAAGAATATTTTATGTGTTTGAGAAAGATCATTTCATGTGGGCTGGCAAGATGGTCAAGATCTTTCTGATCATGTACTCTTTCTACTGCTGCTATAGTGCCAGAGTATGCTGGGTCCAGTTTTTAGCTGCCAATGCAGCCAAATAGAGAAAATAAGATATTGCTCTAGAAGTGACTTACAGAAGTCTCCAACCCACTACCATGAAGAAATGGCTGTTCTCTAGGTTAACTGTGACAAACATCTTGACAGATCCCATAGTCAATTCTATTGGCCTGTGACTCACTCAGCCTCACAGCAGAATGGATCAGACCTGACAACAGCACACTTCTTAAAATATTTTCCACACATGAAAAATTGAAATATTTTTTATATATAGTTTATATAATAGAACATCCTCCTGGTTTTCTTCCTACATTACTACCCTCTCTTAGTCTCTCTCTCTCTCTTTTTAATTTATTTTTATTTTGTTTGTTTCAGGAGTAAAATTTAGTGATTCATCAGTTGCATATAACACCTAGTGCTCATTCCATCAAATGCCCTCCTTAATGCCCATCACCCAGTTTTCCCCTCCTCCTCCCCTCCAGCAACACTCAGCTTGTTTCCTAGAGTTCAGAGTTTCTTATGATTTGCCTCCCTCTCAATTTTCATCTTATTTTTCCTTCCCTTCCCATATGTTCATCTGTTTTGCTCTTAAATTCCAGATATGAGTGATATCATATGGTATTTTTCATTTTCTGAGTGACTTATTTCACTTAGCATGATGCCCTCTAGTTTCATCACGTCATTACAAGTGACAAGATTTCATTCTTTTTGATGGCTAAGTAATATTTCTGTGTGTGTGTGTGTGTGTGTGTGTGTGTGCTAGCACGTGTGTGTTTTCCACATCTTCTTTATCCATTCATCTGTCTGTAGACATCTGGTCTCTTTCCATTGTTTGGCTAGTGTGGATATTACTGCTATAAACATTGGGATGCATGTGTCCCTCAGATCACTATGTTTCAGTCTCTTTTAAAGGATAGAGTTGAGACATGGATGGAACTAGAGGATATTATGCTGAACGAAATAAGTCAATCAGAGAAAGACAATTATCATATGACCTCTCTGATATGAGGAATTTGAGAGTCAGGATGGGGAGTTGTGGGGGGTAGGGAAGGAAAAAATGAAACAAGATTGGATCAGGAGAGGGACAAACCATAAGAGACTCTTAATTTCACAAAACAAACCAAGGGTTGCTGGGGGGCGGGGAGGAAGGGATAGGGTGGCTGGATAATGGAAATAGGGGAGGGTATGTGCTATAGTGAGTGTTACGAAATGTGTAAGCCTGAGGATTCCCAGACCTGTATCCCTGGGGCAAATAATGCATTATATGTTAATAAAAAAATTTAAAGGATAGAGTTGAATTCTGCAATCCCTAATTAATTACTCATTATTAACTTTCTTCTCTGTACTTTCTATACTCCCTATGATTCTTATTAACAATTGCATGCATTTAAGTATACATATAGAAAAGGATAAATGTAGTTTTATATTATATATCAGGGTTATACTGGATGCAAGTAATGAGTTAGGAATCACTTGTATAGAAAGATTTGTATGGTTCTTATAAACTCCTTGTAAAAAGGCATAGGAAAATATTGTAGGATTGTTAAAACTACAAAGAAAGCATTTGTACATTTTTAAAATATTTATGTTTACAGAAAATATCCCTATTAACTAAACATTTAAGAAAATCAGTATTTAGTTTTAGAAGTACAGAGAGCAGAAACATCATCTTTTCCTTCTCCATTTAGGTGATAGAAAATGTTAAAAGAATAAAACAATAACAATATTAGAAAATAAGAAAATTAGGAAACAGTGGGTCAGAAAACTTGAAGGCAACCCAGAAAATGGACAGCTGGTGAAAGAATCATGAATCCATTACAAAAATCTTCAGGAAAGAGAATAATGATTCTTTCCAAGGTGGTTCAGGAGAAGATGTAAGCTTAACATCACACACACACACACACACACACACACACACACTGAATAGGCAGTAGGTCTCCGGGAATTAATTATGTGCTACTGTTAGATCAGTGAGTGGTTGGCTCCTTAGATAAATGGCAGTGCCAATTGTTGCCAAGGATGTGGAGCAACAGGGTCTCATTCATTGCTGTTGGAAATGCAAAATAGTACAGCCATTTTGTCATATAGTTTGGCAGTTTCTTTAAAAAGTAAATACAGTTTTGCAGTACAATTCTGCAACCACACTCCTCTCTACTTATCCAACTGACTTTAAAACCTATGTCCGTATAAAAACCTATACTCAAATGTTTATAGAAGTTGTATTTATAATCATCAAGAGCAAGAAGCAATCAAAATGTCCTTCATATATTATTTTGATTTTTTTTTTAAATGAGCTATCAACTTATGAAGAGACATGAAACCTTAAATACATATTACTAAGGGAAAAAGTCAGTTTGGAAAAGCTCTACAGAGGTGCCTGGGTGGCTCAGTCAGTTAAGCATCTGCCTCTGGCTCAGATCATGATCTCAGGGTCCCGGGATGGAGCCCCACATTGGACTCCCCGCTCAGCAGGGAGTCTGCTTCTCCCTATTTCTCTGCCTCTACCCCCTGACTTGTGCACTCTCTTTTGCTCACTCACTCTCTCTCTCAAATAAGCAAATAAAAACTGGGGGGAAAAAAGCTATACATTGAATGTTTTCCATTATTTGACATTCTGGAAAAAATAAAACTGTAGAGATAAACTGATCAGTAATTGACAGAGTGGAGAGGGTTGAACGGATGAAGTACAGGAGAAAATGGTGTCATACTATAATTGCAGATACATAAAATGATGCATGTGTCAAAGCCCATTGGTCTTTACAGCACAACAGGGAACTACAATGCATGCAATTTTTTTATAAATCACTTAGGAGGTTGAGGAAATCACTAGATGGGGTGCAGAATATGACAAAATAATCTAACTATATTACAGAAACATAAAAAAACCTCAGTAAACTGAATGGGAGAAAATGTTGCTAACCTTGGAAGTGAGTGGGTTCTGAAAAATAAAGGCAAAACAATCTGTATTAAGAACTGTACTCTAGCTGATAAGATTGTTTCCATAGGAGTCTAGGGTAACAGTTCTTTTTCAGCTATAACTATATATAAGAATTGAACAGTCAAATCAATGAGTGGTAGAGGGTGAAAATCTGAAGTCTAGCATATTGGGGTGTGGTAAACTAGTAACTTTGCTCCTAACTATCAAGATTTATTAATGGTATTCATATACTCTATTCTTGTCAGTTCAAATGACTCACACACAGCTTACATCACAAGATATAGGATTCCAAATCTTCTTCCTCATCATTTGGAAGCTCTGTCACTAAAGAAACAAGAGAGGGCAAGGACTGAATGAAAACACGCAAAGAATTCAAAATATAGAATCAAAATTGTAAATCCCTAACACAATATATTAGTTTGATATGAGGAATTTTCATACAGTATTAAATGTTCAACATTACATTTTCTCTGTCTTCTTCTTTCTATTCTTACATATGTGCATAAAATGTTTACCTGCTTCCCTCCTGAGAGGAAGAAATGTATCTTATTGTCAAGAATATTTTTAACATACCTGTGCTTTGGGGCGCCTGGGTGGCTCAGTGGGTTAAAGCCTCTGCCTTCAGCTCTGGTCATGATCTCAGGTCCTGGGATCGAGCCCCGCATTGGGCTCTCTGCTCAGCAGGGAGCCTGCTTCCTCCTCTCTCTTTGCCTGCCTCTCTGCCTACTTGCAATCTCTGTCTGTCAAATAAATAAGTAAAATCTTAAAAAAAAAACAACAACAGCAACAACAACAAAAACATACCTGTGCTTTGATATCATCTGCCACTACTTACTTTGAAACATTTTTTTTTTTTTATACTTACTCCCCTTTCTGGGATCCTTCTGCTTCTTTCTACTTCAACTTAAACTGTGATCAAACAACACTAAAACCTTTGTTTCTTAAGACAAATAGAAAATAACATAAGTTTCTCACATTTCTACTCTGTCTACTTCTGAATCTACTGTTTGTATGCTATTTATTTATTTATTTATTTATTTATTTATTTTTACAATGAGAGCCATCCTAATGGGCGTTATATATTTTATAGTGGTTTTAATTTTCATTTGCCTAATGACTAGTATATTAGAGCATTTTGTCATGTGCTTATTGGTCATTGTATATCTTCTTTGGAGAAATATCTAGTCTTCTACCCATTTTTTGATCAGGTTGTTTATTTTTTGTTGTGGTTGAATTGTAGAAGTTCTTCACATAGTTTGGATATTAGCTTCTTTTCAGATATATGCTTTTCAAATATTTTCTTTCATTCCATGCATTGCCTTTTCACTCTTTTGATTCTTCCTATTCAAGAATTTATTTTATTTATATATATATATATATATATATATATATATATATATATGGTGTGTGTGTTTCTCAAAGCTTTATTGTTTTGCAGGTGCCTGGGTGACTCAGTTGGTTAAGCATCAATTCTTGGTTTTGGCTCTGGTCATGATCTCATGGTTCATGATCTCTTGGGGTTCTGAGATTTAGCCCCCCACATTCCCTCAGGCTCTGCGTTCTTCAGGGAATCTGTTCGAGCTTCTCTTCCTCTGCCCTTCCCCTCTCTTTTGTGCAATAGATAAGTAAATCTTAAATAGATAGATAAATCTTAAAAAAAAAAAAAGAAAGCTTTGTTGTTTTGTTTTAGTTTTACTTACACAGGTTTTTAGGGTACTTTTGTTTAATTTATAGATTTGTAGGTTCATATTTTAGTTATTTTTTAGTTAATTTGCAATTATAAAAGTGATCCTCTTTTCTAGTACATGTTCCTTCTAATTTTGGTTAATACATGTAAATGCCGTTGATTTTTGTATATTGATTTTACTACCTGCTACAAATGGTATGTTGATTTGTAGATTTTTCTGATTTCTGTAGAATAAATAATTCTGTTATGATAAATTTCAAACTTTCTATGGTCATTCACTGGCTTGCAGAATTCCTGAACTTTTTACAATCTGCAGCAGAAGCCTGTCCAAGCTGGCTCCAGCGTTACATTGCCTGATACTTTAATAAATTATTTGTTTGTTTATAATAGTTTTTTCATTGATTCTTTTGGAATTTCTAAATGTATAATTATATCATGTGCACATAGAGACAGTTTTAGCCTTTCTACTTCATACAATTTTAATAGTTTCCTATTGTCTAATTGTATTAGCTAATATTTCCTATAAACCATTAAATGTTCCTGGAGATGGTGACTATCCCTACTTTGTTGATGATTTTGGTAGAGAAGGTTTTAGTGTGTTCCATTAAACTTCCCCTCTTTAGTTTATGTAGATGCCTTTATGTTTTTGTGTATGTGTATGTCTGTGTGTGTGCATGTGTGTGTCAAAGATACATCTACCAGTTGCTGTTTTACTGAGTGTTTTTAACATAAATTAATGTTCATATTGTCTTTTGTATAATGCTTTTTCTTCTGCTATACTGACACTATGGAAATAATCCTATGAGTTTTTCCTAATTTCTATTAATAGGCTAGATGTATTAATAAATTTCTTAATAAAAAATGCCATTTTATTTCTGGAATAAAATCTCTTGGGTCAGGACTTTCTCCTTGATATTCTATTTTATTATGCTGTTGTACTTTATTACCTACTATATAATTTTAAATGTTTACAAAATATTCATAAGTGTGATTGATCTATACTTTTCTTCCCCACCCACTCTCTCTCTGATGTGCTTTTTACATGGCTTTGAAGCATTACTGAATTTTGAAAGAGTTATCAGTATGAATCTTAACACTGTCCAGCAAGATGCTCAATCTAACCTAATTTCATTATTCTCTTAAAAGAAAATTGATTGTTGAAATACAGATTTAATTAGTAAAAATCCTTTACATAGAAATGTAAAGTGTATTGTGTGTTACAAGAGATATGAAATATGTGTGAATATATTCTACATTTGCCTCTTGATTTTAGTTGCAGGGGTTATGTTATTTTCTATCTTACACTTGAGAAAATTGAATGAATGACTTGAAGCATTCAGCTGGATAATTAGCACCATGAAATCTTAACCTAATTCTTTTGATGTTAAGATAAAAACTCCCATAAGTCTTTGTTGCTACCCCTTCTAGTAAAAAGATGAGGGTACATTAATCCACCCACTTTCATGCTTTAATCCTTCCCTTAGCCAATGGTTTGGGAATAATACTTATAATCATGGGATAAAATTGCTGTATCTGAATAACTAACTGAACAGCAATGTCACAAAACTCTTTGTCCCATATCTTGATGCTATAGAATTAATAACTCTTAATGAATGAACTGGTGATTTTTGTCCTTCCAGAGTTATTTTGCAGTCTTTTTCTACCACTCTAGTTTATAACTTGGCTTTATTACTTTAATTTAGGAGAAAAGAAAACTGTGAAGAACAATAATACCTTGGATTATATAGAAACAAATATTTCTCAATTGATGAAAGTAAGCCCTTTAAGAAAAAAGGGGACGATGAAATTCATTAATTAAAATGTATCCTTTTTTAATCCTCATAATGCAATAAAATCCAGGTAATTTTAAATGCCTATAGATTAGCGTGATTTAAAGAAAATGGCAATAAATTGTAAATAATAGGTTTTTAATTATAACTGCTAATCATGATGATTAATACTACACCCTCTCAAGTTTCATTTTTAAAATAATGGCCTTAAATTGCCTTAACAAGGTTTAATATAATTCGAAAACTCCTGTGAATATACTAAATAGCTATAATAAGCCCCATCATTAACTTAATAAAATAAACGTATTAAAAGGTGAATTGGAAAGAAAAAGAAAAAAAACAATAGCTGTAGACAAACAAAGGCTTCTTCTCTGTCCCATGTATTTATTACTTGAGGGCAAAATGGGAAAACAGAATAATGATTACTTGGGCTTTAGATTTTGTGTAAGGAAGAGAAAGAAAAATTTACTCCTCCCACTCTAATTGGAAGGCAGAACATATTTCAAGCATCCAAACAGTAAAGAATGTCATCATAGAAAGTGGCAAAGGTTAATTCGGTGAGTGCCTGTAATCCCACCTCTTTCGGGATTATTTAGTAACCTTCTGTGCTCTGTTTTCCTTCTCAATTGTCTCCTGATTTACTGCTTCTATTTACTTTCCCTGACATACTTTCTTTCTCACAAGTGGAGGCTGATTAGTTTTTGTTATGATTATATGGCTTGATCTCTGTGGAGAATTTCAGGGGAGCGGTGAAAGGTGCATAATGAAAAGATATGTTGCTACTACTGAGATTACAGAATTAAATGTAATGCAAAGTTTATGCAAAAAGAAATGCAATCACTTGAACGAGTTGAAGGAAAGATGAGGAATAACAGCACTGTGGATGGTTATGAAGTTAATCTAAATTAAAATATAGACTAGAATTAATTTTGTCTTCTTGGATAGCAAAACACTCCTCTGATTTCCTCTCCTTGTGTTGACTTAGAGAGATAAATAACATCCTCACTTTCAAATGCATGTGTCACCAACCAAAACAATCTAACGAGGAAATCTGTTAGGCAAATGAGTTTTCCCAAATTGTCATGGTTGTCTATTGAGACAAATGAGTTAGTAAATTTAAGAGGATTCACCACTCATGAGTATTAAAGTGAATGTTTGGTAAGAGTTATAAACTGCATTCAATCTTCACTCCATGTAGGTGAAGTAATAACTGAATTCTAGAAGCAGTTCAGGTCAAATGAAGTATTACAGGCAAGCTATGAAAATTAGTATTAAAAATATTTAGTGTTAGCTTTCATATAGCACTGCTTTAAATAAATAATACAAAAACACCATTGAAATCTTGACCCTTTTTTTGAAGACTTGCTTAACCAAAGCAATGTGGAAGACACCTTAATTCATTTTAATCCTTATAAAATAATATCATTGCACCCAACTTGAAAAGTTATGCCCTTCTATTATTTACCCTATGTAGTTTCATAGATTATTTAATTTTTTTTAAGATTTTATTTATTTATTTGACAGACAGAGATCACAAGTAGGTAGAGAGTCAGGCAGAGAGAGAGGGGGAAGCAGGCTCCCTGCTGAGCACAAAGTCCAATGCTGGGCTCGATCCCAGGACCCTGGGATCATGACCTGAGCTGAAGCAGAGGCTTTAACCCACTGAGCCACCCAGGTGCCCTATTATTTAATTTTTTTTTAATGTATATTTATATGCCTTATATTTCTAATTATATTATAACTTCCTAGAGGGCTGAGGGCTTCCCTTACTTTTTATAAATGTCATAGTATCTACCAAGCCTCCTTAAACATACGACATTTAATATATATTTTATACAAAATCAGTTGAACTGATGAGTTTTCCACAGGATAGCTAACCTAAACTTTAGGGTTCCTAAAAAAGACATGTACAAATTATCAAAAATTTTCATTGTCAGGAACCAATCTTACCCCCACTCTGAATTTCTATTTCAGTAGATTTGGCTTCAAATTTATGGTTTTGACATTGATGTCGGTAGGTGGCCTCGGGAATATACATGGAGAAAGAAAGGCTGCATAAAGAAACTCATTTATTCACAACAAACATGAAGTACTATCATCTCACTCACAAAATTTGTGTTAATAATAAATTGTGAGACAGGTATTTGAACCTGGCACCAAGGACACAAAAAATAAATAAAGCTCTCTTGAGGAATTCAGATCTTAGTGCATTTATTCCAACTAGCCCAGAAAGAATGCTGAAATTTCTCCTCCCTTCGACCACTTTCTCTTCCAGGGCAGATTTGCTCCTCTCTGAAGTTCCTATTTTCATCTTTGCATCACCATTTGTGTGATCCTCTAGAGAGACCGTGGCTAGTTCTGCACTATAATTTGGATAGAGAAATTATTGGTTAGCTGGTTTCCTTAGGCTATATTCTGTTTCTAGCTTTTCTCCTCTTTATTTTTTGTGACCCTTCGAGTAATAGTTACAGAGTTTGAAAAAGCTTTAAAAAAAAACCCTTACAAACCAAATACATGCCAATATATTTGTAATCTTAGTTTCCTTCTCTCCATGCTTAGTAATTCCATCAGTAGCAGCTTATTTTTTTGGAAATGCTTTCCACAGAAATCCTCATAGGGGAGTTTAGAGTGCCTTGTCAAAAGACATACTAAATAACATATCCCCATAACTATTACAGATCAATCTTTTGGTAGGAAATAAAAAACAGGAACAGAAATAGGATTATAATTTCAAATTCACTTCTGGGGATCCCAGCTGTCTTTTTAAATCACCTCCTTTTTGCTGCCTGGTTCTTCAGTTCCATCCCTGTCCAGCCACGATGCAAGAGGCTTAAACCCAAAATCAAAGGTATCAATGGTTAACAAAATACTCACTATTATAAAGAATAAGAGCCATTTCAAACACTTCAGAAGCTTGTTGATTCATACCAGAGCACATAGCAATAAAACTAATTGCTCATTATAGAGACACAACTATAGACACAATTCTGTGTTTCAGAATGAAGAATGTTTTATTTTTTTAAAAAGCATGAAATAATGGTCTCCCACATTCTAATTCTCTAATTTAAATCAATATGCTCTTTTTATCTAGAATGAAATTATCTTTTTTTCTGAAATTCTTTTAATGTCTGTCTTTGTGAACGCAGGTTGCTCTAACAGAATACCAGAGACCAGGTGGCTTTATTATTATAAAGAACAGAAATTTATTTCTCCCAGTTCTGGAGTCTGAGAAGTCTAAGATCAAGGTGTCAGCAGCAGGTATGGTCTGACGAGAACCTACTTCCTGATTAATCTTCTTGTGTTCTTACCTGGGAGAAGGGGGCAAAGGAAATCTCTGGGGTCTCTTTTAGGAGGGCACTAATTTCATTCATGAAGAATACAACCTCATGACCTACCCATCTTCCAACCTCCAAATATCATCACATTGGGAGTTAGAATTTCAACATATAAATTTGGGGAGGATACAAACCTTTAGTCTATAGCCATGTCTTTTTTTAAATTTTTTTTTAAAGATTTTATTTATTTATTTGACAGACAGAGTTATCAGAGAAGCAGGCAGAGAGAGAGGAGGAAGCAGGCTCCCCGCTGAGCAGAGAGCCCAATGCGGGGCTCGATCCCAGGACCCCGGGACCATGACCAGAGCCGAAGGCAGAGGCTTTAACCCATTGAGCCACCCAGGCGCCCGTATAGCCATGTATAATAGTTTGTATTCAATTATTCTATTCTGAGAAATATAAAGCCAAATCATTTTTTAAGTCAAATTATTTTAAACTGTTACACTTTCTAAATGAAACACAATTGTCCCTTAATAACAATAGTCTTCATATCCCACAGTCAAAACACTGCAAACAAAACAAATTGGCTCTATTAAACCTTTCTCATTTCTGCCATTTACCATTTATAAGGGCTCTGTTGAAAATACTTCCCACAATAATCATTCGTGAAAATATAAATATAAAGAATAGATAATTTTTCAGCATAATTGAATTATATGAAATAATACCAAGTTTGCCGTTCTCACTGAAGAATATGATCCATTTCCTATGCTTACTGACAAAAATCTCATAGATCCTATACTGTCTTATCTGATAGATGCTATTTTTAACCCAACTGCATCAAATTCAACAGTGGTTAAACAATGGTTAGCCTAATTTAATGCTGCATTTTAATGTCTTGTGTTAAAATTAAATACAGAATGGAGACCAGATTTGAAAGTTTCCTGGGCAGACAAAACCAGTTAAGCAACATAAACAAAACAAAATCTAGGTTATTTCGTGGACATAAGCAAAACTTAAGTGATTCTTATAAATGTATCTGAATATCATAAAAAGAAAATAAGTTATCTTCCTAAAATGATGTGAGATAATCACTTTTAATCAATTCCCCACCGTTTGAAAATCCCCATTGTAAAGGTTAAACGACTTCCTCAAATTTCACCTGATGAGCCATCCCATAATGTCATCCCTTGATCTTCATCAGTTTTGAACTGAAAGTTCCCAGTTCATGAACTGTTCTTATGTGAACAATAAACTTTTGCTAAACACTATTTTATTGATCTCGCAGTTTTAATCTTGCTATTTCTGGATTTTTGACATTTGCAAGTCATGGTTGTAGGAATTCAGTGGCTCTGACAAATTCCTGACAAATCACAGAATCACATATTGATCTAATATAAACATCATTACCTACTCTGTCCTCTTTCTTTTTTTTTTTTTTTTAAAGATTTTATTTATTTATTTGACAGAGAGAGAGAGATCACAAGTAGTCAGAGAGGCAGGCAGAGAAAAAGGGGGAAGCAGGCTCCCTGCTGAGTAGAGAGCCCGATGTGGGACTTGACCCCAGGACCCTGAGATCATGACCGGAGCCGAAGGCAGAGGCTTAACCCACTGAGCCACCCAGGCACCCCATCCTCTTTCTTTCTTATGATGTTAAAAGAAATCGGGACTTAGAGTCAATTTGGTTTTGAATAAAATTTTCTCATAAAAACAATCATACATGTTTTATTTTCCCTTTGAAATATGAAAATATGTTAAAGTAAATCATTAATATTAGAAGTCTATTTGAGCACAAAGATAATTAAATAAGCCTAGTTCTCTATGACACAGGATAAAGATTAGTTGGGTCACATAATAGAGCAAAACTTCCACAAATTAGGAGTAGGAAAGTGTAAGAAATTCTTGGATCACAAAATGAATGAAGTAGCAAAAATCATCCCCCAGGAAGCTCAAACAAGACAGATCAAGGTCTCTTTGTTATTGAAACATGGGAACTTAACCTCCCAAATACAATACATTGATGTGTTTCTCAATTTAAAATCTGAATTATAGAAATAAAAACAAATGAACCCTAGCTTCTGATTTCTGGTAAATGGCAGAGTAGCTTGATGAGGCTAATGTTCCATGGATAATGATCTCAAAATTAGGACAAAATATTTTCTTTTAAATAAGGTGTTTAAAGGCATTGAAGGATAATCAAAAGGAAAGCATGCAGAACCTGGAGGAAAGTTGTCAGTGAAAAGATGAGAACTGTCCTGGGGAAATTGAGGCATTTTGCAGAGAGCACTCTTAAACCCAACTAGCCAAAACAACAGAAAGTTGCAGTTCACTCACTAATGGAGAAAAAAAAAAAATGGGACTAAAGAAAATGGAAAATTTGGAGAGAAACCTAGAAGGAAGGCAGACACAGAAAGGAGGATCCACAAAACATTTGTATAAACTCTGTTGAAATCCTTGACTTACGTTAAACTGTGAACATATGGGGGAATAACTTTATGGTGCATGGCAAGAAAGGCATAGCTAGAAGCTGAAAGAACTGAGAAAGGTTAGTGCTGTCCCCAAGATTTCTCTTTTGATACATGAATTATTTGCAAGTATATTTCTTATAGTACTTTACGAATTATTTCCTATATTATTAATCACTTTATTGATTGCACTGTGGTTAAAGAACATACTGTTGACTGTTGATAAATTCATTTCCTTAAAAGTTGTAGAGACTGGCTGAGTAATATTACGTTCTATACATATACTACATCTTCTTTATCCATTCATCAGGTGATGGACATTTGGGCTCTTTCCATGTAATGAAATATTACTCAGCTATCAAAAGGAATGAAATCTTGTCATTTACAACAATATGGATAGAGCTAGAGTATATTATGCTAAGCAAAATAAGTCAGAGAAAGAAAATATCATATGATTTCACTCATATGTGGAATTTAAGAAACAAAACAGATGAACATAGGAGAAGGGAAAAAAAGAGGAAAACAAACTATGAGACATTCTGAACTCTAGAGAACAAACTGAGGGTTGTTGGAGGGAAAGTGGGGAGGGGGATGGGCTAGATGGGGGATGGGAATTAAGGAGGGCGTTAGTTGCAATGAGCCCTGGGTGTTGCGTGTAAGTGCTAAATCACTAAATTCAATACCTGAAACAAATTTTACCATATATGTTAATTAACTAGTATTTAAGTAAAAACTTTAAAAAAAAAGAATTTATAGAGATTGTTCTATGGCCTAACATATGGCTAGTTTTTGATAAACATTTCATAATTATTAAAAATAATGTATATTTTTATAGTTTTTGGTGTATTACTCAGTATAAATTAGGTCACCCTTGTTTATCTTGTTCTCTTAGTCTTCTATACCACTATTAATCATTTGTGTTTGTTTTGTTTTCTGAAAGATGATATAGATACAGTGAAAGGTATGTGTAGCTCTTTTATTTTTGTCAAAATTTGCTTTATATTATTTTAGGCTATATTAATAGGTATGTATATATATATCTGGAGTAGTTTTATCTTAGTGTTCAGTTAAATATTTAATCATTTTGAGCTTTCCTTTATTTCTGGTACTACTATTTACATTAAAAGATACATTTTTAATATTTAGATAGCCATATTTTAACCTTTCTTTAATTTAGTATTTACATGTTATATGTTTTTAAATCTTCTCCTTTCAGTTTTGCCCTAACCTTCTATTTTAGATGTATTTTTAGGAAAAGCAGATACTTCAGTTTGTTCCCTAGTTCCACCATATTGTTTTAAATTTTATTACTTAGTTTTTGATGTTAATTAAATTGTTAAATAAACATGAATCTCACTTCTTGCTATTTGCTTTCTATTTTTCAGATTCTATGTTCTTTTCTTTAGGTATGTATTTTCATTGATTATATTTTTATTTTTAAATTTTTCTTCTGTATTAATTCACTGGCATTACCATCCTCTCTGTTAGGGCTTATTCCTGAGATTGCAAGATTAATTCTTGACCTGTCAACTCTAACATAATTTATTTATTTATTTATTTATTTATTAATAGTTTATTTATTTATGTGACAGAGATCACAAGTAGGTAGAGAGGCAGGCAGAGAGAGAGGAGGAAGCAGGCTCCCTGCTGAGCAGAGAGCCCAATGTGGGGCTCCATCCCAGGACCCAGGGATCAGGACCTGAGCTGAAGGCAGAGGCTTTAACCCACTGAGCCACCCAGGTGCCCCTCTAACATAATTTATGACATTCGTCTCTCTCTGAAAAATACAAAACCATAGAACATTTTTTAAAAAAGATTTTATTTATTTACTTGACAGAGAAAGACAAGGCGAGAGAGGGAACACAAGCAAGGGGAGTGGGAGAGGGAGAAGCAGGCTTCCTGCCAAGCAGGGAGCCCAATGCTGGGCTTGATCCCAGGACCCTGGGATGATGACCTGAGCCAAAGGCAGACGCCTAACGACTGAGCCACCCAGGTGCCCCATCACAGAACATTTTAAATCTGTCTATTTCATCCTGGTATTTATTACTGAGTTGTGGTTATGTATGTACCACTGGGATTTGCCAGGATGCCTTGTCTGACAGGGGAAGCCTTGGACTTCACTTTTTTTTTCCCCCTTTTTCTTCCTTTTCCTTTTTTTTTAAACTCTGACTTTCCCACACGAACCTGCACAAAGTTTCAAAAGTTCTGCTTAATTACTCAGTCTTCCAGCCACATCTCCAAGTAGCACCCAGCACCTCCAGGAGAAAGCAACCCCCAATAGTAGGATCACATCCCAGAGCTTCCTGCTTTCTTAGACATTTGTGCCGCAATCTTTCACCCTCTCAGCAGTCCCTGCTCTTGTCTACCTCAGGAGCTCTTCCCTGATGCCCATATACCCACAGACACTCCACGGATGGGCTTTCAGGATGGGGTCACCTGGGAATAAAGAGGTATAACAATCTTTATTTCCAATGCCTCATTCTTCATACCAAACTGGCTTGATAGAAACAGATAAGGGAACCCACTATTTTTTGTTTCAATTTTATCGCCAAATCCATTTTCATGAGCCGTGGCAGACACCGTGATTTCAGAGCTGCAGGGGTCTTGACCGCAAAACCATGAAGCTTACCAAGCTGAGGAAGAAGGAACTTCCGTCTTTTTGCCATAGACTGTACCCTGGAGTGTCAGCTTGCTTGTTTTCTCCATTTTTTTTTTTTTTTAATAGAAAAGCTATGTTGAGGTAAATTGATCCTCCTCAGGCTTTGCCTTTGCCTTTTTTTTCTCTTTATTAAAAAAACCTGCCCGACCTAAGGCCACTGCTGCGCTTGAACAAAGTGGACAGTGAAATAGTCCATTTGAACTCATTTGTTGGGTGGTATTTGCATTTTGATGCCTGTACACCGAAATGCATTAGGGAAGTGTGTTTATGCATGAATAAGATAAAAAGGGAACAACTCCTCGTGGAATAAGAATCATAGAAAGTATGTTTCTTCTTTCTGGCTCTGAAAACAGCAGCAGAAATCTGCTCTGCAAAAGATAATCGGGAAGAATATTCCTTGCTAAGTAATAAGGGTTATAAATAGCTGAAATATTTAATATAATAAATTTCACACAATTGAAAATCATAGGCTCTTTTCATTAAGCCAAACATACTGACTCTTAATACAAAGCACATTGCGGGGAAAGTGATCATCTAGAGCATTCAACTGCATGTATTGGGGGGAAAAATGGGGAGGGCAGAGAAGGGAGAAGAAAATTTCATATGCCAGCTTCTGTTCCTCTAAGCATAACCCAGAGGTTTCAGAATTTAAGATTCTACTTGTCAACTTTCTCCCAAGGAGAGCAAAGGAAAGCATGATATTATACAGAGTTTTGTCCCTTCTGTTGCACTCTATCCACCTGAAATGGAATCTATGCCTCTATCCCAGTAATAACACACGGGGTAAGTCACTCTCTCCTCACCAAAATAAATATTCTGCACCTACTGTTTTGAATATAATATGCACTAATTTTATTTTTGACATTACAACCATGCTCTGTCTATCCCTGCTGATATCCTGATAGCCCTCAAAATATTTTAACATTATTATAAAAGCAGTTACCCCAGGTTGTACTTCCGTTTCTTAAAGAGTGGCTTTTAAGAGCTGAGATATCTCTTTTACAGGCATGGAACTTGACCTGAAATTCCTTCGCTTGCTTAGCAAAGTGTATTTGCCGATAGTTGCTGAAAGAAAATAATTCAGTGCGGGGAGACAAAGCTTGAGGTGGGAAAGTCTGAGCCCTAGACTCTTAGTTCAATAGTATTAGCAACAATAGAAAAAATATAAATTATAACTTTATGCTCTATATACTATTTTAAAAATCCAGTATAATGAGGTGAGGAAGATGGCATGTGTTAAAGGACAAAGAAGTGGGAAGAGAAAGAAGAGAAGGAAGGAGAGTAAGGGATAAACGAGGAAGAACAATGACAAGAAACTATTTCACATGTGCTTTGTACAAGGTACTTAACTAAGTTCCCAGTGCTAAGATATGCATAATTACATTGGAAATTCAGAGCTTCATTCAGATACACTTAGAATTGTAAGGGTTATTGTGGATTATTGTGAGGACTAATTTTATCACCAGTTTCCAGACAAGAAGCCTATGGTTTAGACTGGATCTATGACTTGTCCAATGCTGTAGGTATAAGAGGATTCAAAACCAGATCTGACTGCAGAGTATACAGGAGTAACTACTATTATGTCCTCCCTCTCCATTTAGAAATGCTAAACCAAGAGGTTGATCTAATTTTCATTCCAGTGATAATCTACTTTTATTTTTATATAATTTTATATATTTTTATAAAATCTTATTTTATAAAATTCATTTTGTAGTAAATATTATGATACTCAATTCTAATCCCTCCAGGCCAGAAATCAAGAGGGACATAGCACAGGGGGAGCCAAAAATAAATTTATTTGGGAAACAAGCTACTTACTTCCACCAAGTAGAAACCTCTTACTTAGTCTTTCTTTCTGTATCTCAGGTCTGCAGAGCAAACCAGAGCAAATCAGGAAGCAGATTAACTAGGTACATATTTAAATTAATAATTTTCCTCTAAATGTATTGCAGTCACTTTAATAAGTAAAGCTAAACAGATGCTTCAGTAAAAAGAAAGAATAAAGAGAACTGATAATATATGGCACAATAATCCATTTCCAGTGAAGTAAGCTGCTTCCTTTCTTCACGAAGAGCCCCACCCAGAGGGGGGAACTAGCATTACCGCCAAAGCATGACCCACAAAACAAAATTAGAAAAAAGGCAGTTTTGCTTATCTGCCCCCCCCCACAAAGGTCTTAAGCGGGTCTTAGAGACGTTATTACATATGGCTTCTTTTCCATTCTTCTGTCATAACATCTGGATTTGGGAATCAGTCAATGCAGTAACTTCAAGTAGGGAATTGGAAATTAGAAGACCAACTTTCTCCCTAAGAATAAATAATTCTTGACTGTCAGATGAAACTAAGGATCCTTCACCCAGCAAAGAGAGAAATAATGCTCCAAACCTCAAAAAAGTTATTTTTTTCTTTCTTTTTAGGAATGATATTCGTTTCACCTACTTCTTCCAGACCCTGCCTTGCCCAAGAGTCTCTTTTGTCTGGATTTTTCTCTCTTGGGGCTCTCTTTATCAGCTCCAGCTGTCCAAGGTAAGCTTTTTTCTTTACTTCACAAAGAGTTTTCAGAAGAAAAAAACTTTAATTACAACCCTTTAGAGAGTCAACTGAGTTATTTAGAATTGTTGCCTGGATCCTCTAATTTTATCCAACCTTGCCTTTGGGGCTAGTGAACGGTAGTGGAAAACGCAGGTGCTTTTAAACAAATCAATCTTTATAAAAGTCTCTCCTGTACCAGTAAAAAGCTGATGGTCATGAGCAAGTCATATCCCCTCCTCTCACTTAAAAGTTGAGAACATAATTTCTGTGATAGAAGGCTACTAGGAGAGATAATGTATAAGATACATGGGGTATGGGATGCCTGAGTGGCTCAGTTGGTTAAGCGTCTGCCTTCAGCTCAGGTCATGATCTCAGAGCCGTGGGCTCGAGCCCCACATCAGGCTACTTGCTCAATGGGGAGGCTGCTTTTCCCTCTGGCTGCTGCTCCCCCTGCTTGTGCTTGCTCTATCTCTCTCTCATAAATGAATACAATCTTAAAAAAAAAAAAAAAAAAGGATGCATAGGGTATGATCTTGGCATATTTGGGAAGAAAATTTTGAAAACTTTGGAAAGAAAGAAACTTTGAACTTTTGGGTATTAGGAGTTTAAGTGCTGTGGGAAAGAAAAGAAGTCAGGGGTAAGGAAGATACATTGTTTTCACAGGAAGAAAATTCAGCAAGAGTTATGAGAATGAGATCAATTGAGGAGTCAGATAATATTGATGATTGGGAGAAGCATTTTAGGCCCTCTCCCCTCCCATACAAAAAGCCCCGTTACCAAATTCCTCAAAGTATGTATCAGCCTTCACAACCTCTCTTGTTACTTCAGCCCCTCAAAAAATCTTGAAGCAGATGATAAACAGGAAGTCCTGATGGACAGATAAGGTACCATATCCACATCAGTTCCCAGGACTCTGTTTTTTTCCTAACAGCTTCAAGCAAGTCATATCATATTTCATTTTATAAAACTCCTGGAGTAGTATCCATTGAAAGAGGACCTTAACATGTGTTTCCTACAGTTTACTTAGAAATGAAGGGTGGAGTTAGAAGGGTTGAGTGTCCCAATATCACTCAACCACATGGTGATAGATTCTGGGCCAGTTCTATGACAAGTGGGCCTCCTCTGACATCTGTATCACTTGACTAAAGCTCCCTTTGTGAAAGGGAGATACATCATTCTGTTAGCTTTATTCACATATATAGACATATTGAGATATATATATATATATATATTTTTTTTTTTTTTTTAAGTAGGCTCCACACCCAGCATGGAGCCCAGAGGGAGTTTGAACTCATGACCCTGAGATCAAAACCAGAGCTGAGGGGGCTCCTGGGTAGCACAGTTGCTTGAGTCCAGACTCTTGGTTTCCACTCAGGTCCTGATCTCAGGATGGTGATCTTAGGGTTGTGAGATCAAGCCCTGCGAGGGACTCGTCACTCAGTGTGGAGTTTGCTTAAGATTCTCTCTCCCTCACCTTCTCCCCCTCCCCTGTACCTGCACACTCTCTCTTTCTAAAAATAAATAAATAAATCTTTAAAAAACAAAACAAAAAAAAAAAAGGAAGACCCAAGCTAACATTAAGAGTTGGACATTTAATGGACTGAGCCACCCAGGGGACCTTATTCATATTTTTTCAAAGAACTATGCACTGAAGACATAACATCACAAACTGGTGATAATGAAAGTGATAGTTGTAGCAAAAATGATAATATCAATAATTGTAATAATAACAAAACAAATTAATGATTGCTTAGTTAACAACAGGTGACATCCTCTGGGATGATGATGTTAAAAGCATTTTTTTAATTTAATTTTTATAAAACAGTATGTAAATTTCATTATCCTTGTTTTACAGATGAGTTGATCAAAGCTTATATGGCTTAAGTGTAATGCCCAGAGTCACACAATTTTTTAAACTATTTAGTGGCATAGCTGAGATTCCAGAAGAGGGGTAATTCCTTCAATACAATACCAACAGGCTGGGCTGATATAGGATTTATGGAACCCCACACTTTGCAACAGTACAAAGGGGTGAGGTCTATGCTATGAGAAAGGTGGAGACTTAATGGATTCAGGCATTTTCTTTGACGTTTATGCACTCATATGTGTGTATTTCCTGTAATTTGGACACCATGTAGCCACAATAGTCTTAAAATGTTGGTATCATCAGTGTCAAGGTCACTGATGAACCAACTACCTGAAGCTCAGAGAAATGAAATAATCTCTTCAAGATCTCTTCCATTATAAGCATAAGAAATGAAATTCAAATCAAGTTCAGGTTTCCTGGAATTTCTCTATATTTCATTCTTCCTACAGTTGATGGTAAGTTTATCTTGTAAAAGAGGAGTTTAGAAACATTTTTTAAGTTTTTATTTATTTAAATTGGGGCGCCTGGGGGGCGCTGTTGGTTAATTAATTAATTAAGTAATTAATAATCTCCACACCCAATGTGAGGCTTGAACTCATGACACTGAGATCAAGAGTTGTATGCTTTTCCAACTGAGCCAGCCAGGCACCTCAAAGAGGAATTAATTTAAAAATACTTTGAATCTGGGCACCTGGGTGGCTCAGTCGGTTAAACATCTGCTTTGGGTTCAGGTCATGTTCCCAGGATGCTGGGATCCAAGCCCACGTCAGGCTCCCTGCTCCTAGAGGAGTCTGCTTCTCCCTCTCCCCTACCCCTTCTCTCAATCTCTCTCATGCACGCTCACTCTCTCTCTAAAATCTTTAAAAAAAAAAATAGATTACCTGAGAACATGTATGTATCAATTCCTCTCCTTGGTGTATTTTATTCCATTTGGTCCTTAGTTCGTGATAGCCAACCAAAGGTGTAAATGTGAAAGCACTTATTTGTTTATTAGATAAACACAGTATTAGATTGACAAAGTTGTCATAGACGCTTTGGGGAAAAATGGAGAAGCATCTGTAGTTCATGCTGGTGAAGGTGGCCATGTAGTGGTGTGCTGAGAAATCCTCAACAAGTACAACTCTGGAAGGGTGGAAGGCTTGATTGGTAGGTTTATCATATTTCAGAGTGTAAATACTCTCACCGTGGCCAATTTCAAGCTATTAACATAATGGCACTCAACATGGAGTCAAATAGAAATGTATATAATGCACTGATGAGCTATGGCAAGCTAGTCCAGCAAACCATTGAAGCCACACTTTGATCTAAACACAACAGAAGTAATGAAGTGAAATGGTACCACCCAGTAGTCAATCCCAAGCAAATATGGCTACAAGAGGAAAAAGACAAAAAAAAGACAAAATTCCTGTGGGTGTCCAGACATTGGACAGTATTGACTTTTTGTTGTATCCACTGTAGTTCAGATTTTGAACTTTCCACATCCATTTGTTCCTTCTATGGCTACATTTCTAGGATGTTTTACAATTCCTTCTCTATAAAATTCAAGAAATGGTACCAGTGCTAAATTGGACTTCTTACAGAAAGGTGAGTCACATTCATCAAAAATGACGGGCTATATTGAGCAGGCAAACTTATTCCTTTCTTTCATTGCCCCAATAAATCATTCATTTATGGAAAAGGACTTTAAGGACACCCTAATAATTTCACTTCCACAACTCCGCTAATACCAAATGCTCAACATTGCAGGTGTTAAGAGGAAACTCTGTGATAAATAACATCTGCAAAGCAAGGAATGGTTTCTAAACCACCTGTAAGAACTCTTGATTAAGACAGGTATTTCTGGGCTTCAGACAAATTGTTCTGACTCCACTGAAGAGCCCAATAATTTTGGATTGTTGAACCATCACAGGAGAAAAATGTAATTGGTCTGGAAATTAGTTATGTGACATCATTTTGAGTTTATGTTCAACATATTTTTTAAGCTCAGTTTTACGCAAGGCCCTATAGGTGACATAAGGGAAATAAAAAGAAAGTAACATTTACTTTGATTTGACAAAATTTACACACAAAAAATAATAATAGAATATAGCTATTAGAATGTGACCATGAGTTATACCAAAAAAGTATATCCTAGGAGCTGGAAGAGTACACAGAAATATGGGATTTTATGATTTAATGTAATCTGAGGAAGATTCATAAAGATGCCAGGATGTTAAGTCTGAGTTTGAAATTGTACCAGACATAGAGATGAAAAATCATCCCCAAGAAATGTGGGAAAGGGAGAGAAGTTGATGATTGCATCAGGAGAATAGATAAAGGATATTGGTTGAATTCATTCACATATTATAAATTTACCATAGATTATTCCACTTATGATTTGAATTTTATATAGTATGAAGATTATAGAAGGTGATGGGCAAGAAAAGCTGTCCACTCAGATCTACTCAAGAAAATGCTCCATGCCCTCACCAACAAAGAGTATTTTCAAGTATTTTCACTCTATTTATAAGCTGTCTAGTCATATGTAATAGCACTTTTAATTTGAAATTCCTAGATGACTAATAAGATTGAATATATTTTTAAGTATTTATGTCCAATTCAATATCCTCTTTTGTGAAGTTCCTGTTTAATTCTTTTGGTTATTTTTTCTAATCAGGTTTTCTCTTCCTTACTAATAGATAGGAATTTGTTTTTATATATTCTTGAGATGAATCTTTTATCAGTCACAGGCACTGCAAATATCCCCTCTATGGCTGGTCATTTCACTTCCCTTGAAGTGATAAACATAGTCTCTTAATTTCCAAATAATGTTTGTCAATTCTTTCTTCATAATTAGGGATATTTCTGTGTAATCATTGTCATCTTTGTATACCCCTCTGTAATGAACATATTCTTTATACTGCCATCTGAAAGATTTATTTTTTAACTTTAACTTTTACTTTAAAATATAAAATCCACCTGAAGTTAGTGTTAATACTTTGTCTCTCTCTTTTTATATCCAGCTGATAAAGTACATTTTATTGAAATTACCTTCTTTTTTTCATCCTTCTGCTGTGCTA
Organism: Lontra canadensis; assembly: GCF_010015895.1. Lineage (NCBI taxonomy): Eukaryota > Metazoa > Chordata > Mammalia > Carnivora > Mustelidae > Lontra > Lontra canadensis. Next base: position 4,237,543 of record NW_022631058.1, on the reverse strand, counting down.
CCTTCACTGTAAATCAAGTATCTGTCTATCTATCTATCTATGTGTGTGTGTGTGTGTGTGTGTATATCTATATCTATATCTATCTATCTCTCTCTATATATATATATATCTGAGTCTGTTTCTAAGTCCTATTCTACTCTCTAGAATGGTTTGACTAATCTTGCACCAATAACACGCTGACTTAATTACAGTGGCTTTGAAATGAGTCTTTATATCTGGGACTTATAGTCCTCTTACTTTATTATTTTTCTTCAAGATTGCATTGGCTGTTCTTGGCCCTTTGAGTGTTTGTATGAATTTTACTGTCAGCTTTTAAATTTCAACAAAAGAATTCCACAAGAATTAGGATTTTTCTTTTCCTTGGGATTTCAGTAAACTTACAGATGAATTTGGAGATCATTGGTTTCTTTGGATCCTAAGTCTTCTATTCCATGAATATTTCATTTTTTTAGATCATATACATTCTTCCTCAACAATATCTTGTAATTCACTCAGTATAGGTTTGTCTCTTCTTTTGTTACAGTTTTTTATAGATATTTGGATGATTTGATCAGTTCAGATATATTGGGGACTTAAATATTGAAAGCATTTAAAATCCTTGAAAAAGATTTATGCTAATATCTTTATGGCTAAAGGTCTAGAATGATTCTTGTATGTGACAAAAATTATAAACTATAAATTAAACATAGAAAACATTACAATATTAAAAGAACTACTATATATTAAAAAAAAAACACACAAATTGAGAAAAAAAAAAACCCTGAACTTCAAACAGTCAGAAGATCTTGACAGTATACACAGCCCAAGCTGTTTTTTGTTTGTTTGTTTGTTTGCTTGTTTGTTTTTAAAGATTTTATTTATTTGTTTGACAGACGGAGATCACAAGTAGGCAGAGAGGCAGGAAGAGAGAGAGGAAGGAAAGCAGGCTCCCTGCCAAGCAGAGAGCCTGATGCGGGGCTTGATCCCTGGGTCCTGGGATCATGACCTGAGCGAAGGCAGAGGCTTTAACCCACTGAGCCACCCAGGTGCCCCCAAACTGGTTCAAATTTAAATTTTAAACGGCCTAAATTCATGGAATGAGCACTTAACAGAAGAAGAAACACATATGACCTATATATGTATGACAAAGCTTGGTAATTATTAATCATTACTATCATTTTTCATTAATAATAATCCAAATGCAAATTATAGCCAAATTAGATAGAGTCTAATCACTTATTTATCAAAAAATAAAATGTCTGACAAAACTGAGAGGTGGTGAAGATATATAGCAGGGGAACATTCCCACACTGAAGAAGAGAGTGATAAAGAACTGTCAGATTACTTTACAAAAAAATTCACATTCTATTTTAAGGCTAAGTATAATCCAGCAAGTATACTCTCAGACAGGTAGCTTAGCAGAACGATTTACGTGTGTTTATTTTTAAAATTGACCATTGCTACATATTCAGTTGTGCAATTATGTTGGTGGGTCATACAGAGCATTTTTGAAAATGAAATAGAATAGAAAAGATCAATATTCAGCTAACATGTTAAGTGTAAGGGCTTCAGTCACACGCATAGTATTGGAAGAGGCAATCCACCATGGGCCTTGGTGGCCCTGCCCATTGCCACTAGGTGCACCAGTTACATAAAGCTCCTCCCAGTCTTGGTCCCGGCCACTACTCAGGGTGGTATTTGCAGTGAACAGGCATGAGGGGTGAGGTAATGTCTCCCCCCAGACAAAGTGCAGACTTACTATGTAAGCGGAAGATCACCCAAGCTGTGTTTCTCTCCCATAACACAGCCCACTGCACGTTCAGGCATCCATCACGAACCCTTTGTGTCACACCTGTGGGACTTTGAGGTATGAGAAATTGATGCCAGAAAGCATGAGGCTCAGGCTACTGCTTTTGCCATGAGTAATGAGGTTCTTTGTCTCTGACTTGAGAGTTCTGTGTCTCCTGCCAGCATCCATGAAATAATAACAGGTTAGTTTATTAGCTTGCAAGTAAGATGATAGCCCATGCTCTGCACCATTTTCCTTGATGTTCTTCTGGCCACAATGTGAAACTTTTCTAGCTGTGGATCACTATCAGTAAAGTTTGAAAGCCATTTCACGAATCAAGAAACATACAAAATATGATTTATAGTAGTAGAATTTTTAATAGGCAAAATAAAACAAAAGATGAAAGCAACACAAATGTTAATCATCAGGACAATGGATAAATAAATTTTAGATTGTCCATTCAAAGCAATATATATAGCACTGAAAACAAACATCCTGCCCTAACACATGACAGAATGGATTCTAGAAACAAGTGGGACAAATCAGGTCAATTATGAATGACTATCTGTGATATACAACATTTTTTAATGAATTTTTAAAATAAAGATAAGCAAGATATTGAGACTACATACATGTGTGGTAAAACTGATTATAAAACAGAATAAAAATATAACATGATATTCAGGATAGTGCTTAGTCCTGGAAAAGAGTCAGGCTCATGTGATTAGAAAAAGCAGGAGTAGTTTAAATGAAGAATGTAGACACAGGAGTTCATTAATTGTTCATAATGCAAAAATATAAAATATATATTAATTTCATGTGCAAAATATTACTTGGTAATTTTTTTAAGTGACCCAAATTCCAAGATTGGAAGAGGAGAATGGGAAAACTATGCACACTAATGATACCAAAAACTATTTGTTTCAATCTTTAATATAATTGCCACCAATGGAGAGTAAAATAATTTAATTTCAAACTGCATTAGTTTTTACTGCTTGGAGTACAGACTATGGAGTTTTTAAATATGGTCTTTAAGTAACCAGTTTTATATTAAATTCCATTTTATTTTATAGAAATGGAAAATTGAAAATAGCAGTAAATTTAGATTTAGACTTGAATATTTTGTTTGTAATTGGGGGATTCACATGGAACACCCTCACCACACTTTTTTGCATTGAAAAGAAGTTCAAATAGTATTATACCCAGAGCTTAAGAAATCCAAACACAAGAATATAGTGAAAATGTTTGAGAGCTGGAAATTAAATGTATCACTCTCTATATGCACCATGCTGAGTGAAACATTAAATTAAATTAAATTCACAAACAGAAATATTCCAGCTTTCAAATGTTGCTAGTTCTCCACTGCTCCAATGCTACAAAAAGAGATTTAAAAAGTTACATTAAGCTATGAGGCATGAGTTCTCCTGATGATAAAGCAAACTTTTAAAATACAGCTTCATTGGATGAGTGACATATTTAAAAGGGGAAAGGAGAAAGGAAAAAAAATCTTAAAAATGATTTCTCAAGCATTATACTCATTTTTATGGCATGCACTGGTTTACAAGTTAAGTGCAGAGAGTACCATTTATTCTTTCTTTTGTAAAAAATGAACAAATAAATAAAAGTATTTAAGGTAAATGTTCTTGCGCTAGCTTGCCCATGCCAACGTATAGGGTTTATTTCTAATTCTGTTTGTATGTATGGTGCAAATGGAGTCTTATTAAATCTGTGGCTTCTAGTCTCATGATTACTTCTTCACAATTTATTCCATATGCCATCAGGCATTTGTAACTCTTACTCCATTAAAAGCCTTTATTTTTCTGGCTTCTCAATGATCCCATTACTTTCCAGGCAACCCGAACCCATTTGGTTTGCAGGAATGTCATCTCAGCAAAAATCTCACTGAACAAAGATGTTTGCCTGGTCCAGAAAGCTGTAAGGTCATGGCCGGCTTCCTGCATCTTTGGGGTCAGCAGCAACCCACCTTCTCACTGCCCAAGCCCTCCCTTGGCCCTCTACATTATACATTTGGCCATTCTCTCTTGCTGTGGAGGGAGAAGCAAACCATAGTTACTTTATAGTCAGCAATTAGACTCAGGGTTTCAGGAATTTACTTCCCCCTTAAAAAATAAAAGCAATAGTAACCTCAGAAAGGTAAGAAAAAAAAATTGTTTTAAAAGAAAGGAAATGGAGTCAGTGTGAATGTTCTACAGTCCTAAATTGTTGCTGGGTTTGGCTCCAATCTGCTGAGGAAATTTAAGGCTTCTCAAGGCCTAGACATACTGTGGCAGAAATATAACAAAAGCCACGAGAATGGAATTCCAGATGGTCATGTTGACGTTGCTCTGCATAGAAAACTCCACCATCTCTGAACCCAGTCAAATCCTCTTACTAATACGAGCATCTCCAAATGATTAAGCCGGTGATTCCTACAGAAGGAAGCAGTGTATGGCATTAAGTGTTACCACAGCAGATAGAAACACATTTTCCTACCTATCATGGGTTAATAAAGTTAAACACAAAATGCTTTCAATTCAGGTACAGGGTTTGGTGATGAGACAGTAGGTTCAAGGCAGCCTGTGTCCTTCGAATTCTGCCTCACCCTCCTGCCAATGAAGAGTATCACTTGGATTTCTCAACCTAAATTTCTTTAATTTAATGCCTTCCAGGAGGTAGTTTCCAAGGGAGGTCCCACTAAACACTATGTTAAATCACTGTGATATTCTGTGTGGCCTCACCTTTCTACCATCTGAGCATGCCTCTGAAGGATTGGAGATATGCCACCCCAAACTATGCCACTTTGGCATATTATTTTCAGATGTAAGCACTTGGGAAACAGCCAACGTAAGAAGAGGCTTTCTCTGAGTTACCCTTCTCAGCCTAAAGACAAATCCTCCCACAGAAACTCAACTGTCTAAATCTTCCCCCCAGGAGCTTAGTTTGCCAGGGAAGACTGGCTCATCACAGGAGAAAAAAACTAGAAGTTGACACCATACCAGACCCACTTTGTCATGAACCGTCATAACTCTCAATCTGTTTTCCTAAGGGCATCAAAGACCACCTGTTCTTCCTCTTTCTTAAAAATCACTTAATCTCCCTTAAAAAGTCTACCCCCCTGCTTCTCTTCCCCTATTACAATAGTATTTAATCCTGCATTCGATACCAACCCCAGGGGTTACTCATTTTCCCTGAGTGACTTCCATGTATATATGAAATATTTATGTGAATAAACTCTCCGTTTGTTTTTCTCGTGTTAATATGTCTTTCATTACAGAAGTCTCAACTAAGAACTCACAAGAGTAGAAGAAAATTATTTTTCCTATCCTACATCCCAATCACCACTTTCCCAAAACCAGAACGCATGTCAGCCTCTGCGATGGCTTCCTGGACTGCCTCCTCACTGCTCCTCAAAGTTGGTTTGCCTCTCTGTCCTCTTAATTGAAAGAGTAAATGTTGAGAAAGAGAGTTTTGGACTGCACTAACCTGAAACCCCAAAACAACCATTTATCGGCTATAATATAACCCACAGTCTGAGAGTGAACATCTCTGAGACTTAATTTCCTCCTCAGTAAAATACTTGCCTTGTCTTCTGGTTGTAAAGACCGACTGAACGGATACAGGGAAAGCATCAGCCAGTGACCAGTGTAAAGTACTAACTTAATTCACGGTACTGATGATGGTGAAAATGAGAAGGCAATAGATGGTAAGATCGATGATTAAAAGCATTTATCACATAATCCAATGAATTTAAAGATCTCTGAATATCAGACTGTTTTCCATCCAGAATATGATCTAGGAAAATGATAAGATATACAAGCATAAGACTAGAAGACAGAAGGTATAAAACTTACAGTCCGGAAACAAGTTCAAAGGACTTTTTCTAATCACAATGGTTCTTTTAAAGAAGACAGTATTTTTTTAAAGATTTTATTAATTTATTTGAAATGGAGAGAGAGTATAAGGGAGTGGGGGCAGGGGCAGAAGGACGAGCAGACTTTCTGCTGAGTGAGGAGACCAGTGCAGGGCTCAATCCCAGGACCCTGAGATCATGACGTGAGCTGAAGGCTTAACTGACAGAGCCATCCAGGCTCCCCATCAAGGACTTTTTCTTACCATAATGGTTCTTTTCAAGAAGACAATCCCAAGATGAAAACTACACATGTACTAAGATGAAGCTGCCTTTATGACTTGTATTTGAAACATTTTAAATATCATTATGCATGCTTTTGATGAAATGTTTATTCATGTTTTCATATTGCCTGTATTTTAATAGAAGTCAAAGCATGCTCATACTTTTATCACCTCTCTGGACTGTAAAATATTTTTTTCTTAGATTTTAAAGAATTAATATTCAAATCTTCTCATCTTTACATAGAGCATTTGAAGAATTTAAGCATTTGTTTTATCCCTTTTCTAGCAAAAAATGTGTTTCAGGAACTTAGAGGATACAGAACGGACCTTTCCTTTTAGTTTTAAATTGTCCTAAAAAATATCAGGGAGATCATGAAGAATAAGTTAAATTGGAAAGTGTGGAAAGTCAGCAGGGGAGACTTTTATGGAAGAAATCAGTGAGGCACAAGTGCATAGACTGAAAGTTTGGAGTACTGCGTTAACAAAAGGACATTTGACAGAGTGCAGTGGAAGCCACCTGAATGGCGTATATAAAAAGGGAAAACTTAGTGGAAGAATACCTGGTCCCACATCAAAGCCATTGCCAGCAGTGTGTTTGGATTTCACCAGAACCTGGAACAAGAACATGAACATCGTTTAGAAGACAAGCAGTCACTCTTTCCTCTGCTTCTGTTTAAGGGAAAAGGAGTGCTCATCTCTGTTTCTCCTTGTGTCATCTTTCAATTTTCTCCTCTGCGTATTCATATTCATATCCTCCAACTTCTTCTCCTTGGTCCATTAGGACTATCTCAAAATGGCACCTGTGGTCATCTTTCAACTTGAGTTCCTGTCACTAACAATCCTCTGTTTCTTTTTTTTTTTTTTAATCTTATTTAGAATTGACTCAGTTTCGATCATGATTTTTTCAATTGTCTCTGACTTCAAGGAGGGATGATGTGCTGAATAGGTCTACAAGGCCCCATTTCTGTGAGATGTGCAATGTATTGTGCAAGGTATATCTTTATAAAGGGAAAGATAAAGAGGTATAAATTCACTCTGACTAGAGGGAAATAGTTCTAAAATATAAGTCAGTATATAACCAGTAAGCCTTAAAATCTCAATGACTTAACCAAATAGAAATACACTTCTGACTCACGTAAAGTTTAACTGATAGATGTGTCAGAATTGTAGCCAGTCTCTCTGCTACAACACTTGGAACCATACCGTCTGATGGAGGTTCTGCCATTTTTCACATAAATCTTCCAAGATTGTCCTAGGTTTTGACATCCAGCCAACAGAGAGAAGATCATGGAGAATCAAGTGTTGGACTTTGTCATGAACCAGTCCTGAGTGGGAGGCACATTACTACAGCTCAATTTCCATTTACTAGTACTCAGTTTTATGTATAGATCTAACTTTAAAGATGGCTAAAAAATGGAGGATTAAAAAAAAGTTCCATGAAAAAAAAAAAAAAATATATATATATATATATATATATTTTTTTACCAGTCTCAAGAGACTGGATATCATTCTTTTGTCAATGTGGAATTCTTGAACATTTTTGAGTTAATAAGGTGATTTTGAGCAGTGGTTCAAGTGATGTAATTTGACTTCTCTGTATCAAATAGATTGGAAGTGGAGAATGAGAGATTTAAGTTTCTAAAAATCAGGACGAAATGGTGAAATGCAAGGTTTTTATAATAGTAGCTTCATCAAATCACGGAAAGTAATAAGACCAATGTCTTTTTTTTTCCATTCAAGAAATTTTGGGGGGCACCTGGCTAGTTCAGTTGGTAAAGCAGTCATCACTTGAATTCAGGGTCATGAGTTCAAGCCCCACACTGGGTGTAGAGCTTACTTAAAAACCATAAAAACAACAAGAACAACAAAAATAAAATATATTTACTGAATATTTACCTTGTGTCAGAGGCTAGGTGATATACTAGTAGAGTAGTACAATGGTTTACTCATCATGCACCTATAAATGGCTGTAGTCTAGTGGGATTGGGGATGTGATTCATGTAAATTATTAAATTACTAATATAGTACCTGATTAAATTGTGATCAATATTGTGAAAAGGTTAGAAATCTATGAATGTGTGTAACAGACTAGGCAAGGTTCTCAGAATAAGTGAGTTTTAAACCGTGTGCATGTGCATGTGTGTGTCTGCATGCAAGTTTATGGGACTCAGAAGAAGTATGTGATCTTACAGATTAGGAATTCTGAAGGAAAAGGAAAGAGTTTACCCAAGAAGAGCATGCCCAGTGAATACGATGTTGAGGTAACATATGAAGTTACCAATTTGGGGGATGTCAGCTAACATCCAAGAAAAAAAAAAAAAAAAAATATATATATATATGTTATAAATGAAGGGTAGGAAATGATGGTAGGAATTCAAAGAAAGTCAGATTTATACATGTAGACAATTTTGATGTGATGTCAGTTTTTTGGTGCCACTTTTGACAGAATCCAGGCCTCACTTGGATCCTGCACAAGCATATTTCTTACAAAGTATTGTAATGCATATTTGCTTTTTTCTTTCAAAAATATAGGTTTCTTTTTCTTAATTTATGTCTGATGCTGCATTGCAATTAAATCCGTATGTAGTTGAAGTTCCCTCTGGATTATTAGTTCCTTGAGACTTTGAATATTTATTTATTCCTTTCCTCCCATGTTTTGAACAGAACCCAAAACAGAGCAGGTGCTCAATAAATATTTGATGAATGGGAGAGAATAAAGAAATGAATGATGAATGGGTACTGCGTATGGGGAGACGCACAAGGTTTATGGAGCAGAGGAAACAGAATAAGGTGAAAAATCTTGGGGGCACAAGAAAGCCTCCATGATGTACAACAAGAGCAAAGTGTGGGTGCAGAAAGGTGGTAAGGACAAATCAGGACAGATGAATTAGGGACACACAAGACAAAGCCCCTAATGCCTAATATAGCAGTTTCGGCTTTATTCTGAAGGAATTAAAAGTCATTATAATGCTCCAAAGATGTATAGCTAAATAAAATGACAGAATGGAAGAATGGAAGATAATTAGTGATTGAGGGAACCAAAAGCTATTTTCACATTTCTGTTTAAGAATAGTTATGATGAGTGGTGCCTGGGTGGCTGAGTCTGTTGTGTGTCCAGCTCTTGATTTTGGCTCAGGTCATGATCTCAGGATCTTGAGATTGAGCCCCAGGTCAGACTCCGCACTCAGCAGAGAATCTGCTTGAGATTCTCTCTCCTTCTCCCTCTCCTTCTGCCCCTCCTCTCACTCTCTCTCAAACCAGCTCTCTCTCTCTCTCTCTCTCTCCTACAAGTAAATAAATCTTAAAATAATAATAATAATAATGAGGATGAACTAGAGCATGTTCTGTACTCTGTGTGAAAACAAAATTCCAGTTTCTAGACTGAAGGCTGACAAAATTACTCCAGAAGGCAAAAATGACTAATCCTGTGCCTGTGGTCTTTCTTCAAATACCTGTGAAACTTTTTGGGTAACTTTAGAAAGTGTATTTTTAAAAATATTCATATGGTTATGAAATATAGGAAGAGGCATCATGAAGTTTTGAAAGGAAATCTTACAGGAAATTTTCCAGGGAACTGTGAGCAGACTCCCCCCCAACAGACATGGTGTTACAGAATATGGGGTCCCACTGTAGAGACTTTATCTGGGAACTCTGGTCATGACAGATCAACATCACAAAAGCAGCCAAAAACCATACAAAAAAGAATGGGTGTGTTATGTTCCAATAAAACATTATTTTCAAAAAATGCTGGTGGGCCAAATTTGGTTTCCAGGTCTTGGCCAACCCCTGATCTGGTACCTGATTATTGTAAGAAACGGTGTGTGAACAAGGAAGGTCAACATCACAAAGAATAAAAAAGTATCCACTAAAGCTATCTCAGAATACTATTGCATATCATGCCATGATATTACTAATAGATTATTATCTGGGAATGAGGAGAGGAAATGTCAAAGTGACAAAACTGTTACCTTGCAAATGAGGCACATGTTGAAAATTATTTTTTGATGTTCAGAAGGTCAGTAGCCTTAGGGAACTGATGGTAGGAGTCTTAGGGACCCAGTACTAGGAAAATTAGTCCCCTCAGATTATACTAATCTGAAGTATTTGCTTCAAAGTTCAGTCACTTACTTTATTAGAGTAGCAGGTTTCTTCCTCAAATCAGGATGCTATAACAAAATACCATTGAATGGATGACTTCAACAACAGAAATTTATCTCTTAGTTCTGGAGACTGGGAAGTCCTAGACCAAGGTATTGGCTGGCATTGCTCCTAGTGAAGACCCTGCTCCTGGTCTGCAGATGGTCCTCTTCTCCTGTAGCTTCACATGGTAAGGAGAAAGGAGCAGAAGCAAGCCTTCTCTTGTCTCCTCTTATAAAGACACTGATCTTATCTTGAAGGCCCCACCCTCACAATCTATTTACTTCCCAAAGTCTCCATCTCTAAATGCCATCCCATTGGTGATTACGAGTTCAACAGAGGAATTTTGGGCTACACAAACTCAATAGCATTGGTCAAAGCCAACTTGGCAACTGAAGTCAAGTCATTGCAAAGTCTTCATAGTTATTTTCCTGGTCACCATGTCACTCTTAACAGCTCCCTCCCCATCCCAAGCTAGGATAGTATATTGACCATTTAATCCATTGATGACTAAAGAAATGTTTTCAGCCTTTACCTCCCAGCTCTATTTTCCTCTCACTGCTGCATTTCACCCATGCCACCCCTCACCAAGACCCTTGATTCTGAAACCTCATATGGCATTCAATTTCCACTCCATAATGAGAATTTTCCAATAAACTTCTTTCTATTCTGTCATTTGGGGTCCTGTCCTTGCTCATTATGGAACCCAATCCAAGGTCCCAGAGTTTTAGCCTGAGTCAGCCACCTTTGACCTCCAGAGGAGTTCAGATATTTGTGCATATATTTATAGCATTCATACAAAGAATGGTTTATAATAATCATAAATAAGTTATTACAATAAAATTATAACAAGAATAATTAAATTTCTCCTTTGCAGTTAGTAAGTGTAACTGAACCTTGTTGCTATTCTTTTAAAAATAGTCTTGGTTTATTTTCCTCATTTTATCCCTTTTATTATGTGTTTATGCATATGTTCATGTACGCAAACACATATTTATGCATATTAGGGTTCCCAAGCACTATCTATTTAAGAATAAAAGTTTACTTTATTCATGAATATTTTTAAGAGGCCTCTCCTAAACTACACACTACAACATTTTTAATTCTTTCTTATGAAATCTCAAGTTTTCTAGAGTTCAGTCAAGGTCACTTAACATTTAATTTTTAATCAGTTATTTAGATCCAAGATTTATAGTTTTCAAAGTCAACGCCTAACACTTCTGGAAGGTGTACCTGTGTTTTCTGAATCTCTTCCCCATCACTCTCTTTTATTATCCTGAAGAAAAAGTATTATTTTTGATTTTATGACAGCTCAGCTGCTTCTATCAAAGAACAATCTTGGTCATTCCTCACTACCTATCTTCTTCTTTGCTGATCTCTTGCTCCCTCTGAACCAGAAACATTCCTTAGATTTATGGACATTTCTTGTACAATGTTCTTTTCATTTTGTTGCTTAGATCTTTACTCATTTTGGTTCTAGTTTCTTTAGCTCCATTTTGGATTTTTTCCAGTCTCCCAGTCTTTGAAGTTTCAATCTATTAGTCTTTTTTTATGTACGTGCTTTTTATTCACTCATAGACTAGTCTAACCATTCATTTCTCTTCCTGAGCAGAGAGAATTCTCTCTTTGAATAAATGATGTTTTTCTTCAGTGTATTTTTTCCGATATAGTCTTCCAATACTGACTGATGAATTTGTTTTATTTATTAAGGACCTACTGTGGGTTGGACAGTATATATAAACAAGATTAATGAGTTCACACAACTATATAATTGATATAATTCTACAGATGAGTGAATAGAAGCTCAGATGAATTACAGGGTTGACATTTATACAAGTCCTGGATCTATTCTCCAAATATTTACTGAGCTATTTCCAAACACTAGGCACTGGATCCATGTTGGGATTGTGGCAGAGTAGACTACTGATATCCACATCTTTATGGAGCATTACAGGACATTGCCAGTACATAAGTAAATGTGTAGCCAGACATAAAATAATATAAAATGTTAAACATATAATAAGCATATAAGTTGTAATACACAAAATGAATGTGCATTTTGGTAAAACATAACTGGTGTGAAGTGGTTGGAATCAGCCTCACTAAAGAGACAATGTGGTAGTAGAAATCTGAAAGGGTAGAAGGACTTAATTATTAGAAGTGAGATGAGAAGAGTATTTCAAGCCCAAGAATGTGAATAAGTAGAAGGTACATGCCAGGAAAAGTTGTAGGTGTGTTCAAAAACCTAATATATCCAATAATGTTAGGGGTTAAGCAGCATGAGATGAGATTCAGAGGTGGGACTGTCATGCTCCAAAGCAAATGTTCTCCCACCTCTCTCTGAGAAGTTGGTGTCATTTTCTTGACACAGCAAAAAAAATAGCACTCAGTCCATGGCATTTATTGCATTTGTTGTTATATCAACATGAAGTGTTTCAGGTCTCAGTCTAATTATATTCACTCTCTTGGTAGACTCATTAAGTCTCAAGGCTTTAAATACCCATGTATCCCAATGACTTCCCAATGTTAGCCTGGACCTCTCCTATGAACCCCAAAACTGTATATCCCCATATGTACTAGACATCTTTACTTGGTTGTTTGGTAAACATATCAAACACAACTTCTTTAAAAGTGAATTCCTCCAGCCGATTTCTATAGGATTTGATTTTATCCCTATTTACAAGCTAAGAAGTTAGCTTGTACTATTTCATGGATGCTGTCAGAAGATACAAAATGCCTGGTTTGTGTTGTTTCCATTGCCCCTAGGTCCCATGATGTGGAGGGGGCCAGAGAGATGCTACAGAGGCAGTGGATTTTCATTGTTGCCAAGGGACTCTGACTTAGGATAATCCACTGCTTTTATAACAAGCAGTAGGCAAGGTTGCTCTCAGGTCCCTGAAGCAGACGTTACCTCATCTTTCAAGATTAGTTTCTAAAAAACAACCCTCTGAGAAATGTCCCAGGTTAAGGGCATTGAAGACCTGGCATTTGTTTTTTTAAGGTTTTGTTTATTTATTTGACAGAGAGAGACACAGTGAGAGAGGGAACACAAGCAGGGGAAGTGGGAGAGGGCAATGCAGGGCTCCTGAGGAGCAGGGAGCCCAACGCAGGGCCTGTGACCTGAGCCAAAGGCAGACACCTAATTACTGAGCCACCCAAGTGTCCCAAGGCTTGTCATTCTTGTCATACCTAGAGAAACAAGTAAGAATTCAAGAAACCCATGGAGGACTGTCTCAGCCAATATTTCCATAAACTAGATATGAGATGGTTGGTGTCATGGAGGCATGTGGAAAAGGGCCTCGATTACAAGCTGCTACTGTAGGACTTGGCAGTAAGGGTAGTCTAGTGGCACTGGTACTCAGGTCAAAAATGTCAACATTGAATTTGGTTGCACTTACCTCCTCATCATTAACCCTGTTGGCTTAATGGGTGCCTGGGAAAGGCCTAGGTGCCTAGATCAAAGTCTGGGTAGCTCCCACTTCCTTCTCACCATGAATATCCCTTTGACTATCTCTAATGAACTTATTTCTTTGATGTCCACTTCAGAAGGAGGAGAAGGATAGATACCATTACATGGGCCACCATTCCAAAACCTCTCTACCTATAATTTGTTTTCTTTTCAGGTAGTTTCTCGTCATGACTTGTCACTCATCTGAGGACAGAATGTTGCTCCAAACCACCCATTTGTAATATCAGCTTCTGCACTCTCTTCTTCTGAGAAATGAAACTCTATTATAGGCCTCCTCATCTTTTGGCCCTCTTATGATCATCTTGTGAATAAGGTATCCTTTCTGTTATCACTCCAGTTCAGGATTTAATAACCCATTTCTACTTTCAAGTCATGTAAAGATGCTCAAGATATAGGTGGCCAGCATAGCTTCCTCCCATTTGGCTATGGGCTGAGTTGTGGAGATCTGTAGCTCTGCCGCTGCCCATGGGTCCCCTAGCCATAGCCTGGCTCACTTCTAGCTTTTTGTAGCTCCTCCACTCAGAGATTCCACCACCATTATTGTCCCTCACCTCACTTTAAATGAGCCTGCTGGGTTCCTCTTGCCCTAGGATTCCCACCACACTACAGATGGCTTCCTAATATACTTTATTTTCTCATTTAGTCTGTTTATAGTTCCTTTCCCTGACTAGAATCAAAGGTCTCTGAAGGAAAATAGTTTTGTATCTTATATTCATTCATACCTCTAGCACTTAGCACAATGCCTTAAACATAATCAGTCCTCTTATCATTTATAGAATGAATGGACATATGTCACTACTCATTTGTTCATCCACTACCTTCACCACTAGTACATGTTCTCTGTTAGATCAGGGAACGGGATGATATTTCTCACTGCTGGATTCCTTATGTCTAAAATAGGAACCAATCATAGACTTTTCATAAATGTACACCGAATTAAAGTATTGAATGGTCAAATGAAGTGAGTCTTAACTAAATAATTTCTCTGTATAATGAAATGTAATGGTTAACTTCCATGTAGGCATTTTACTAATCACTTAAAAAATTAAGTTTATTTTAGACGATGTGACTCATTTATTGATTCAGCAAGGATGTATTATTTGCCAGCCTGTATTAAGGGTTCATCCCTCACAAGGCTTAGAGGAATTTGTTAAAAAAACAAATTCAAAGAATGCCCATTGAGTGTGACAGAGACTGCTGGCTCTTTGCCAAAACCTGTTTTCTCTACTTCTCAGACTCACACATGCCATTCACCAGCTCTCCAGCAGGCAATATGACACCAGGAAGGTTTTCTCATCACGGGAGGCAAGCTGAAGGGTCTGGCCTATAAAATCCTCCCTCCTGTGTGCCCCCCCATTCCCTTTTTTTCCTTGGCTATCAGGAAGGGGGCAACCTTCAGGGCAGTTTTAGAAGCTGCACATGGAAGATGACAGAGCCTCGATCGGATTTGGGCCATGAATGATTTGCCTGGTCAAACTTCTATGCCCCTCTCAGAACTACTCTTAGAATTTAATTTTGGTTCAGGCCATTAGCTATTTCAGGGGTCATTTTTAAAAACCATTTAGTAGACCATAACTCATGGAAGGAATAATTTTGTTTGCTTTTAAAAAGCAAATACTTTCAGGAATATTTATTTCTTTCTAAATAAAATGGTAGCAACTCAATATTTAGTATCTCTTTTTTTCCTAGGTCACAGTGAGGGTGACTGCATTAAGGATAATAAAACTTATTCTGTTGGATTTCCCCCCGCAAGTTAGTTGAAGGATTCTCACAGAAATTCTTCATGCAGTTTCCCTCAAGTTTTTTCAGAAGAATCCCAAGAGGTTGCGTCTCCTGTACGCGGGAAGTCGAATTACCTCTCTACATGTTGACTCTCCCTTCCTCTTCCTCTGATAACCATAGGCAGTAGTTCTTGGAGGGGTCTCTACAGTCCCCAGTCAGGTGAGGTTTCTACCCAGCAGGCTCTGGCACTTGCACTGAAGACCTTCCACTAGGCACAGCCAGGTGCTTCCGAAACTCTGGAGACGAAGATGTTGACATGCAGAGCAGGCTCCGAGCCTCAGCGGAAGAAGCAATTGCAAGGAAGATTCTCCCTTCTCTGTTATTTTGCACTTACAGAGTAAAAACAATTATTAATCTTTTCCTAACGTTGTTTCCTACCTTTAATCCTTCCACACCTGGTCCCGGATGTGATTCCTCTTCCTTTGAGGGTGCCGCTAGGGGAAATCAAACCCAGTGCTCTACCCTGAATCCCCTTTCACACTGATTATTGAAGCTGTGGTACTTGTCTAAGCTTTTCTGTCTGCTCCTCTCTGTCCTTCGGAGAAGTCTCTCCTTATTCCTACACGCGGATGAATTCCTGGCCAAACAAGAACACAAGTGCCCAGAAAAGGGCAAAAGTTTGACTCCCTAAACTGAGTAGAGCTCGAGGCTCAGGTTCGTCTCGTTACATAAATTAGCCATTGTTTTAAGATCAGAACACTGCTTGGCACTAGAACATACACCTAGTAATGGGTGGAAGGGAATTTACAAAGAAATGAGGAGTAGAGTTTGGGGTTTTTAACCTTTGTTTAGCTGTCTTAGATCAGTCATGTGTATGTGAGTGTGTATAAGTGTGTATGTGTGTGTGCGTGTGTGTGCGTGTTTCCTCAGCCTTGTTGGAATCATACGATTCACCTCCATTTACTTTACAGAATTAAAAAACAAAACATATTATTCATGTAATCGTGACTACACAGACATCTCTTGTTTATGTTTTCATTTTAATAAAAATTACCTAACAAAGTAAAATTTCTCTCAACCCCTTTTAGGTGTAGACTCAAGGTGATAAGGGGGAGAATATAGATTTTTAACCAGTCATGTGGACTCAGATGAAGGTAGTAGTGAAGCTTATACATAACAGAAGCAGAACCACAAATATGCTCCTTTAAGCTCCCTGTAGTCATATGTAGCTTCTCTGAATTTAGTTTCCTAATTCTTGAATAAGGGCATTAGTTGTTGCAGTGGCATTACAAGGCTTAGACATAATGTATGCAAAGTGGCAATCTTATTATGCACTCAATAAATAAAATTTTCTTTTCTTGAATAAAGAACAAACTTGGACTCTGGTTTGGACAAATGATTTAACCCTCTGGTTGCTAATTGACCCTTCTTAAAATGCGGAGAACATTACCACCTCTCCTGTAAAGTTGAGACAAGGCATGCATCCCACTACACTGGTCTCACAATTAACTAAATTAGATAATCATATTATTGCCAAAACTTAGATTATTTTTCCAAATATAGGTTAAAAATCTCTCGCTTATAACGTAAAGATTGTTCCTTAATGATTTTCCCTTTTTTAAAGTTTTAAACTATGCTCTAAATATCGAAGTGCCTGTATCCTCAGAATATTTTTTAATTTTCTACTTGAAAATAATTTTAGATTTATAGAAAAGTTACAAAATAATAGATTTTCAGTATTTTATTTACTTAGCTTCCTCTGAAGTCAACATGTTACATAACCATGGTACATTATCAAAAATGGAAAATTAACATTGATATACTCCCATTAACTCATCTACAGAGCTGATTTGAATTTCATGAGTTGTCACAGGAATGTTTTCTTTTTTTTCCCTGTCCAATCCAAGACCACACATTGCATATAATTGACATGTCTCCTTAATCTCTTTCAGTCTGAGTTTCTCTTTCTACCTCTCTTTCTCTCTCTGTCTTTAATAACCTTAATACTTATGTAGACTTTCTTCTTTAGGCAATTACACTGCAGCCATGCAAATATCCTATTCATCAAAATTTTGCTCACTTATTTTAGTTATTGTTGATGTTCTTTGCCTTTGGCTATTGTACTGTGTTGTTTGTCCAAAGACGATTTTCTATTCCTCCCATTTCCTTTACCTTACTCTATTACAATTCTACTCCAAAGAGCATAAGATCTGACACCACAAAACTAGAGGAAAACACAGGGAAGAACCTCTTTGACATTGGTCTTGGTAAGGATTTTTTTCAGCATGACAACGAAACAGAAGCAACAGAGGCAAAAATCAACAAGTGGGACTACATTAAACTAAAAGGTTCTGTGCAGTAAATGAAATAATTAACAAAATGAAAAGGACACTTACAGTTTTAAAAATTTTGTCTATATCTGGAGTATGTGAAACATTACCTCAAACCATATTTTCAGAACTTTTTTTTTTTTTTTAAGATTTTATTTATTTGTTAGAAATAGAGAGAGCACAAGCAGGGGGAGCAGCAGGCAGAGGGAGAAGCAGACTCCCTGGAGGGAGTTCAATGTAGGGACTCAGTCCTGGGACTCCAGGACCATGACCTGAGGTGAAGGCAGTCACTTAACCAACTGAGCCACCCAGATGCCCCTGAAGGCAGACGTTTAACCAACTGAACCATCCAGGCATCCCTGTTCTCAGAACCTTCTTGAAAGTACATCCCATGTCTGTATTATTCCATTTCTCTTCCCTCATATCTCCATTCTGCCTTCACTTCCTCCCTGTCAGTGACTGGTTTTAATAGTTTCTGGTTATCACTTCCATTTTCTTTTCTACAAATAAGAATACACCTATATAATGTATTATATTTCTATCTTTTATACATGAAGTATATTCTAGACAATTTGTTGCACTTTGCTTTATTCATTTAACAATATATTCCTGAAATTACTCCATATTTGATCATGGAACTCTACCTCCATTTTACAGTTCTATTGTACTCAATTATCTGTACACCTCTATTTCATTTATGTGCTGTGCTATGTATAAGTATTTAGGTTGTATCCAGTAGTTTGCAATTAGAAATGCAATAACTTTGTACCTATGTATTTTCATATGGTAGTAAATGCAATAGAAGATAATCAGACCATTTTTCTTTATTTCTATTTTTTATACCATTTTTCCTGGACCATCAATCTAAATACTTTAAATATGAATCAAGGTCATTGTAACTAAGTACAAAGACTCACAACTTTTTTAAATTTTTTTTTTATTTTATTTATTTATTTGACAGAGAGAGAGAGAGGTCACAAGTAGGCAGAGAGGCAGGCAGAGAGAGGGGGAAGCAGGCTCCCTGCTGAGCAGAGAGCCTGATGAGGGCCTGGATCCTAGGACCCTGAGATCACGACCAGAGCCAAAGGCAGAAGCTTAACCCACTGAGCTACCCAGGCTCCCTTCTTTTCTAAAATTTTGATGAAAATTTTAAGAAACATAACCAACACCTGTTCACACAACCTTCTCTTAAAGCATTTAATATACTAATTGTTTCAGTCTTTCAGGCTGCTGTAACTAAGCACCACAGACTGAGGGCCTTATAAACAACAGGAATTTTTTTCTTCCAGTTCTGGAATTTAAAAGTCTGATATTCAGGTGCCAGCATGGTTGGGTAAAGGCCTTCTTTCAAGTCACAAACTTTTCACTGTGTTCTCACATGGTGAAAGAGGAAAGGATTTCTCAGGGTCTCTTTTATAAAAGCATAAATCCTATTTGTGAAGGCTGCACCCTCAGGCCCTAAGGATACCCCCCAAAAGCCCCATGTCCTAATGCTGTCACTGGGGCATTAGGATTTCAACCTACGAATTTGGGAGACAGACACATTCAACTAATAGTAGGCACAATGCCCATTAGTTCAAGAAGACAGCAAGATTATCTTACACCTCTCTCATCCCTGTGGGCACATGGAACCTTATTCATCTAAAGCAAATGTATTTAATCACTATTTTTTTCCATCCCTTATGCTTCAATAGAATATCCTATTCCCTAGTTCTTAAAACATATGAACTAGTAAATAGATCTGTATACTTTTGATGAGCAGTCTACCTTCCCAAAGTTTGTAATAAATATACTGCTATATACCAGGGGGGAAAGAAAGACCAAGAGTGGTACAGAGAGTTTAATCAATGCCCAAGTTACACAGCTAATAAGTGCAGTCAAATCTGAAACCTGACAGTCTGTTTTCTAAATCGACAATATATTGAGCAAAAGTCATGAATACTGATGGATTTTAAGTGACGGGGACAAGCATTTTTTTTTTTTTTTTTCCCTTTTGACTGTGTATTTCGTGAGAGCTTACTACACACCAACTACTGGGCCAAAATGAAACCCACCCATTTCCATAACCCTCAGGACCTCTCTCTAAGAAGGGCATATGATTACTATCACTGTTCCAAACTCCCTAATTCATAACTGTGAGAAAAATGGCAGTCCCTGGGATATCATGTTCATAGACCGTATTCTGAGCCCCTAGCTAGCCATGGTGATTTTCTAAGGCGCTACATACATTGACTAAAATCTGTAGTCATCTTCTTTTGCTTTTTTTTTTTTTTTCAGCAGTTGATAGTACACACAACATTTTACATGTTCTTTGTAAGTCTGAGATAAAGGTCTAAGGACCTATTTAACCAGAGGATTCCATTCCATTTTTTAACCCTTAAACTGTCCCTGTTCCCCTTCCCCCAGGGGATTTACTTAAAAACAAGTCTCGGAAACCAGCTCCAGGTAACAAAGTCCAGATACAAGGGTGGGTCAGGCCAGGTGGAGATATCTGGTCAGTGGAGGGATGCATACTGTCTCCCTAGTTACCAAGAAGTATGGGCCCCGTGCTTTGGGAGCCTTTTGGTGCTAATCCTAACCAAGGTGTGATAAGCTAATTCAAATGTTTACTAGGGTAAATTGTAATTCAATTGGTCACCTAGTATCACTGTGGAGTTTCCTGTGTGTTACAATCTCATTGGCCTCCTGTGCGTGGCCAGGCCCAACAGCATGGCCTTTGCCCTTAAAAGCTAGTCTGGGAAACAGAGAAGGGTTACCCTCTCTTTAAAAGTCGAGGCCCTGGCCGGTCAGTTTGATTTTTGATGCTTGACGCGTAATAAAGCTTTGCTCGACCTTCGCTTTGTATTGAGTCTTGCTCCTTTAATCACGGACCCATTATTGGGGCATAACAAAGGCTGTCCTGTCTGCATAACTTGCTTTTACTCAAAGGAACACTGAATTTCAGAGAGGTGTTGTGAAATCCTCGGGGTCACAGGGCAATATGTTGTGATACTAGGGTTGATACCCTGTGTGAAGGATTACAAAAATTTCAGAATTGGGGGTTTGGATTCCAAAATTTAAATTTATTGAACTATAGATATTTAAGGAGTCTTATATCATGTTTTAAAAAAAAGAATATTCTTATTCGTGCTTTTGTTATTTGAAATGAAGACACCTGCAGGACATTAGTAGTTATTTAAACACCTCAAGTAAGAATCAAGAAATCCATTCCTGGTCCTGGTTTCCCTAATGACAAGCTATATGACATTTGGAAATCCATTTACATTCTAGTAACTGTTAATTGGAGGCTTGTCTAGCACACACACTTTTTCAGAAATCTACAGTGAACTGACAGGCCCATAAAGAAGAGTTGTTCAGACTGTAGCCAATTACCCTTCAAGAAACTCCTGGGGAAAAAAATCCATGTAAGGATTAACCCTCTCATCCAAAAGACACCTGAGGATATGGACCTCAAAATCATTTTGATTTGCATATCTTTCTCATCGCACTTGGCCTTATCTTTGGCTGACTCTTGAATCTTTGCTTGGAGGGGGGTGGGGGGGAAGTGCTAAAATTTGGCTCTTAATTTATTCCACTAGTCACATATGCTGTCTTTCATCTTGCTAACTTGTAATAAGTGGATGTCCTAATCTCATCGTTCATACCCTTTCCTTGTTGGCAGGATTAAAAAGAAGAAGAAGAAGGAAAGCAGAATGAGGAATTTGTAGAGAAGAATATGATAATGTCCTCTGGTCTCCCTAGAAGGAACTTATTTTGCTAACAAGACCTTACATTGTCCCACTGAATAATGCAAAATTTGTTTGGTTGTACCCTGCAGGGCTCCCAGGCCCGGAAGCCAGGGGCCGAAGCTGTACAGGGTTGGCACAAAGTAGCAGAAATGTCATTTTTTAATTATGTGGTTCTGAGGGGAATCTATTATCCACTGCTGAGATGCTGAAATCAGACAATTTATCTCCAAGGCAGCTCTGTCTACAATCTAGAATATATATCTCTTGTCACTGCAGGAAATAGAACGAGGGGATGTTTTTATTTCTGGTGCCTTATGTTTATAAATTTATTCTTTTAAGTTTTGCCAGTGAAATGGAATAATGTCCTAAAGTATTGCTCTGCCCGCTTCTCCTTCCTGAAGGGTGTTCAAGTCACCCTAGCTCTTTTTCCCCCTCAAGGGCTGGTATCAAACCTTGTAGGCCTCACATTCGGTAAGTCTTGCATGGCCTCCAACTCCTGTTCTAAATGTCCATTGCCAAGGTAAATAGAAACAAATCTTGAAGAAGGACCCAGCGAATCAGAGACCTCCACCTAAATTAGTATAAATACAAATTGCTCTTTTGCATTTCAAAGGAGATGCTGGAAACTATTTGAAACATATCCTTTCTTCTCTCCTGATCTATTTTCATTTAAATGTAAACTAATACTTATACCTACCAGCTTGTTCATAACGACCCTTCATTATTTCTGATTTTTTTCCCTTAAGGTATCAAAGCAAATGAAAGAATTCAGTTCATATTTGCCTACCCTTCCCCCTTTCTTTAAAAAAAGTCTGCCAAATTCATTACGTTCACTGCTCTGTGTGCATCGGGGCTCCAAGCAATTCACATCTATTAACCATCAGGTACAAGCTAAGTGCTTTTAAAGCAAATGCATGCAGTTTATTTCAAACGAATGTATGCTTTCTATATTCTGTAACAGCATCAGGAAAAGTGAGCCAAACCTGGCATGGCAGAATGATAATAGCTGCACTGCCCTCTAGTGTACTACTGTTGGTATAGCAGTACAGGTCTAGGAAGACAAATGCAGAGAGCACCAGTGTGCGTTCGTGCGTGCGTGTGTGTGTGTGTGTGTGTGTGCATGTGTAAACTTTCAGAATAAAAAGAAAGTGCAATGTCACCTTCTAGGCTACAGACGGGGTTTTATTCTGAAATACAAAGTTTTCAAAGACTCTTGCTTTGTCTCCTAATGCCAGAATACCTCACTAAGGTATTTTCTGCTAGCCTCCTTTGGCAGCATGACCAAGGGGAAATGGGATGATCTTTACTATAGACCTCCTTGCAGTAAATACTAGAATATAAATATTTCCAATCAAAATTTTCATCTACCCTGGTTATTCTTTTATAAACATATGCAACTCCATTGAAAGAAGTAACATACTTCAACAGTGTCATTCATATTCATGTGTTTAATAAAATAAGTCAAACAGAAAGAAAATCATACTTGGAAGGATTTACCCACAGATAATACATAGTTACTCGTCATTTACGAATAACTATTACTACTAAGCAATATTAGATTCATTTGGGGATTTTACTCTGAATTTGTCAAAGCAAGCAGTCGTTGAAAGTTCTTCAAGACTGTGACCAGGAATCCTTGATATACTTGATATATGTTCTTGATATACAGGATAAACACACACACACACACACACACACACACACACAGGAATCTTGGGGGTAACTGGAATTTATTTATTCCAGATTCTGTGGGACTTGAATCATAATATAAATACATAAGTATCACAGAATCTCACCCTAGACCTGCAGTTAATCTATGGAAATCACCCTAACTTTATAACTTATTTAAAAAAAAAAGATTTTATTTTATTCATTTGACAGACAGAGATCACAAATAGGCAGAGAGAGAGTGGGGGAAGCAGGCCCGCTGCTGAGCAGAGAGCCTGATGCAGGGCTGGATCCCAATCTCCTGAGATCATGACCTGAGCCTAAGGCAGAGGCTTTAACCCACTGAGCCACCCAAGAGCCCCAGCTTTACAGCTTCTTAACGCACTCTTCTCAGCTGGGTCTGCGATATTTCCATCGTATCAGTTCTCAGTTCCTGGACTCTAAGACGCATCAGTAAACAATATATGTTTTTTTCTAACTAACTGGGCTACGTAATAGCCAGTTCCAGGGCCAGACTTCCTGGTTTAAATCCCGTAACTGACAAAAAACTCTGCTATTTGGGGTTAAGTTACATAATGTTCTGAGCTTCAGTTTCCCATCTCTGAAATGCAGAATGTAAGAGCATCTTCTCCACAGTGTTGCACAACGAGTAAGTGAGCTAGGACATATATGCCAATCAGCATAATACCCATCAACTATAAATATATCCATTCCCAAACCGTGGCCATATAAATACTGTTTACAGGTCAAAGCACGAAGCAAGATGACCAGTTGTCATTTCCAGTTGAAATCGAGTCCCCAGAGCTGACAGCAAGAGAGAGAGCTTGTAGAAATTGGAGTCACTTGTGTGAAGAGGCACAGTATTAATATTCCCCGAAATGCTCACCACTGTAGTGACTAACGACTGCCGCACAGGGCAGCTGGGGGAATGCTTCGTTGAAGGCACACGAGTGGCTGGAGGTCCTCTGGGAAAACCCTCTGTAATTTATTAATGGATAGAAAAAAAGCCCTCAGAGGTGCTTTCGTGGCTCAGTTGGTTAAGTGTCTGCCTTCAGCTCGGGTAATGATCCCAGGGTCCCAAGATGGAGGTTCCCCTCCCCCAGTGTGGCTCCTTCCTCAGCAGGGAGTCTGTTTCTCCCTCTCCCTCCCTCCGCCCCTCCCCGTACTTGTGCATTTTTTTTTCCTCTCTCTTTCTCAAATAATAGATAAAATCTTTTAAAGAGAGAGAGAGAGGGAGAGTCCTTAAAGCAATTGACTGGCTCTGTCTGAGTCCCCACAACTGTTCTTCTCCTTGAACTCAGACCTGTCATGTGGAGAAGAAAGGATCTTCTCTGTTTCTTCCAGCATATCCAAAGGGAATTGGGGTGTTAATGTTAAAAGACCATTTTATAGTTTAGGAAAAGAAGGAAGTGTTATTACTTATATTATTGTCAGCTACTTTCATTCTATGTAGTTAGCTACTAAATCTTAGGAGAAAACCTCAATTCTCAGGCTATTGGAGTCCTGATTTGAGAATAAAGGATTTAAATCTCTCCCATTTAGAGACTTCACATTTGATTCTATTACTTGATCATGTATTAACTGGTGACATAAAACCTGGTTCAGAAATCTGACTCCATCTACAGATCCAAATACATATGGTAATGCATTTTTATATATTTTATATATATTTATGTAAAAAGACATATATACTTACATAAAAATACATGTATATTTTATAGATATATTTATATTAAAATACATATATAATGCATATTTATTTATATAAAAATACACATATATGAAATCTATCATATATGTCATAACATTCAGAGGAAAAATAGAGGAACTTATTTCAAAAATCAATTGAAAAAAATGATACAAAAATATCCATGGCATTAATAAATTTAATAAAAAGATAAAATAAAATTTTAAGAAATAATTAGTTTTGATGATGAAATTGCTACACTGAAATAAGTTTATATATGAGAGACTCTATCAAATTCAATACTAATAACAAAACTCTTCTCCTCACCAATATTCATAGCAAGGCAATTTTCTTAGCTTTCAATGTGAAAAATAGGATATTATCTACGTAAGTGTTTCAGAGGTACTCAACTATTTACAACTATTTATTATTACCTCCACAATTAGATAATTTCTTTCAAATTCTAATTTAAGATTCTCCACTTATTTCATAGTTGTTGTAAACGTGAGGAGGCAAGCACACACACACACAAACACACACATACACATACAGCTGAACAATTGCCTAGGCTTGGTTTTCAGGCTAGAGTGCAGTGTACTAAATCTTGCCAAATATTTTATTCTTTTTTTGCTGTGTGTGACCAGCAGGTATTTTTACATCTTCATGAATATTCTCACAGAGTCTGGTTTTCTATATTCCATCCTATTAAAAGACACTTTAACAAGGATCAAAGAAAATGTAACATTTCTTAAAGACTCTTTGATATTATGTCCTTTTTTTATCCCTAAAGCAAATTTGTGACTTTCTACAAATCTGTTTCTAGTATGAAATTTTCATATTGGATAGAAAAATAAAAGAGGCGTTCTTGTAGTACTTTACTATTAAGTGACAGGGTTTTCCCCCCTATGACATAAAGTACTTTTTGTTTTCTTATTTAAAAAAAAAAAAAAAAAGTTAGAATGAAAATATTCTCCTTTTTTTTCAGCCAAAGCATTTCCGATCTCTTTCCCGCAGCACCATTCAACTTAGTTTTGTTCATTCTAATTTATTTTTATTTTATTAAGAAAAAAAAATATTTTTCATTACAATGATACCATTATTTAGCGGTAACTAAATTTTGCCTAAAATATTCCAAGTTTTCATAAGCCTGAACAGATTCATCCAAGATTAGGATGAGAATAGCAGGACAGGAAATAGTAGATCTTGGTTTTAGAAAATAGAGTTATGAAATAAAGTTAAATCTGTCCATTAATGGTATATCTACCTAGTAAGGGAATATTTGACGAACATCTTTTTAAATGTCATATAAAAATTAAAACACAAAAAATGAAGATCCAACAATGTTTTGCATTTATGTCTTTGGTTATATTTTGTCTCCTAAAAAGGAGACAGAAGGCCCAAAATGGGGTCACTTTTGCTAACCCACACATCAGCAAACCAAGACTTAATACCTTAACTAACTGCAGTTTCAAACTTCTCCAGGAATGCAAACTTACTGGTCAGTCTGGAATTTTCTGGTCAGCACTAGTGATGTCATCTGTTTGGGAGCCCCCTTTAATTCCCAAAGGAAGGTGACTTTTCCCTAAATAATCCTTGTTCTTGTTATTGACTTCCTTGTACTACCACTTCTCTCCCTTTAAGAGACTTTCTTTTTCCGTAGCTGTTGGAGATCCTTTCTATTGCCAGATGGGATGCTGCCTGATTTATAAATCACTGAATAAAGCCAATTTGATCTTTAAAGTTACTCGGTTGAATTTTGTTGTTTAACAAGTCTGAAATATATGTAGAACTTAAATAAATGATTATGAACATGGAAACTGGTAAGCTGGTATGGGGATATAAGCATATTATAAAACCTTCTATTCCCCAGGATGATAACCACTTTTATTAAAAAATGATAGAGAGAGAGAAATGTATTGAAAACAGAAATATTGCCTATCTGCATTGTTATTTTAAAAGAACTAGTAAAATAAGATTTCATATTTTCTGCTGCCATGATTATTTCAAACAAAGGTATAATTTTATAGCATTACAGTAAAAAATGATTATTTGTAATTAAAATCTTAATTAAGATAGTGTATCCACACCATTCTTTCTGTATTTAGAAATATGTTTATTTAATGACAAACTCTATAATTTTTCAACAATGATTTTGATCCTAAGTTGTATTTTGCCTTTGTACTTTTTGAATGGAAATTCCACATATTTTTTCCCATTAAAATTTAGCCATATCAGGCTATCTACAATATATATGCATATAGAACAATGAGAAGAGTACACTTATCATGATGAGCACTGAGTAATGTATAGAATTATTGAAACCTTGTATTATAAGTCTGAAACTAATATAACATTGTATGTTAATTAAACTAGAATTAAAATTGAAAACTTAATTAAAAAAAGGAATGAAGAAAGGAAAGCAGGAAAAGATAAAATAAATAGTTGGTTGCAGGAAATCCATACATTTTCTTTTAAAGAAATATCACTTTTGGGTGATAACGCTGCCTGGATGACTCAGTCAGTTAAGCATCTGCCTTCAGCTCAGGTCATGATCCCAGGATCCTGGGATCAAGCCCCACACCTTGCTCAGCTGGCAACCTACTTCTCCCTCTGTCTGCCACTTCCTTTCCTTGTGCTCTCTCTCTCTCAAATAAATAAATAAAACCTTTAAAAATAAATAAATAAAAATTAAAAATTTTAAAAAATAAAGAAATATTAGTCCAGTTTCTTCAGGACAAATCTTCTGAGAGTGAGTGGTTTGTTAAGCTGAAGTTTTTAAAAGGACGGAAAAGTAAAATTGTGGGCCCTTGTGACATTAAAAAAAAAAAATGTACAGAAGCAAAATGAAACTGAATTTAAGGTCTGCTAGTTCCCCTGTGTCACCTGCCACCCAGGCACATGTTTATCCATTTAGTAATGGCCAGAGAGGCAATGAGAAAAGAAATCTTTTCTGAAGGTTTTACTGCAATGATTGATTCTAGCTTTCCTAACCCAAATCCAAACAGGTTGGTAAGGGATAGACTTGAAGCAAGTATTTCCTTTTTATCCTGCTGAATAAATACTAATTTTAGAGTGCACTGAAGATTTTTGAAATGTTCAGCTCAAAATATGTAGCAAAATACATTTTGCATGAAGTCATCCCTGACGAAGCTGGTGCAAGTCCAGAAAAGGTTAGGATGTGAAATACAGAATATTGTATTCTGAATCTCCAAAACCATATTGGGTCATGCATGGAAAACTGCCCTCTTTCTCATTTCTGTTAATTCACTATTCATTCTCTAGTAAAAAAGAAAAAAATAATAAGTTAGAAATTTCTCCATGCTGCATTATAATGTTATAGTATGTCATTTTAGAGAAATGAAAGTAAATTAAAATGTGAACCTATATATGTCAGCAGTAAAAGGATGATGATTAAAAGGCAGACAAACCTCCCACATCAATGAACACTACTGAAGACTAAAGTAGACTGACATCAGACATGATTCAGTAGGGCACATTCTTACATCTCTTGGCACTTTGAATAAGTGGATTCATCACATTCATCTAATCTTTTATTCAACAAGTGATTACTGAAGATGCAGTACGTGTTAGCACTCTCCTAGGTGCAACAGATACAGCAGTTCAAAAAAAAAAGTGTTTGGCTTCATAGATTTATATTCTAGTGGGAAAGTTAAACTATGTATAAATAAATAAATTTTAGATCTAATACCAACTATAAAGAAATAAAGCACAATAATGAAATAATGGCCAGTGCTATATGTGTAAAGAACTACTGTAGTGTGGTTAAGAGAAAGTTTCCTAAAGCGGAAAACTTGAACAGAGATCTAATTGATGAAAAGAATGTATTCTTAGCAAGATCGAAGGGAAGTGGTTTTTGGAGGTGAAAGAAGGACCAGCGAGTTCAAAATCCCTTACATAGCAATACATCAGTCATGTTCAAGGGATGGGGTGAGGGGGAAAGGTCAGAATGTCAGGAACTAGGAAGAGGTGAATGGGTTACATGGGTTCAGGTCAGAGATACAGGGAAGGGCCAGATCACATGGGCTTTTTGGGTCATTGCAAGCGTTTTGGGTTTTGTTCAAAGTGTAATTGGAAGCCATTAGAAATCTCACTTGCATGTCATTTAAAGAATGAATAGAATGTGCCTGGCAAATGGGGTGAGAGTGAAGAAAAGCTACAATTTGGGAGGCTGTGAAATGATGTAGCCAAGACATGATGGTGGGGCCCAGGGTTGTATCTTTGAAGATGATGAGCAGATCTCTGACATGGGATTTATATTGGAAGTAGAAATGGCACAGTTTTCTGAGGTTGCATGTGAGATGTAATGGAAAAAGTAAAAATAATAATAATCATCATCATCATCATCATCCATCCTTTCTAGTGTCCTGACTTGAGCAGATGGATAAGTGGAATCATTTACAAAAATGGGAATGATGGGTGGAGATAATGTTAAAGGAAGAAGAATAGCTTTGTTTATGCATATTAATTTTGATACACCTGTTGGTCATTAAAGTGTGATATTGAATGTGCAGTTGGATAAGTGAGTCAGTATGGAGTTAAGGAGAGAGTTTGGAACAGAGGCAAATACATAGGAATATTTTGTCAGGAAAGGACATTTAAAGCCATTTGACTTGATTAGATCAGCCAAGGAAGGGTTGTAGTTAGAGATAAGAAAAGACCTAGGATATGAGTGCTCTTCTGTACAGATTAGGGCAAAAGACAAGAATTCAGGAAAAAAGAAAAAAAAAAGA
Source organism: Lontra canadensis (assembly GCF_010015895.1). Lineage (NCBI taxonomy): Eukaryota > Metazoa > Chordata > Mammalia > Carnivora > Mustelidae > Lontra > Lontra canadensis. The sequence continues at coordinate 4,208,152 of NW_022631058.1, read as the reverse complement.
GTAGTCCATAAAGAAGGAGAAATACCATGAAAATGTGGTATCAATAAATCTAGAGAATAAAGTATTTCCAAGAGGATAATGCTTTCTTCTTCCAAATTTCCTGATAAGTAAGATGAGGAAAGAAAGTCAACCACTGAATATGGCAAGATAAACCTTCATGTCAACTCTTGGAGTGAAGTTCAGTGGGAAAAAATCCATACTAGAGTAAGTTGAGACTTATTACAAGATATTGACAAGAGTTTGGAAGAGTTTGTTGTGAAGGAGAACACAGAAATGGGGCAGCCACTGGAGGGTGGTAGTGTCAGAAAGTTTTGTTTTCTCCCTATACTTTCCTTTGATGCATTTTTAACAAACTATAACCAACATGCAACCTCACTATTACAGCACTCTACATTTATGCTACTATATTTACACAAGTATATTTACGTAGGTAAGTATGTATTTTTATTAACTCATTGCTTTCACATTTGTGACATTTCTTATGATCAACCCTGATTTCTTTTTGATTCCTATTAAGATTCATGTTTCTCAAAGTGAATAGAATTTTATTAATCCCTCTGCTCCAGTCTCTAGATAGCTGTTAGCATAGAACAGGCACTAAGAGTCCTTGTAAATAAATAAATTATTCGTAGAGTTCCAGAATAATGCACCCACTAAAATAGAGAAACACCTTGTTGTAACTAGCTAGCATGCACCCACGGTACCACGGTAACACCATGTAAATCCAGTCCATATTAGTCAAAAGACTCCTGAATGGAAAAAGAATGACCCCACTAAGGACCAACAGTGAATTCACTTTACAAGGAAGGATCAAGAAGGATCATGATTATAACCTTATCCAAAGAACAACACTGGAATATCACCAACACTGCTGTATCTTCTGTCTGATGGTAGCATCGGAATTAGAACCATAATCACAACGGTTCCATTCACATAATGACCTGTATGAAAATGTCTGGAAAAGAAAGAACTTCAGTTCATTTTCTTCTGATACTGCATTTCCCAAATCCCAAACTTTCAACAGTTGTCTTCACCAAGATACAACATTAATGCCTCTAAGTCAACATGTTAAACAGACCTTGTCTTTTCTACCTTCTCTGAGTACCCAGGCTTATTTGATAGATAGGAAGATGATAGAAAGATGATAGATAGATAGATAGATAGATATACAAGGATATAGAAATATATGGCTCTCAATTTAATAATTTGTTCAACTCAGTCAGGCTATTCCATCTAATATTGGATCTCTAACCTCTATTTCATTCCTATGCCAACATATTAATCAAGGGTCTTATTCTCACTCAGGAGATATGTGATCTCAATAATAGCAAAGCCAATGTATCTCCAGGTCATGTATATCTCTCCAGAGGCAGCGCTTTCCACAAAATACCTTTTGTTATTTCCAGCTACCTAGTTAATAAAGTTCCAAACCCTTGGTTTGTCATTTAAAGTCCATGGAAACCACTTTTAGTCTTTATCAATTTGAAACATCAATATTTATTCAAATAAGGAAGAAAACATTGGGGAAGTTCTTCCCAAGACTTCCCCTACCCTTCTATTCAATGGAGTTCATGAAGAAAAATAATTTAATGGAATCCTGGGCACTGTTTTCTGCAGAGAAAAAGTAGAGTTATGAGAATTACATTTCAAGATGCTTCAGATGCACAACCTTCTAAGACTCTGAAGAGACTTATGTCTCTTACGTCACAGCTAAATGTTTATCTCTATTTTATCTTCCAAATGTAATACTCCTTGAAGTGATATTCCATGTTCATTTCCTCATTCGTTGACTCACACAGAAGTCTAACTCAAAGTCTATCTATTCAAACGAATGAAAGATTACCATCTGAGCTCTGTTCTTAAACTTTTACTTCTTTAGGATATAATGCAAACATTTCCAAGAGGAATAACAACCTCGACACCTCTTATATAAGGATAGAAATGTATTTAAATTCAAAAGTCTAGGTTGAATAAAATCTAATTTACTTTTTAAAAGGTCCCTGAATTGTGTTATGAAAATTAATATCCCGTGAAAATTAAAAGTTCCAAACATCTGAATGTTCTTCCCTTGTTTGTATTAATCTCTATTTTAATGGGAACACTGGTTTACAGTTTTACTTCTTCTTCTTAGTATCAATACTCGTTTTTCATGTACTATGTAATGTAAGATATTAAAATATGTCACTGAGATTCATGTTGAATCTGGGATCACAACAAGGCTCACAGCTTTCCCCTATAATGTCCAGTCATCACTGATACTTTGTCATACTTCATCTTTTTTCAACTGTAATGAATCTTCCCTCAGATTTTTATCTTATTAGAAAAACTGCCGCAAGGCATAGTGCATGCTCTAGCTAGCACTTGAGATTGTTATTTTAGCACCTGATGTAAAACGAGAAAACACTATGTAAATCCAGATTCATTTCGGCTGTCTTATTTTGCCAAGAGCCTCACCTATCTCAACCATCAATCTGAAACATAGATGCTTTCTCCTGAAACTGCACTGAAAAAATAATTTGCATAAAATATAATTTCTACTACTTAAAGCTAATTCCGAGCTCCTTTTAAAATGTTCATGATTTCTACATTTGCAGTCTACTTTTTATTGCTATATTATTTTTATGTATATTCTGAGTTCATTTTGCAAGGACATAATTCTAAAATATCCAATTGATTAAAAATAGATAAAGAAAATTCCTGGGGCTCACTAAGGATGTTTGGGAAAAATCATAACTTGAAAAACTCCTAGATTTCATCTCTATCCTTTAAGAAGTGTCTTAATGTCCTCCAGGACAGCCAGCTTTGTAAAACTCTGAAGTGATTGCCAGAATGAAATTAGATTCATTTTATTTGACAAAATAAGAACATGAAGTGACAGCTAGATTTAAAGATAGCACAGCTTCACTCATATAAAAAGTGCTTGTTATTAGCTTTACTATAAGGGATATCTCATTGGGACTTTAGAGATGAAAAGATGTTAGAATCTATGCAAATGTGCATTTTGTATATTTTCACTCAGGTATCTGTAGGAAGGTTTCTAATTTTTCAACCTCATTACATGTGGCAGTGCATTATCGATGGTGGACATCCTCAAATATATTTAAGCAGTTCCACTGAAACACTTTAACTTTGTAAATTAAGCCTGTTATTCATATTCCGTGGCCTATCATTTTTAAGTTCATACTTGGCAATGCAGGTATTTAAAAAGAATGACTCTTAAGAATTATTTCCTTCAGAGTTTCCTAGGCAGAGCTCTTCTTTGAACATTTATCTCATATATTGTTAGCCATTTATTTCTTACCCAAGGTTGTCTACACCTTCTTATCCATCTGCCCTTTAATGCATTCTTTTTCTGTTTCTGTCTCTGCCTCTGCTTTTCTTTCTGTCTCTCAACTTTTCCCCTCATCTTGCACACACACACACACACACACACACGCACGGATGATAAAAAAGCTTCAAGTAAATAAAAATGTTCCTCACTATGGACTCTTCTTGAATCTATCAGTGACAGGATTATATATTCAAATGCCTTGACATTACCAATAATATAATAAGGACATTTAAAAAAGCAAAATTGGGCAAATTCAGAACCGGTCTGAGGAATGAAACATACATCCTATTACTTTGATTTCTATTTTCCTCGTTCTTTCTCAACTTCCCATTGCCAAAGCTGACACTTTACACCACTCAAAATACACTTCTGTGGTTCTATTGTGTAATGACATTGGTCAACATTAGTTACTGACTTGTTCATCCTAAATATTTAAATGATTAAAAAGCTAATATTATATCAGTCATCACCAGAATCAATTTGTATGTTAATTCGTGGGGAAACACGAAAATGACTTATTCCATTTGGAAGTTTTCCCTGCTACCCTCCCCCAAGCCTTCTGTATTATGCTCAGAGTCAACACCATCAGCTGCATCATCTTTTACACATGGATAAGAATTCGCATTTTGTAGTCCTTTTTAGCAATACATAAAATAACTTGTCTTCCTTTTTTTTTTAAAGATTTTATTTATTTATTTGACAGACAGAGATCATAAGTAGGCAGAGAGGTAGGCAGGAGGGGGTGGGGGAAGCAGGCTCCCTGCTGACCAGAGAGCCTAATGCGGGGCTCCATCCCAGGACCCTGAGGCCATGACCTGAGCCGAAGGCAGAGGCTTAACCCACTGAGCCACCCAGGTGCCCCTAATTTGTCTTTCAACAAACGTAGACATAGTATCCCTTTCAGTCTCTGGTGTCTATTTTTGGAAAACTAGTAACTAAATCTTTAACAAGTTAGCATGTAAAGTCTAACTCTAAAATTATAAAAGACTTTACCCAATTGACTAAGTAGCTTTTATCTTCTGTTACTGTGGTAACCAATGGTCACTTTTGAACCAGAGGAAATAGATTATAATAGAAATTAATGCTTGAAACTAGTTATTCCTAGAATGGCTAATCCTTGGCTATTGCAACCTGGTGGGTCCCTGGGACTCTTAATTAATAGCTAGTCATTAACTATACTGCATTTCCCTCAGAAAAAAGTTTCCCCAAGAAAAAAGTTTCTTGCTTCTTTTCCTGAATTTGCCTTATTTGTGAATACCATTTGTCCTGTAATAAACACTACTTGAAAACAATGCTACATGGCATTTATTTCTTTATATAGGAATTCAGAAAATCTAATGCAAAACCTTATACATTTAAACCACTGGCATAAATGGAAGTAAACACAATTTTCCAAAATCAAGATAAAAGAAAAGCACCTGAAGTGATCCAGTTGTCTTGCTAGTGCATATCATGATGCTACCATGCCACACTGACCTTTCCTGCTCTGATCTGCAGTTGTTTTCATGAAAAGGTCAAACCTGCCCCTGCTATGGACCAATTATACAACTGCAAGAAACACAGGATAGGCATTGGAAATTGTGGTGGTTAATTTTATGTGTCAACTTGACTGGCTTAAAGGATGCCAGATAGCAGGCAAAATATTATTTTGGGGTATGTCTGTGAAGGTGTTTCTGGACGAGATTAGCATTTGATTCAGTGGACTGAATAAAGAGATTCACCCTAACCAACGTGGGTGGGCACCATCTGATCCATTAAGAGCCAAAAGGCAACAAAAAGGCAAAAGAAAGATGAATTTCCTCTTTTCTCCTTGAACTGAGATGTCCATCTTTTCCTACTCTTGGAGAGCTCCTAGTACTCATACTTTCAGACTCTGGGACTAACACCAGCAGACCCCTTGTTCTCAGGACTTTGACCTTGGACTGTGAATTATACCAGCATCTCCCCTGGGTCTCTGGCCTTCTGACTCCTACAAGAACTATGCCACTGGTTTCCTGGTTCTCCAGAGTGCAGACAGCAGATCATGGGACTTCACAGCCTCCAAAAATCTGCAAACCAATTATTATAATAAATATTTTTATATCTATATCAATATCGTCTCTCTATATATGTATATCTATATCCTACTGGTTCTGTTTCTCTAGAGAACAGAGAACCATTTAAGAAGAACAGAGATATTTCCAATATGGTTTAGATCAATGAGGGTAGAAGTTCACCACTACTTCATAAAGTTTAAACCTCCTTCCTTTAATATTGTTCTTCCTTTGAATATTATTCTTCCTGGGAAATATAACATTGACTAGAAGAAGTGTAATTTTATTGCCGTAAACCTAATATTGGGGATTAAATAGACAACTTTCCTGGGCATTTATAGAAGACTGGGTTGTGTGTTCACTGATGTTTCACAATTTCCTGTTGATTTTTCTAAAAAAAAAGCTTTGGCCATCTATTTTTCAGGTTAAATTCCAAGCAAGAGATTGCTCTAGATAGCACACAATTCTTACCCTTACCAAAAAATGAGAAAAAAAAAAAAAAAAAAAAAAGTAAAGCAGCGAGCGGGGAGTGTTAAGCTATTTATTTCATCATATTCAGGAGTGAACACAGATGAACAACAAAAATATCAAACAGTTCTCAGCACTGACTATACATACAAATTTTCCAGGGAGAATTTTGTTAAAAAATATGTATTCCTAGGCATCAATTCCGAAGTTTAAATTTTAGGGGCCCAAGGTGAGGGACTGAAACACTCTAACTCTGCAGTTTTATAAATGATTCTAAAATACACCCACGGGAAACAACCACTGGATTAGAAAGTGAGAGGTGAGAAGTCGAAGCCCTGTATTGATAAGTACGATTGCCATGGCTTTATGGAATTTATTGCAGGATCCCATATAACTGTCATAATAAGAGTTTTTAACAAGTTAACAACTTGTTTAACAAGAAATTGACAATAAAGTTCCCAGTAAAATAAAGATACAATTCAAAAAGTGCAGCATTAAATACTAGGGCCTCTGAAGGAAAAACAGAGGTGGGAAGAAAGAGAGAAAGAGAAAGAGAAGGCAGTCTGGAGATCAGCCTATACTTGTGATAGTTTCACATTTCCACTTGGTTAGGCTACAGTCACCAGTAAATCAACCAAACACTAACGTATGTGCTGCTGTGAAAGTATTTCCTAGCTGTGAGTAACGTTCATAACCAGTTGGCTTTAAGTAAAGATTCCAGATAATCTAGGCGGGCATGATTCCACCAGCTGGGAGGCTTTAAGAGAAATGGGGCTTCCCAGGAGAAGAAGAAATTCTACTTGTAAAATGCAACTTCAACCTGACCTTCCATGAAGGCTGCCCTGCAGTTTTCAGACTTGCCGACCCAGATCCCACAATCACATGGCCAGTTCCTTGCAGTACATCCCTTAATATATGTCTCCTACTGGGTCTCTGGATGAACCCTGACTGATACACGACTATAAGACTCTTCACTCAGCCCTACCCACAAAGAGCTGTTTGTCACTCATTCTAAAGGAACCTGTTTCCATCAGGACCTCACTCAGGAAGAAGTCCCCCCAAGGACCCCATTCACACTGTATATGAGGTTGTTCTCCAAGGGGTGACATTTTTCATGGAATACCGTGTAAATGAAGATACCTTTAGTTGTGCAAATCTATGGTATTGATCAGTCCTCCTCTCATCTTGTCTTATATAACTGTCTATAGACAATAAAGTAAAAACATTCCTCACCTGGAAGGAGGAACAAATTCATTTTCAATGGATCACTCCCTTGTCTTAATGCTGTTACAAATGAAAGATTACTATATATTGTCATATCCTAGGTGTCAAGCCTACAGCCCTGTGTATTGGTTTTCAGGCAATATTTGTTACCAAAATGGTATTTACACTAGAAGATCTGGTGACATCAATAAACAGATCATATAGAACGTACTAAATAATCTCTTTACATTTATCAGAGAATATCTAAGCATACAAAAGGGACTTCATAATTATTCATAGCATGTAATAACTCAAGCTTTTATAATTCTTTTTCTTCGTTTCCAGCAATAAAGGTTTGGGCAGACCTTTTCCTTCCTAGCCAAACGGTTTAATTAAACTTTTCAGGAAAATTTTTACTTAAACCCAAAAGCAATCCACTAATATGAAAGATAAAAAGGACTATAAATCAGATATGTCCCTAACAGCATGATGAACTTAATACGAACATTTCAATTCACTGATTTAAGAAATAGTATTAAGTGCCTATGATTGACAAGATATTGTTCTACTATTAGACACAGACCAAAATCCCTGCTCTCATTCAGGTAACATTGCAGTGAGTTAATAAAACAAATGAGTCAGTCTTATGTTAATAGAAGGCCCTAAGTGTTGTGGAGAAAAATCTAGCAAAGAAGGAGCATGAGGAGGGCAAGAACAAGAGTGGGGTAGGAATAGAGAGGCAGTGTACAATTTTGCTTAAGATTTACTTATTTAAGACAGAGAGCACCTGAGCAGAGGGAAGGGCAGAGGGAGAGGGAGAGAGAGAAGCTCAAGCAGATTTCATGCTGAGCAGGGAGCCAGACACGGAGCTGGATCCCAGGACCCTGAGATCACACCTGAGCCAAATCAAGAGTCAGACGTCTAACCAACTGAGCCACCAAAGTACCCTAGTAGTGTACAGTTTTAAATGAAAGAGATGGACAATGTGATTGAGCAGGTGACTTGAACAAAGACATAAAGGAAATGAAGATGTGCCCCAGGTGGAAAGGTGCAAGGAAAGAGCTTCGAAAGAGGAAATTGCTTAAGGCAGAGAGTGTCAGGGGCACCAGAGGGAAGAGTGGCTGGGGAGGTGATTGCGGGAGCAAACATGAGGAGCTGAAGATAGCGGGCACACAGTGTACCTGCCTGCTGTGCACTATTGTAGGTCACCGTTAGGACTGTTTTCGACCATGAATGTGATGCAGGACCATCATCTGAGCTAAGCAGTATCAAGACCAGGTTTAGACGTTAGAAGCAGCACGTCGGTGACTTTCCTCAGAAGAAAGGACAGAGGGCAAGAGTGCAAGAAACATGGCAGGTGGCAGGCTAGTGCAATGCCCCAGGGGCAGCTTGTATCAAGGTGAAGGTAGAAGTGACTGTGGTGAGACATGTGGGATGTGTGTTGAAGTAAAGGCATTAGGATTTCCTGAAGGACAGAAAATGAGCTGTAAAGGAAAGTGGTTCAAGGAAGCCTTCCAAAACGAATGTTCTTTTAACAAACGTATCATTGTGTGAAGAGATGTGTTTTGAAGACTGAAGTCACCTGTATTGTTGATGTACTAAACTCAACTTGTTATCAGCAAATTTCCCTCTTGTAAGTAACACAAACCTGCTAATGAGTTTCAATTCTATTAATGAGTGCCAGGAACTAAACTTACTTTAACACCTGGCAAAGAAATTTGCTATTAACAAAAAAAGCTGTGAAAGAAAATAAACTTTACAAACATCAACCTACCGTGTTTGTTAAATAAGCTAAAAACAAGGGTGTATTGGAGCTCGTTTGCACCAACTGGAGAGAATGATTGTGTGCATTTCTTCTCAATGCGGTGTTTGTGTAATACCTTGAAATTGGCCATGCTCAGGACATTCACACCATGGAAGCTATCAAGTGTTTTTCCTTTTTCCATCCTACCAAACTAGTTGTTACACATTTCCCACACGATGCTGCTAGCAATAACCGATTATAACACTGAGTTAAAATAAACAAATGAAGGGCAGTGGTTGCCCTTTGCTTTCTAAATTAAAGTTATGTATCATGCATTTGTGTTGCCCTGGACCTTTAACTAATGCAACTAAACAAGGTTTTTAAAGCCTTTTATGGACTCCGGGAAACAAACGGAGAGTTTTAGAAGGGAGGGAGGGTTGGGGGATGGATGATCTAGGTGGTGGGCACATAATGCATGGGTGTTATACGCAAACAGTGAATCATGGAACACTACATCAAAAACTCATGATGACACAATCAAAAAATAAAACTAAAAATAAAGACTTTTTCATTAATTCATTTACAGACTGTTCAAGTGAGCACCAGGCAGGTCCTGGATAAGATGTGACAGTGTTTGTTTTCTCAAATCAGAGCCACGTAGACATGGAACTCTCTTGTCAGACCTTATAACAATTTTTATTAAACAGTGTTCTCATCTCTGTGAGGGGGAGAGCACTGATGTCACAGCAGGCTTGTGGAAATCGGGGAAATTGGTAAAATCCCAATTGGACAGGCAGCACACCACACGTGATGGTTCCATTCATTCCTCTTGGCCTTAAACACCTTCCGCGTGAAGAGCACACCTTTCATGAGGAGTGAACTGACTCTGGAATAAATTAACCAGTCTTCTCACGATGAACGGTTTCATCTTATTTTCTTTGTCTTCCATTTATTTTTGAAACAAATTGTAATGAGGTCTAAGCATTGCGTAACAACCTGTACCATCCGAAAGGGTAGAATTCAGTGAGTTTGTCAGACACACACATCTACAAACACTGTGTGTTTTAAGCCATATTTTCCTAATTTATCGACACTTCTGTCCCTGTTACGTGTTCCTGTTTGTTTTTAGTAACTCTTCCTGTCTTTCGATCTATTTGTTCCGGAGATGAATGTGACCCCTCTGCCTACAGAGCATACCTTTTCTCATGCTGTTACTTTGAATTTCTTGGATTTTATATTGAACGTGCGTCTTTTTTACAGAGCATACGGTTGGCTCTTGATTTTGTGAATAGTCTAAATAGTCCAAAAATCACTGTGCTCCATTGGGTATTGTCAAGAGTTTAGCTCTGCTACTCCAGGGTACTGCTGGTTCAGGTCCATTTGGTTTGTCCAGACAGCCTTAGCCTGACGCCGGCCCCTGAGGCAAGTGCGCCCCTTAGAGAGCAGCCACGGAGTCACAAGCCTACGTTTGCAGGTTCTTGGTAGGATTTCTCCCACAGCCCCTGTGATTCACAATTGCCCCTGCTTGACAGTGCCTGTAGACCTTATGTGCCCCTTAAATAAGACCCTGTGGGGATAATCAAAACTCCACTCTTTGGGATTAAATTGACCAATCCAGCCCTAGCCTAGGAACCCCAGGAATTGCACCCACAGACTCTAATAAAGGCATGTGCCCCATGTCCTGCCTCTCTGCATTCTGCCTTCACCTTCCCTTATGGCTCCTGGAGGCACACACAGCCTGTACTTTCTCCAGGACACCTCAGGAACAGCTTTTCGACTGAGTCTCTCTTGTGGGCCCTTGTTGAACTGTGGCTCACCGTCTGGGACGCAGTGCATCACTTAACAAATATTAATTTAACAAAGTCATAACAGGTGTTTGTCTATTAATAGTTAATAGAAAAGTTGTTTGATAGGCCATTCTGCTCTTTGTTTTCTACTTTCTCTCTCTTTCTTTCTTCTTTTGTTTCTCTCTTCTTACCTGATCTATTTTCTGTTACTCAGGTATTTCTTTCATAGTCCATGTTTTTCCTATTTTTTGCATTCTAGCAATATTTCTTTGCATCATTATTAAAGATTGCAATTAAAGCATATACATTTTAAAAATCGAGGAATTAAAGCATGTTTCTTTAACTTATTCCTATCTAGGTAAGGTTAATAATTTCACTTCTATGTAGAAACCTTAGAGTAGCATATTTCTATCTACTACCCTACTTTGTACTTTGTGTCATTATTGCTGTATATGTGTTATTAATTCTCAATAGTATCTTACATTTTGTTTTCAACAGATAATGCTTTTTAAGGGAAATTAAGAAAAGACACAGTAAACATCTGGTTAACAAAATATTATATTATCCACATATTTACCATTTGCTCATCATTGCTTCCTAAAATTCAAGGTCCCATCTGGTGTCACACGCCACTGTTAACATTTCCTGTAGGGCCTATCTGCCGGCTCCAGACTCTCTCCTTTTTTGTTAATCTGAAGTTTACCAGGTACAGAATTCTCAGTTCACAGTTGTTGTTTGTTTGTTTGTTTTTAAATTTCATGATTTGAATATATTGTTTTAATATTCTGACTTTCATAGTTTTTGCTCTATTTGTAGCTCTTCAAGAGTAAACTCTCTTCTGGCTTCTATCATCTTTTGGATACTTTCCAGATCCTTTAAATACTTGGCGTTCAAAATTAATCCCATTCTTATTATTTGTGGGAGGGTTTGAACAACCACTTCACTCTGCCACATCACCAAATATCAGATAGTCTCATATTGAATAATTTCATATTTTGTATTAACTTGCAGATGATACTTTAGATGTAAGAAAATGCCTAAAACCTGAGAAAATCCAGTACTATGAACTTGGTTCTCATTTTAGATGTAAAAATAATCTGCTTCACAGCACATATTTTGAAGCCTAGACAGAGCCTTAAGACTATGATACCATGCTCTGCTGCTTTTAATTTCTTTTTAAAGCCAAAAGATATTTATTTTATATGTGCTTTTCAAGCTAAGTATGTACTTCATTGAGGAAAGTAAGGAAGTAGGGAAAGCAGATGAAGCTTTAAGCAGAGAGAAAAGTGTGTATTTGAGGATATTTGCTGAAGATAATTTAAACCGCTCCTTTCTATAGAATCAGAACTATCTTCTTGTTATGTTTAAAGTTCAAAGGTCAGCACTGGATCGGTACCTCTGTAAACCTTGCATTTGGAAATTGAAGGGCACACCTCTTGGTAAAATGGCATTTTATGAGTTTGGGGAGGGATGAGTAAAATAACAAGTGAATGAAGGTGACAGTGGAAAGGAGCAAAGGTGATCTGTTACACAAAGGCTCTGAAATGCTCAGATAAAAGACCTTGCTCTAAGTAGATCAAAACAAAACCTGATAGTGGTAAGAGATAGTACCTTGAAGTTACTGTAATTTTGGTTGGGAAATGACAGTGTTACCTCAGAAAACAAAACAGCAAGAGAAAGCAAAGTTTAAAGATGAAGAGTTAAAGACAAAAAAAAAAGGACAAGCATCTTTACTCTTGATAAAATGAGCCAGGTTACATTCTTACCCTTGACTTCTACCTTACAAACATCTTAATCCCACTCTTATTTTTAACATATTTCAAAGCAAAGCATTTAACAGCTTTTTGTGAGCTGTGGGCTGGCTTTGGGTTCTGGTGAGTTTCCTGCACTGTGAAGAGGCAATGAGCCAACTTGCTGGTGGCCTGACCATGTGTGTCATCAGACCTAGAGGATCATGGCTCATCCTCTTCAGTGTGTTGTAATATCATACTGATGGCCCCAGGCCTCCCTCCACCAGCCTGATATTCTCAGGTACAGACCAAATTTCTCTGGAAGAGAAGCTCATGTGTCTTATGGTGTTAGAGAATGGATTGGCATAAACGAATACTGGTTCCATGGAGAGACCAGAAGTAAAACTGTTACACAGGGTTTAAGGATTTTATTTATTTATTTGACAGAGAGAGAGTGAAAGAGCCCAAGCAGGGGGAGAGGGAAAAGCAGGTTCTCCACTAAGCAGGGAGTCGGATGCCAGGCTGGATCCCAGGACCCCAGGAATCACAACCTAAGTGGAAGGCAGACATTTAACGGACTGGGCCACCCAGATGTCTCCATTCCACAAGGTTTAAACCAAGCTCCATAGTCTGTGATTATCTCTGACTTCCATGGGTTGTCCAGCCTGAGTCTCCTATGCCCCAGGAGGCAATTCAGCTTGTTTTTGTTTGTTTTTTTTTTAATTATCCCCATTAAAAAGAATTTATGTTCCAGCTCTCCCTGTTCTACTGAATCTGTTGCTTTTTGACTTTCAAGATGTTGTGAAGACATCTATTCTGTTGTCTTTTCCTCTTCCTATGTCCTTGCTCATTTCTTTGGGATAATCTTTTAAGCTCACCGCCGTGAGTATAGATTTAATGTATGTATTTTGTCTGATGAGTTGGAAGTGTCAAACAATAAACAAAAGCACAAGTTTCAAGATTGTTTTCATTACTCTTTTACAGATTTTGATGCTTCAAGTGAAAATAATATGTGGAAGTTTTGTGTTATTGTTTAATTCACTTAATTGCTTGTAGTACTGGTTTTGGAAAAAGGTTCTTTCTTACTATGGAGAAATGCCATCACAGATGCTTTGCAGAGCAAATCTGTAGTTATTTTCCTGTTCTAATCTAGCTTGAAGGAAAATTGCAAATGATCATTTTTTCTCATTTCCTGAAGTCGTAGGTTAAAAGGAGTCTAGGATCTGGTTTCTTTCAGTCTTTTCCCCTATTCCCTCGATGATTGTTAAATAATCCTGTCAATAATTATTGAATCCATATCATGACACAGTATTATGCCAGGCACTAAAGAGATGTAAAAATGTCTAGCAATGAGCTCCTGACTCTGCAGAAACATTCCATGACATTATGTAGAAAAACACACATGTATACCTACATAAAACTGAATAGATACACCACAAAATAATGATATAAAATATGTTATAATATAGTCTGTAACTGGTTACATTAATGGAAACAAACACAAAAATTATAATTCCACAAAATATATCATTTGTGCTAAAGTTTCCAAAAAATTCTTAAAAGGAAGTGAGAATTTTAAGAGGAATCCTGCATCATCTATACAAGACTCAAAGAGGACAGTTTAAAGGTGAAAATAGGAATGAAGACATAAGTATGGAATAGAAAGACTGATTTTTAGGCTCCTTTCATTCTTTAAGTCCATGAACATTTGTTGACTTCTTACCATATGCTAGTCACTATTCTAGGTGGGCAACTGATCTGATTTAATCAGAGGCTTTAGGGAGGATATAGGAAATGGAGCTGGTAAGGCAGACAGAGGCTCCATAGCCAGTGAAGTCTTACTCCTCATGCTTCAGTATTTCTTTCCTTGTTTATTCTACAGACATACTGCATGTGAAAGACCCATATCTGTACCTTCACTACACTTTTTTTTTAATTCACTTTTTAATTTAAATTCAAGTTAGTTAATATATAGTGTAGTATTGGTTTCAGGAGTATATCTTCACTACTCTTTTTTTTTTTTTTTTTTGAGACAGAGAGAGAAAGAAAGAGAGAGAGCAAGCTCACATGCATGTGAAAGTGGTGGGGGAGGGACAGAGGCAGAGAGAGAATCTGCGCGTGGAGCCAGACATGGGTCTCGATCTCACAACCCTGAGATCATAACCTGAGCCAAAATCAGAAGTCCCAAGCTTAATAGACTGAGCCGTTCAACCCCCCGCCCCACTACTCTTCATGAATGCCCCTTTGTACCTTCTTGTAGTCTATCCTCCTGTATTTGTTCAATTCTTATTTTTCTGCCCTACACCTCTCCTCTCTTCTCTAATTCAGATAAAGGCGCTACACTTCTAGCTGTACAAAGTAAGCACAGTTATTCTAACGCCAGACATCACTACAAGCTACGCCTTTATGGTATCGTATTCCTCGTCTCCGTACAGCTCTCTCGAATATGGATAGTAATTTAGGCTGGGGCTGTTAGGTTGTGAATAACTGAGCTGGTCATTGCCCTTTTGTTTCTAAAATGCCTGGCCTCGGGTACATATTCACTGGGTGCTGCAACTACACATTAGACGTCTGAAGACATTTCTCTGCCTGGAGCCTGATTTGCACAAGTTACGGCAACATTACTGAGTGAGATGCTAGTAGCGTTGGAAGATGCTTCACTCCACTGGAGGTGATGGAGAAGGTCACGGGGAAATACACACTCATGCTTTCAGACACACTATTACATACCGCTTTTGCATTCTTTGAAATAGGGATCTTTTGTTAAAAGGTGAACTGATTGGAGCACTATGGGAAGAGTTCTACCATTCACAGATTAAGAATTCCTCTCGGCACTCACCTGTGAGAAATTTCTGCTAGCCTCATCAACCTTCCTTAGAAATGGAACACAGATGCTCCAAGGGGACAGGGACAGGCACCCTGTATAAGCAGATCTGTAGATAAATGAAAGTGGACAGAAGAAATAAAGCATGAACATTGAGCAATTGGGTTGCTTTGTTCTTCACTCAGTAAAGTTATTTTCAGAGTAACTTTCACCTCTCATAATCCATGGGTTTTCTTTGGAAGAGACCACTTGCTTTGACTTTTTGTTCAATTACCGGGGCTGGTGAACGTGATTAAGGGTTTGTTATGTTGTCTTGCTTGTCCCTCGGCTAAAAACGAACATGGTGGATTGTGAGGAGTCAGAGAACTCCGTCCCCCACCCAGTGCACTGCTCTCTTCCAAGATGACACTTGTGTCTGTCAATTTCCACCACGTGTGTCTGCCTGTCTGCTCAGCTGCGCCCTTGTCAGCACTTCTTCCCACTTTTCATCTGAATCACATTTAACATCTGCCCTTTGATGATCGGATGTGGCTATTAGCCTCTCATGGGTGCTTCCTTCACCAGACTCCCTGGCACTGAGCTCACATTGTGACCAGCATTAATACGGATGGTATTCGTGCTTCTGTCCTCTGCTCTCCTCATGCAGCAGTCTGTCCCCCTTCTGACCTCTCCCCTTGTAGCAGTGATCGCCACCATGGCTGCTCATCAGCCCTCCTTGGTCATTAAGCCACAAATGTGCAAGAATGGTACCAGCAGCTACATCTGTATCTATGACCTAAAACCTTCACACAAGCCAGAATCAAATCATTTGGTGGATGGCGGTCTTACCTGCTGTTAGTGCTTTCAGGCTCAGGATGGAAATCACCGTATCAGTGTGCAGAGAATTCCAAATACATGAATTAGGAGAAGGAGCATATTTC
Organism: Lontra canadensis; assembly: GCF_010015895.1. Classification (NCBI taxonomy): domain Eukaryota; kingdom Metazoa; phylum Chordata; class Mammalia; order Carnivora; family Mustelidae; genus Lontra; species Lontra canadensis. The sequence goes on along the minus strand of NW_022631058.1, from coordinate 4,192,112 downwards.
ATAGAGATTAAGACCACAGTCCTTAATCAGATGTCATTTTCATTCCATGATCTGCTAAGGAGACTTGGAAAGTCATACACCTCAATATATTTCAGTTTCCTCATCATTATAAGAGGAATAAGAGCCCCTACTCATGGGTTTTGGGGTCAAAACTAAAGAAGGCAGGGTCTACAGAATTAATCACACGGTTTTGGACCAATGAATGTTAACTTTGCTTTTTCATAGTAATAGGTTTTGGCAAAAGTGATATTCTATTGTTGAACTGAAAAGAATCTATATTTATAAGTGCATGTATTATTGATCTGAATCTTCTGCACTATATCTGTTTGATATTCATTTTATTATCTGTAAATTATTCAATATGTTAAATTTATTAAGCATGGTTGGGGAGCTGAGTTATACCAGATAGAAAAATTCTACCACTATTGACATTTTGTACTTTTTTCAGTTGGGGTACTTGTGTGTTGCCACAGGTGATGTAACATCTGTCACATCCCACCAATATATTCTTGATATTGTTGCCAGGTCACACCACAAGTCAGAATGTGTCCTTTTCCTACATTAAAGCCTTTCTTTGTTAGCTCCCCGTAGCTTCTAGAATAAATCTGATCTCTTTAATATGGTCCGTGATGTGCTCCAAGGCAGGCCTTCAGCTGTCCTCTCTCCTCCATGTCCACACTCAAACCAGGCAGAAGTGTTTGAAGCTCCCAGAGTCCACCAGGTTCTGTCTCAGCCCAGATGCTTTGTAGTTATGATCTCTGTAACACCATAGGAATGACTTCTCTTCAACCAGTTTAGACATTTAATTGCCCAGGGAAGTCCGCACTCCACCCCATTCTCCATATCCTCCTGAGTGCTCCCACTTTACCTAGAGTGCTTCTTCAGGGAGGGGTATGGCTGATTCCTCTGAAGACTACCTTTGAGATCAACGATGTTGAATTATTTTTCTAGAAATTAGCTGAATAGCTAGCACTTAGTATGATTTATTAATAGTTCTTTAATTAATGAAATGTAACTTTTTACAATGAAATTTTAAAATAAAATGTTATTTTATCCTATAGAATTACTTTTCATGTAGAAGTCTTAGGCCTTAAGCCTATTGCAAAACAACCGATGTAGGGGAAAAAAATGTCCCTCTCTTTTTTGACTTTGATTCCAAAAAGACTTGATTTATGTTATGGTAAAGTTTGAAAAATCCTTTAAGCTTTGAGTTGCTGATTTTGTGGTTGTATAAAGATGTTTTCAGTTTGGAACTTGTTAGTGAGTTTTGCAAATATGCCTCACTCATTAAACTAATATTGATGTCTGAAAAATTAAGATATTAGCATTTTAGTTCCCCAGGGAGAAACAACAGGGATAGCATTACTCAAATCACAATAGAGGGCAAAAAATTCAATGTATTCTGCCCAAAGCAGGTGTTGAAATATCTGCTTCTTGCAGCCAGGAATATCCTTTTATCTATTGCTAAAAATGTGTTTTATGCTAGTAGCAATTTATATAACATTGTCTTAGGAAAGTCGTTAAGAAAAAAAAAGGCAGCAAGAAATAATGTGTCATAACAGTCTACAATAACTTTTTTATGTGTCAATAAAGGTAAACTTCAAAGCTTGCCACTGTGAATGCAGGAAAAATATCTTCAATGTGAAGTGTGTTTAGTTTTTCTCGTGTATTGTAATGTTTATAATTCCCAATGAGACACTGTCTTGTTTTTACCCACCTGACTACTGACTTTCCTTCTGACTTACTTATACCCTTATAATCAGCAATTCTGATTCCTATAGATCAAGTCCATCAAGATGTCAATATCCTATAATTTTTGGCTTCTTCGTCATTTGTTTAGAAAAAGGTTGAGTTCTATATTAAGTTTAAAGCTCCTTTTAGCAAGTTATAATTGGAATAGGGAAGAAAGCCCAAGAAGAGTACGGGGTAGCTTCCACCAGCCAGCCTAAATTTCAGACTAAATCGTAGTCTGCACGCAAGACAGGGAAGTTGTCTGTGTGGTGACCCAGGTGAAGGTTAGCGCAGTCACTCTGAGTCAGTCATCTGGACTACCAGATTGTGAAATAACTCTTGATATCGGTGAATCACAGAGAAGAAACTTCTTCGTTTGGAGCACCCTGTGTTCTCATTTAGATGTTGCAAATTCCCTTCTTAGTACAGCCTGTGCTTCGGAAAGGTTTAAATTATAGTCATTTTAATGTTACTTTATAACTATAATTTGGAGCATATCTATGACAGGTAACAGAAGCTCACTTGAGTGCATTTAAGAAAATAAAATAAAATAGGACAAGATCCGTTGTCATCAGAATCCGAAGGTCTAGATTGCTCTAAGGAACTCAGGAACACCCCTCTGTCTCTGTTGCTTTGGCATCTTCTAACTTATTCTCTCTAACATAAAAGGATTAATAAAGAATAAGTCAATTAACAGCCACAAAAGTAGCTGAGAAGTACTGATTACTTATAATGTATCATTTAATATGTCAAGTAACTTGTATATACCATCTTGTTAATTTGTTTTAAAACATTATGAGGTTGATTGTTACACGGGTTACATATTTGAGTAAACTGAAGTTTAGATTAGTTAGTGACACACTCTAGACAAGAGTTTGTTTAGTTTACCAGGTAGGAAATGCCTAACAACACTTTCTAAATACACTTTTCCATTGCTCCAAGAAACATGAGACCAACACTGGAATCCTTTTCCAATTCCAAATTTCTGGGGGTATTTGATATTTTCCACTTTGGTCAGGAACCATCTCTGAGTCCAGTCGCCAGCGTCTCATAACCCATTCCATCTGTATTATCTTTCTGGTACTCTAATATAAGTGTTTTTAACTTTGACTCTGGCTTTTGTGATTTGAGATCTCGGCCAAATTTCCCTTCTCTTTGTGTCTTTATACTGTATCTGAGAGGTATTTTGTTATGCCAATTCTAATCTACTCATTAGATTTCTTCATTTTTTTTTCAAAATTAGTTACTAAATCTCTCCTTTGAATTCTTAATTTTAGTGACAACAATTTCATTTCTAAATGTTCTACTTTTAGAGTCACTTCCACACATGGATCTTTTCCTAGTCTGCCTACCCATTTTTTACAATATTTTATTTCTTAGCAATTTTTCTCACGAGCTTAGTCATCTTTGATCCCTTTTTTATAATATACCAGACATACGTAATTTATATTCTGTATTTGATCACTCCAACCTATCAGACTGTGCAGGGGTATAATTGTTCATTATTAATATTCTTTCTATAGCACTTTATTTTCTCTGACATAATATTATTTGATTTTGAGCTCACAGTCTATGAAAATTTTTCTTCAAGCATTCCTTTGAGCCTTGCCATAAGAAACTTCCTGCAGAGAGGCTGTGGTCTTCCACTCCACTGCGTTCCTTGGAGCACTGACAATCCTAAACCAATTTTAAATATCAATTATCAATCTGGCTGTTTGGCCCATACAAGCAATGTGAATAGTGCCTTGTTAGAATACTCAGCAAAGACCTTCTTCTCTCTGAATAACACAGAAGCATGAAAATTGTGTACAGACTCTCTAATAGGGTGAGACATGAGGGTATCTCTCTGTGGTCTGATGTTTAAATGGAGATGTTTGTCACAACTTCCTGCCTTTTAAGGGGCCTTGACTTTTTCCTTTGTTCTGTGTTCATGGTCCATAAAAGCTAGGCACCAGGGATCGGCAGTCACTAAAATATGTTCCCATTAATCTCCCTGGTTTCATCATTTAAGGTCAATTTAGCTTCTGGGAATTCTCTTAATTTCCAGTTTGGTTATGTTTATCATTCTATGTATTTTGTGTTGGGTATTGGAGGGCTGTTTAGTATCTTCCATAATCATCCATTTTATAGTAAATATTAAAGTATTTTGTTCTGTTTAGAAGATAAAGTATTTTGTTTGTTTTTTGGGTGGCAGTTCCATCCAATCATCTTCTTAACATGAGAGAATTGAACACCAGCTAAAGGGGAAAGACGTTCACCATAGTACTGTTTATAAGAGAGGAGAAAAAATGAGGATAAAACCAATAATAAAGATGTGGGCAAATAAATGATAGCTCAGACCACCAGGAAATTTCAATCTGCTTTTAAAAATAAAGTCTATGAAGGTATTTATTTATAGAGGTAAGCAGCATACACTCTCTCCCCCCCCCAACACAATTTATTTATTTATTTACTTATGAGAAAGTGTACATGCTTGTGTGGGTGAGGGGGTGGTGGGAAGGGCAGAAAGAGATGGAGAAAGATGATCTTAAGCAGGCTTCATGCCCAGCATGGAACCCGACTTGGGGCTTGATCTCTCGACCCTGAGAGCATGACCTGAGCCAAAATCTAGTGTCAGACACTTAACTGACTGACCTATCCAGACACCCCTATGTATTCTTATCTCAATTTAGAGCACACCCACCCATACAGAAAGAAGCACATTAAGATGTAAATAACAATTTTGTTTGGCTGATGAGAATATGATTGATTTGACCTTGGCTGTGATCTCTTCAACATGTGTGAAATTATGGAAGTCATTAAACAACTGTGGGGCTCATGATTTTGCTAGCAAATTCAGGACCATTATACCAACAACAGAGGTCTTATTTATAAGTAGAACTTGAGATCACACATGTAAGTACTTTAGCAAACAATAAACTTACAATGACAATTTTTATACATTTCTGTCTTTTAAAACTTTCTAATAATGTAAAGATATGTTCATTATAATTACAATAATAAAAAGTAATATTACTATTATTCAGAAAAAGAAACAAAGAAAATATGTCCCTTTTAATATACCAACATGGCTTGAAAGTATAAAATTAATTTTGGCGTTAAAACGTTTTTCAACTTCACCCCCATTACCTGTGGCCATGAGGAGAAAGTTGTTTGTGCGTGATCCTAAAAAAAAGTTCATGAATGTGAGATACAAACATGTCTGTTCTGAAATTTCATTGTGAATGTGAACTCTAGCCTTGTGTGTGTGTATATATATATATATATATATATATATATATATATATATATTTTAGTATATGTGCTGCCGAAGCGAGCACTAGCCTTGTATTTTAAATGCTGCTTACATCTGAAAGTGTGTTTTGCACTTGTAATCTCTGGAAACTAATGATCACAGAGGAAACAACTAAACAGCAAATTGCTATGGATTATTTTTGATTTGTATGGACTTAAGTAACAGAGGTCATCAGATTCTTTTGTTTCTTCAATTATTGTCTCCCTCAATTTTATCAGCTATGCTAAGGCTTCATTGACAATTTCAACTTTATTATAGAGGAAATAAATTAAAAAATAATATAAAGAATCCAACTAATTTTCTTTCAATGCCTTCTTTTATGAGATAATATTGCTGATACCCTGCTTTCTTCTCGTCCCTTTTGTGTAATGCATTTCAGTCTATTTTTCATTTTGATTTGTATGTCTGAAAAGATCAGCAGAACTCTGTGAATTAGAAGTTAGCCTTTCATACTGATTCTTCCAAACACAGCACACAAACACGGCCAACAGAAAACAAAAAGGTACAATTCAGCATTGCTCCTAATGTAATTAACTACAGCGATTTTGTCTGTTTCTAAGACCCAACATGGTGTATTGCATAGTTTCAACTTTGCCCAACTCCCCTGAAATCAAAAACAAACATTCTTAATATGTGGAAAAAAATAACTAGTTCCTTATTGAAATTTCTGAACTTGAGAATAAGACAAAGGAATCAGCAGGTAGAGAAAATAATGCTTGTATTAATGGAAAGCTAATAGGAGATGTGGCTTATTTGAAAGCAAAAATGGACTTCCAAGTTCTCCACATCTTTCTCTTCTTTTCAGATTTTGTAAAAGGCAACTTGTGAGAGTTTGACTTCATAGAGCAAATACAGTTCATAGTAATGGATTTGCTGCCTCTCACAATATAGGCAAGGAGAGGAAAGAGAGAGAGAAATAATTTCTCATGTTCACGAACTTTATTAGACGGATCCAACCATTTCCATCAATAGAAGCCCCCCACAACCAGGTAAGCCTCTCCCCCCTCAACTCAGGAAGGGCGCCAGAAATATTAGGAAAAACTCCTCCTCATGGGCAGTAGATGAGTAAAGAATCTGCTTTGAACACAGAAAGAGCATCTGGGAAGGAGCTGTGTTTACCAGTGACAACTTGTTTGTCTCATTTGTCTGACTTAAGGACATCTCCAGTAAGTATTCCAGAAGAAATTTCAGCATGGAAAGGAAAAATCAACCTCCTTTCTTACAAAGGGGAAGAGTAAACATACTTACTACAATCTATTCTCAAATATGTGTTCATAAATTTAGCCAAATTCTTAAGAGTGACTAGCCAATAATAATAATAATAATAAGATAAATAGATAATTGTTGGGTAAATTAATGAATGTCTAAGAGAACTTAACTCCTTTATGATATTTATGTACATTTATGCTGAAGTTTTGTGACATATCATTGAGAACAAAGATCACAGAATTTTCTTTCATATGTTTTTAGAAAAATGGATTTCTCAACAGTAGATAAATTAAAATGAAAATAACTGAGTTTGATTTTTAGGGCCATGACATATATGTGCCGAACAAATCAGCTTGTTGTTACCACTAGGAAGCCCAACTCAGATACACTTAAAAAGTGTGATCAGGTGTGTGCAAGAATGGTCAAAAGAAAGAGCTCGGAACAAAGATTGGGTATGAAGACGGTCCCTTTTTTCATCTAGTTTTGTAACTTTTGACAAGTGTCTTCTAATATTTGTAACTTAATCCTGGTCTGCAAAATTATTCCCAGAAAGGATATTTGTTGGTTTTGCCTCCTTAGAATAGTTTACACAAATAAGATACTAAGTTTTCTTTGAAGAGCTTCCTGCCCACACTCTTGCTCCCAGAACAGCTTGGCATTCTAGAGAGATTGCGTTGTATTTCCTACATTACTATATATGTACCAGGTGTGTCAGTGATATAGAGGCATACTTCCTTCCATTTTATTCCATCACAACACCACCACTATATTTGGGGTGACAAGCAACAGAAACTGACTCTAGGTAATGTAAGGGAAGGAAAAGAATGGGGATTTTTTTTTTTTAGCAGTATTAGAAATTACAGGGTACTTGGCAGCTTAAAACAAAAGGAAATTGAACAACCAGAGATTGCAAGAATTACTAAATCTGGGATTCCAGAGAAACTAAGTATCAAAAATTTTTAAAAAGTCTCATCAAGGGAAGTTTGGAGGAGAAGGGGAAGCCAAGTCCTTTTTTATCGTGTGAAACTCCACTTGAGATTCAAAATCCAGGAAGAAAAATAATTTACACATCACCGAATTCTTATACAGAGTTCCCACACCGACCCAACCTAGGAATCCTATGGGTGTAGATTATATCAAGAGGAAGATTCTTTGATTACCTTCCAGATGCTTATGCTTTACTGGAGCTGCAGTTTTTATATGTCTCCTTTTTCTTAGACCCATCTCAATTGGCACTTTTCATCCCACTTTAAATACTAACAGTATCTCTTTAACCATCAAAATTGGACCAGTATGTGTTCACCCAGTTGTCTGGTCAAGCTAGCTCCTCCCATCTGGCAGCTCTTTCCAAGGCCATATTCAGAGACGTCATGTGGGTAGTTTGAAATTATAGCAGGTGGTTTACTCCATGAAAATTGGCAAACACTCCAAATCAGGTCTTCTAACACCCCAAAACCTTGGCTCCCAAGGGATGAAGTAGCAGAATAACACTGTGTTCATCTAAAGTATGCTGGACTGATTAAGGTTATACACATATATATTAATAACACTATATTAATATATACAACATATTCCTCATCCATTCTTCAGATGTATATAATATATATAATGGAATATTATGTATAATGGAATATTATTCAGTCATAAGAAAGGATGAGATCTTTCCATTTGTGACAACATAGATAGATGAGGGTATAATATTAACTGAAATAAGTCAGTCAGAGTAAGACAAATACCGTATGATTTCCCTCACATGTGGAATTTAGGAACAAAACCAAAGAAAAGGGAGGCAAACAAAAAAACTGTCTCTTAACCACAGAGAACAAAACTCTGGTGGTTGCCAGAGGGGAGGTGGGCAGGAGATGGGTGACATAGATAAAGGGGACTAAGAGTACACCTACCATGATGAGCACTGAGTAATGTATAAAAATGTTGAATCATTATATTGTACACCTGAAACTAATACAACAGTGTACGTTAATTATTCTTCAAATTAAAAAAAAAAAAGGATTATGAGCTCTATTCTCTGTCTCCCTAGCAAATACTTTCCTTTTAACAACATGAAAAATGTGAACTCAAATGGCCTTAGAAGTTAACCATTGATGGAGAAAGAGATAAAGATGTCCCCAGAGGCTCATTTCTTTTGTCTTCTGGAACCCAGCAAAGAAGAGGCTTCATGGATCTGAGTTAGCCCAGGAAGGAACAGGAAGGTGGACTGGGCTCCAGGGGGCTTCCTTTCTAACCTGCCCCTTTCTTGGATCAGGAAGCTCCAGAGGCAGCAGCTCTCCCCTGCCTTCATGTTGTTATAAATGGTAAGAGTGTTAGAGACATGAGCAATCTCTCTGCTACAATGCTTCTGTGCTGCCTTCTGTCCAACTATGTCTGGACTATACCTGTTCTCTGTGGGTTTAGGATTGCTCCAGAGCCGTGTGCACTCTGGGACTTCTCTACTTGGTATTTCTTTCCCAGGCTGCATGTTTCAAGGTGCTAGCAGTGGGTTGCATCTGTATTCCTTTGCTTGTCATCATTTCTTGGAAAATAATGTCCAGTAAAACAAACATTAGATTGACTCTCATAGTCTAACAGAAAAGTTAGATGTCTCTGAGTCACAGATTTGGAGATAGTACTTCAGCTATTCAAGTGAATTACATTTTTTTTTCATTTTATTTTATTTCTTTTCAGTGTTCCAGAATTCATTGTTTATGCACCGCACCCAGTGCTCCATGCAATACGCACCCTCCATAATACCCACCACCAGGCTCACCCAGCCCCCCACCCCACTCCCTCCCAAGCCCTCAGTTTCTTACTCAGAGTCCACAGTCACATCTGACTATAGCAAAGAGATGATGAGAAAGTGTACCACATTCACTCTTCTGTGGAAGGGAAAATAATTACAACCGTAACTGGTCCTAAACCGTAAGTACCTAATATGTGCAGTTCATCTACCAGGAAATTTAGAGACATCATCTCATTTCAGTTTCACATGTGTATGTGAAATATATTCACATATATATTCAGACGAACATATAATCTCCTAATAAATGAAAGACAAAAACTCCACAGTCTTCCATGCAAAACATTTTTAAAAAGTGCACTCAGAGCTGGGTTCCAGAACTGTGTTAAGGGACATCAGCCAAAGTCCCATGCCTACTAATTTATATCATGAAACACACGGAGCAAAATAGTCACTTAGGACCTTGACAAGATTTTGCTTTTCTCTGATTTCTTTTTGAATAATGATAGTGTGCAATATATTAGATCTAGTGTTCTACAACAAGAACAGTCTGGGCCTGAGATTTGGAAAATCTGTATATGAGCTCCAGATCTGTCACAACTCATCATGTGATATCAAAAGATCATGACCAATTTAGTTAAACTGTTTTTCCATCTACAAAATGTTAATCATTAAAATCTCCACAATTTCTGAGGATATTTGTGAAGATAAAAAATAGATAATTCTGAAACACGTTGGCACATGGTGTTTTCTCTACATATGGACAATATTGTTAATTTAGATCATAAGAAGCAAACATTCATAAAAACACGGATATTTTTTAGCTACCTATAAACTTCAGCTCAGCCTTGAAATCTGAATTCAATTTACGCTTATCTTTATTGTAAAATATTCCAAATAGTTCTCCTTACTTTCTGCTGTTAAATGGTGACTTTTCACTCCTTTTTTTAAAAACCATTCTATATTCTCTTTATCCTCTAAAGCCCTGCAAAACAGAGAATTTTGCAGCAAAGCTGTATTGAAGTATTTTTCTTGCATCTCACATTTTCTAAATTCCTTCAACTGACTTGATTATTACTGATCGCATCATCCTGACCTGAATTCTCGTATTTTCATTTTATGTATTATTTTCCTAAACCAATGGTAAAGGGAGCAGATCCTAAGGCAGAACCTCTCTCTTCACCCAGTTGTGCTGGCTGCTCAGGCTACTTCTGTCTGCTTAGATTGGGGAGGCCTGTGACCTAATTAGACACTTATTTTTCCTGGACTGTGAATTCCCTGAGTCCTCCTGAGCAAGGGGAAGAACAGAATAATATTATAATGGCATTCAGAGAGAAAAGAGTTTGTGCCAGAAAAAGGTCCTGTTTTTATATCAACAAAGAGAACAAAGAAGTAAAACTTTGAACAAGGAAATCAAAGCTACAGTGAATTCAAATGTTGGCTACTTTGTTTCCATTTCTATGTTCATGGTATGAACACGGTAGATAGGTAGGTAGGTAGGTAGACAGACATTTCTCTGAAATTCTTAATGGCAGAGATATGCATTGCATCCAAAGTGTTTTAGTAACCAAGTAACATTATTTACAAGTGTCTTATGAGGAGATTGTCAAACCAAATACTTTTCACCCAATTCAGAGTTCAAAATTTGGGGTATTTAAAGTTAGCTTTTCTAATTGTAGGTGTTCCCTGTTTTTTATTACTTAATTTTATTTTTGTGTACTTCAACTGTATAGCTAAGAATTACTGAAGCATGCAGAAATTTCTTCCGGCATTTTAAACTGATCCAACAGAGTCTGAGAATAAAAAATGAATTATGCAGGGAGCATTTTATAAGAATGTATTGAAACATTTACACTTGTCTACTGTCTTCCTTTAGCAAAATGATGGATGGATGGATGACTAGAAAAAGAAATCACTGAGATATATGGACTGTAAGGGATTGTAAACATGTATTTAAGTCAAAAGCAATTTTTTCAAATACTTTCAATACCTAATGAATGAAAATATTTCATATTTTACTATTGCCATTTTTAACTTCCAGAAGCCTAATATTAACCTAATAAGTTTAGTTTTTTAATTGCTTGATGATGTCATATTTCAGATTATTTATTTGTACTTAATTTTTTAAAATTTCTTTTAAATTATGACTTGCTATTTCCAGTCAATCTAATGATTCGACTTGTCAAAATTTCCAACTATTTTCATGAAACACTTTTTAGGAAACATCACAGAAGTGTAAACATGCTTTTGAAAATATAATTAAAAAAAGAAACTATATGTATTTCTACTCAAATATATTTTAGGAGTTCCACAGAAGAAATATGGTGCATGACTATAGATTTGTATTTTGTTGGGATTACCTCTACTTTGCTGTAGATTTTGTTTGTGTCACACATGTAATCTGGGCTTATTTGGTGTGATAAAGGTTAAAAATATACTTGGCAAAGTTTCAAAGTCTAAGACTACTACATATTACGGCCTAGTGGATAGTTTCTCACTGCTTTCAGAGAGACTGTGTGAAAGCTGCAATGTATTACTGCCCACTGTGTAATTTTTTTTCAATTGAGATTTTATTTATTTTTTAAATTTTTTATTTAAATTCAATTAATTACCATATAATCTATTATTAACTTCAGAGGTAGAGTTCAGTGATTCATCAGTCAGTGCTCATCATATCACATGATGCTGCTTAACATCCATCGCCCAGTTACCCGATCGCCCTCCCTCCTCCCCTCTGGCAACCCTCAGTTTGTTTCCTGTGATTAAGAATCTCTTATGGTTTGTCTCCCTCTCTGATTTCGTCCTGTTTTATTTTCCCCCTCCTTTCCCCTATGATCCTCTGTTTTAAATTCTTCCTTTCTGCAGTATACTAAAAAAAAATAATATTTGGTCTTTATCCTCATCCCTGGCAAAGTCCTTTGCATGTTAATGAGATAACTGTGGAAATGACAGGGGCAGCAGTGGAGGGGAGGAGCTAGATAACTCTAGTTTGGGGGCAGGTCACTAGAAAAACCAAGTCTTGGTTAGAGAACTGGGACTTGCTGCCCCACTTTCTCACCTCTGGGGAGGGAAGAGGGGCTGGAGATTGAGTTCACTTACCAGTGGCCAGTAAGGTAATCGACCACACCTATGTAATGAAATCTTTTTTTTTTTTTTTTAATTTTATTTATTTATTTGACAGACAGAGATCACAAGTAGGCAGAGAGGCAGGTAGAGAGAGGAGAAAGCAGGCTCCCTGTGGAGCAGAGAGCCCAATGCGGGGCTCGATCCCAGGACCCTGAGATCATGACCTGAGCCGAAGGCAGCCGCTTAACCCACTGAGCCACCCAGGTGCCCAGTAATGAAATCTTTTTAAATCCCCTACCTGTTGGGGTTTGAAAAGCTTCCATGTGGGTGAACACACTAATGGTGGCATGCCCAGAACAGAACACGGGAGCTCCGGGCAACTCCTGCCCCATACCTTGTCTTATGCACCTCTTCCATTTGGCTGTTTCTGAGTTGTATCCTTAAAATTAACTGGTTAACTTGAGTAAAGTGATTTCCTGAGTAGAATGATTTTCTATGAGTCATTCTAGAAAATTATCAAAACTGAGGAGGAGGGGCACCTGGGTGGCTCAGTCAGTTGGGTGTCTGCCTTTGGCTCAGATCATGATCCCAAGGTCCTGGGATCAAGTTCTGCACTGGGTTCCCTGCTCAGTGGGAAGTCTGCTTCTCTCTCTTATGCACTCACTCTCTCTAATAAATAAATAAAATCTTAAAGATAATCTGAGGAGGAGGTACAGGAACCCCAGAAGTTATAATTGATCGATCAAAAGTATGGGTGGCTCCTGGGACTTGCAACTCATGTCTCAAGTGGGGGCAGTCTTGTGGGACTGTCTTGAATCTGTGAGGTCTGTGTTGATTCCAGATAGTCAGTGTCAGAATTGAATTCACTGAATTGTTGGATACCTTGTTGGTGTTGGAAAATTGGAGAATGGTTGTTGGTGTAGGAAAAATTACAGACACCCTCTGACTTTCCAATTAGAGGACAGTGTATACATCTTATATTCTACCTCCTGGTTTTTACAGCTTGAAGGTGCAGCCAAGGCCAAAAAAAAAAAAAAAAAAAATGTGTACATTGTGAGCATTTTGCTTCTTAAAGGACTTCCAGAACTGCCCGGGGATAACATTTATAGACCACATCCTGACTCGCTGGGCATTTTGTCAAGAATGTTACATATTAAGTGCCACTTTTACTATTATTTTCATATTTATTATGTACCAAAAGACAAAACTACAAGTCCTAACCATGTGCCTATACCACACAAATATCAGCTTGATCCAATAGATACTGCATCTGAACCAAACCTTTCCCTGAGAATGCACAAAGCATGTACAAAGAGTGTATCTTCACTGAACTATCGTATAATATTTGTGAGTACCATGATACTGTTATTTGGAGGATGTGAGGAGGGAAGACCTGCAATTATCTGATAACCCAAATGTCACTAGTCGATGTGTCAAAATAGGACAGTCATCATTTTGCAGGTTTGCAATGATCATCTGCTGACCAGGGAGGGATTCCAGCTCCAGCAAATGTCTCCCTTCTTCCAAGCATTTCTTTGAACTCATCAGATGGGTTTTTGAGGAGATTTGAGTTGTTTTGCCAGGCACTACTATTATTCCTCAGTGTTCTTTTCCCGGGCACCAGGGTTTCCGACACTCCATATATCCAGCAGTTCCCAGGTCAGCACCACCTTCGAAGGTTACAGCAGGGACATGGATTCCTCCAGTATTGGCTACTCTGCGTAATATCTTCTGCAGCTTTTCCTCTGGACCCACTGACGACCCAATTCATAAAAGGTTTATAATATTCCATAAGAGATAGGAAGAGTATCTTTCCTTTTATGTTGTAATATGACCTCATGAGTCACAAAAGTGGAAAGCTTGGATTGCAGTGTTTCCCCCAAGTTAATCAGTGTTCAGCATGCTTACTTACTGTCATCTCTTCTCAAGGACCTGTCTATATAGCCTCAAGGATGGAAAAAGAACTTATTTCAATCATAGCCATTGAACTATGCTCAGAAACACTTTGTGTACCTTTTCAGCATCAAGATTTGGTATCTACATTAAATTCATGACAGCTGGCTATTACTCACCTTGGGATTAATTCTCTTACAGAGATAGGTCAGGTGCCCTGCAAAGGGACACTCAGTGGCTCACCACAATGGTTTCTAAACACAGAAATTGAATATAAACCTCTAATATGAGGCAGAACTGGAACTCTGTTACAAGATTGCTTTAAAGCTTTCAAAAAATGAAAATCTATGGGATGTTACTTCAGTAGTTCACCGGATAGCACCCGTCTACTCTAAACTCAACCTAGTCTTAAGGTAAGGTAGGAGGCTAAAAATACATACAGGGCCCTTTTGTATAAAGTTTGTAGTAAGTCATTTATATTTATTATTCATCAAAAACTTAAGTTAACAATAACAACCCAGAAAACTTTTTTTTGCAATAGTGTATCTCATTTAAAGAACTTCCCTAATTGCACTTACTAATAACAAATAAGGAATTACATATACTACACGTCTTTTGCCAAGACAGCTAATTAGAGCTCCTTCACCACATGTGTGTTCCAGCTCACCATTCCTTCAGTCCTTAGGTTTTAGGGAACAAACATCCCAAGGTCAGAGTGATCATTATTCTCTCTTCTGTACAACCAATGTTTATTTTTAATTTGAGACTGGTAAATAAAGCTTTAATGGGATTTTAATGGCATGTTGGACACACTTCAGTGTCCAGAGATGTGGCATCATATTCAGGAATGTCATTAGCTAGATTAATTATCAATAGCGGACAGATATCATTAGAGCAATGTGAAAATGAGAGAGGTTGTAAATGAAATCTGCTAGGCAGAGAGGCCAGAGGGAAACTACCTCTGATTAGCAACTATTTACTATATCTATAATCTTTTTTGGTAATTTGTGTATTTTCTGTTGTCATTGTTGAGAATCTGCCTAAATAATAGCTGAGAGGAATTATTAACTAGTTAACTTAATTTTTAATGTCAAATTATTTTTTAAAAAGCTGGGTATGTGTCCGGGTAGACCCTGGTCATGAGAAGAAGAGAGAATAAACTCTTCAGTACATATCTCCTTTTTTTCCTGAATTTTGTTATGCTTACACAAAGAAATAGTTGAAGTAGATTATGTCATGGTCTTTGCATATTGCCAAAACCCACTAACTGTTTGATTCAATTTCAATATATTTAAAAAATAATCAAAATGGTCAAGGAGAAAACTATCTCAAATAAGAAAATATTTATTCACCTCTCAGGGTCTCCATACTTGATATCACCAGTAATTTAGGCAGTATTTTTATGTTTAATTATGCATCTTTGTTTTAAATAATATAGCTATGTGTATACTTCTGTGGCATTTAAGCAGTTGTATATAATATAGCTTCAGGTAAAAAAATCATAGAATAACATAATTATGCCTACTTTAAAGGTTTAAATACAAACTTGCCCACCCAATTTTGTCAAATCCAAATGCCTTGATTGTAAAATTCATCATTATTTTCTGTACCACATTGGAAAAAAAAAAATGCCTAAACCACAACTCTTTGTTTCAGTGTTGCACGTAGAATCACACACATTTTTAAAGACATTTTAGATGACAATTACTCTCAACATCTGTAGTTTTTACAACGTACATAACACTGTTGAAGAGATGACACTGAGAATGACTATGACCAAGTTTAATCACTGGGAGGCAATGACAAGTATGTACCCCTTTATGTCTGACAAAAAGGGATCATAAAATGAATCCTGATTTCAGAGATACAGAAAAAGCAAAAACAAACCAAAAATCTCTGCACCTTAGAGTTGTTGGAATGTGGGATTTCAAATCTCAGATTCATCCCTTTATGTGCACAAACTACCTTAGTATTTCTAAATCTTAGATTTCACATTCTTGAAATGGACATAACAAGGGTACTCGCTACCACATATGTTATTAAGATGGATTAAAATCATCTTCAAAAGCAGAAGGCAAAATGTTTATTTTTGTTTTGGACCAAGATGGTGACATAGGAGGCTCCTGAGTTTCCCTTTTCCCATGTATACTTGAATACGCAGCTACATATGGAGCAATTCTCTTTGAGAAAAATCCAGAAACCAGTTGCATAATTCCAACACACTGAATGACAGAGAAAACACCTACATTAAAATGGGTAGGAAACACAGATAAACACTTGCCATAAGCCTCACCTCTAGCACTGCTTTGTACAATCAGGAGAGAATCTCCCAATTCCCAGCTTCTCACTGAGGAGAAAGGGGCTTAGAGAGAATATCCATGGTCCAACTTTAACACTCCATCCAAAGGATGGGTCTCCAAAACACTTAACTCTGAAAACCTATGGGTCTTGCAGTAGGTCCCACAGTACCGTAGAAAACACAGGAACTTTTTAACAGGTGCACAAGACTTTCTGTGGCTATTGCCCCAGGACATAAGAAGCAGGAAAAGTCCCCATCTCCCAGTCTTCCCCTGGAAGAAGTTTTGACTGCATACTTTACCAGTGGGTGCTGAGGTTTCATTTTCTAATTATTATACATCTAGATGCTGACTGCTATTCTCTTTGGAGCCCCAAACTGGTGGGTATTTACCCCATCTTCTCCCACTGGCTTGCTCCAAAAATAAAACTAAATTGTCACCCTCTCCCTGGAAGGAACTTTTTGATGTATTCAGTGCCCCAATTTGCAGCCGCCACTTGAAGTATGAGGCTTACATTTATGAGTTGTACTAAGCAGGACCTCAATGGCTGAATTCCAGAAGGAGAAGGCTCCCTGCAGAGGGAGCAGGCAAAAATGCCCCTGTCCCCGTCTCTCCCTGCAGTGGCTTTGAAGCATACATTCCCAGATGCTGCCTGAGAGTCTTGCTTCTTATCAGCCGCATCAAGCTACTGACTGGAATCCTCTTCTTTGGGACACCAGTCGGTCTTCACACACCCTCAACCAACAGGAGTTATTAAGGATAAAGATGGCAACCAGGATAGTCACAAAGGTTTGAGAGGCAACACGGAGCTTGTGAGGAGGAAGCTTCCTGGGAATCCCTTAAACGTGATTGAAACTACATTTAACACTACATTAAAAGCAATGTACACCATAATCAAGGGGGATTTATTCCTAGGATGCAAGGATGGTTCAACATATGCAAATCAATCAGGGGGATACACTACATTAACAGAATGAAGGATAAAAAAATCATATGATTATCCCAAAAGATACAGAAAAATCATTCAACAAAATTTTACATCCTTTCATGATTAAAAACTCTCAACAAACTGTATATAAAAGAAACGTATTTCAAAATAATAAAAGTCAAATATGATAAGCTCAGAGCAAACATCATACTCAATGGTGAAGACCTAAAAATCTTTTCACCTGGGATCAGAAATAAGGCAAAGATGCCCATTCTTACCACTTTTATTCAACATAATACTAGAAGTCCTAACAGCAATTAGTCAAGAGGAATAGATGAAAATCATACAAATTGAAAAGAAAGAAGCAAAATTGTCTCTTTGCAAGTGTCATGATATTAAACATAGAAAACCCTAAAAACTCTACCCAAAAACTTTAAAACTAATAAATGAATTCAAAGTCACAGGCTTTAAAATCAATATACAAAAATCCGTTGCATTTCTATGCAATATCAACAAACTATTGGAAAGAGAAATCAAGAGCATAATCTTATTCACAACAATACCAAAAATAAAATACTTAAAAATATATTTAATGAAGGGGTGAAAGATATAAACACAGGAAGCTATAAGAAAAACTATGAAAGACTGTGAGAGAAATTGAAGAGGACACAAATAAATGGAAAGATATTCCATGTTCATGTATTAGAAGCATATTATTAACATGTCCACATAATCCAAAATGATCTACAGATTCAATGAAATTCCAATAAAAATTCCAATGGTACTTTCACAAATAAAATCTTAAGTTGTGTATGAATAGCCAAAGCACTACTAAAAATTTATAATCAAGTTGGGAACATAACATTTCCTGATTTTGAAGTATATTACAAAGCTATGGTAATTAAAATAGATGATATAAAGACAAATGCATAGATTCATGGAACATAAAGGACCAAACCCGCAATAACCTATGTCTATACAGTCAATTAATTCTTGACAATGAAGCCAAGCATATACAATGGGGAAAGGACTGTCTCTTCAGTAAAAGGTACTGGGAAAACTAGACAGCTACGTGCAAAAGAATGAAACTTGACCACTGTCTTACACCATACACAAAATTCAACTCCATGGATGAAAGACTTGAATTTAGGTTCTGAAACTATAAAACCGCTAAGAGGGAATTTTGACCTTGACTTGGAAATATTTTCTTTTGACACCCAAAACAAAGGCAACAAAAGAAACAACAAAAAATTGGGACTAAAAAATTTGGAACTTGGAACTAAAAAATTTTCTGCACAGCAAAAGAAACTACCATTAAAATCGAAAGTCAACAAGTATAATCTCTCTCTCCTGCTGCTTGTGTTCCCTCTCTTGCTGTCTCTCTCTCTCTGTCAAATAAATAAAAATAAAAATAAAAATAGAGCTACCATATGATCCAGCAATCTCACTTTTGGGTATATATATCCAAAAGAAACAAAATCGGTATCTTGAAGAAACATTGGTATGCCCATGTTCATTCCAGCATTTTTCACAATAGCTAAGGTATGGAAACAACTTAAATGTCCATTGGTGGATGAATGGAATAAGAATATACGTGTGTGTGTGTGTATTCAGCCTTAATAAAGAAGAAAATTATGCCACTTGTGACAACCCAGATGAAACAGGAGGGTGTTATCCTAAGTAAAATAATCCAGACAGAGAAAGACATTATCAATTATATATGAAAATTGTTCAAAAAGTAGAACTCATAGGAACAGAAAGTAAAATGTTGTTGCCATGGGCTGGAAGAAAGGGGGGGTAGGAAAGGCTGGTGAAAGAATACAAAATTTCATTTATAAGATGCATAAGGTCTGAGGAGCTAATGTATAACATGGCGACTATGTTAATAACACTGTATTATATACTTCAAGTTTATTGAGAGCAGAACTTAAGTATTTTCACACACAAGAAAAGGTAACTCTCTGAAGTGATAGATTGGTTAATAATTTAATGGTAGGAATCCTTTCACAATGGATACATAGTGAACATCAACTCATCACATTGTGCACTTTAAGTATATTATAACTTTGGGACCCCTGGGTGGCTCAGTTGGTTAAGCAACTGCCTTCGGCTCAGGTAATGATCCCAGGGTCCCAGGATCAAGTTCCGCATCAGGATCCCAGCTCTGCGGGGAGTCTGCTTCTCTCTCTAACCTTCTTCCCTCTCGTGCTCTCTCTCTTTCAAATAAATAAATAAAATCTTAAAAAAATGAAAAAATATATTATAACTTTGTCAATGACACCTCAATAGCTGAAGAAAACAAAAAGCAGATGGCAAAACTGCTAGATCAACGTGAATATGCTCTCAGTATATACCAGCTTTCAGCAGTGGCAAGTACTCTGCCCCAGAGCTTGTCTGCCTATGTTCAGGTTCTTAGACAAATTGCTTAACCTCTCTGTGCTCAATAACATTATCTCATAATAATATCTGAAAATGAAAGCCCTCTCCTATGATTTAAGTAAAACCTATGCCTGGATAAAGCAGTTGTATTCCTTAGTTGTTTTATTGCTAACTGGAGAAAGTTTCTCTTATGTAGGATATCTATCTGGAATGGTCTCCATCAGGTAGAATATTGCTAGACTTGACAATCCTTACAGAATAGATCTGGACTTTGGTTAAAGGCTCTATCTTAAGGAGGAGACTGTATTTTAATTTGTGCAGTTTAGTGGGGAATTCAAATATGTACCATTGTTTACAAATACATTTGCAGTTTAAATTTGCTCCTCTACCCTTCATTTTATTTTATACCCAGTGGTAGTTGTAGGATGGATAGAATGATAAAATATATAAATTGTTTTTAATTTGGAGAATAAATGACAATTATTTGATAAAGCAAAGTATACTTGGATAATATAAATTATAAAGTCATACTGGACTGTGTAATTACATTTTAAGAGCACTTTCTGAAGAGTTTGCCTTTTGTAGTTTGTGTTCTGCTGTGTAAAGCACATGATGAAGTGCCCCCAAAATTCACTATTTAAGTTCAAGGCTACAGATCATTGAATATAGCACTAAGAAAATTAAATGTGTGCCCAACTAGCAAAATGCTGTAAGTGAATTTGAAGCTCTCTGGAGAACATATCAGTCAGCAATATGTCATCAACTCAGCTCAAGTTGACCACCTCAGCCCTTTATAAGAAAGAATTATTGAGGATCCCAAGGTTAAGAAATGATAGCTCGACTTTGGTAAAAGAGCAGATCTACTGGGTTTATGAAGCCACCTCATTTAACATAGTATCTATTGAGTATCAAGTGTTCCAAAATGTCTGTAAAAGTGATCCCAGATTCATTCCATCTTCATGAAACTTGGGCTTCAGAGAGTCCATGACCTTTAGAAATTGTTAAGAAAATGATTTGTGAATATATAATTTTCTTTTGAGGGCTCTTAAGATTACATCAGACCTTCTGAAGGGACCTGGAACACACAAAAATAAATGAATACTTGCTTATAATTTCTATTTCAGTCAAATAGTAATTATTGCCAACTTAAGTACCTTGTCTTACATAACTTTATAATGTTATTTTAATTCCCATTGCATGGATGAGAAAACTGAAGAACAAGTGAGTTATCCGAAATCCAACAACAAGTAAGTGGGAGATCAAATAGCTGAGCCAAGCAGTTTCCACGCCCCCCCCCCAGGGCTAATGCAGTGATCTTCTATACATTTTTGTGACAAATACAACTGATGTGGAGAAAAGATCTCTGGGCAGAGAATTAGAAAACTCTGGGTCTAATTCCAGCTCTAGATCTTCTATTAATGATAAGAAGGGTTAGGTTTTGTATCCGTCAAGTGGTTTTTCTGTTTGTTTTTTTTTTTTTTGAGTGCCTATTCTATAGGGTTGTTGGATTTAGCAAGTAAAAATAAAGAAAACCCAGTTAAATTTGAATTTCAAATGAACAATGAAGTATGTTATAGTAAAAATATATCTCAAATATTTTATGGAACACGCTTACACAAAAAATATATATTCACTATCTTTCTGAAATTTAAGTTTAACTGGGAGTCCTGTATTTTATCTGGCAACCTTATTATTATGTAGACTAAGGGTGCACAGAGCATCAGAAAACAGATTTTCCGTTTCTTCCAAGAATTTATAGTAATAGTTTAAAAGAGACAAGAAATACAAACACATGAAATATTTTAAGGAAATATTGGCCATTGAAGTGTATTGGTGTGACTTGAAGTTTTGCCCCCCTACTTACCATCTTATTCTCATTATAGATGCATTTTACAAATTTGGTACATATGCTTTTTTAGTGAAAAGTAGGACAATGCCTATCTTCCATTGACTAATTTGTTGATTGAAAAAATACGAAGAGACTCAAAAGCCTGTTTAAAGCAGATCTGTCAGAATTCCTCTGCGGTTTAAAAAGTTCAAAGATTACTCTGAAAAAAATGGTCATAAAATTCAGAAAGGCACAGAAGGATGATCTCCAAAGCCAGATTCAGTGGTTATCAAGCAGCATCTGCTTTGCACTGAGGAATTTAAGGTCCAATGTACATATATCTAAAACAATTTAAAGGCTGTCTGGAGAAGAATAGTGTGTTCATCAGAACTAGAATTCTATAGTACAAAAATATATGGTTTTGTCATCACTTCTCAAAGAAATTCCCTTGTTCATCTTTTAGAAATAATGGTTGATAGGAGCACCTGGGTGACATAGCCGGTTAAGCAACTAACTCTTGGTTTTAGCTACAGGTCATGATCTCAGAGTTGTGAGATTGAGCCCCAAGCTGAGCTCCATGTTCAATTCAACATGGAGTCTGCTTAACTTTCTCTCTCCCTCTGCCTCTACCCCTCACCCCCTGCCCAAGTGTTCTATCTTTTCTCTCTCTCTCTCTCTCTCAAAAAAATGTTTAAAAAAAAAATAAGTGGCTGGTACACTGGTGTTTATCTGCATGAATATGATGAAATTATATGTCTATATAGAGTCATATGAATGTTGGTTGATTCACAGTCAGCTGGAAGAGACTGTGCATCACCCTCAAAGCAGAGATGTGGCTCTAACTCCAATAATAGAGGCTGACATCCAAGGAGGGGCAAACATATTTCGGGGTGGAGGAAATCTGAAACAGTTTTGAAAGGGTCTTAGTTTTAAAAAGTATATATTTGTCTTCTGAAAAGTTTGTAAACAGATAGTTGTAAATAGGTAGAGGAAAAAGTAGGATTTGAGGCAGGATTTCAAATGGCCATCACAAAAGCACTGATAATAAAAACTGGCATTCTGCATAGTGCATGGAAGTTTCAAATCACTCTTTTTAAAACTTTAGCACTTCGGCAAAGTATCTGTATCATTAGGATATGTGAAGATATGCTGCTGTAATAATCTTTAAAACTCAGTGACTTAATATAGCAAAGGATTATTTCTCACTCGTATGTATTGTTGGTCTGTTAGGTTCTCTTCTGATTATAGTTTTCAGGATTTTAGACAGATAATGCAGTCACCATCTTGATTGTGATCAGTGGCCATGAAAGAAAGAAAAAGATAATTCTGCCCTGAGAATTATAGCCTTTGTTGAGAGATTATGACTATCATTTCTTTTAAAATTCATTGGCCAGAACTAGTATGAAAGCTTCATGAAATCACAAGGGAGCCAGATAGGAGTAGAGTCTAGAAGTTGGAAAGTGGAAAATATTTGGCTAACAGTATTAAGAAAACCATGGTTTCCATTATTATTCCCACTTTTTGTATATTCAGAACTGAAATCTACCATGGGTGGAGCTAGTTCATGGAAGGAATGTGAATCAAGAATGTCTGCATTGGCTTTAAGATCACAGCTATGTCTGAGGTGAGATGTGTAGGAAAGAACATTAAGGTGACTTAAAGTTGGCAAAACTGGATTTTGTCTGCCAAAAATACATATCACAATCTATTTTGTTCCAGGAACCATTCTAAGCTCTAGGGATACAGCAGGAACACAAAGGCACAATCACTGTCTCACGGGATTTAGTCCAGCAGTGTTAAAATATTGCTTCTCAGTCACAAAATCTAGATATTTTAAGTAACATATATGTATGAAGAAACCTCTAATGTGGAAAGAAAGGTACATGAAATATGCCAAATTTTGGCAACCTTTGAGAAAAAAGGAAGCTGAATCTAAAAATAGAAAAAATAATGTGAAAAAAAATCCCTTGAGTATTTTTTCATCCAAACGTTAGCACTAGACAATAATATTCATTTAAATGTGTTCAGGGGATTTACTGTATCTTGGTTAAAAAAAAAAAAAAAAAGTCAATGCTTACTGAGTCAGCAAAATTCTATAGAGAACATCCCTCCTATACAGAGACTTGTTTTATTTAAATTACATACACCTGGGAGCCAGGGTGGCTCAGTGGGTTAAAGCCTCTGCCTTCAGCTCAGGTCATGATCCCAGGGTCCTGGGATCAAGGCCTGCATCAGGCTGTCTGCTCAGCAGGGAGTCTGCTTCCCCCCTCTCTCTGCCTGTCTCTCTGTCTATTTGTGATCTCTCTCTCTGTCAAATAAATAATAAAATAAATAAAATATTTTAAATAAATAAATAAATTACATACACTCCCAGTCAAACTCAGTTGTTAAAAAATGGAACTTGATTATGTGTAAGTGAATAAATTTTAGATACATGTTTGAATTCTATCTTGTTTCTACCATCTAGCATCTAATTACCATAGGATGTTCTAGATCCCCATCTTCATTGGTAAAATCACTATGATTAACAGCTCTCTTACTCCTGGACATCAATTTTGGTTCAGCAGTAGAAATGGTCCCATATATGATCCTATCTGGTAGTTTCCAAAATATGTCCCAGCTAAAGAGTTTCCCTACATGGATAATAGCAATATTTTTGTTATTAATCATTGCTACATCTTCATAGTAATTATCTTGTAAATTGTAAAAATGTATGAAAAAAGCACCAAAAAGAGTAACAAACCAATCTTATCTCCTTTTTGTGACTCTTTCAAAGTTGACTTGTTGACTAAAAAAAGACCAGTGAATACCAAAGAGAGGTCTTAAAAAATAGGGGGAAAGTAGCTTAAAAAAATGGAGATCTGAATAAAAAGGCCTTTTAATGTACAGTGTTGCAAATTGCCCTGGCCTGATTCTAAGTATAGCTAATGCATTCAGGCAACAATACCACAGTCAAAAAGAGTCCAACTTAAAAAAGGGGAAGCAGTTTTTGGGGAGAGGAGTCCTTGGAGATGCTCCAAGAATGACAACAATCTACTTGTCTATACTATGTAAATCAGATTATTGATAGCAAAGATCATTACTCACTCTCCAGGCGGGTTGAAAGCTATCACAAAATGAAAATCTTACATGAATCAAATTATAAAGGGGAAAGAAAATCTCGCTGGACTTTTCTGGCCATTAAAATAATTTTTTTTTTAAAGGTAAGGCTTTTAAAGAAGTAGTCAAATTTTCTGGGAGAGGGGAGAAAGCCATCTGTTTTTAAAAACAGCTTTATACAATGAAGGCATTCATCATTTGCAGAAACAGAGACAAAAAGAAAAACATTTGTGGAGAAAAAAAATAATGAGAGGAGTCCTGTGGAGGAAAGACGTTACACAGGAAGGAAAAGAAAGCAAAAGAACAGAGTAAAAATTCTGTTGGTTAGGCACTACGGTCACAGATACATTTTACACCCAGCTCAAGAATGATTGGTCTTCAAAAATTTGTTGTGGGAGCTATAAGGTGTGTTTAAGGAGAGTAAAGGAATTCCTTGTAAGGCTGTGCACTGTCATTTTATTCAATCAAGCTTAATGCTTATAAGTCAAATACAATCTGTGGGATGTCAAGATTCAGGGTCAGGTCATTAAGAACTCTAGGTGTATGGCAGGACAATTTATTGAGATATAAATTCATGTTTCATGTTCAGTGTTATGTAAGAATCAAAAAGAGTGACACCTTAATGCTATCCATATGTTTTGGGAGGAAAAAAGTTGGCACCCTTTTGACTCAAAACACCCTAATTTTTTGCCCCCTTCTCTGTGATTCAATAACGAGATTTAGGATCTGTGTGTTCCTTAAACACAGCGGAAATTGTGAGACGGTAATTTGTCCTCTTGTAGTTTTTGAAAGGCAAAAGTAAATGAAGACTGTTTGGAGTGTTGCAGGGAAAGGAAGAGAAGCGATTGACTCAGAGAGAGATTAAGAATTGAATACATCCAAGTCTGAGTAGTATTTCAAAGACTGGACTCCACAGCGAGTAAGGTTTCTTAACAGATTTCCCATCAGAGGTCCAGGAAGGTGATAAAAACTTAAGAGGCAATGTCTGTATGATGCCGTAGGATCACTGGGCCATAAAAGAATAGGCTCACAGCTAGAAAAAAAAACACAGTACAATAGTGTATTAGGCTGGAATAAGCTATAGTAAACGACAGGTCAATCTCAATTTCAATCCTACATGTTGTGCATCCCTATTTCACAGTTACTCAGAAACTTAAACCACTGGAATTTCCTCTATCTCAATATGCTGTTTCACATTTACTGAGGCAGGGAAAGGAGCACACTGAGGCTTTAACGCCGCCTCTTCTATGCTTTATCTCCAAAGTGATATGTGTCCATTTTGCTCAAAATCCTTTGGTTGGAACTTGTCATATGGCCTCAGTTCAAGGTAGAAGTTGAACTCATGGGTGTAATTGGACTATTGTTGAGAATTACTGTATCTGTCACAGATATCCATTACATAGGGCCAAGGCCAGTAGATTTCTAGGGTCTTACACAAATTTCCAGAACTCACACAGTATTAGACAATGAACAGCTCAACAGTAACCATGTGGACTAAAGATCAGAGGACCCCCTGAATATCTCCTCTGGACCAATTGCCCAGCACATTGGCAGAGTCTATAAAGGGAAGGGAAACCTAATAATGCCTAAGATTAAAAAGTATTGCCATCCAGTCAGAATAGAGACTAGGAATCAAATTTAATTTTAATTACATGAAATAATAGGATATTTTCCCTACCTACATGAGCTTCTGAAATTATTCATAGCTACTACTATCAATGGATTCCACAAAAGTTCTCATTCCTTTTTTTAAAATTTTTATTAACATATAATATATTATTTGCCCCAGGGGTACAGGTCTGTGAATCATCAGGCTTGCACACTTCACAGAACTCACCATATCACATCCCCTCCCCAATGTCCATAACCCAACAACCCTCTCCACACCCCCCTCCACCGAGCAACCCTCAGTGTTTTTTGTGAGATTAAGAGTTTCTTATGGTTTGTCTCCCTCCTATTCCCATCTTATTTCATTTTTTTACTTCCCTACCCCCCAAAAGCCCCACTCTGACTCTCAAATTCCTCATATCAGGGAGATCATATGATAATTGTCTTTCTCTGATTCACTTATTTCTCTCATTCCTTTTTTTAATAGGTAAAGTTAAAAGGCTACCTGTGCTCTCTCAAGATCTAGGCTTCAGTCTGGGAGAAAGGGGGTCCTTTTGTTTATCAAAAGACTCTATGATCTATGATGATGATGATAGTAGAAAATGTCTATTGACCATGTAGAGATGACAAAGCTAACACAAATGGCCTGTAATTCACTCCTGTTCTGATTCCTAAAGGAATGTTTCCAAGTAACCTGGTATCATCTCTTTGTAAACATGATAACTAGAACTCTAGGAAATATACACTAATGGCATTTTCTAGAAGGAAAGCAGAAGAATGACTACATAAATGTGGTATATTTACACAATGGAATAATATTTAATATTAAAAGTTAATATCCTATAGCTGCAAGTGAAAATATAGGTCAATATCAGAAATGTTAAATAAAGCAAGTTTCAGAAGAATATATAAATGCAGGGGCACCTGGGTGGCTCAGTCATTAAGCATCTGTCTTTGACTCAGGTCATGATCCCAAGGTCCTGGGATCAAGCCCTGCATTGGTCTCACTGCTCTGTGGGAAGCCTGCTTCTCTCTCTCCCTCTCCCCTGGCTTGTATTCCCTCTCTTACTGTCTCTCTCTGTCAAATAAATAAATAAAATCTTTTAAAAAAAGAAGACTATATAAATGCACACACTATATACTATATGGGTATGCATATGATATATATGTAAGCAGGTATATGTTCTTGGTATCATTCAAGGGAGACTAAAAGGAAGACTAAAAATGTTTAGAATATATGCATTTGTTATTAAATCATTTTAAAAATAAAGCAATAAATGCAAGAGAAAATTTAAGTTAGTGACTAAATTCAAGAAAATGTGCTAGGTAGAACACATAATTAAATGCAAGATTTTGATAATTTGTTGTTGTTGTTGTTCCTTGGCTTGGTTGGTTCTTTTAAAAAATTATGTTTATAAAGTATATATCTACTCCTATGTAAGCTTCAATTATTAAATTGAAGAATGCCATAAAAATCATTTGGAACAGATTGAACTAAGATTTATGGGAGAGGAAAACTCAAAGTACTATGGTAACAACTCCAAGCAGAGACCCAAAGGAATCATAAAATGTTTACTGGAAGGGTAGATACTTGAGCTGATTCTCCACCACTGGGAGAGTGATTGCTTGATGGAAGAAGGGGAGATGAGCTGTGGTGATATTCCAGGAAGAAGCAGTAATATTTGCAAAGAAGCGAAGGGGAAGGAAACAAAGACTGTGCCAGGAATTGTGAACAGATCATGTGTGGTAAAGAGTATGAGGGGAGCGCTGGGAGAAGGGAGGGTGGAGAAGTAGCACAGGCATATCATAAAGGGATTCCTTTATCACACTTTCACTTCTCATCTAGAGAGATTCATTTAACAAATATAAGCAAGGGAATGGCAACAATAAATTCACACATGAATCCAGACTAACTTCAAGATTGAAATATATAATCTGAAATAAAACTCTTTCAACGTCAAGAATGGGGGGGGGAAAGCAGACTGAAATGTCCCATAACTGAGGTGACATGACTAAAAATGGTGCATTAAATGTGAAACAATAGCATTCCGGTCATACAGAATTCCTGTTCATGAGCTGAACGAGGTGCTACTGACCTCGGTTTATTATGAAGGATCTCATGAGAGACTAGATTCCAGGTCACTGTGTAGTGACCCAATTACTTAAGCACAGCAGCCGTGGGATCAGTTAGGGTATCTCTCCCCCCTCAAAAAGTGAGCTCAGCATTTTGGAAGGAAAGGGTCTCCGTATGTGACCTGGTACATGAAAGATTAATGGGAAAAGGGGCAGAAAGGTGTTGACTCAACCAGAGCTCCGACTTCTTACAGTTTTAAAGTACATATAAGGACTCAGACTTCAATGAATAAATGAAATGAGAACCTCGTTCGCCAGCCAGAATACTTTGTGTTGGTACTCCTTAAAAATAGAAAGTAAAGAAACAAACCAAATGCAAATGTGGGTATACAGAACATGTGCTTTCACACAAACCAAAGAGTATTTTCTAGTCATAAAACAATCTATTAAATCAGCCCTGAAGCTCTTTCTAAATGTAAGAAGTTAACTTTTCACAATTGACTGCAGAGAAACCTTTCATTTAGTATTTTTAATCCTAGTTATTTGTTTCTTATCTTTTCTAATTTATGATTGAAATCTAATACTAAATATTGGAATTGTCAAACGTTTACCAACCATTTACCAATTAGATTTCTGTCTTGCAAACATGAGTTCAAATCCTAGGTACCATTCTCACATTTCATATCAGGATTTGCATAAAGTACTCCACGCTAAAGAAACAACTTATTAACAACATCAGTTAGAACACTAGGGAGGTATCAAACAGTGAAAAAGCAAACACACTGGTTATTTCAACAGATGGAACACCATATAGTAAACTGATTTAACAGACACTGAAAAGCAAAGACAACTTGGGAGAGACAGCAATGATAGCAAACTATCTAGCACTGAGCTTAAAAGGGAGTCTGTGAAGTTCTTACAACTTGAAAGGTGGAAAGGATTCCAGGAAGCTGGGCTTAGCTCTCTGAGGAAGGGGGAGGCAATTGGTGCCGGTTCCTCTGAGGGGGCTCCATGCAACTGGTCCTGGGATGAATGGAAAAAACTGGGCACGGGACCAATTTCTACGGCTAGGTAGAAAATTCTTGCTTCAGTGACTCTTAGAGCATCAGCAAATAAATCCCGAGCATCCACATTACTTCATCCTACTGCTTTCCAGTCCCACCTAGTGGCCCTACTGGTAAAAGCCAAGAAAGAGCCAGTCTATAAGAAACTATGGAAAGAACCTAGATGTCCACCAACAGATGAATGGATAAAGAAGATGTGGTATATATACACAATGGAATACTATGCAGCCATCAAAAGAAATGAAATCTTGCCATTTGCGATGATGTGGAAAAAGGGGGTATCATGCTTAGTGAAATAAGTCAATCGGAGAAAGAAAACTATCATATGATCTCCCTCATATGAGGAAGTAGAGATGCAACATGGGGGGTTAAAGGGGTAGGAGAAGAATAAATGAAACAAGATGGGATTGGGAGGGAGTCAAACCATAAGTGACTCTTAATCTCACAAAACAAACTGAGGGTTGATGGGGGGAGGGGGGTGGGGAGAGGGTGGTTGGGTTATGGACACTGGGGAGGGTATGTGCTATGGTGAGTGCTGTGAAGTGTGTAAACCTGGTGATTCACAGACCTGTACCCATGGGGGATAAAAATATATTATATGTTTATAAAAAATAAAAAAAGAAAGAAATACAACTTGCGGGTTCCCAGCCCCGGTACCACAGAGCTGAGTATAGAAGGGAGGGTATGTAGCTGTGAGAAGATGATTTCGTAAGCATCATGGAGGAGTGAGTCGATGCAGTATTTGGGCTTACCTCATTGGAGCTCATAGAAAAGCAACTGATGAGTACTGAACTAAGTAGTTGCCCCCATTCTTCTGCTTGTTGAGACATGGGACTTCCTTCCTTGTCTGAGTGGAAACAGAATATTAAGTATGTAGAGTCTGTTAATACAAGGAGGAGAACTTAAATTCTAAAGCCCCCTGGCATTTTGTGATTTGGAACAACTCATGTAAAGAACAGAAAATGAATAGGCAAAGTCTGGCTTTAAAATTATGAATCATTAAATGTAATAATGCCAAGGAGATCTAAAATTCTAAAATAATCCAAGTGTATATTACAAATAAGCAGCCCATGGGCTTCCTCTTTGTCAGTCAATCAACAACTAGCATTTAATTGAATTGTCATATTATTGCTCAAAGTTTGCTAGAAGGACCATGTATTAAGGTAAATTATAAAATCACTGTTTTTATGGGTCAGAAATGATTATGTATCAGCAATTCCACTGGTTCAATCTAGTAGCTCAATTTAACTATGGGCCATCAGTGTTGGATCAAATAAATGTAAACCTATACATAAAATGCCACCTGGTATCCCCCTGGCATCTGAAGAAGATTGAGTTGTTATTAATGCTATAAAATATTCTCCCTAACCACTTTATCTTCTCCCACAGCCACAGGTTGAAATTACTTTACCCACATTAAAAAGGAATAACATTGGAAATTCCCAGGTATAACGGTGATGAACCCTGATGATGGAGTCAAACAAATCATGTGCATATAAAATTATTTTTTCTTATCTAGGCATCACATTTGGGCAAGTTATTTAAGTTATTCAAGTCTCAATCTCTCCATCTGTAAAGTAGAAAAAAAATTATCTACCAATCAGGATTGATGTCAAGACTGAGAAAAACGTGGAATATTTAAAATGTTGTAACAAGGCCTATCATATTGTAAATTGCACTAAATAGTATTCTGTCTATATTCATGCATGATTCTTTTTAGAAAGGGTATAACTAAATAACAATGCCCATAATATAGATTTATCATGAGTATCAAAATGAGTTCACAAATGTAAAGTGTATAGCATAGTGCCCAGCACAAAGTAAATGTTATGTGAGAATTTTTTTCTTATCAGAATATTATTAGCGGCAATGTTATAACTGTGATTCACAATAATAATTATTATTGCCATTATTGTAATTTGGGAGGCTTTTTCTTCAACCTCAACTCACAGTTCTTACCTGGGTGATAAAATATGTTACAGAGCTGTTTATTATCTGTGTCCAAACTAGATGTGTGTGTATATGTGTGTATATACAGAATATTTTATGCACCCAAGTTATTTCTTGGTGGTAGTTATTACATCTCACCCTATCTGACTTTAGAAAACTCTGACCACACATACCATATCTGAAAAGGAAAACCTATACCATATGCCATACAATACCATTCACAATTTGAATCCATAGTACTTACTGTCAGTCTTATATTGATTAGGCAACAACTCTTCATTTAATGGGAGAAATAAAGGCAACAAAGAATGACAAATTACATTACAATCACATAACTCTGGAGCCAGAAAGGGTCTTAGAGATCCAGTGAGGACTGGATTCAGTTCTTACAAATCAGGAAAATGAACCTCACAGAGATGAAAACAAGGACTAGGATTGGCTCTGCTTTTGAAAGAACCCTAGAGATAAAACATTTTATGTTCAAATTTCTCAGACACTACAAAATCTCAAAAAAAAAAAAAAAAAAGACGCCATTTTGCTTGTCTGGGATTGCTTTTGGGGGAACTTCACTATAAAAATGGAACACATTTCATTTTTATATAATGGCATTAAAAGAAATTCCCTTACACACTCCTGAATGTCCTTTTAACATTCTTTATTTTTTTTCCTTTTAACATTCTTTAAATGTCTTGCTGATCTTTATTACATTCTAGAACCAACTTTCATTCTTTTTTATTCACAAGAACTCCTCTATGCTTATCTACATTTAGAGAAGTGATTAGTAAGAGACACTGTCTTAAAAACTGTTTTCCTCAAAAACATGACACTCCCTCAAAGATGTTGCTGCAAATCAGTCTTCCCCAGTGAATCAGTGCCACTGCGTTTCTGCATGACCTTCCGTAGCACAGGAACAGCAGGATTTTAGACTATTCATGGATTGTCAAAATCTGTGGCTAATTCATTACCAGCTTCACTTCACTCATTAGAGATCCCCAAATCCACCTAATTATCTTCTCTTCCACACTTTTTTTTAGGTCAAAGTAATTTCAGTTAAATTTTATTTTTCTTGTTCCTCCCCCATCCTAACACCCTTTACAGGATTAATGTAACCTCTCAAACATATAGTTACATTCATGTCATCAAGTTTAATAAAAAAATATTTTCAAGACCATAAACTCAATTTATTATAGTATAATTATCCATGCTTTTAATATTTTCCATGCTTAATGTCACTGAATTTATTGCCACAAACTTAGTTTGGAGGGTGCCTGGGTGACTCAGTCCATTAAACATCTGCCTTTGGCTCAGGTCATGCTCTCAGGGTCCTGGGATTGAGTCCTGTGTTGGGCTCCCTGCTCAGTAAGGAGCCGGCTTCTCCCTCTCACTCTGCCTGCAGCTCCCTCTCGCTCTGCCTGTAGCTGCCTCTGCCTGCACTCTCTCTCTCTGTCAAATAAATAAAATCTTAAAAAAAAAAAAAAATTTGCAATGGAAAGAAAATGCTGACAGAGATCTGTGTGTGCACGCCTGTCCATGTGTGAGTGTGTGTGTGTGTGTGTGTGTGTTACATTTTGCCATCTGTATCAATATATCACCGTATGTGGCAAGTTCTGATGAAATGAAAATAAGAGATATAGAAGGACTCTACAATACCTTGATAACATTTGTCTTCATTGTGAATACACTGTTGATGAACGTGTCCAATGACAACTCTGGAAAATGTCATATGCATTTTCCAGTATAGAGAAAAGCCTGTGAGTTGCAACATGGGACGTTTAACTACACCCAGGCTCAAAGGATTCACTCTTGTTTCTTTTGGTTGTGGAATATAAGTCTATAAAGTATGGACTAATTTAGAACTTTCTCAGGTTTTTTGGTAAAAAATATAAAGTTCCCTTAAAGAGTGAGAAGTACAAATGTTCTTTTGTGCCTCAAGTTTAGACCCACATCATTAAAGGCAGTAGGAGTTCATGATAGAGAAATAGCTATGGAAAATGACTCCCTTTTAATGGGAAATTTACTACTTGATTCCTAAGTACCTTAATGCGAAGGAAAATAGTTCAACGGAGTGAAGAGAAATTGGTAAATTTCCTAATGGGCAGAAATAGACCTAGTTAAAAGAGTTTGTCAATAAAGCAATAAAAAGTTTAAAAATAGATTTGAAAAAAATGTTAAAGAATATGCAATTGACTTTATATATTTTTTAAACAGAATAAAGAGGCACATTTCATTGTGGGTCTTATGTGAGCTTTCTTCCTCCTGGTTCTAATGTGCAAGATCAGAGGGTTATTTATAGGCAATGATGGAGGCTTGGAAGAACAGCCAAGACTAAAACTATGGGGACATTTCTAGAAGCAAGCTCCCTGGGGGTTAAAGACAAAAAACAGAGTCACTGATCTTGAAATAGGGAAGATTTTTACAGATAATGTTGCAATCATTTGTAAACATTTTTTTTTTTAGCTTTGAGGTACATTTTCCCCTCTAAAGGAACCCATATGGGAAAAGGCAATGTTTCAAGAGAAAGATGGAATTGTTCTGGTTGAAATGGAAATGAAGAGCCAGTAATCTACCTGCTCAACTTCCCCATCCATCTCCAAGGTGACCTTAGACTCTTTCCTGGGGAACTTAGCAGGGAAGCTTGAAAACTACAAATCAAGACCAAGTTCATCATTTTGCAGTTGGAGAAACTAAAGTCCAATAAAGACAAAGTGACTTGCCCAAGGTCACATGTATAGAGACTGAACAAGGACCAGAACACTTACCTTTGAAGAAGACAACCAGAAGCATATGTAGTCAAGTCCCTCTGTAGCTTTGCATGAACTATTTACCCAGTATAATTAATTCACACTTATTAAGGGCCAGGAGGAAACTCTGAACCTTCTTTACATCATCAAAACTTCCTAAAGCCTTTTAGCTATTTTAGTCTTAATAACTAATTTAATAGCAATTTCTAATCATTGTATAATTCCAACATATGGATAATCCAAGAGCCTGGCTACTAAGCATAATAGCAGAAGATAAAAATCCCTTTCCCCAAAGAACTTACACTATTTACAGGAGACAAAAACAATATAGAGAAAGAGAGAGAGACAGTCGGAGAGACAGAAATAAATTCTGTTGTTAAACTGAATTTTATTCAATGCTAGTATGCTAGGATTTCATTGAAGAGAATGTGGAATAGGACAAGGAAGGTTACATGTTAAATGCAATTTTTCAAATAGGCCTTGAAGATAGAGTGGATCTACAGAAAAGACAATCACATACATTATTTTGAGTTTG
The DNA here is from genome assembly GCF_010015895.1 of Lontra canadensis. Lineage (NCBI taxonomy): Eukaryota > Metazoa > Chordata > Mammalia > Carnivora > Mustelidae > Lontra > Lontra canadensis. The sequence goes on along the minus strand of NW_022631058.1, from coordinate 4,157,682 downwards.
AAGAACAGCATCTTAAACTATGAGACAGTAAATGTGGAAATGTTCCATATTGTCAGATACAGAGCATTGCCTTGGCTCTTTCCAACAAGTAGGAACATCGTTGATTGGAGACTCTACAGTACTGGATTTTGCTTACCTGTCTGAAAATCCTTGTGTATTTCCTCACCACCAACACCAATGTTTCCAGGCTGAGAAAAATATTTTACCAACTTTAAAACTGACTTAAAAATTATTTTAGTCAAATTCCTCCAACTAAATGTGGAATTTTTTTATATTCAAGTTTACTTGTATTTACCAAAAACACAATACCCTCCCCTTAGAAAAGTTGCTTAAAAAAACAACAAAAAAGATTCTTCATAAAACCTCAAAATGGAATCCTTAAAAGGATTCTTAAAATTCAAGTTGATTTTACGATATAACATCTTAGTAAGTTCAGTGTTAAGAAATGAGGAATTAGAAGAGTAAATTTCCTTCAAAAACAAGCTTTTGTAAATTAAAAGCAAAAGTGCTCAGGGGATAAATATGTTTTGGTTTTAAAAGATACAAAGTGTTTTGTTTTTTGTTTGTTTGTTTTTTATAATTCCAACAATTCTGAACCTCGATTCAGCAAGATTTCACCAATTTTAATCTATTTGAATTGGATTTAAAAATATCATCATTCTACCTTATTTGAACCTCAATTTACAGATGGAGACATGGAGAACCAAACACAAAACCTCCTTTTTTTCATTTTTTATTTTTAAGGTAATGTAATCAATTTGGACAGGCAAAATGGATAATTTAGGGCCACTTATCCTATAGCAAAGCATGTATTATTTTTATCGCTTATTCTAAATTACTTAGGTAGTAGTGTGTATATATATATGATATATAATTTTTCCCTATTATGTAACTATATATATAAATTTTTTTAAAGTGTAGCAACTCTTGATTTTTTGTTCTTTTTCTGGAATGACTTATTTAACAAAAATACATTTGTCCTATTAGTGTTTCCACTACAGAAAGTTTATCTGGAAACCTATATCCAAAAATCATAAAACAAAGTCGGCCTAACATATGTTTTCTCCATATGGCATTCCAATGTCTGTGTCATTTACTCAGCACCACAAAGGAGCCTTGTTGTCATGCTCCTTTTCTACAAAGAACTTGGAGGTGCTGGTAGTATTATGGTGCTCCATAACCAGAATTTTTTCACTCCACAGAAAGATGAATTCCCAATTTTTGAAGAGAAAAATGAGCACTGTATAAAGGAAGACTTTTTTTACTAATTGTTTATCTATATTTATTTTGTCATATATTAATTACCAAAAATCCTTTTTTAATTTACTTTTGTAGACATTTATTAATGAGCCAGAATATAATTATTTAAGGTTTACCTTATAAAGAACATAATGTCTTTGACAGTTTTGTAGAGTTAAATTTACAAACTAGAATCTCCATGTTTCTGCTTCTCTCAGTATATTTCTTTGCAACGTAAAGTACAATAATTATATATTTTTTAGTATTAATTAGTTTTCCAGAAGGTGAAGATAAGCAAATTTGAGTCCTTTTCACTGGTGCTAAAATACCCATGTGAAAATTTCACCAAGCCAAATACTCAATATAATATAGAAATAGGGTGTGACAATCAGGTGAAAGAAATCAATAAACTTATTAATAGATTTAATTATGATGATAAAAATTCTGTAAACATCTCAATTCAGCATACTCCCAGACATTTTCATCATATACCTTCAATTAGAACACACAAGAAAACCTCTTTACTTCAATCCAAAGTTCACCTTTGAAGGGTTCGTTGTACAACTGGTACTTTTGATTAAGAGCTATTATTCAGCAACAGAAAACAATTATCATTTTTAAAACAACTAAAACAACCAGTTGTAAGATTCTAGAGCTTATAACGTGGATTTGCATGTATTTTCAAGACTGGGACAGGATTTGGTCATTCACATTTTTATTCCACGCCAGTTACCCTGGACTTGTAGGAAGGCTACCACCATGAATGACAAAGCACCTGCTACCACCAATTCTCATTCCTGGGAGAGTGCCTGTCTTTGAAGCTGCAAAGATCACATTATATATAAGTTTCTGCAGTTGAAAAGGCCAGTGCGAAGCTGTAAACTGAAAGGTCATACCTGATGTGACTCAAAGAATGAAAATAGTTTGGTTGTTGCTAATTATCACCCATCCTGTCAAACCTACATGCACTTTGAAAATTATTTGGGAGTTACATTTCACAAAATAGAAAGGCCCTATTTGCTCTGAGCCTCTTTTTATTTAGCACAGTGTCTGACTTGAGTGTAAACTCTGCTCGCCCTAGGATAGAGACACACGTGCACATCTGGGAAGCTAGAGGTGCAGACTCTTCACAGTTGTTTAGGTCTGAGAGTTGAAGGATTCTGCTTGTGCCATAGAAGAGGACTCTGAGAATGGTGTTGTCATTCCGGATGCTTTCCAATCATCTTCACAAAGACTTACTGAATCCCACAAAGAAGAAAATTTTATCTCCAAAATATTAAAATAAATGGGCAAAGTGAGAAATACTAAAATAACTGCTTCACAAAAAACTCCACAGGCCATTGGGAGTAGTGAGCTCAGGAGACTCAAAAGTGGGAACACAGTCAACTAACAGAAATGTCACCAGTGTCTTCTACGTCAAACACAAAATGGCCTTGGTACTTTAGCATGGACAGCTGTAGTTCCAAGCAAGGGGGGATCCACGGAGTACAAAGAAATAACCTTCAATGACTTCTGAAAATATCTAAGAGGAACAGTCATTGTAGGTGTGGTTGGGAAGAGCAACCAGTCCTATTTAAAGGGACACCTCTGGACACATATGACTGTTTAGACGTGTAGAGTGCAGACTCTTGGATTCCTACAGTGGTTTAAAAAAAAAAAATTCTTAAACTTCAGCTGATCCCGGTCAACTTCTTCATACTGGAGACAAGAAAACGATGGCGCAGACCAGCTAACTTTTTTCAAGATTCCTATCCACTTAGAACTGCACTTGAAATCCAACTCTCTTCTCTGAACCCTGAGAATTGCCTCTAGCAGAATATTCAACTCCACGAGTATTTGTTAAGCACCTCTTGAATGAACAGCATTAAGTCTTATACCTTAGCTATTTTTCTGCATTTAATGGTGCAATTTTGGAAGAAACATAAATTTAAGAACCTCAAATGTCTTGGTGTATAGAATAGCTTTCCTGTAGTACTCCATAATCCTAAAATTATGAAATAAGCTGCTATGGTATTGAATCTTTTCCAATAAGTAATTAAGGCATACTGAAAATCTGGAGATGAAGTGCACTGTGGGAAGGGGAAAGCAACAAAATGTGCTCGTACTTCAGCACTGGGGAGTATGAGTAACCTCAGGAAACATCCCTGTAAAAAGCATCCAGGACAGGGGCACCTGGGTGGCTCAGTGGGTTAAAGCCTCTGCCTTCAGCTCAGGTCATGATCCCAGAATCCTGGGATCAATCCCCATATTGGGCTCTCTGCTCAGCAGGGAGCCTGCTTCCTCTTTTGCCTCTCTGCCTACTTGTGGTCTCTATCTGTCAAATAAATAAGTAAAATCTCTAAAAAAAAAAAAAAAAGCATCCAGGATAGCAGCAGACATTGTGCTGGGATGTGATTTTGCTTTCCTCCTAAAATGTGCCCTTTCATTTCATGCACTCCCTAAATAAGAAATGCCCATAACGCTGCAATGTAAATTGTTCATTCTGTCTTGGAAAGCAGATACCATTTAAATATTTATAGTAACACTAGTCTCCAATTTGCATTGACTGGTTCACAGTTAAAGGTTCCGTCCAGATAAATACAACTTCATCAAGATGGCATATAAAAACCACTTCATTGAGTCATTTGCATTTTTTTCAGGGTTACATGTCATCTTTCTTTTTTTTAATCGATATATTTCAAAAGTTTTAGCTATTGGAGTTTTTAGAATATTTAAAAGCAATAATTTTAAACTGATTTCTTGGACTAGGTTATTTATCCCTGTTAATCCTTCTATTTATTTTTCCTGGACTTCTGCTCAAGTACTCTCATTCAGCCTTCTATATTTGTTCTCCTGAATAATAAGCCAGACTTCTATTTTTGGTTCATAACCTCTTTGGCAATGTCATCATAGCTTTCAAGACATTTAGCATCCACTTTTCCTTGGCTAAGCTAACCCTCATTCCCAGTCCACTTTTTGCTCCATTGCCTTCACCACAGAGAAAAATGTCACATAATTTTTGAAAGTAAGAGATAAAATCAACTCTAGGTTTTTCAGATAAACAATACAGCTAATATTCTTAGGGTATGAGCATTTCATAACTATTAAGTAAATCTGAGTCACTTGTTTAGAAAAAAGTGGTTAAAAGTAACAATCAAAGCTGATTTAGAAATTGACCCACATATACACAGTTCGGTGGATTTTTCAAAAGTATACTAAGTCCGAGTTGTAAAAGTTCTTGATGAGGGGCGCCTAGGTGGCTCAGTGGGTTAAGCCTCTGCCTTCGGCTCAGGTCATGATCCCAGGGTCCTGGGATCGAGCCTCATATCAGGCTCTCTGCTTGGCAGGGAGCCTGCTTCCCTCTCTCTCTCTCTCTGCCTGCCTCTCTGCCTACTTGTGATCTCTCTCTCTCACTCTCTGTCAAATAAATAAAATCTTTAAAAAAAAGTTTTTGATGAAGTCGTAGGAGAAAATATTGGTTTTCTTAGAAAAATAAAAGTATAAGCCATAATTTAAAAAAGATATATTGAAATTCACGAAAATAAAAACTTTGGCACTTTAAAAGATAATGTTAAGAAAACAAACAGGCAGGTCAGATGATAGAAAAACATTTACAAAATATGGCTGATAGAGGATTTCTTCCAGATAAAAAAAATTTCTAGTTCTTTTTTTTTTTTAAGATGTATTTATTTATTTTAGAGACACAGAGAGAGAGAGTGTGTGTGTGTGTGTGTGAGAGAGATGGGTGAGGTAGGGTGGGAGGGGAAGCAGACCTCTGCTGAGTGTGCAGCCCTGCATGGGACTTGATCTCTGGACCCTGAAATCATGATCTGAGCTGAAACCAGAGTTGAATGTTTAACCAACTGAACCACAGGTGATCCTAAATATTTTCTAGTTCTTAAAAAATGAACAAAGAAATATTCATTTCAGGAAACAAGATACATAAATTTCAAATAATCATATGAGAAGAGGCTTGTTTCTCATTTTGGAAATGAAAATTAATTTCACCCTGAGATATTATTACATATTCACTAGAGCTTATAAAGTTGAAAAGACTGACAACAGCATATGTAGACAATGGTGGGAAGAACTAGAACTCCCATACACTGTTGTTGAAAGATAAAAGAGTACAGAACCATTGGAATACTATTTGATTATTCCTTAATCTTTCCATATGACTTAGCTGCTTCATACCTAGGTGTTCATTCAAAATAAATGAGGATGTATGTCCACGCAGACTTTTACTCAAATGGTCATAGCAGGTTTGTTCACAATGACCCAAACTCAAGGATCATTAACGTGAATGATAAACAGATGGAGGTGTATCCATACTACTAAGTACTACTAAGCAATAAAAATGAATACTAGCAAGGAGTACTAAGTACTAAAAAAGAATGAACTACTGATACAGCAATATGAATCTATCATTCTGAGCATTCTACAAAGTAAGAGTCAAGTACAGACCATGTAACATGCTTATAAGGACCGCATATACAGAGCTGCTTACATACACTTACAAGACCACATACACACACACCTGCTTACGTAAAACTGCAGAAAATTCAAAACTAGAGACAGACATAGATTTGTGGTTGTCAGGGAATGAGAATGTGTTGGGAGAATTCAATGAAAGGGGGCGTGAGGAAACTTTTTATGTTGATGAAAATATTCTATATCTTTCCTGTATTGTGGAAATAAGATATAAGCCACATATATAATTTTTAAAATTTCGGGAGCCATATTTAAAAAGCTAATAAGAAAAAAGTATAATTAAACTATAATTAAACATATATTTTATGTAACCTGGCTTATCCAGAATGTTATTTTCTATGTTGCTCTCCTGTTTCCAGGGCTCAAACACCACCTGTGTCTGGTTGCTACCATATTGAATAGTGTAGCTCAATAACATGATAACTCATATTACAAGAGATTGAGAAAACTCACAGAATTGCACACTGAAATCATATATTTTATTGTATGTAAAGTATACATTAAAAAGCTAACTAAGGGGACGCCTGGGTGGCTCAGTGGATTAAGCCTGTGCCTTCGGCCCAGGTCATGATCTCAGGGTCCTGGGATCCAGCCCACCTCCGGCTCTCTGCTCAGCGGGAAGCCTGCATTCCCCTCTCTCTCTGCCAGCTTCTCTGCCTGCTTGTGTTCTCACTCTCTGTTAAATAAATAATTCTTTTAAAAAATTCTTTTAAAAATAAACTAAAGATGAACAAAATAAAACAGCACAAACAGGAATGATGAAAATGCACAACTCCTCTATATACTTTTAGGATATAAGCAATATATTTGGATGTCTATCTCTATCATCTATTAATCTATGCTGCATTTTTCCACAGTCAAAAACTAATTGTTTCAGAAACTATATTTTCTATAGACAGAAAGCCAGAAGCAGAGCAAAAAAACAGAATAGGTTTTTTTTTCAAGTTCTTTTTCGAAAAGTGAACATGCTGTATACATTCTTATTCTGCTTTCTTGACTTTCTCTATATTAAACACATAGTTTCTAAAACACTTGATTGACTCTCCAGTGTTAAGAAATGCAAGACATTAACATGATCCTAACATACTCTGGAGAGAAGATAGTCAAAGAATAGGAGCGCTCCTTTAAGGTATACATATCCCATTAATCAATAACAATGGCAGCAAAGAAACAACTCCAAGGGAAAAGAAGTAAATCCCTTTATTATGGATTCATTCTTCAACAGAATCTTTTCAGCTGACTGTTAATTTGAAATTCAAGGCAGAAATAAAAAATAGCATCTTGTCATGTAGCTTCAGATAAATGGATTTGAGCCTGAGCCTTATCGCCCTGGGACCTTACTCTCCTTTATTTCAGTGACCTTCTGGGATAATTATGGTCACCATTTACAGAGCTTATTGATTAAGCAATTAATAAATGATGATAAACCCAGGGATTTCTAAGTGTAAGCATTGCAGCAGCAGCAACAGCAGAGCAAGTGTTGAATACTAACCTCCCACCTGGGTAATAGCAGAGCTGCAAGAAAATGCAGAAAGTAGGAGCATTCCAAGGGTGGACGCTCAGCAAGGTGGGGATAGAAAGATCTCCAGCCATCTACTTCCATCTGCCCTCCGTTCAGAGCACTCCGAAGCACTGTCCGAACAGACGTTTCAAGCAGTTACTTATCCTAACGAGGAGACTAAAAATGCCTACTGTCCCACACATTTTCACACAGAATATGTGCATCTAGTCTCTTTATTGTCCCAAGTACCCAGTCGTATATTGTTGGAAATAATTTTTTCCTGACAGTCCACAAAGTGAAACAGTCTTAAAAGAAGGCTCTTTATTTAAATTCAAAGGGTAAGTGTTGAGATTTTCTACAAAAATACTTTTATAAAACTACAGTTTTCTGCTGCATTTGTTTGTATATACAGTAGGCATATTATCATGAGAGACAGGATATATGTTTAATATTTCTTATAATTTCACTTAAATATTACTTTTATTATGGAAATACATAAAACAAACAGTTTCTGGGTGAAAGGTGTAGGCTAAAACTAAAATATATATATATACATTTCAAAAACACTTATGATACTTAGAAATATTTTCATATATTCAAATACACATTTTTAACATGGTCAGATAATTTACATTTACATTATTATTACACAATTATTACACAATACATTTACATTATTATTCTTTCTAATGAATACATAAATGAGCTACAGAATTCAAGGTGAAGATTTAATCTTAGCAAACAGCATGATACATTATACCTTTGCGCCGTGTTTAAGTTCTTATTTGGCATGTTTATTGATAGTTTCCGGTATAGATATACATACATATGTTTTGTTAAAATATAAGATTATCATGAAGAGATAGGTTTTTATTTAAGATGATTATTAAAACAATGACCAGGTAATAGACACTACTCTGGCTAAAAACAATAAATTATCAACAGAGTTACAATCTATACAGATTTATTACTATGGTAATCACACCCTTTCTCTATACTCATTGATATTAAATCTATACATTCTATTGCATCATTCTGTTCTTGATGTGATTTTAGAAACACAAACTACCAAGATGCCAGTCTCCTCTGGTCAAGCCTGTCTAGGCCTTAATAATCAGAATCCACAAAGAGGAGTCACCGAATGGAGGTAATAACATATTACCTTTGTCCAGGGTATTTTCCCTATGGCTAACTCCAAACACAGCAGAGACCACTAGTTGTTTAGGATATTTTTTTTTTTTCTTGCTAGCTGGCAGGATTTATTCTGCCATTTATTCTTCTAAGTAATTTACCTAGTGAAACAAATGAACATTTTCTGTCCAGATATTTAATTGTCTAAGTGTTCTTTATACTCAAATGTGTCCTTATCTGAGAAACTCCTAAAATAGTCACCTCTCTCCTACTTAGGCTTATGAAGATTCATGAAGTCATAAAAAGAAAAAGACAAGCAAATAAAATTGCTTTTAATTAATATCTGATCAGATATTTGAATTTATATGTTTAAGCTCTGTAAGGGTTCCTTCTTCCTCTTCTGGAAGAGGAGCTATTTCTATATATAATAGCAGGGAGTGCAGTTGGAACTTTCTTGTTTGCTAAATTATCCGTTGACGGATAATTTCTCCCACCCACTACCCCACAGAGGACAGAAGTGCCAGGCAACCTTGAACACGATTATGGCTACAGGATCTAGTGCTCCAGAATCAACTTCTCTAGCCATTTCTTTTTACCTTAATCATGAAATATTTCACTCCTCCAGAAAATCCAAGAGACTGAGATGACAACTATATACCCTCCATCCAGGTTAATAAATCTTTTTTTTTTTCAGGTTAATATTAATGTTGCTATATTTGCTTCAAATATTTTTTTTTGAGAAGTAAGGTCTAAAAAATATAGTTCCAACCCTCTGAGTATAATTCCCTAAGCACATTCCCCAGCCTAGTCCTGAAAAATGTAACTGCTATTCTTAATCTGTTATGTTGTAATCCATGAATGCATATGTACAATCAACGAAACTTACTTTCATGTTTTAAACATTTTTATAAATATTCCCATATTGTATAGTGATTATCATTCTGGAACTTGCTTATTTTCATTGCACACTGTTTCGTAATTTCTATATTTGATTCATGGAGCTCTAGTTCATTAATTTCAACTACTGATTAGAGTTGAATTTCATGAGCATTTTATAATACCTATGAATTCCTTAGTAGACATTGTGTTTTTATGAATTTTTCTTACTATTTCTTACTATTCAAATAATATAAAAATGAACATTCTTAAAGATGTGTCCGGGGCACTTGTGGAAAGAGCATCTGAGGTCAATATATCCAGATCCCAGGTGTGTACACCTTCAGCTTTACTGAGTATCATTTGTTCTCCAAAGTGGTGACACCGCATTATAATCCCATTATCTGTGTACGAGGGCTCCCTTTCCCAGTGGGTGATGGACATTTGGCTCTGTGGGGCTCTTTGGCTAACTAATACATGTGAAAAGAAATCCCATTTTCGAAAACTTCGATTTTTTTAATTTAATATTAAATTTAAAAAATTTAATAAATTTTGTCTTTCGCCCTAGAGGATGACTTCACTTACCCTTCTCCTTCTGCTTTGTAATTAATTTATTTATACCAAATTCAAAATATATATAATTTATCTACTTATTTATATAGACAGATTTACAATCTTTTAACATTTATTTCCTTAAATTTAGTTGCATTGAGGTCAGATCATAATATATTGTTGCAATATTCTTTGAAATTTATTTGAATTTACTCTTTGATTAGTTTAAGGGTGATGTTTGCAAATGTAATGTATCCTTTAATTGAACATATGATCTAATTGGTTAGGAGCAGGATTATATAAATCTGTTTGATCTGTCTCTCTCTCTCATCATATATCTATCTTTACATGTGTAAAAATCTTTTAAATTTTACTCTCAAGTTTACTCCTTTTACCAAATTTTGTTGCAGTCTTCAGCTTCCTAGAGAAATAAATTGAAATCTCCTAGGTTTCCAGATTTTGTTGGTTTCTACTTACTCCTTCGATTTTTTTATTTATATTTTTGAAGCTCTTAGATGCAAAAAGTTGGTGATCCTTATATCTTTTGGGTGAATACTTTCTTTAGTAACTCTATTTCTACTAAAGCTTTATTGACTTAAATTTTTAATCTGTCATTACTTCTATTACAGCAGCTTTCATTTGGAAATTTCTTGGCATGTATTTTTCAATTAACTTATTTTTAGACTTTCTATCTGCTTTTGTCTTAGGAATGTTTAAAGCAGCCTATTCTTTCACTAGTTTAACAAAAATTTAAAACCCTGTCTTTCAATAGATTATTTTCATTTTTATTGTGCTTGTCAATATATTTCGTCTTGTTTACAATGCCATATTGTTTGTTTTTGCTTGAATAGTATACTCCTTTTTAAATCACTGCTGCCTTTTCCTGCAGTGCTCACCAGGTGCCCCTCCCTACAAGATTTTACTTTCTAGTTCTACTAATGTCACTTTTACCAAATGACTTGATTTGCCCAGTAAAATTTGAGTGAAAGTAACTCCTATGAACTCTGAATAAAAGCACTGTGGGCCAGATTGTGATCTGCTCTGAGCTCATCCTTCCCTATCACAAGACCAGAAATTCCCAGACGGAAGCTCCTCCATCAGTCTGACTCACAGAGTATACGGAGCCAAGCTAAGATCAACCTATAGGAGAATTTAGTGAGAGCAAAAAACACACACCATTAATGTATAAGCTACTGTGATTTAGGGATCATATTCTAGCACTGTACAGCCTCTTGAAATTGACTGAAATAATGATCTTATCTTCCCATCCTTCAATTGGTCAGTGATTAAACAGATAAGGTTTTCTTTTTTCTTTTTTTTTTTTTTTAATTCCATGCCCGTCTCCTAGCTTCTGGTGGCTCTGTCAATCCATTACTCCAATCTCTACCTCCATCTTCATATGGCTTCCTCCGGTGTCTCTCCATAAGGACACCAAACATTGGATTTAGAGCGTACCATAAATCTAAAATGATTTTATCTCAAAATCCTCATTACACCTGCAAAACCTCTTTTTCTTTTTTTTCTTAATTTTATTATTTATAAACATATAATATATATTTTCCCCCAGGGGTACAAGTCTGTGAATCACAGGTTTACACACTTCACAGCACTCACCATAGCACATACCCTACCCAATGTCCATAATAAACCCACCCCCCCAACCCCCCTCCCCCCAGCAACCTTCAGTTTGTTTTGTGAGATTAAGAGTCACTTATGGTTTATCTCCCTCCCAATCCCATCTTGCTTCATTTACTCTTCTCCTACCCCCTTAACCCCCATGTTGCATCTCCTCTCCCTCATATCAGGGAGATCATATGATAGTTGTCTTTCTCTGATTGACTTATTTCGCTAAGCATGATACCCTCTAGTTCCATCCACGTTGTCGCAAATGGCAAGATTTCATTTCTTTTGATGGCTACATAGTAATCCATTGTGTATATATACCACATCTTCTTTATCCACTCATCTGTTGATGGACATCTAGGTTCTTTCCATAGTTTGGCTATTGTAGACATTGCTGCTATAAACATTCGGGTGCACGTGCCCCTTCAGATCACTACGTTTGTATCTTTAGGGTAAATACCCAGCAGTGCAATTGCTGGGTCATAGAGTAGTTCTATTTTCAACATTTTGAGGAACCTCCATGCTGTTTTCCAGAGTGGTTGCACCAGCTTGCATTCCCACCAACAGTGTAGGAGGGTTCCCCTTTCTCCGCATCCTCGCCAGCATCTGTCATTTCCTGACTTGTTCATTTTAGCCATTCTGACTGGTGTGAGGTGGTATCTCATTGTGGTTTTGATTTGTATGCCGAGTGATATGGAGCACTTTTTCATGTGTCGGTTGGCCATCTGGATGTCTTCTTTGCAGAAATGTCTGTTCATGTCTTCTGCCCATTTCTTGATTGGATTATTTGTTCTTTGGGTGTTGAGTTTGCTAAGTTCTTTATAGATTCTGGACACTAGCCCTTTATCTGATATGTCGTTTGCAAATATCTTCTCCCATTCTGTCAGTTGTCTTTTGGTTTTGTGAACTGTTTCCATTGCTGTGCAAAAGCTTTTGATCTTGATAAAATCCCAATAGTTCATTTTTGCCCTTGCTTCCCTTGCCTTTGGCGATGTTCCTAGGAAGATGTTGCTGCAGCTGAGGTCGAAGAGGTTGCTGCCTGTGTTCGCCACAAGGATTTTGATGGATTCCTTTCTCACATTGAGGTCCTTCATCCATTGTGAGTCTATTTTCATGTGTGGTGTAAGGAAATGATCCAATTTCATTTTTCTGCATGTGGCTATCCAATTTTCCCAACACCATTTATTGAAGAGGCTGTCTTTGTTCCATTGGACATTCTTTCCTGCTTTGTCGAAGATTAGTTGACCATAGAGTTGAGGGTCTATTTCTGGGCTCTCTATTCTGTTCCATTGATCTATGTGTCTGTTTTTGTGCCAGTACCATGCTGTCTTGATGATGACAGCTTTGTAATAGAGCTTGAAGTCCGGAATTGTGATGCCACCAACTCTGGCTTTCTTTTTCAATATTCCTTTGGCTATTCGCGGTCTTTTCTGGTTCCATATAAATTTTAGGATTATTTGTTCCATTTCTTTGAAAAAAATGGATGGTACTTTGATAGGAATTGCATTAAATGTGTAGGTTGCTTTAGGTAGCATAGACATTTTCACAATATTTATTCTTCCAATCCAGGAGCATGGAACATTTTTCCATTTCTTTGTGTCTTCCTCAATTTCTTTCATGAGTACTTTATAGTTTTCTGTGTATAGATTCTTAGTCTCTTTGGTTAGGTTTATTCCTAGGTATCTTATAGTTTTGGGTGCAATTGTAAATGGGATGGACTCCTTAATTTCTCTTTCTTCTGTCTTGTTGTTGGTGTAGAGAAATGCGACTGATTTCTGTGCACTGATTTTATATCCTGACACTTTACTGAATTCCTGTACCAGTTCTAGCAGTTTTGGAGTGGAGTCTTTTGGGTTTTCCGCATATAGTATCATAACATCTGCGAAGAGTGATAGTTTGACTTCTTCTTTGCCTATTTGGATGCCTCTAATTTCTTTTTGTTGTCTGATTGCTGAGGCTAGAACTTCTAGTACTATGTTGAATAGCAGTGGTGATAACGGACATCCCTGCCGTGTTCCTGACCTTAGCGGAAAAGCTTTCAGTTTTTCTCCATTGAGAATGATATTTGCTATGGGTTTTTCATAGATGGCTTTGATAATATTGAGGTATGTGCCCTCTATCCCTACACTTTGAAGAGTTTTGATCAGGAAGGGATGCTGTACTTTGTCAAATGCTTTTTCAGCATCTATGGAGAGTATCATATGGTTCTTGTTCTTTCTTTTATTAATGTGTTGTATCACATTGATTGATTTGCAGATGTTGAATCAACCTTGCAGCCCTGGAATAAATCCCACTTGGTCGTGGTGAATAATCCTTTTAATGTACTGTTGAATCCTATTGGCTAGTATTTTGGTGAGAATTTTTGCATCTGTGTTCATCAAGGATATTGGTCTGTAGTTCTCTTTTTTGATGGGATCCTTGTCTGGTTTGGGGATCAAGGTGATGCTGGCCTCATAAAATGAGTTTGGAAGTTTTCCTTCCATTTCTATTTTTTGGAACAGTTTCAGGAGAATAGGAATTAGTTCTTCTTTATATGTTTGGTAGAATTCCCACGGGAAGCCATCTGGCCCTGGGCTTTTGTTTGTTTGGAGATTTTTGATGACTGTTTCAATCTCCTTACTGGTTATGGGTCTGTTCAGGCTTTCTATTTCTTCCTGGTTCAGTTGTGGTAGTTTATATGTCTCTAGGAATGCATCCATTTCTTTCAGATTGTCAAATTTGTTGGCATAGAGCTGCTGATAATATGTTCTTATAATTGTCTGTATTTCTTTGGTGTTAGTTGTGATCTCTCCTCTTTCATTCATGATTTTATTTATTTGGGTCCTTTCTCTTTTCTTCTTCATAAGTCTGGCCAGGGGCTTATCAATCTTATTAATTCTTTCAAAGAACCAGCTCCTAGTTTCGTTGATTTGTTCTATTGTTTTTTTGGTTTCTATTTCATTGATTTCTGCTCTGATCTTTATGATTTCTCTTCTCCTGCTGGGTTTAGGGTTTCTTTCTTGTTCTTTCTCCAGCTCCTTTAGGTGTAGGGTTAGGTTGTGTACCTGAGACCTTTTTTGTTTCTTGAGAAAGGCTTGTACCACTATTTATTTTCCTCTCAGGACCGCCTTTGTTGTGTCCCACAGATTTTGAACCATTGTATTTTCATTATCATTTGTTTCCATGAATTTTTTCAATTCTTCTTTAATTTCCTGGTTGACCCATTCATTCTTTAGAAGGATGCTGTTTAGTCTCCATGTATTTGGGTTCTTTCCAAATTTCCTCTTGTGATTGAGTTCTAGCTTCAGAGCATTGTGGTCTGAAAATATGCAGGGAATGATCCCAATATTTTGATACCAGTTGAGACTTGATTTAGGACCCAGGATGTGATCTATTCTGGAGAATGTTCCATGTGCACTAGAGAAGAATGTGTATTCTGTTGCTTTGGGATGAAATGTTCTGAATATATCTGTGATGTCCATCTGGTCCAGTGTGTCATTTAAGGCCTTGATTTCCTTGTTGATCTTTTGCTTGGATGATCTGTCCATTTCAGTGAGGGGAGTGTTAAAGTCCCCTACTATTATTGTATTATTGTGGATGTGTTTCTTTGATTTTGTTATTAATTGGTTTATATAGTTGGCTGCTCCCACGTTAGGGGCATAGATATTTACAATTGTTAGATCTTCTTGTTGGACAGCTCCTTTGAGTATGATGTAGTGTCCTTCCTCATCTCTTATTATAGTCTTTGGCTTAAAATCTAATTGATCTGATATAAGGATTGCCACTTCTGCTTTCTTCTGTTGTCCATTAGCATGGTAAATTCTTTTTCACCCCCTCACTTTAAATCTGAAGGTGTCTTCGGGTTTCAAATGAGTTTCTTGTAGGCAACATATAGATGGGTTTTGTTTTTTTTATCCATTCTGATACCCTGTGTCTTTTGATTGGGGCATTTAGCCCATTAATATTCAGGGTAACTATTGAGAGATATGAATTTAGTGCCATTGTATTGCCTGTAAGGTGACTGTTATTGTATATTGTTTCTGTTCCTTTCTGATCTACTACTTTTAGGCTCTCTCTTTGCTTAAAGGACCCCTTTCAATATTTCCTGTAGAGCTGGTTTGGTGTTTGCAAATTCTTTCAGTTTTTGTTTGTCCTGGAAGCTTTTAATCTCTCCTTCTATTTTCAATGATAGCCTAGCTGGATATAGTATTCTTGGCTGCATGTTTTTCTCGTTTAGTACTCTGAATATATCATGCCAGCTCTTTCTGGCCTGCCAGGTCTCTGTGGATAAGTCTGCTGCCAATCTAATATTTTTACCATTGTATGTTACAGACTTCTTCTCCCGGGCTGCTTTCAGGATTTTCTCTTTGTCACTAAGACTTGTAAATTTTACTATTAGGTGACGGGGTGTGGACCTATTCTTATTGATTTTGTGGGGGGTTCTCTGAACCTCCTGGATTTTGATGCTTGTTTCCTTTGCCATATTGGGGAAATTCTCTCCAATAATTCTCTCCAATATACCTTCTGGTCCCCTCTCTCTTTCTTCTTCTTCTGGAATCCCAATTATTCTAATGTTGTTTCGTCTTATGGTGTCACTTATCTCTCGAATTCTGCCCTCGTGGTCCAGTAGCTGTTTGTCCCTCTTTTGCTCAGCTTCTTTATTCTCTGTCATTTGGTCTTCTATATCGCTAATTCTTTCTTCTGCCTCACGTATCCTAGCAGTGAGAGCCTCCATTTTTGATTGCACCTCATTAATAGCCTTTTTTATTTCAACTTGATTAGATTTTAGTTCTTTTATTTCTCCAGAAAGGGCTTTTATATCTCCCGAGAGGGTTTCTCTAATATCTTCCATGCCTTTTTCAAGCCCAGCTAGAACCTTGAGAATCGTCATTCTGAACTCTAGATCTGACATATTACCAATGTCTGTATTGATTAGGTCCCTAGCCTTTGGTACTGCCTCTTGTTCTTTTTTTTGTGGTGAATTTTTCCACCTTGTCATTTTGTCCAGATAAGAGTATATGAAGGAACAAGTAAAATACTAAAAGTGTGGCAACAACCCCAGGAAAATATGCTTTAGCCAAATCAGACGAGATCCCAAATCGTGAGGGGGCGGGGGGAGGGGATATAAAGAGGTGCAGAAAGAAAAAAAAAAAAAAAAAAAAAAAAAAGAAACAAAAAAAGAAAACCAATAATGAAAAAATATAAAAAGGAAAAAAAAAATATATATATATATTAGATAAACTAGTTAAAAAAACGTTAAAAAAGAAAAGGGTAAAAGTTAAAAAAATTTAGCAGAAGAAGAGAAAAAAAATTGAAAAAGAAAATTAAATTAAATTAACTGCAAGGCTAAAGAATCATGGGGAGAAAGCCATGAGTTCCGTGCTTTGCTTTCTCCTCCTCTGGAATTCCGCTGTTCTCCTTGGTATTGAAACTGCACTCCTTGGTAGGTAAACTTGGTCCTGGCTGGGTTTCTTGTTGATCTTCTGGGGGAGGGGCCTGTTGTAGTGATTCTCAAGTGTCTTTGCCCCAGGTGGAGTTGCACCGCCCTTACCAGGGTCCAGGCTGAGTAATCCGCTCGGGTTTGCTTTCGAGAGCTTTTGTTCCCTGAGCGCTTTCCGTAGAGTTCCGGAGGACGGGAATGAAGATGGCGGCCGCCCAGTCTCCGACCCGGAGGAGCCGAGAGTCTGGGGCCCCACTCCTCAGTACGCCCTCAGAGAACAGCGCCCAATTGCTCCCGTCACCCTGGCCTCCAGCCGCGCTCTGAGCTGACCGAGCCTGCGAACTGTTCAAGGTAAACCCTAGCTTAGAGCTCACTCCTCGGCTCTGTCTCTGTAGCCGGCTTCCCCGTTCTAATACCTGTAAGCTTGCAACACTCACAACACCCCCGATCCTGCTGTGACCCTGCGGGACCTGAGGCCACGCTGACCCCGCGTGGGCTTCACCCCGGTTAAGCCTCTGGAGCGATGTCCCTCAGCGGAACAGACTTTTAAAAGTCCTGATTTTGTGCTCCGTTGCTCCGCTGCTTGCCGGGAGCCGGCCCCTCTGAAAGGAGTCCTACCTTTCAGAAAGTGGTTGATTTTCTGTTTCTAGAATTGCTGTTCTTCTTCTCTTCGATCTCCTGTTGGATTTGTAGGTGTTTGCAATCTTTAGATAAGCTATGTAGCTGATCTCCCGCTACCTGAAGTAGTCTCAGCCTGCTACTTCTCCGCCATCTTGACTCCTCCCCCCAGATAAGGTTTTCTATTCTCCCTTTTCTTTTCCTCTGCTAGTTGGGAAGCTTCAGATTACAACTTTTCCAATGGTTGTCCTTAAGTTTTCAGCCTACAAGAAATATAGCAAGCATTAAGTAACTACTGATAACTCTTCTTCCACAACTGTAGTATTCCTGGCTTGATTTTTAAAATTTTACCTTTATTTTTAACCACATGCAATAGTCTTTGCATTTTTTTTTTACTGCCAATAATTTATTACATTTACCAATATATTTTATTCATTCATATAGAATGTCTATTGTTTTCACTTTTGATTACTTTCTTCCTCTGGTTTACTGCTCCTTGTCTAATGACTTTATGGCTGTTTGGATGTTGCCTCTGGGTCCCCATGTAAAACTAAGTCTTATAATAACAGGTTGTGCTTCTTGCCTCCATGCTGATAGTAGAAATATTGAAGTACTAGTCCAGAGGCAGTGGGCAGCTTTGCTCAGGTCCCAATGATCATGTTGTGTCTTTGTCCTCCCACTCATTAAGCCTGTGTTCCCACATGAGCCTCAATTTCAAGACGAGTGCTATGTGCATTTCCCTGTCAGGCACCCTGTTTATACTCTGCATGCTCCTATATTTTGCATTTGGGACAAACACCTCAAGCTTTGTAACTACTCCTAGAAAAGGACTTTTTTTTCACTTATAAAATACCCTACTCCACCCCCAACCAAACTTACATCTAAGGAGAGAAACTTTTTCTAATTTGCACAAAGTACCTATATAGTTCAGTGGAAACTCGTTTCCACTTCCATTTAGCAATTTTCATTCCTGTTACTCCTCAAGAGCTCAACTCCCAGCTGCCACTCTCTGTGGCACCATTCATCTCTTTGGATTTCTTGTCCTTGGAAATATAAATCTTTTTAAGCCTGGCTTTGGTTGTTAAGTTTTCTCTTTGTGAATGCTACCTGCCATTCAGATGTGTTTAGAGCAGAGTAGCTTTCAAACCATATATTTGCACAATCATAATGAATGATACTTGAATTATTTCATAATTCCTCCTAAAAGCAATACCCCCACCTTCTCTCTGATTCGAAGTCCTCACCCTCCTCCTTTGTGAAATATCAATTCAATGCACATGAGAAAGGAGCCTTGACATTCTTGTTTTTTGTTTTTTTTTTTTTTTTTTTTTGGTGCATTTAGCTATCTTTGCTTTAGCCAGATTTTAATAGGGCTTTTTCTAAACCAAGGTGACTACTAGTTTTGCCCAGGAAAGGGCTGAATTCTGGCCTTGGCAAATAAGGAATGACAGTTCAAAATCCAGTTAATTTTACCCCGTTAGTTTTATCCACCAAGCATAACCTTTTGTCCTAAGTTATCTAGACCAACATCTCTACGCAGTGTAAGTAAGCATTTTCTTCCAAAGAAAAGGCAAACCTCTTTTTAAAAATTATTTATTTATTTATGAAAACACTAAGTTCTTACATGGGGAAAGTCACTGACTCTAATCAGCATTTCTAGTTTCTCTCTCTTCCCTTATTCCACCCTGCATTGTGTGTGTGTGTGTGTGTGTGTGTGTGTGTGTGTGTAAACAATATTGATATTATTGTGGCTGAGGGAGTATTTCCCTCTTTCAGGGTTTGCTTTCATGCCTAGGCCCTATATCATCTAAGAGTGTCTTGGGCTGACCTCTCTGAGGCAGATGGCATGCATGCTCCCCAAACAACCCTTGTAATATTTAGGATATCTGATGGCTCCATGCCTATTGCCCTCTGTCTGTGTGGTCCGTATCTCTTCAAAACAGGTAAGAAAACTACTGCGCACAATGTGACTATCCATCTCTCCCATCGTTCTGTCCTGCAATAAGTCCCATCTTTAAAATTATTCTAATGTTTCTTCTTCCCCATTCATTTAGTGAGACACAGCTGTGACTCCTATATTCCCAAGCTCTTAACAGGTATTATTTCAATTGCCTGTTCTAATTAGGCTTAATACAAGGTCAGTGCTTGCCTTTTGGGGATATCTGGGAAAAAGAGATCAACGCATTTTCTTAAAAACCTTACTTCTGGTGACCTACATGTGATCTGATTTCTGATGCCTGCTGCGGAAGACCCTCTGTCCTGACTTGTCCCTCTAGTTTGGCATGTGTCGGTGCTAAAAATTCCATTCCCTGTTAGGAAAGAAGGGTCTCCTATTTCAGAAGGACAGAAATAGTACAGCTTGAACCAGGATGAAATTGTTCTCTGCTAATACTGCGCTTGGAGCAAGAATATAACTAATTTGACATTTAGCACACTTTCCAGAAATTAGAAATTAATACCTACAGTCATAGAAAACCCAGCTCTTCATAGGCCAGATTAATAGCTTTCCTGTATATTTATATCAAATTTACTATTAGTAGGGTCATAATACATTAGTTATGACATTGTTATAAAAATAAAAGGAAAAGGTGATTGCTTGTATTAGTTTTCTATTGCTGTATCACAAATTACCACAAATGTAACAGCTTCAAAAAAATACTCAGTCATTTTCTCAGAGTTTGATAGCTCAGATGCTATGTGCGATTGGCTGGCTTCTCTGCTGTGGTTCTTACATGGCTGAAATTAAGATGTCCTCCAAGTTGGGCTCTGATACTGAGGCTTTGGATAATAATTCATGTCCAAGCTCATTCAGGTTTTTTACAAAATCCTGATCCTTGTAGTATATGTCTGAGGTCCCCATTGCCTTGCTGGCTACCAACTGTGGACCTCTCTCTTCTCCTGGTGACCATACATATTCCTTCTTATGTGCCTTCCTTCATCTTCAAACCAGAAACAGAGTATCCCAGTCCTTTTCATTCTTGGAATCTTCTTGACTTCCTCTCCTGCCAGAAGCAGAAGGAGGTTCTGCCTTTAAATGACTCAGGTGTTTACATTAGGTCCACCAAGATAATTCCCTTTGGCATAAAAAAATAAAAACTTCTTGGGAGTAACACTGGGAAGCAAAGATCATAAAAGCCATCTTAAAATTCTACCTGACACAGTATGCATTCATTCTGAAAGCGTAAATTCATTGAATACATCCTTTCTGTATTATATTCCAGTTCTCACGTTTAAAGACTCAGGATTAAAAGATGAATGAGATGATAAAAGTGTGTCACAAAGGATTATGATTAACAATAAAATAGGGGTGCCTTGGTGGCTCAGTCATCTGGGCATCTGACTTGATTTCAATTTAGGTCATGATCTCAGGGTCATGAGATCAAGCACCACCTGGAGCTTAATTCATGCTGGGCTTGGAGCCTGCTGGAGATTGTCTTTCTCTCTCTTCTCCTCCTCCCTAAAGAAAGATTAAAAAAATTGTAGATCTTGTTTTCATTTTCTTTGGATATATGCCCCAAAGTGGGATTGGTGGATCATGGGATGGATTTGTTTTAAAATTTTTGAGGAAACTTCATACTATTTTCCATAGTGGCAACACCAACATGTACTCCCTTTCTCCACATGTATAATGGTCCCTTTTTTCCACATCTATGCTAACATGTCACCTCTTGTTTTTTTTGATGATAGTCATCCTAACAGGTATAAGGTGTGAAGTGATAGCTGCATCCTTATATGAACTGCAGCATTATTCACAACAATCAAGATATGGAACAACCTAAGTGTCTATCAATGGATGAATGGACATAAAGATTTGATATGTGTATAAAATGGAATATTATTTAGCCATAAGGAAGGACTTTCTGTCATTTGCAACAATGTGGATGGACCTTGAGAGCCTTATGCTAAGTAAAATGGACAGAAAGACAAGTTTTGCATGATATCACTTATAGGTGGAATATAAAGAAGCCAGACTCACAGAAACCGAGACTAGAACAGTGGTTACCAGGAGCTGGGGTGCTGTGGAAATAGGTAGAAGATAATCAGAGAGTACAAACTGCCAGTTATAAGATAAGTAAGTCCTAAGGGTCTCATGTACAGCATTGGGACTATAGTTAATAATATGTATTATATACTTGAAAGTTGTTAAGAGGGTGGATTTTAAATGTTCTCAACACAAAAAAGGAATGATGATTATGTAACATGATACAACTGTTAGTTAATGCTATGGTGGTAATCATTTTGCCATATACATCAAATTAACACAGTTGTATAACTTAAACTTATAAAACATTATATGTCAGTTACATCTCAATAAAGCTGGAAAGAATTAATAAAAATAATAGATTAGTAAAATATGGATGTATTATCAAAGGTCTTTAGCCTAAGCAGAGAAAGAGAATGTAAATAGCAGCATGTAAATGCATGTGCATGTATGACAGGACTATTAAGTGCTGTATTCTAGGTAGCTTAAGAGAGAAGTGGTCCATTCTACCAAGGAGCTGATAAAGCATCAGAAGTTTCTCAAAGAAGACCACACACAGCTGCTTTTGAATGACAAGCAAGTCATTATGAAGTTTGCAAAGTAGCAAGGACATTCTATGACAGGGAATCTGCATAAGCAAGTCAGAGGTAAGACATATCTTGACCTGTTTGCAGAAACTAATGAGCCATACAAAGGAAGTGAAGATGATATAATAATTTACTCACATTGCTGTTGGAGCCTTCGTGAATCATAACCCACACTTTGATAAAGAACGATGATGTAGATAGGAGGTCATTTATTGGCATGGCACTTCTTGTCTCAAAATCCATTAGTGGCCTAATATTTCTTTTAATAGCAATTCTAAACCCTATTTTGTTAAAAAAAAAAAAAAAGTCAAGCTATTTAATAATAACCCCATTGTATTAGCCCAAATCAGAACATTTAGAATTTTTATCTGTTTAAAACAATATCCCATTTTCTAATTGGTGTAATTTTCTGTTTCATGAAGACTTGTTTCCTCACATCATCTTACAGCCTCTCAAGCTTTCTCTGTCTAGTACCTAGTCTGCTCACCTCTTCTTATTCAATTGCTCCTTAGGGAATAATTCAAATTTCTACTTTCTGAAGCCTTCTTAGTCTTTATTGATTTTGCCATTTTTTAAATTTTCCTTCCATGAAATTTCTATTGGATATAATTAGAACTTAAATAGATTTTATTTTATTTTTAAAGCAGTTTTGGATTCTCAGCAAAACTGAACAACAGGTACAGACAGAGCCCATATACCACCTCCCCCACACACACGCAGCCTCCCTCACCATCGGCATGCCCCACCAGAGTGGTACACTTACAACAACTGACAAACCTCCATTAACTTATCATTATTACCCAAAGTCTAGAGTTTACATTAGGATTCATTTTCAGTGGTGTACATTGTGTGGGTCTGGACAAATGTATAATGCCATTTATCTACCATGTATCATACAGAGTAATTTCACTGCCCTGAAAATCCTCTGTGTTCTACTCATCCATCCTATCCTCCCCCCAAATGGCAATCACTGATCTTTCTATGGACTCTGGCCTTTTCTTTTCTTTCTTTGTTAAATTTTATTTGTATCATATATGCCTCTCTGGGGCACCTGGATGGCTCAGTCAGTTAAGTGTCTGCCTTCAGCTTACACTTGGCAATCACTGATCTTTCTATGGACTCTGGCCTTTTCTTTTCTTTCTTTGTTAAATTTTATTTGTATCATATATGCCTCTCTGGGGCACCTGGATGGCTCAGTCAGTTAAGTGTCTGCCTTCAGCTTAGGTCATGATCTCAGGGTCCTGGGATGGAGCACTACCTGTGCTTCTCCCTCTCCTCCCCACCTGTGCTGTCTCTCTCTCTCTCAAATAAATAAAATCTTTAAAAAATATATGTGTATATATGCCTCTCTAACTTGATGACAGAATTTATGCCTTACCCTTGTTGATCTTTGCTCAAATCAATAAATATATATGTTACTCAAGTGTCAGATTAAGGGTTCCAGAAGACTTCAGGCTTCACAAAGCCATTTTGCCCTGAAAATGTACATAAAAGGGTCTAAAACTCCTAATCCACAATTGATGGTATAATTTGGGTGTTGATATTTACCCTTATGGCATTTAGTTCCAATATCCAGTTTTAACTGAATTACTAATCCTGTCTCTATCTTTACTACAGATTGTCTGCTTTCCATAAAATGGAACCCTCAAACTGGATACCACACTAATCTATTTATTTTCTGGATTACCACAGCAAGTTATTGCTGTTGTTGTTTTGAAGATTTTTATTTATTTATTTGACACAGAGAAAGAGTAAGAGAGCACAAGCAGGTGGAGCAGAGGGAGAGGGAGAAGCAGGGTCTCTGCAGAGCAGGGAGCTGATGCACCCTCCATCCCAGGACCCTAGGATAATGACCTGAGCCAAAGACAGATGCTTGATCGACTGAGCCACCCAGGCACCCTCTGTTGTTTTGTTTTTAATTCCGGATAAATGGAAAAGATACTACATTTATAAATTATCATCCCCAAACTAGATATTAGTAACACAAATTTTTCAAGTCATTGCTACTACAGATTATCCCACTTGGAGTTCCACATTCCTCCTGTCTTTCTAAATCCCTTTTCGGCTCTCTCCACCCACAGGCCTTTTGAAACAGCATCTGGCAGCATAGATCTAGTACCTTAATATTCAGAGTACATCAGTTCTTCCTGGCACCCCACCCTCCTCATCTTGTGCGCAGCCCAGTGACATATACCAAACAAGGTCTCTCACCTGTGTTTATTTCATCCAGCAGAGTCCTCTGCCCCCTGCTACCTCACCAAATCCTCCCAACATAAAAATTACTGCTTTGCTGCACCTCAGGTCAGGTCATGTTCTTAGACAGGGCCTCTCCAATTTATCCTCTGTGAGCAAAGGGAGGTAGAGTAAGGATTTATGATCCTCTAGCCGAAAGAATAATGGAGGGACTGCTCTTCCAATTACATTTATTAATTAAATTAAAGGTGAACTTTGCCCCTGCAGAAACGTGAGATTCTAAAACTCATGATGAGGAGAGTTCCTTCAGTGTGAGCTGAATTCTTTTCTCTTGAATTCTTCATTTACTGGAGCTCCAACTCTCACTGTTGCCAAAAGGAATTTTTGCCATACAAAAGTAGGAATGTGGTCCTGGCAATTTAATTATTCCTACAGCAGAATTCCTGTTTCATTGAATATAAATAGGTATGCCTCGTTATGTTAGAGATCTTACAGTACTTAAATATCAATAATTATTCAAACAGATTTATTGAAGTTTAATGGCAATGTAATAATAATGTCGGTATGTTTTATATGCAATAGTTGTTACACCTCATTAAACAGGTTGGTAAATGATCCATTGCTGTTTAATTAACATGCAATGACTGTGTTATTAAATCTTAAATTGTAAATTAAATCCTGATTTGAGACACTTAAATTTAAAGTGTGATTGAAAACTTCTTTGGGCATAAGCCTCCAGAGTCCCTTTTATTTTCTATAGTTCCTTCCTGCCCTACTCCTATCCCACACCACACTCTGGAACTGGAAAGTGGACTGTGCTTAATTTGCATGGTTGAATTTTTCTGAATGGAGAAAGGCATGCCTTTCTCGTAGCTAAGCAAATTGTGAATGGAGAATAAATTTTATTTTGATCCAATTTCTTACATATGGAAGATTACTTCTCAAAAAATAAATTTAGGAAAAGAAATAGCCTAAAGTTTCACAACTATTCCCATATACTTTCATACAGGTTACTTTGCAAGCTTGGTGAGCTTTATTTGGCTAATTCAGAACTGTTTACTAACCGCAAGAGCCATGGTGCATGTAGGACTCTTCCGTCTTTGCTAAACAAGCTGGCTATGAAAAAAAGCAGGTTGAGTTTAAGTGGGCAAGTGTAGTTTCTCTATTTTTAATAGTGAGCAACCAATCCTGTTAAAGTTTATATGTATTTCAGAAACATACAGAGGTGAGATTTTCTGGAGCGTATGTTGGAGTTTGTTTGATAGTGACCCGGAGAATATCGATAAAATATTCTCCAGATGTTGTATAACTTTTTACATCTTCTTTTGTGTTTTTCCACCTTGTGGAACACAAAACAGATCCCGTGAGTTAGAATTTATATTCTGTGCATCTTTTCTCCAACGCTAACCTAGAATAGCTTTCAATAATATTTTAGCATTGTATAATACAAAACATTCTGAGATGAGGGAAAACTGCAATTTCAAATAACTTCCAATATCTTGGCTAGATAGGGTTGAATTATTTTCCCATAATTCTTTGGATAATATGAATAGTGCCAAAAGGTGCATAAATTTTCACTTTGAATTTTATAAACATTTTAAAAGATATTCAGTAAAGCTTATTTGACATACCTAGATATAGGATTATAGTCCTCTCTTCTGTATTTGTAGATTGAGGAAAAACAGTCAGATATTATAGAATAATAATGGCAACATTTTATAGAGCAGCATAATAATACATATTCTCATGGAACTTCTTGCACGTAAAAGTGTTTCCTAAATCTTACCTTCATGAAAGTATTTGTGCACATTTCCTCAAAGTTCTACTTCTGGAATTAATAGTTTGTCTGGAAAACTATTTGCACAACCTCTACCACTGTCACCACCCCACATCTCATCAAATTGCTCAGATGAACATCTCTTATTTCAAAAGTCGGCTCAACATTGAATATTTCTTTTAGGCAGGCCCAATGCCTAACGTGGGACTTGAACTCATGACCATGACACTGAGAGTCTCATATTCTACCGACTAAGTCAGCCAGGCACCCTAATGTAGAGTATTTTTAACAGCCTCTCCCCTACTCCTGTAAGGAGTTAGCTTCTTCTTTGGGATTGGTCCCTCTCAAGATACTACACTACTCTTGAGCGGTAGAACAGCAAGAAATACTTACGTATTTCCATGGTTGCCTCTCCCTGATTGACTGTATGCAACTTGCAGGCACAAACTATGCCTAGTTCATCTCAAAGCATGAGCCCAAGTGCAATGATGGACATATAGTAAGAGCTCAAAATTTTTAGTAAATAAATATTTACGCCTAGGATACTGTGTATAAGCATTCACAGATATTACCATTGCTGTATTTCGCCTCAGTTGTATTTGTCCTGTGGTGCACCATCTTTGAGATTCCCTCCATCTTCTTTTATCAAAAGGTTCTTACACAGCTGTCACTGGTCATTTTGCATGAGTAGAAAACTCTATCAGAGTCTCTGCTCTAAGAGGTGTGTAATGTCTCATCAGTCATGTGGGGCAGGGCTTCCTCCAGGCCAATTGTGAAGTCACTTCACTCGTGCCACACAGGCTCTTAACATTGTTGTCACTTAATATTTATGAATTATAGATAGATTGGAAGTATGTACAAAAAAAATTTCATCAGAAAAACGTAAATAAATGTAGCCCAATTAAACTGTGAACCTCAGGGTGCCTGGGGGCTCAGTTGGTTAAGTGACTGCCTTCGGCTCAAGTCATGGTCCTGGAGTCCTGGGATCGAATCCCACATCGGGCTCCCTGCTTGGCAGAGAGTCTGCTTCTCCCTCTGACCTCTTCCCTCATATGCTCTCTTTCTTATTCTCTCTCTCTCAGATAAATAAATAAAATCTTTAAACTGTGAACAAAAATAGTGTAATATTCAGCTATACATTTCTAAGAAAGCATTTCTTCAAGATGAAGAAATCATTATAGAACTTTAATTTGAATTTTCACTCTCATTTTAACTTAAAACTTAAGATAGAGATAAAATGTATATCTTCTTATGTAACTGTATAATTATATTGCATTTATATATTTACTTATGTCTTTCCTGTCTCCATCAATGGAGGATAAAGTCCTCAAGACTGATTTTTCACTGCTGAAATCCGTCCGCCTTGAACAGTGGCTGATCGGTAAGTACAAGTGGAATCCATGAAAATTCAATTTCTCTGTTTATGAATTCTATTTAAATGCAAGGCCTGTGTGACAGTTTGTACTTAGATGGCATGTTTACATTTTTGCTTTTAGTCCTGTAATTGCTCTGTATGGTACGCAATTCAGACTTAATTCATGTAATTTTACACTTAAGGTAGTAGATAACTATTAAGAGACCTGTCCAAATTAACGGGGCCAGAGAGTAGCAGAGCTGGCAATAAAGCTAATGGGTTCTCATTTTCAATTCAGCAAAAATTCTCTCTTACCAAAAGAAATGACTACAAACTCACCTATGTTTGTGAAAATGTGATTTGCTCATTTCTAGTATCCAAATACACAGCTTGGCAAAGAGAACTGAAATTTGACAGACATCTAAAGAAATTCTTCTACTCTCTCTTTTCTGAACTCTCTCTCTCTCTGTACTCCCTATGTATTTTTTTTTTTCAGTTAATTCACATAGATTGTATATGTAAATATACATATGTACTTTCTTACCTTTGGGTATGTTCAGTAGCACTTTTTCTTTATAACTATCTTTCTGTTGAAGGGATTTCAAATAGTTGAGAAAAGATGAAATAATGATTATCATACTCTCAAAGAGGCATATTCTTATTTGCCAGTTCCAGACAATTCCAATTCCACTGGACTTTACAAGTGATTACTGTATCTTCTGCTAAAACCTCTAAGAGCAACCACTTCATATAAAATTGAAAGCACTTAACAACACAGGCTGTGTATGCAAAGAAGAGAAGCACAAAAACCACACTGATTAGGATGGCAGTATGAGAAGTTCTTTTGAACTGGTCCTACATAAAACTGGTGAAAGTACTTAAAAAAAAATAAGAACAACAAAAATTAAGGCCTCTGGAAATGATTCTAAGGAAAAACAATACATGAATAAATATCTATTCATGAAAATCTATGAAAATTTGGTAAGAAAATCAAGGGTCAAATGGGAAGATAACATATTCAAAGTGATAAAAAAAATGATCTACCAAGAATCTTATATCTAGGAATGTCATCTTTCAAAAAGGAAGGCAAAGTTAAGATACATATGATAGAGTCTAGTCATCTGCAAAAAAAATATTTTCAAAACTATATGATGAGGGGGTACCTGAGTGGCTCAGTAGGTTGAGTGACCAACTCTTGATTTCCACTCAGGTCACAATCTCAGGGTCATGATCTTGGTCATGATCTCAGGCTCTGCTCTGTGTGTGGAACCTGCTTAAGATACTCTCATTCTCTCCTCTCTTCCTCTCTCTCTCTCTCCCCCGTTCTTCCTCTGCCCCTACCCCAACCCCCCAGCACCCTGTGCTCTCTCACCCTAAAAACAGAAAAAAAAAGTGTCAAACCAATTAATTAAAATGGATGATAGGCCCAAATGTAAAAATGCAAAGATATGAAGCTCCTAAAAAATAACACAGGAGAATTTCTAGATTACCGTGGGTCTGGCAGTAACTTTTTAAATACAACATAAAAATCTTGCTCCCTGAAAGAAATAAGTGATAAGCTAGATTTCATTAGAATTAAAGATTTTCTTTATGCGAGACAATCTCAAGAGAACAAGAAGACATGCGACCAGTGGGAAAAATATTTGCAAAAGTGTACTTATTGAAGGACTGTTATCTAAAATATACAGAGAGTACTTAAAGCTCAAAAATGAGAAAATTAACAACTTGATTTTAAAATGGGCCAGGGGTGTCTGCATGGATCAGTTGGTTAAGCAGACTCTTGGTTTCGGCTCAGGTCTCTATCTCAAGGTCGTGGGATCAAGCCTTGCGTTAGGCTCTGCACTGGGTGTAGAGTCTACTTAGGATTCTCTCTCTCTCCCCTCTGTCCTTCCCCCCTCTCTAAAATAAAATAAAATAAAATAGGCCAAAGTTATGAATAGACACTTCACCAAAGATATACAGATGGCAAATAAGCACATGAAAAAATGTCCAACATCTTATCTCACTAGGGAATTGTAAATCAAAACAACAGTGAAATACCACTATACATCTATAAGAATGGCTGCAACCCAAAATAATGGCAACACCAAATGCTGGTGGCAATATGGAGCAACAAGAACTGTCATTCATTGTTGGTGGGGATGCAACATGGGACAGCCACTTTGGGAGACAGTATGGCCATTCTTACAAAACTAAACAATCTCTTATCATACGATTCAGCAATCATGCCCCTTCATATTTACACAAATGAGTTGAAAATATGTCCATACAAAAACCTTCACATAGAAGTTTACAGCTTTTTTCATAATGGCCAAAACCTGTAAGCAACTATGATGTCCTCTAGCAGGTGAGTGGCTGCATAAACTGTGGTCCATCCTGACAATGGAATATGATTCAGTGCTAAGATGAAATGAGCTATCAAGTCACGAAAAGACAGGTAGGAACCTTAAATGAATACTGCCGAATGAAAGAAGTGAATCGGAAAAGTTTAAAACATTATATGACATTCTAGAGAAGGAAGAGCTATGGAGACACGGGTTAGGAGGGAGAGAAGGATGAATTGGCAGAGAACAGATAAATTTCGGGGTAGTGAAACTATTCTGTACCCTATCGTAGTGGATTACTACAGTAGTGGATATTACAATACATTAATATATATTTGTCCAAACCCATAGAATGTACAATACTTAGAGTGAAACCTAACATAAACTATGGACTTTGAGTGTCCGTGTAGCTTTGTCAATTTTAACAAATGTATCACTCCAGTAGGGGATGTTGATAATGGGGGAGGCTGTGCATGTGTGAAGGCAGGGGATATCTGGAGTACATCTGTAACTTATGCTCAATTTGGTAGTGAACCCAAAACTGCTCTAAAAAATTAAATCTATTAAAAATCATTAAAGAAATTAAAATGTTAAGAAGAGAGAAACTTTATACAAATACACAGAAATTTCCTTCCACAAATTTTTAATAAAACAGTTATTGTTTGGGCACCTGGGTGGCTCAAGCAGTTAAACATCTGACTTCGAGTCAGATCATGATCTCAGGGTTCTGGGATCAATCCTCACTTCAGGCTCCCCACTGAGCATGATGTCTGCTTCTTCTTCTCCCTCTCCTTCTGTCCCTCCTCCTGCTTATGTACACACACACACACACTCTCTCTCTCTAATAAATAAATAAATAAATAAAATCTTAACAACAACAACATATTTAGTGTTAAATATATGCATGGCATTCTGGTTTTTGTGTTAGGGATGCAAGTTGAAACACAGATGAGTTTTATCTACAAGAGGCTCACATTCTCTTTGGCCAGATAAAATACATACACATAGAACAACCTTTTCAGGCCATGTAATGGTGACTACCATAAGAAAGATTTAAATAACTCCATGGGACTTCAAAAGGAGTACTTCTTCTCTCAGGGAAAGTTCTTTGAGGCAGATGGCATTATCACTAGTCTTTGAAAGAAAGGATATATGCAAATACTGAAGGTCTTTCCTGGTGGAATGAACTGTAAAAGTAAAGGCATGTGGTTTAGATAGTGGAGGTTTAAGAACATATGCTAACCAAAATCAAGGATTTAACTCCCAAGAGAAAACCTGAACATGCAAAATCGAGGGGGGAAGACTGGAGTAGTCAATCATCTGTGTAGGTGAGGCAGTGATCTACAGGCTAATCCCAGATGGGAAGATGGAGACTTCTTTATCTAAGACAAGAAAAGGATGGATAAATATTTGAAGTAAATGGATGTTGAAGAAAGAGAATTCAGATTACTTTAAATAATTTATTTCCCTAACCTATGAAGCAACATCTTTGGCAAGGGATCAGAGTGGTCTGGATACAGTTTAAGGCTTGAGATCAAGAGGAGCTTCAAAGAATGTACAGGAAACAATGTGGCAAATATCGTATTAGAGATCATTTGGAGAGGCAAGGCTATCATGTACAGTTGAGCACGTTGTGGCTGCAAAATGGTGCCCAGATGAAAAGCCAAGTGGGAGCAGGAGGTGCTGCATCAGCCTGTGTCCACTCCAAGGAGGGCCTTTCTTTAACTCACACAGAGGTTCCAAATGGGCCAGTAGTAGCCCTGAAGAATATCTAAAATGAAATTAATGTTCAGGTTTTATTAAACACCTATACTTTTAAGTGAACCTAGAGTACTTGACTTAAGAGAAGTAAGTGGCTTTGTATTTAAAAAGTCACCAAAAATTTAAAGAGGGCATCCCTTATGTTGCATTAGCCGGGAGGTGGGGGGGTGGGGGGGCGGACCTGAGCAGCACAGTTAGTTAAAGGACAGACTCTTGTTTTTGGCTCAGGTCCTGATCTCAGGATCATGAGATCGAGCCCTGGGTTGGCTTCATGCTCAGCACAGAGTCTGCTTGATTTCCTCTCTCTCTCTCTCTCCCTCTGCCCCTTTCACTTGCTCTCTTTCTCTCTCTCTCTCTAAAATAAATAAATAAATCTTAAAAAAAAAAAAAAAAAAAAAAAAGATGTTCCATTAGCCCTGGAACTAGAGCACAATAAGGCATTTCAAGATCATGATGTCAAAGTTCTCTGGTGGAAGCAGCAGTCACTTTTAAAAAATAGGATTTTCTTCCACTTTAGTTTTGTTGGCAACATTCCCAAAGCTATTGAGCAGTCTAAATAATTTGCCAATATATTTATAGCATGGATTTAATTAGATAAATTTTCACTTTAGCCAAATGGCTTTTCTTAATCACTGCTTGGTTTGGACTTCCTATCTTGAAAACATAACTGTTGGTTTCTGGAAATTCTTAGTGACCAGCCTGGTAGGCAAATTCTAAATAAAAGACATTCTTCAGATGCTATTTTAGGTAAACTGTCTCTTCAGTAATTCAAGTGATTAAATTCAGTAATTCAAGTGGTTAAAAGTTAAAGGCAGTATCTTATTTAGATGGACGTAATTTCAATACTGAGGGCAACACTCAACCATCTAGTTTATCATGCCTCTGCGTCAATCAGAGAAGAGCACAATCAATCTTACCCCACTGCACTGGGGATACAGAGATATTATGCAAATACGAGGAAAGAAAGAGAATATTTTGGCCTTTTTACAATCCTCTTTGTTGCTATTAAATGTCAAACTATACACAATGTACTATTTCACTTCCGAATTTCAGAATTCCCAGACTAATAAAGCTTAAGCAGTTTAAAATGATTATAGTCTCAAAGGCATTTAGGTAGGCTGCAGAAATCACACCTTCCCACCTCTCCCTGGCCTGCCTTGGTGGGTGCTGCAGGGAATAAACCTAATAGAGATAATGCAGAACAGCATGGAGATCACTAAATTGATTTTCAACTGGTGCCAATCAACTGAAATGAATGTGCTTTTTAGTCTGGAATAGTTTACCTCTTGCATATTGAGACAATTGATTTGATGCAATCGGTGATTTTTCTCTCTGTGTCTGCTATCCAGTATAAATAGACTTACCATTTCTATTTCATGATGAACAAATAGCCTTGGCCTCTGTGTGTAACCTACATATTACCCATTACAGTTTCTGGGCTGTTACAGGTAAGGAAGTAGGGGGTTTTGTCTACCTAAAGAAATTCTCAAAGTAAACAATCAATATAAATCCCAAGTATTATTATCTTTAGAAAGAAGTGTTTCTTTAAAAAAGGTGGTTTTATAGAATCTGGCTTTCCTGTAACAGGAAACAGCTCTAAAAATTTAGTTCCTTTCTATTCAGCTACACTGGCTTCAGAAGTTCTTTTCTAATTACTCAATAAAGATGCAGTTTCCTTTATTTTTCCAATTTTCATATCTCTAGATCTTTCCATAATTACAGGCACAGGTAACCAATTTGTTCTACCCTTTATTACTAAATTAATTAGTTATCTTTTCATAAAACTAAAGTCACCTCAATTCTGGCTTTTTTTCCCCCAACTAAAAATTCTCACAATAATCTCCGTCACAAAATATTTCCTTAAAAAAGTCAATGAAGTTGCAAGGAAAAAGTTAAATGCTGTTATGCTGCCCCATTCTCTCTTCCATTGTCCCAAATCACTCTCCTGGCTGAAAGGCTGTCAGGCACAGCATGACACCTGCTAAAAATGCCTTCGACCCAGCGTCTTGTCAGATGTAGCCCATGTTTTGTGCTCTCTGATCTTCTAAAAGAACAAACAAACCCCGGAGCGTAGGAAGGTACTTAGATGGTTCTAGGGAAGCTGTCATTTCCACGGTTGCTTTGTTCTTCACTGCAGAGAGATGCCGAGACTAAAAACTCTTGGAAGAAAAGAGAAGAATGAAATAGCATCACCAGCATGTGGATGAATGTCAAGTAGTGGAAGAGGCTGGACCATGAAGCAAAGATGACTGTAGGTACAGATACAAAATGGGAAGAGAATATTTGAGTGTTTTAGTGAGTATTCAGAGTGAAGACCATGTGGAAATGGAATGTACAGAAATGTGTCATCAGGGAAAATCATAGTTAATGCTGTTTAGCCTTCTGGTTATAAAATGTTCAAATATTTGCCGAAACTATCCTCTCTGGTCTACAGATATTATGGAGACACAAGCAAAATATGTGTGTAAATGTGTTTGTGTGTGGGTGTGTGTGTGTGTAAATGACTCTAACCTTCATTATATTGAAAGGAACAAAATGCTTAAAGTGTTGAACAGTACACAGGAATCTATTTTCTACAAAATGCTTGAGCACATAGATACAAATATTACAAGTATGCTCAGAGCAACACTGCTAGTGGTAGAGGGGGAAAAAAAAAAGTAATTGAGAGAGAAGAATTATACAATATCCACAAATGGAAAACTGTGCAGACATTACAATAACTGAATTAGATTCTGACTTAGAAAAATATCCACTGCATATTGTTAGATGAAATAGCAAGCCTCAGAACACAATGAAGAATCTGATCCCAATTTGTTTAAAGACCCAAATGAAACTGTAGTTGAACATAAAAGATGCATACTTATATGCACAGAAAAATTCTCAAAGGATAATAAACACAGAACTATTAAGGGAAAGAAGGCAGAGGAGGGCGTACCCTTTTTACTATACACACTTATAATATTATTTGAGTTTCTTAAGGCCAGCATGTTTTTCTTGTTTAATTTAACTAAAACAAAAAGATTAAAAGAAAAGCGTGCATTGTGTTCTTGGAGTAAGTATGATTTTAGATAGTTCCGGGGGGGAAGGAAAAGTGTCAGACTTCCAAATAGACCTTTCCATTTATATTTCAGTACCTCTGGCTCTTTTTTAAAGGTTATAAATAAATGTAGTTGATGACTACAGAGTGACCTGTTTATCCTTGCCCTGGGCTTTGAAGTCAAGAAATACGTGTGCTACCCTCTCCACATGCCTCCTTTCGGCCGGCACCCGTTTTCCATGTGGTCTGTTGTTACAATATCCTGGAATCCACATAATAAAACCTCAACTTTCGTCTCTTGACTTCCAATACTGTGATTAAAAGGGAATCCAATTATAGTGCAGAGGAGTGCCCAAGGTGTATGTGTACGAAACAGTGAATTCCGATGAGGTACAGAGAGTTCTGGAAAAGTGTGGCTCCAAAGCAGACAAAATCAGCAATATTTGTTTGTTTTTAAGATTTTTTTAATATATTTATTTGACAGAGATCACAAGTAGGCAGAGAGGCAGGCAGAGAGAGAGAGGAGGAAGCAGGCTCCCCGCTGAGCTGAGAGCCTGATGTGGGGCTCGATGTGGGGCTCAATGTGGAGCTCGATCCCAGGACCCTGAGATCATGACCTGAGCCAAAGGCAGAGAATTTAACCACTGAGCCACAGGTGCCCCCAGAATCAGTAATGTTAAGGGAGTAAGTTAAACTCAAAGAGATATGGGAAAGACACTTATTCATTTAATCTCTATTGAAGAGGCAGTCACATGTTAGAAGAGAAAAGGAAGGTTTGAAGCCTAACTGTAGAAAATTAGTTTCTGGGCACCTTTAGACACTCATAAATATTTGAGTTCTCTCCACTTCCACCATCCCTGCTCCCGGACCACCCTCAAATTTCCTAAATCTCAAATAGTGCAGGCATCACCCGTGACAAGAAAGCAGGGCAGTAATGGATGCTAGTTGTCACGTAGATACACAGAAAAGAAACAGTGAGGCATAGCTTGTTCTTCATTAAAAAGCATGTCACGTGAAAGGGAGTCCATAGTAAAGTGACCAAACTTTTGTACACACATTGGTCTGACTTCCATGTCACAGCAGCTGCTGTCTTTGTAATCAGTGTATGTGGAACTGCAAAAGCATCCACATGACACTTTCAAATGTGTTTTGCAACTTTTTCCATGTGGTTGGCAGGTTCTGGCAAAGCATAAATTAACTACCCATGTGTCTGTCATCCCATTACATACTGCAGCTATGTGATTATACAAAACAACTGAGTATTTTCTTTCCTATTTTCAGAACGATTATATCCAACCTTTGAATACAGAAAAACACTAAAATGCACATAGTGATAGCACAGAACAGCTCTACTGTGGTATTAAAATTATGTCTCAGGTGAACAAATCCTCTATAGCAAATATGTGTCTTTCTATCTTCATGGTCAGGCCTGCATCTGGGTATTCCTACTACTACCACTTAAAATGTTGGCAACTATCTGATTCATCCCCTTACGTCCAGTTTCTCCTTGACCCAAAACCTACCTACCACTAGCTGGATTAATCTTCCTTATGCCTAATTTTTACAGCATTCTGAAGTCCTCCATGCCTTGCTCATGCCTAATGAATTTAAGAATAAACCCCACAGCCTACCACTGGAAGCTTTTCGTCACAAAGATTCAACTCACCATTTCTGTCTTTGTTGTCTTATACCTTCTACCTGAAATATGGATAGCCTTTCTCCACCATTGCCTTTTGAAGTTCAAACAGTTCTTTTTTTTCTTTTTAAATTTTTATCTTTAATGGAAGTCTAGTTGATGTACAATATTAGTTTCAGATGTAAAACATAGGGATTCAACAATTCTATGCTACAACTGTCATTACCGTCTGTCACCAAAGTTTTTATTATATTATATTCTCTATGCTATATTTTTCATCCTCATGACTTATTTACCTTATAACTGGAAGTCTGTACCTTTTAATCCTCTTCACCAATTTTTCCCATCTCCCTCACCCCGTCCCCTCTGGCAACCATCAGTTTGTTATCTCTGTTTATGACTCTGTTTCTGTTTTTTCTATTTGCTCATTTGTTTTGTTTTTAAATTCCACATATAAGCGAAATCATATCTGTTTTTCTTTCTTTGACTTATTTCACTCAGCATAATGGCCTCTAGGTCTGTCCATGTTGTCACAAAGGGAAAGATTTCCTTCTTTTTTTTTCATTGGTGATTTGTCGAAAGCATAAGATTTCATAGTGAACCAGGATACTGAACTGGTTCTTAATCATCTGCATTAAGTTATCTGAAGTGGAAACACAGATAGCTACATTTTGGAAAAGAGCACCAGGAACATAGTGGTTGATAAATAATTGACAACTGTCTAATTTTCCACCAATGACCATTAAGTGACAGATTCTACCTTTATATTTTAATTTTCATTTTCTCACTATTCTGTTCTTTCCAGATCTCCCACTTGTGCTCCAACATAGATTAAATGCTTTTTTACAGGAATAAGGAAGTACAAACAGCTTCTGTCTGTTTAGTGTGTCTGTTGTAGTTAAACAGTGCTAAGATCTGGAAGCAGATCATTCAGATTTCAATCTTCTCTGACACTTACAAATCTTACTCAAAATCTCTGCCTTCAGTTTCCTCAGGCATAATACAGACAGTATCAGACGTAGTTTGCAGGGCTCTTAGTAACTCAACAAATATAATATATGTAAAATGCCTGGCACAGCATGAGTGGTCAATGGATATTTGTCAAAAATAACTAACTGGCAGGTACAGATGATTATCTGTGTTACTTACTCAGCATTTTTGTATAAACCGCAATCAACACAGACCATAGTAAACAAAATTAGTGCAAATTAATGAAGAAGTAACTAAACTTGTAACTGAAGTTCTCTTGCTTTGGAAGATCTTTCTGGCATGGTTGCCAATGTCTCTTCTGGCAAAACCCTTATTTCCTATTTCTTAATTTGCTCATTCTTAATCAAGGGGGTTCCATTAAATTGTCTCTAAGATTTCATATGGAGCTAATATTCTTTATGCATATTTTAAAAAATGTATACCCTAAAAACAAAACAAAGTAAGAACAACAACAAAATGTCTATCATGCCTAACTCCAGAAAGGAAAAGCATCCATCCCAATTTCTTGGTCACTCCTATTTGAATCAGTCAGAGTATGCCAATTATGCCATGGAAATAACCCCAAATCATAGTGTGTCTATAAGCACAAAGGTGAATGTCCCCCACAGGAGCTGACCAGTAAGTGTAAGCAGCAGTAGTCACTGTGGTAGCTGGCGGGACGTGGGTGGGTTGCGAAGGGTGGATACATTGGTACATACCAATTAAAAGAATAACCTCAGGATCTCTCTCCCTTTCTTTCTTACTCTTTAAACAATTTCCTAGGTATATTAATTGCATTTCAAGATATCCAAAGAATAATTAAAGTTCAGCAGTGGTCTATCATTTTCCATCTCTAAGCTACAGCAGGCAAATTTCCACTGGAAAAAACTAGGGTCATGTAAGGTACCAAGGGGATTTTTTCCTGTTTTGATTATTCTGGGAAGGAAGATTAGTGTGGGAGAGGCATAAAGCCAAACCTGTTCAAATTAATCGAGAAATATACAAAATGCCAAACATAAAAGGTCAAGAGTTTCAATTTCTAGGACATATATTGCTGGTTAATTTATAAATTAAGTTTCCCTTAAAGCTTTGGTGCTTTTATAAGGCTATATCCACTGAGGAAATAAAACACTTCAACTTTGCTTTGTGCATTCAACTATCAAGGACAATTCACTTGCAATCTTTTTTTTTATTATTATTTAGTTAATTTTATCATTAGTAGTCAACAGTCTCAAATATTTAGACCTCTATCCAAAGATAATGAAAAAAAAGCAAACAAACATATTATTGTAACCTATTTAAGAACATTTAACTATGAAACACCTTTCAAGCATAAGTCACTTTTTGAATTGTGGCTGAACTTTAGAATCTCCTTTTAGGCCAAGTCAAGAACACCAATTTATGAGCTTATTGAGGAAAATCAATGCTTAGAACATACCTGAAATTTACAAAGAGTCAATCCTCATTAATGTAATTTGCAGTCAGAGCTAAACAGAATAAATAACACACATTTTAATTGGGGATCTCTATTAATAAAACAGTCTGCGCACACAGCCCCTAATTGGCACGGTTTTCTTTACGTGTTCAATGTCTAAAAGGCCTCCAGCAGAAAGAACAGGTGGTAACAGGAATCATTTTAACAGCAGTACAAAGAACTAAAGAAAAATCAGACCTATCTAAAGAGTGAACTATTCATATAAAATTAGGGCTTCCTTAGTTTTATGACAGTAATATCTTTTCTTAAACTTTCACCACCCCTCAGGAATGATTAGAGAGCTTTTAACTTATTTTTAAAGCCTACACATACTATGATGCGACATATTTTCTTAAATCCCCATCTCTTCTGCATCAGTTAATAAGCACACCACAGAGAGGATACTTTCCTTGGCTTTAGATTTGAAGGACGTATGTTGGTAAAGAACAAAAGGAGTTGTTCTTTTTTAAGTTTTGATTAGTTGAAATAGTTTTATTTTGTAAATTAACAAAAATGGAAATTAAAGTGTACTAGAGTGTCTACAACAAAATGATCAGGACATACTCCCCTAGATGAAGTCAAAGTCAAAGTAAATAATAATATTCCACTTATTAAGCAGTTCAAGTGTCCTACAGTTCTTCTCATAAGTATGTAATGAATATATTTACTACTGAAAATGAGAGAGAGAGTAAAGAGAGAGTCCTGTAATCGAGAGAGTTGTGATTTAGATATTAAATATTCCTCCAGCTTTATGCAAGGACCAAAACCAAATTGTAGTTGTGTTATTGAAAGATATATTTTTTAAATCTCTCTTTTATTGGCTACCTGTGAGACATTTTAGACAAGTCATAAAAAGTCTTGATGGACTAACTCGTCAACAGACATAATAGGGCCATTTTAATGTCAGTCACGTTGGCAAGAGGAACTTGGAATCAGAAAATGTACTGTCAATTGTAATGTAGTTTCCAGTGTGTACTACCCAGAACTTTCACCGATGTTAAAATGACTCATTTTCTCAATAAGAAGAGAGCCAGAATATAAGAGAGGGATACAGACAAAGGCAGACCAGAAGAGAGAAGAAGCAACAAAGAGAAACCAGAGAGGCAAAGAAATGTCTATAGACTATGTAAAGGCTCCACACCTGTGTAAATACATAAGGGTTCCATGAACTCAAAATGCTCTTCAGCTTTGACCCAATGCAAAAGAATATTACTTTAGTGACTATCACCCAAGTGCACAATCCTTTTAAAAATAGATCCTTTGTGAATTGTATTAATCACCATGTATGAAACCTTTCAGTCTGAAAGGTAAATTTCAAGGTG
Source organism: Lontra canadensis (assembly GCF_010015895.1). Classification (NCBI taxonomy): domain Eukaryota; kingdom Metazoa; phylum Chordata; class Mammalia; order Carnivora; family Mustelidae; genus Lontra; species Lontra canadensis. Next base: position 4,117,837 of record NW_022631058.1, on the reverse strand, counting down.
TTGAAGCAACCTCAGTATGGAGGGTGTTGCTTTTGGAGGAAAGCTGTCAGGTCTTTCATGGGTGCTGTCAAGTACAAGTTGTCAATATGAATAAGAGACTTTAGGGGCACTTATAAGAGGGAGTGCGAGGGTCAATGTATGAGGAGGGAACGTGGGGTTAAATTGCCAGGAGCCCTTTCTATTTTTTTTAATTAGAAATTCCATCTAGCAGTTTTGAGTCCATGGGGATTCTGAGGCCAAATCTAGAGGAATGTGTTTATAGAACGAATGAAATCTGTAAAGTCAGGACCACAGCAACATCAATAATTAAAAACCAGTTTGACTTAAAATTAGTGTCATTAATTGTGTTTTTAAAAGTTAACATCTTCTGAGAATTTCTCACCCTCCCTCTGCCCTCCTCCTTGTAAGTTAAAGAGTGGTTAACACAACTGAAAAAGCCAACTGTGTTGGAAGCCAAAATGACGGTACTCGTTACAGGAGAATAAAGCGTTTGGCCTGAGTGTGGGGAATGTACCGGTCAGACCAGCTCACACCACCCACATGAAGCCTGCAGAGCCACCTCAGTTCATAACTTTGACACCACTCTGTGTTTTGCTTTGGTTCCCTTAATTCAAAGCCTGTGATCTTTGGAAATGGTTTTGTTTTCCCATGGTCTTAGTTGGGCTTCCTAGAGAGCAGCACCTGGCAACAGCTCTCCTCCCCAGCCTCACTTGAACTCCAACAACAGACTTCTTGTAATGACTCCAGAGCAGGGGTAGGATTAGGATATTTGTCCAAGAGACCTGGCTTTTCTCAGTCTCACACCTTCTGATTTTGAAAAGAAGAAAATTTGTTCATGAGTTTTAGAGAAGGCATTTTATTCTCCTGCTGACCCTTGGACCCTGACTCTAGAGATAGCAGAGTCATTTTTCAAATATTCAAATCTTCATGGGCTACCAAGTTTCCAGCACAGAGAGATAGTATCATCTTTCAACTCGAAACTCTTCAAATGGGTCAAGATAACAGTCTTTGTTCTTTGAGGCTGCTATAGCAAAATACCACAGACTGGGTAGATTATAAACAACAGAAGTTTATATCTCACAGTTCTGAGGGCTGGAAGTCCAAGATCAAGTTGCTGGCATGAGGGCCCTCTTCCAGGTCACAGACTTCTAGTTGTGTCTTCACATGGTGGAAGGGGTAGGGATTTCTCTGGGGTCTCTTTTATAAAGGCACTAATCCCATTCATGAGGGTTTTTCCCTCACAACTTAAACACCTTCAAAGGCCCCAACTCCTAATACCCTCACTTTTGGGGGTTGGAATAACAGCATATGAATTTTACAGGGACACATTCAGACCACAGCAACAACATTCCAAATTTAAAGCTGTGTATCTGATAAGGGAACTCAGAAAGTAAAAAGATTCACCAACCAAATGACCAACCTGGAAACTCTATCAAGCAAGTCATCTTCATACCAAGTAGTATTTTCTCAACAACAGCATATGCATGATAGAAGGAATTATTACCTTCTACAGTGACCACAGATTACCTTGATCAGATCAGGAATATAATATGACAAGCCACACAAGAGGAGACCAAACATCTCAGCACCATGTAATCTCTCCAGATAGGTTCATTGTCGTGAAGGCTCACACATAGAGTGCATCTGCTACAATTTCATGGTACTAGACACTCAAGAAATATATGAACTTGACCTGAACAATAAATGATGGTTAGTGCCAATACATATTTTTTGTCAGAGTGGAGGTAAGAAAGGATTTGGTTGGCCTTTTTTCACTGGGAACATTCTATTTTTCATCACTTCTTGCTCATTAGTGAAATGACAAATGTTAATGCCTATGGCTCATGCTTGTAATTCTGTATAATCAGCAAAATATCAAATTTGATTCAGTGTAATTTTAGAGAAAAAGTATTTCATTTGTCCTTAAAGTGTTTGCTTTGAAATTTGAAAAATTATTATTTAAATTTTAGCTCATCTCATGAGTAGAATATGAAAACATTTAAATTAAATAGCTAAACAACAGATATAACATATAAAGGATAGTCAAGAATTCGTTCATTTTACCCTTTTGGGTAGTAAGTACATAATCCAAACCATCTGTGTATGTGTATATGTGTTCTCTTTTATTTTTTATTTAATCTTATTTAAAGATTTTATTTATTTATTTGACAGAGAGGGACACAGCAAGAGAGGGAACACAGCGAGAGAGGGAACACAAGCTGGGGAAGTGGGAGAGGGAGAAGCAGGCTCCTCTCAGAGCAAGGAGTGTGATGCGGGCTCAATCCCAGGACCCTGGGATGATGACCTGAGCCAAAGGCAGATGCCTAGCAAACTGAGCCACCCAGGTGAACTTATTTTTTATTTTATTTTTTATGTATTCTCTTTTAATCAGTGTATCTATTCTGTGAATTTACCATGCCATGCAAATGAACATGTACTGGCTAACTCCTGGGGAAATGACCCATTTGGATGAATTGAATTTGAATTAATTTCCATGAACATCTCCATATTATATGATATGCATATTAATTCTCTGCTCTGGGAAATTTTTCTGTAGCATAATATTTGATATGTATACCTTCATGTCTGGACTTTATCAAATAGAGAAGAATCTCCTACATTTCCCTGAATATTTCACTCAGAAACTAATGCCATTAAGATACAGCATGACCATAGCAAGTAGTTGTTTTATTCTTCCTTTTACAATTCATGAAAGAGATTTGGTTTATGTGTTACTTATATAACATATGTACGTCAAGTAATTGAAATAAGTACTCAGATATGTATATGTTATCCAAATTTTTTTTTTTAAAGATTTTATTTATTGATTTGACAGAGAGAGATCACAAGTAGACAGAGAGGCAGGCAGAGAGAAAGAGAGGGAAGCAGGCTCCCTGCTGAGCAGAGAGCCCGATGCGGGACTTGATCCCAGGACCCTGAGATCATGACCTGAGCCGAAGGCAGCGGCTTAGCCCGCTGAGCCACCCAGGCACCCTGTGTTATCCAAATTTAAAGTATGTTTTTACTTTCAAAGACTCAGTTGGCTAAAATCAATTGTTTGCACAAGTGTGTGTGGAGAAGACTGTATGTATGTGTGGACACATATGTTCTTGATATGTAATATCACTGTAGCTTCCTGATGTTATTTCTAATAGCCTTTGTAATGTATGGAAACTTATGATAAGCATCCCTTCCAGATGCCTGATTTAGGATACTGACCTAAAAAAATGAATGCTAATTTTTAAGAGCAAAACTTAATAATTAAAAACAAACCTCTTTTTACAAACTATATTCATTTTTTACTACTGTTTAGAGTTTACATGTCTCAAAAGTATCATTAGCATAAATAGTCACACTTAAGACAAATATGAAATGTCTATAGAATGAGGCAATGTGGAAGGATTGTATGCCATTAAATTAGGACTAAATAGTCATCAAAACTGAAGGTTCGTTTTGTTTTAAACTTCATGGCAGCCAAGTTAAAAATTTAAAAAAACACATGAGATAAAATGATAACTATACCATTTAAAATATATTGAAGGCCCATATCTACATAGATGCTTTTACATGGCAAAATATTCCCCATAAACATTATTTATTTTCTAAATTAAAATTAAACACATGCATTTTTCTGATCATCAAGTCTATTTCGTACTAAATTCAAAGAATTTGTTTTGTACCACATTGTATGAGTATTACTGAATAAATTCTACTAAGACCCAAAAAATTTGGGTATGGGAAATCAAGGTATGGAAATCACTCTTTATCAGATTATCTTTCAATTATTATGGCATAAACTTAAGCATTAAAAAAAAATTTTATGGAAAGATTTCTACGAAAATGTGTACTTCTGTAAATGTCTAGCATTCAAGGATAACTGATACACTTTCAATACAAAAGGAATGACTAAGTAGAAAGACAGCTTCAGAGTGAAGACTTGTTTCAATCCTAGTTCTGTAGTTGACCGCCCACTGGATTTTACATTTCATTTACACTCTCTGAGTTTGTTTGTTAAAAATGTTATAACAAACATTTGAAGTAAATGTGATAATGTAGGTAAATTACATGAGACATGATGCATTCAATTATGTGAAAGATACATCCTTCCTAAGGAGTCAATACTTCAATTATATATTAATAGTGTCTTGAATTTGTAAAATAATGCGTAACTTAAGCACTTGTACCTGCATTAATTTCTAAATTTCAGGATTGTAGGACATGATTATTTTTACCCACCTTTATTGAGGTATCATTCACATATACTATTTACCCATTTTAAGTGTAGAATTGGATGTAATTTGGTGATATGATGCAGTTGAGTAATACCACCATTATCAAAATATAGAATATCACCCTAAAAACTTTCCTTGAGTCCGTCTGCAGTCACTCGTCTCTTATGACTCCCAGTCTCAGGCAACCACTAACATACTTCAGTAATTACACTTCTGCAGTGTCAAATTACATATGGTGTTAGGTAAAGGGGTACAACTTCTTGGCCTTATTCTTTCATCTTATTCTTAAAGATTTTCAATGGCTCTAGCACCATTTGTTGAAAAGACTGTCATCTCACTGAATTACTTTGGCATTGAATTGAAAATCCATTGTCTTCCTCTGAGAAGACATAAAACTATATACTCCAACGGATCTGTACGTTTGTCTTCATACTAATACCACACTATCTTAATTACTTTATACTAATACCACACTATCTTAATTACTGGGCTTTCATAGTAAACCTTGCAAGCAGGTAGTGTGTTTTCCAACTGTTCCTTTTCTTAAATTGTTTTAAAATTGTGTACACCTTTACATAGAAATTTTAGAGTCAACTTCTGAATTTTTTGGGGGGGGGGAGAAAAAAGTGCGCTATGATTTTGATTTAGATTACAGTACGGTCACCTATTTATCTGTTGAATTTTTCATTGTCATATAATTCAAAGTTTCTTAGTGATCTCCTCCTCAATATATGGAATATTTAGAAGTTTATTATTTATTTTCCAAATATGTAGGTCTTCCTAACATCATTTTGTTATTGATTTCTAATCAAATTGATTTCAGCTAGAAAACATTTTCTCTATGATTTCAATATTTTTAAATTTATTAAGAATTTGTTATAGAATACCATATGGCCAATTCTTAAAAACATCACATGTATTTCAAAAAACATGTAGGTTGCCATTTGCAGTGGTCGTATGTATTTCTAATGAGAAGTCAGTCAGTCATCAAATCACTGATTTCCTTTTGTACTTTATTTAATGGGTCATTTTTCTCTTGCTGATTTCAAGATGTGGTCTTTTTGTGGGGGAGAAAGTTTCAATAATTTGTTGTATGGATGTGCTGAGGCACAACCTTTTTTGTGTTTTTCCACCTTCTTTTTGAGAATACTAGATGTGGAATTTCTGTCTTTAATTAAATTGAAACCCTAAACTATTATTTCTTTATTTTTCCTTTGGTTCATTCTAGCTTTCCTTTCCTTGTAGGACTCTAAAAACATACATGTTTGACTATTTGATATTATCTAAAAGGTCCTGAGGCTTTGTTAGGTTTTTTTTGTTGTTGTTGTTATTTTTTTTTATAATCTTTATTTTCTGTGTTCTTCATATTAGATAAATTATCTTATTTTATCTTCGGGTTCGCTGAATCCTTCACTTACCATTTCCATTCAGCTTTAAATCCATCCAGTAAAATCTTAATTTCACCTATGACTTTTATAGTTCTGGAATTTCTACTTAGTTCTTTATATTATATGGTCAGTATTTCTCTGCTGTCATTTCCCATATTTTCATTCATATGAAAATATTTTGCTTTTTCTTCTTTAAGAAAAACTGTAATAGCCATTCCACCAAAACTGTAGTCTGCTAGTTCCAACAGCTAGGCCACTTCAGAGTCTGTTTTCCTTTCTCTTAAAAATGGGCTCCATTTTCCCAATTCCTCTTATATGTGGGGTAATTTTCACTTGCATTCTGTACAGAATCTGTCATTTTCTTTGATTAGGTTGCTTCCCCTTCATCAGCAGGCAATTGTCTTAGATAGACTGGGAATGGAAACTCTGTTCCTTAGGTGGAAGCCCATCTCTGTCTTTTGTCTCTGACTCAGTTTTGAGTCTGTACCATGTATACACACCCCAGGGTTCCATGATAGAATATGGGATCATCTCTCTGGTTCCTTCTAGGGACTCCCTGTTCTCTTCAGGAGCCATAGAACCTGGTAGCCTCATATTTCTGATTTCCCACATCAAAGTATTGCAGCTATTCTACCACCAGCAGTATGCATTCTGCTAATACCATGATAACTATCCTTGGCCCCAGGCTAAAATCACAGGATTGAGAACTCTGTTTATATGCTTCCCCTTCTCGGTGCATGGACTCCTACTAGAGTCTGTCTGTGGCTGATGGCTGTCCGGTGTAGCTGTTTTTGGTATTATGTCCAGATTTTATCATTGTTTCCTTTAGTGGGGGAGGGGTGGTCACATAACAACCACTTATGTAATTACCAAAACGTGATTTTCCATTTTATATGTGAGAACACTGGTGTCAAGTCAATTAAGTAAATTTATATAGTTAACAAGAAACAGCAATGGAGCCGATGCTACCCCTTAATATCATGGTAATATATTCTTTCAGCATTGCTCATTTTCATCTGGGAATATACACTTTAAATTAAATGTATACTTATCAATATCCTGAAAATAGGCAGTTACACTAAGAACCTGTAGTAAATTCTATAGTTCTTGATTATATTTACTTTAGAAAACAAGTGTTTGTACAGTAAGAACTTAACATTTACAGATCACCAATATGTTCATTGCAACAAACATAAATATCAAGAGAAAACAGAATTCAACTGTTGTGCTCAACAGCAGTTATTACATTCATATAATAGTTGTAATAACAGTGAAGCATATGAATAGTTACTAATCAATAAAGACTAATTTCAAAATAATGGTTAGTGTACCATAGATGGACCTTGTAGCTATTAGAACTGAGACATATTTCCAGAGATAGTTGAGTCAGCACAACACGCTAAACTTTATGTTTATAAGAAACTATGTTGATATAAGTATGGCTTAAACATCTGGAAATTTCCATTTGAAGACTAATCCCTAGCCTCGTGGTGTTAGAAATTCTCTTAGGTCTAGTGCTAATCCTTTAAATTATTGCCTACCCTAATCTTTTCTTCATTTCCTTATGTAATCATTTTTGTTGTTGCTGTTGTTAGGATTATTAGAATACTAATGGTGGCCATACTAATGGGAGGTACTAAATACATCTACTTTATATCCAGAAATAAGGAAGTGTTCCTGAATGAACAAGACTGGGATAGCATCCCTTATACTTCTTTGTTTTTCTGGAAGGACTCAGAGCTACTCAGTCATTTTAACCACAGTCACTGACTGTGATGGAAAGCAAACTTAATGAAATGCATATTCAAAACTATTTACTTAACCCAGAAGGTAGCAGATAGGGTATTTAAAATAAAGCTTCTGGTGTAACATGTGATGACGTTAATGATCATTGTGCTGGAAAACAGGTGGCAGCTTGCTTCCCTTCCATTTCTTTTTACTCCCTCCTCCTCCCTTTCCATCTGTTTTTTTGTTTTGTTTTGTTTTGTTTTTCCCCTTTTTCTCCAGCCTCTCCTGCGTGTTTTAATCTGTGAAGAGCAATTTGCTGACTTCAGTTTATGGGAAGGAGATGCCCACGAACAATGGGCGTCAAGGGTGAAAAAACACCTCCTGTTCCCACTGCCACTCTTTCCTATTTCCTGTAATAAGATGATCTGCTGTTTTATAGGTAGATGGATGTGCTTTTATGATGAATGCTAAGGTGTTATTCCTCACAGGTATTCCTCAACATTCCTTAAAATGTTGGTAACTAACGGGTATGTATGTATTAAACTTTTCATTTTTGGAAGAACATTTCCTGAAGGCATGTTACCCCACCGATGCTAGATTTGAATTCTTTCAGTATCACTGGATACCCTTTGGTTATTCAATTTTAATTTGGGATTTGCCTACATAAGGTCAAATATTTGGATAAAAAGCAAAAAAAAAAAAAAAAAAAAAAACAAAAAACCCTAGAAAATCATCCATGAAAGTTTTAGGATTAACATGCCAAACACTGTAATACATTTTTCTATTATCTTAGTGTAGACAATTATCACATTACTTCTAAATTATTGGACTTCTTGACTCTACTCTAACCCCAAACATGCCATCTTCCATAAATGTTTCAATAACCATCTTCGACAAACAAAGATCCCATGATTTTACTTAACCAGTCACAAATCTTTAACAACTTTTATTATACTTAGGACAAAAACGATAATTGAGGACTGATATTTCTGTCTCTAAATTTTGTGCTGCAAGAATGCAGGAAGCATAAATTATTCATTCAATCATTTATTCATTTATGAATGCATAAAACATTTATCGAGGGCCAACTATATGCCAGGCATTGTTTAGATATTGGAAGAGAGAATAGTAAGTGAATATACCAGATAAAAATCCCTGCCTATATGGAGCAATGAAGGGAGAAATGCAATGAACAAATAAGCAGGTTGTCATTATAGCATCTTGGAAGACAGTAAAGTATGGAAAAATGAAGCAGAGAAGGTGTCCCTATTAGGGATGAGGAGTCAGCTCTAAACGGTATGATGAGGGAGTTCTTACTGCTGTTTACAAGCAGTCTAAGGAGGTTAGAGAAAAGAATGTATTCGTATCTTAGGGAGCATCCTCCAGGAAAAGGGTCTCACAGAACCTGCCTGTCACATTCCCAGAGCAGGGAAGAGAGCAACCTGACTGGAACTGAGTAAGGGAAGGAAGGCAGAAAATGTCAGAGAGTTAAGGGGGCCAGAAGCTAGGCCAGTGTAAGGACTTTGGCCCTGACTCTGAGTGAGGCAGGAAGGGATAGGCAGGTTTTGAGCAAAAGAAGGGCATGGTCTGGATTACAGTTTAAAATGATCGCTCTTAAAAAAATAAATAAATAAAATAGATAAATAAATAAAATGATCACTCTTCTCTTTTGAGAATTACGTGGAAAGGGGCTGGGGCAAATCAGGGAGACCTGGAGGTTCCTGAGTTAATCCGGGTTACAGATTGGTGGACACCTGGAATAAAGTGAAAGCAATGCACAGGAACAGATATAGGTTTTGTGGGGCCCTCTAAAAAAATAGAAAATGATAGCCAAAAAGTCAGGTATGGAAGTATTTATTTAGAAAAGATAAAGATCAAAAAAAAAAGGTAAAGATATTACCAGTGTTAAAACTGACACCTCAGGTATCATAAAAATCTTAGAATATACAACTTATTACTATTATTACTATTAGCTGCATGATATACTTCTATGTTACTTTTGCCCTACATTGTAGAAGCATTTTTTGAATACCTCCTCATATACTACTTCTAAAGTAGAGAGAATAGAAAGGTAATTATCTCATTGAAAAAATTAAAACTTGTTCTTTTATGGAAGCCAACCTACATAAAAATCTATCTTTTATTTTTGACAGTGTAGAAAAATAACTTTTAGTTTCATAATTTCCTCTGCAGTTCTTGCCCATGCTGTGCCTGATGATGGATGGAAGACCTCCGAAGCTCTAGTCCTTGAATTTCCCTTCTCTGACCCCTGGAGAAAGCCACTGTGTCAAACACTGGTCCTGCTTGGGCTAAATCTTTATCTCCGGGGGTTCCTCCCTTCTACTCACCATTGCTACCACTGAGTCAGTCTGTGGGAAAGGGAATGGGGTGGGGAAGGGTGGGGCCTCAATAAGCCTTGGTTATAATGTTTATCTAGCAGACAGAAAAACCATGATGTCTTCAGATCCTTCTCATTGGTGTGAATGGTAGGGCCCCGATATTGGTCAAGGTCAACCAGGGGTAAGTGTTGCTGTGGACTTTGTGGTTCTAGACAGGAGTGCTGCTAGCACAGTGCCCCCTACTGTCAGCCTCAGATCCACCGCTGGCATGTATTCGTGCCTCTACCACGTGGCTAGATTCCTTTCTCCTGATCCCTGGAGAGCTAGAAAGGCTCAGTACGAGTGAGAGGCCATAATGTTTAAGTTTCATTACTTCTCAGTTAAATCTACTTTTCGAAGTGGAGATGGAAGAAGTCTGATTCTTTATAAATGTTGGTAATAGAACCAAGAGGACTTGATGATGGATTGAATGTGTGTGTAAAGAAAGGGAAGGCGAGAAAAGCACTGGGATCTTAGCCCAAGTTCCTAGAAGGACGGAGTCGTCATTTTTTCGGATGGAGAAGAAAATGGGAGGAGAATAAGAATAGAAATTCAGTTTTAAACATGTTCAATTTCTAACAGTCACTGATGTACAAATAGAGATGTTTAAAAAGACAGCTGGATATGAGTAGGGCAATCAAGAGACAGGAGCAGATAATCTAGTATACGTAAGTAACATTGAATCATCCTGTTATACACTTTAAATATATGCAATGTTCTTTGTAAATTATATGTCAGGAAAGCTGGGGGAACAAAAAGCAGGGTGAGGAAGGACCAAAAGGAAGATACAAATTTGGGAGTCTTCACCATGTAGATGGGATTTAAAGTAATGAAACTCTGTAAAATTAAAAGGAAATTGGAGAGATTTCCAAGGACTCTGCTCTATGTTGCACTTCTATTTTATTTTTTCTTTTTTTTCATTTTTAAAATATTTTATTTTTTTATCTATTTATGTGAAAGAGAGAAAGTGCATAAGCAGGGGGAGGAGCAGACAGAGAGGGACAGGCTGACTCTGAGCTGATCACAGAGCCTGAACCGGCCTCCATCACAGGACCCAGAGATCATGACCTGAGCCAAAATCAAGAGCCAGACACTTAAATGACTGAGCCACCCAGGCATTCCACACTCCCATTTTAAAAGATCTGAAAGATAAGAAGAAACCATAAAGGAAGAGAAAAAAGGAGTGACTAATGAGGCAGCAAGAAAAAGAGAGACATAGGGAAAGACTTCCTGGAAACCAAGCAAGGAAAGTACACAAGTAATCAGCTTGCCAAGTGCTGCTGATAGATCAAATAGGATGAGGACCTAGAACTGATCACCAAATTAAAAAACATGTAGATTTCAAAAAACAAAAACAAATTAAAAAAACATGTAGGTTTCAGGGTGCCTGCGTGGCTCAGTGAGTCAAGCATCTACCTTTGGCTCAGGTTGTGATTCCCAAGGTCATGGGATAGAGCACTGCCTCAGGGTCCTGGGATGGAGCCCCATGCTGGGCTCCCTGATCAGCAGAGAGTCTGCTTCTCCCTCTTCCTCTGCCCTTCCCCACCCCCGCCCCCCATTCATGCTCTCTCTCTTTCAAATAAATAAATAAAATCTTTTGAAAAATATAGAGGTTCCATTGATGGTCTTGACAACTAGATGTGGATAAACACCTCCTTGCAGATTAAGAGAGGGATTAAGTAGCTGGCTTGTGGTCTATTTGTCTTCCTTTATCTGTTTGTTTCCAGGAAAGAATGAACACAGGGGACCCCAGTTTTCACCTCACAGCAAATAAACTAATGGTATTGGAGGAGAGCTCTTATTCATGAAATTATTTTAGTAGAATATCACTGATTTATAGATTTCTGAAGCCCAGGATTTACAGATTTCTGAAGCCCAGGTTCCTGGAAAATATCACGTAAACTATGTAACTATCTGAGTAGAGAATGGAGAGATTGCATTACCTCAATCTTCCCTGCTGTGTGAGAGACTGTCCGTTTTGATTAGAGATCAGTTCTTTGGACCTAGGCAAGAGAGTGCATCTGACAGTGCTGGGAAGGACATCAGGAGACACTCTGCTTCATCTGTGCCATGAGATTACTCGTATCCTTGAAATTATTAGTGAAAGATCTCTGGGAGTCCGATGTGGCAATCTGAGCCTTTGTTTCAGCTGGAAGAGGATTCAAGAAGAAAATGAAAGAGTTTAACTCCCCAGGATCCTTGCTCTTAATGGGACTAAAAGAATGAGGCAAGTATAGAGGAGATATGTAGTCAGGATAGGTTTTGTTTTTAATGTTTTGAAATTCCTTTGAATTATCTAGCATTAATATCAGGGGAAACCCAACCTGCCTTCAGAAATGTTTATATATGCTCCCCCAAATAATGGGCTAAAATGTTTATAGCAACATTATCTGTACTAACTCCAAGCTGGAAGCTACCCAAATACCCATCAGCAGAATGGATCAATAAATGATGATATCCTCACACTGGGAAATGTCATACAGCAACGGGAATGAGCAAGGTACAAGCACATGCAACAGTATAAATGGCTCTTAAAAACTTCATGGTTGAACCAAAGACTAAAAGCACTAAAGATCTGTAAACTATTAACATAAAGTATATTTATATAAAGTAGTGTGTTTGTAATGTACACATAAAGTACAAAAACAGGCGAAATAAATCTGTTTTGTCAGAAGTTAGCATACTAGTTATTTTGGGTGGGGCAGCAATTAGAAGGGGTCAGAAAGAGAACTTTCAGAATACTAGCAGTGTTCTATTTCTGACGTAATGATTCAGGCGTTGTCCTATATGTCAACACAATTTTCTACAAAACACTGGGCACGAAGTGGCTTTACATTCTCCTTATTCCACGTACATGGCCTAATTAAATTGGGCCCTCATAATAGCGAGCTTGATAAAGAAGGGAAAAAAGAAAGATGTAGGAATCTTTATAGTCTCTACCGCTTTATCTCCACGCTTAGTCCCAAGACAGGAAATCCTCACAGCTGAGCATTCTTGCTTCAAAAGGTTATCGTGGGCGATGACGTGATGTCAGTCAAACTACTTAGATCCTATCTTGACCGCACTAGCTCCTTATCAAAGGAGATTCTTCTATAAATGGCCATGTAATATGCATGGTTCTCAATTTATGTTAGTAAAATGAGGAGGCACAAGATAGAGTAACCCCACGCTTTGGACTAAACCTCACTTCTCCCCCACTCCCAACCCATTTAAAATCAATGACAGAACCTTCTTTTTGCCCTATCTTGCTCTATATCTTACTGGTGAAGTCTGGGTTACTTTTCACCAATTGATTGTTTTGAACATTAACTAGTTAACAGTAGAAGTCTTTATCTTTCTAGGAGTCTGTACACATTTAAGCTTGTTTAGAGAGATTCCATGAACTAATAGGTGAAATTACAACATTCTTTAAGCCAGGTCAATAAGGAACAGCACTCCCAGTGTTAATTTAGTATATTACTCAGAGTTCACAAACTAGTTTAATGATTGCTTTCAAAAAGTGTTCTCATCTTTAATCATGTGATAAATACAATCCTGATAGCTCTGAAAAGGACTATGAGGCTGTCTTCAGGTCCACCTGGGAAACGCTGGAATCTCACAGAGTGGTAGCAAAACTACTTCCCCCAGGAAATGTGCAGTCAAGTGCATATTTAAGACATGGGCATGTCAGTTACGTCACACAAGGCAGGGGATGGTAAATGACACAAGAATGGGTTAGACTATAAAGATATGGGGAATTACATTGGGGGAGATATATGTGGTGGTAGGCTGGATAAAGAAGGGAAGAACTCAGAAATATGTGATTTTGGCAGGAGCAGGTGGGAAGATGAACAGGCTGGGGCCTGACTGGTCTATCCATTGAGTTTTGTGTATGATTCTTAGGTCCAAAGGAGTTGGAGGAGCTCACTGAGGAAATTTAGGTAAAGATTTTATAATGTTTTACCAAAAATGAGAACTTTTTAACCCCCAGCATGTAGACAGAGAAAAACATTGATGACATTTAGAAAGTTTTCATATGGCATGCCCAACATTGGGTGGATGGGACGCTGTCATTGAGCTAAGTCAAAAACTATGGCATTGATTCTATGGAAGAACACCTGCTAAAACCTTGATCCTCAAGAGGAGACTGAAACATTCAGCAAGTGTCAAAACACAGGAGGTGGCAACAAGGATGGAAGTGAGAGCTGGACTCCATGGCCAGTCACAAGAGGGACTTTTTGTAACAGAAATAAAAATAGTATGGGGTATAAGTATGAGGATTAGGGTGTCCCCTCCAGGCCAGGTCAGTGGAAATGATGGGGTTCTTTCAAATGGGTGTAAGCCACTCCTACTAGGTCCTGGCATATCGAAAGGGATGTAAAAGTCCCAATGCTGAGGCGAAGACAGAGGTAAGGGGAAAGAATAGAGAAGTTTAGAATTAGGCTGGCACTGACTGTTTTAAGATCAAAATCCTGTGGCACTTTTTGATAGTTACTTTCATGTGTCAACTTGAGGGTTGTTTTTTTGTTTGCTTGTTTGTTTTTTGTTTGTTTTTTTTTGGAGATTAACATTTAAATCAGTGAACTTTTGGTAAGTAGACTGCCCTCCATAATGTAAGTAGGCCTCATCCAATCAGTTTAAAACCATAATATACAAAAAGATCTACATCTGAGCAAGAGTGAATTTTCCAGCAAACTGACTTCAGACCTCATATGGACCCCTGGCTCTCCTGGGTCTTCAGCTTACCCGCCCACAAGGTAGATATGTACTTGCCAGTCTCTAAAGTCATGTGAACCAATTCCTTAAACTAAGTCTCTTTCTCAACCTCTCTCTCTCTCTCTCTCTCTCTCTATATATATATATATATATATATCCAAATACACATCTTATTGATTCTATTTCTCTGGAGAATCTAATACACACTTGACACTTTTCCTCAAAAATATAAGATAATTTTGAGAGTTGAAGAATCAGATCAACACTTCAGAGAGTAATTCATATTATTTATTACTTTGATAGTTACTTTCATGTGTCAACTTGAGGGTTGTTTTTTTGTTTGTTTGTTTGTTTTTTGTTTGTTTGGTTTTTTTGGAGATTAACATTTAAATCAGTGAACTTTTGGTAAGTAGACTGCCCTCCATAATGTAAATAGGCCTCATCCAATCAGTTTAAAACCATAATAGACAAAAAAATCTACATCTGAGCCACGACCTATAGTACCAAGCATCTACAGCTGCTTGGTACTATATATTCAGTAATATATACCCAAAAAATAAGATGAAATTATTGAATAAATACAATAAGCATTTGATATGCCAGGACCTATAGTACCAAGCATCTACAGCTGCTTGGTACTATATATTCAGTAATATATACCCAAAAAATAAGATGAAATTATTGAATAAATACAATAAGCAAAAGTCTTTTTCTTTCCAGAGGTGGCTGAGAAAAAAAAATCAATCCGACAAATAACATCATTTTAATTAATGTGAAGGACGTCTTTCATTGGGGTTAGAAAGAATAAAAGGTGGCTTGCTCTGTTAGCAATTAACTGTTTCCTAATTGCCTTGAGATATTATATATGTGGTATATATATATATCACATCAGTTCCATATATATATATATATATATATATATATATATATATATATGATACTTCTATTTCTCAGTCTTTAGAGTAGTTTGGTTTATTATTGGTATTATTAGTAAGGCTTTTAATCAATAGTAGGTTATTAGGGGAGTCAGGTTATACAGGGATGTTTGACTGCATGGGGAGCCAGTGCCCCAACCCCCAAATTCTTCAAGGTTCAACTGTAGATATTAGTCTTTCTACAAGGGAAATGCTTCATTTGCTTCTGTTTACCATTAGCATATTCACATCCCTCCAGGAATTCCTCAGCTTTCCCTAAATCTAACCCTGCCTCATAGTCTTGCTGTGTCAGTTAAATGACTTAATATTTGAAAGTGTGTTTTAGAGAAGGCCAACTGCCCTCACAAATCAACGAGACCTCTCAGTAGCTTAACACAACACCGGTTTCTTTTTCATTCATATTATTGAATAATACATGTTTGGGAGTGGGGTGGATCTGCTCCAAACATTATGGGACCCACTCAGTGGCTCTGCCATCTAGAGGCTCTGACATCCTTCAGGTCTTCAAGGTCCACCCTTTATTTTCTGCATCTCACTGACAAAGAAGAGAAAAGAGAATATATGGAGAAATGCACTGGAGACTTCTGAGGGCAACGTTTGGAACTGTATACACCATTTTCAACAACATTCTAAGTGCTATAATTTAGTCACATAGTAACAAGGTTAGGTGGGAACTATAGAGGCAAAAGGAACAGGAAAATGGTAAACTGTTTTCTACAACGGCTTAGAAAGATGTTTGGCATAAGAGCTCAATAATGAAATTTATTAGGTAGGATCCATTATTGAATCAAGATTGGTAAATTTGTAAAGTCATCATGACCCAACTAAGAAAAGAAGTATTCAACTAGACAAGATACATTGGTGGGGCACTATGCTCAGTGGAGAGTCTGCTTCAAGAGTTTCTTTCCACCTCTCCACCCTCCAAAAATAGATAAATACATTTTTTTTTTATTTTAAGATTTTGTTTATTTATTTGAGAGAGAGAAGGAGAGAGAAAGAACAAGCAGAGAAAGGGGCAGAAGGAGAGGGAGAAGCAGAATCCCTGCTGGGTACGGAGCCTGATGTGGGACTTGATCCCAGAACCCCGGGATCATGATCTGAGCTGAAGGCAGGCACTTAACAGACTAAGCCACCCAGGTTCCCCAAGTACATCTTTTTTTTTTTTTTTTTTTTTTTTTTTAAGAATATTTTTAAACTCAAAAATCAGATCAGGCAGAAATGACTTAATTCAGACTGGACTCAGGCTGGACACAGGAATCTGTAGTACAGTTCAGTGGTGAGGGATTAGGAAATAGGATAAATGTGACTGGGGCAAAGTGGGCATAATGGACTGAATTAAAAAGACAGCAAAATAAATATGAAACGCAGTTTCAATAAGAAAGGGTAACTAAGTGTAATATGACTGAGACTGCAGGAGGAAAAGGAAATTAGCATAAAAGAAAGGCATGCCCTTTAAAGATGGAGACTAAGAATATATGAAATATCTAGCAGTGGATAGAAGGAATGACACAGGTAGGAGGAACTGAGCAGGTTATTATGTTCTGGAAACTAGGAAAAGGCTAGTTCTGAGGATCTCTGTGCATCATGTCAGGATGTTCCAGCTAAATGGTATTCTATGAAGTATAGTAGTTATTCTCGGCTAAAGAGCTGAATTTGCACTGAGAAAAGTGAGCTATTGGAGGCTAAAATAAATTGGTAGAGCACAGTGCAACTAGAGGTGAACTACCATGACCATGGTGTCCAAGTCATGACATCTGCAGGAAAGGAAAGGAAAGGAACTTGCATGCAAAAAAGACATTGAAATGTCCATGTTAAGTAGAACCTTCTGTAGACCCTTTCTTCATTGTCTTGACACTTAATTTGCATGATCAGATTCTGAGGGTTGTTTTTTGACTGGATTTGTTGTTGGTAGTGGTGGTGTTGCTGTCGTTTTCAATTACGAAGTGTTTCCTACACTATATATTTTTGGAAAGAGGTGGCTAAACAGAAAGAGAGACTTGGGAGGTTGTGGCTATCACCAAACAGAGTGATGGACGAGGACCCCCTGCTTTGCACAGAGCCACTACAGAGTCTTGCCCCCCACCCCGCCCCGTATCTTCATTTGCAAACACCGTGTATAGGACTGTACGTTTTTTTAGAGCCAGTAGACTGTACGTTTTTTTAGAGCCAGTGGAACTGTTTTTCAAATAAGCTGAATGAAATCTTAGTGACCCATTTGGGGAAATTTTCACATATCTTATACCTCTTTAGAGCCTCAATTTTCTTTGTACTTCAGAATAGCTGTGGATAGTACTGGAGTAAGTAAAGATTATGTCCTTATTTTTTATAAGAAAAGCAAGACCCAAAGAAATAAAATTACTGTCTCAAAGTCACAGATCTTCTAATTGGTGGTTTTGAATATGAACACTGATTTATCACCCAAAGCTCATTTCACAGTCATATGGCTGACATTAAAAGCCAAGTTAATCTCCTGATTACAGTGCATGTAGGATTGCCCGGCAGCAAAAAGACATCCTGTCAGGGAAACCAGGCACGCACACATGCAGGCACGCAAGTATATACATGCACCCGCACACTCGCACATGTGCAAACATATCACCTCCAGTTATAACTTAAAACAGAGAGAGGCAGCGCAGTAGACAACACAGGCAGATGACTGATTTTAAAATATTTAGGATAAAAAATGAAGTCAAATAAGATTTCAAATCTTTATTTTAATTCATCCAAGCCCTATACATTACTGACAAATCTATCTAGTTTAAACAAAAATAACAAGTTGGGTGGCATTGGGTTAACTAACATTGCACAGGCATTTACATTGTGTCTGGAATGGGAAATTAAAACAATTTACTATAAAGACTTATTTTATCCTTTTATTTAGTCACTGTTCCAACAAATATTCACGGAATCCTTCTGAATTTCCAAATATTTTAGTAGATGTCAGATCAGCGTGAAAACACAAATTAAAATTAAAAAAAAAAAAAAGCCCACCTATTTTCATTAAAAGTATAAATATTATCACAGTCTGCATCTGGTCAATAAGCATTATCACTTCTTCTGACCTAACTTTGCTTACTTTTATACTATTCTTTGCTAGATTTAATTAACAGCATCTGTGAATTATCAAAACAACTGAAATAATATACAGGAAAAGTGGCATACATCATGAACCTAGCATCTTCTCTGCCTCAATTTATTTGTTCTTTTTTTTTTTCCTATTATAAATCCTTAGGCTTCCTAATCTCCTCATCTGTCAAGCTTGACTTTATTACAAGGCAAGCTCTTATAACAATGAATGCAGTGAGTTGGTGTCTCCCTCGAAAAAGGGGTTCAATCAAAGAAGGTCATTTTGTTCTGATTTGAGAAAATTTAATTATCTCTGCTGTCTTGATAATTTGCATATTTTACCCACAATGCACCATAACACATTTTCCTTCAAAATTATCATGACCTATAGATGAGTCATTTTTATCTTTGTGGCTACTGTTGAGGAAAGTGATAAACAGATTGAGAAACTTTTGCAATTACTGTTTCTGTCATATCTAACTGAATATATGTTAGGGCAGAATGGAGGCAGGAGATTTCAACTGTCCTGATCTGATTCTTTTTTTCTTTTTTTCTTTCTCCAAATCTGTCAGCGACTGTAATAGCATTGATACAATCTCTGAGCTGCTTGTCTACCATGACTTACACATTTTAAATTTAAACTAACTTCCCTTTTTGTATGTATCTCATATTTCCTAAAGCAGTGGGCTAGTAAGCAGAAAGGTACACACCATGAAATGGGTAGGTAATTCTCTCTTCATAAACATCCTGAAAGATATAGGAAAGAGATACGCAAAGTCAAAATCAACCAAATAAAACGAAACAAAGACAGAAACAAACACAAACCTACTGCTATGACACTGTTAAAGTGAACAGTGGGGTTTATAAACATTGAGTATTTCACATCACAAGGTGCTTAGAATAAGGATATCACTTTAAGCAGGTTTTGATTAACAAGATGCTCGAGAGGTTAATTGGACTAAATTTTGACCTGGATTTTCTTCTACAGGTTAATTATAAAGTTTGTGTTACTCAATCTATAGCCCTAGAAAACCTCACAGTTCTAGATCTGTCATTCTTGTCCCACTCTATTTTTACTTATTATTATGTTTTGGTTTCGGTTTTCTTTTTAGGATGGGAGAACTAAGTTTAGGGTCAACAACCCAGCTGTGAATTACAATGAGATTCAAAAAAGTCCCCATCATCACAAGCAGATCTCTGACAACACTAAATTTTATCATTAATAACTATACAGTTCATCAGCATGCGAGACAAACTTACCTGACACTTTTGCAAATGAAATAACTCCTTTTTCCAGCACACCAATAAATGCCACCTACTCCTCACATTCCCGGCTGAGGGAGTTTTTTACAGAAAAGGAGACCCTTTCATATCTTCACTTTTATGAACTTCTGGGTTTTTTTCTGAGCACAACAAGTCTTGTTTCAGAACCCGTTGCTCTTCTTATACATGCTTAAGGAGATTTTTGTTTTTGTTACTTTCTCCTTTTGAAGCAAGTTAGTATTTCTTTTTACTCTTTTGATAGGAAACCTCCCAAATGTATTGGACCAAAATAAGACTTCAGATACAAGTTTTAAATCTGTAAGAAAGTCTTTCTTCTCTGATTTACCAAGATTTCCAAGAAGGTGGGTGACTTGTCTTTGTCTCCTTCATCTCCTCTGTCTCCTTCCTCTAGTCCTTACCTCTCAAGTGGGTGATCATAAATATTTGTTAGATGATTTTTTTAAATTGGAGAATATTATTGAGTTCTTATTATATAACAGATCTTATGCTATGCACTTTTATGTGCATCATTCCATTAAAGATCACAAAAACTCTGTGAAGTACATAAAATCATTATCTCCATTTCTAGAAGATTAAACAGAGATTATGAAGTTTACCCAGGTAAGTAAACGGCAGAGCCTGAGATCAATGTCACTAAATTTGTTAGGCTCTAAAGTCTATGCTTTAGCCATGAGTCAAATGCCAATGGAAACAACTCTACTGGGTGCCAAGTAGGTCATGCATTTCCCTCTAGTCTTCAGTTCTCCTTGCTGTTAGTTGGGGCCTCGTGAGTCATCTAGCAATGGGATGTGAGCAGAACTGTTGCATGCTATTTTCAGTATAAGGTAATTAAGGGTGGGGTGGGCATGTATTTTTCTCATTTCCTTTCCTCCTGCGGCAGCCAATCTGGAAGGCACATGTTGTCGGTATTCTAAGGTGACAGAACCTCCAACTGCCCACTTTCTGAGTGTCTAACGAGGAACAAAGCCACCCTACACTTCCAAAATGTGCTTTAGATTGGTGATAAGAATATACTGAGATTTGGAGGGTAATTTGTTACTTTGGCAAAATCCACCCTTTCCTGACTAATAGAGTGTCCCATGAGAAAGAAAAAAAAATGAATTATTTAGTGACTAAACGTGTATATGACTAATTTCATTGGTGAGTATATATTATAATAAGAAGGACACATAATTCTCATAATTATCAACAGATGATATCACACGTCTCACAAAAAAATTTATTGGAGGCTCTGAGATTTCTTAGTGGAAGAACAGAATAAAATATACAGATGCCATTGAATAATATCAATATTAATTTTTTTTAGAGTATTTGCTCAAACATTTGTTTTCTTCTTTTTAACCCAAGAGGATAAATACTATTGAACTTTTAACTTTAGATGGGGAAAGGGTGACATGATATTATGGAACTTTTTATTCTTTTTATTCTTCAGTTAATGACATTTACTATTCATTTACTATTACAAGCCACTTCTAAGTCAGGCCTATCTGAAACCTACAGAAATTGGGGAGAAAAAGCTTCAAGTGCTAAGGGATTTATCAGGGTAATATGGGGAGAAGGGCCTGCTTGATATAAGCTGTAGATAAGGTCTTACTCCTCTACACAAAGATTTCAAGACAATCAGGAAACAGAGTTGCAAATAGTGTTAGTCTCTGCAAAATATGACTCACTCACATAATGAGGTTCAATTTGTTCAAATTAGAAAAAAAAATGTTAGTCACATCTTTTCTAAAAATATGCACAGAAAATACCATTAGAAACTTCACTTTAGGAGCAGAGAGGGTATATATGTCTCAGTACAGAGTAACCAAAACCTTGGAATATCACAACATGTGAATAGGTAAATGAATGAAATCATGTAGCTAAAGCTGTTACTTTGGGCTAGGAGCCAGGAGGCATAGATGTTGTTGTTTTTGATTTGTTTTGTTTGTTAAAGATATAGAAAGAAAGAGAGCATAATCATGAACAGGAGGGAGGGACAGAGGGAGAGAGAAAAGCAGACAGCCTGCTGAGCAGGGAGCCTGATGCAAGACTCAATCCCAGGGCCCTGGGATCATCACCTGAGCCAAAGGCAGACTCTAAACTGATTGAGCCACCCAGGTGGTGCCTGGCATTGCTATTTATACAATTATAGGCAAGACATTAACATGCCAGGTTCAGCTTTGTGTAATCTGTAGAAATTTGTGTAATATGGCAAATTAATGCCTGAAACATCTCTTAGTCTTAATATGAAAATCTCTAACTCGTATAGCATAGTGGTTTAAAACATATGCTCTGAACAGCTTCATAACCTGACACATTACCTTACCTTCTTGTAATTAAGTTTCTTGATCTGTCAAAATTAAAATAATAATAGATCTGTCTCATAAGGTTATTGTGTAAGTAAAATTAAGATAATGCAAATAAATGAGATTTTTTTTAATAAATAAGAATGACTTTTTTGTACGTAAAGGAATATATATTCTCAAAATTGTTCATGCTCTACGAGGTGTTGGGGAGGCTAAATTTTTCTCTATCCTTTTCGTTTCTTTTGGCTGGTTTAAGAATTAAATTGACATGAGACAGATTAACAGAAGAAAATCAAATTTAGTTATGCATGTATTGGGGTTCCATAAAAAAATACGAGGCCTAGGCAGTCAAGCAATTAAGGTTAATATGCCTTCCACAGCTGAGAAGAAGGGGGTTAGAGGAGTGGGACTTAAGAGAGAAGGAAGACAATTCATAGGAAAAAGGAAAAGAATAAATGTTTGGTAAACAAATGTTTGGTGGACCATACAGAAAGAATGGGACTTAGAAAGAAGTTTTCACAAACAGACTTTACCAATCCCCTCCCTGTTACATCTAGTTCAGATGATGCGTATTTATCTATGGTGATAGCTCCCTTCCTGGAGCAGGTCCTCTATCTAAATTCTTTCAGGCACTTAGAGGGAGCCTTCTGTTTCATAAAAATAATCAGCCTAAAATAAGTCACATGCCAGAAACATATTTTGTGCTGGCAAATTATTCACCCTTACACAGACAATTCAGCTAAGTCTTCCCCTAAGAAACGATCTAATTTGAAGCCGGCTAAGATTGGGTTTACTCACTGCACTCATAAATTGTGTAAATCAGTCAAGTTCTTGTATGTTAATTCTAAATGTCTTTGCTCGTGTTTATTTTCCCATGGAGTCTGATCTCATGTTCTCTTCAAAGTGAGTTGGGACTGGTTGAAAGTTACATGCATGATACTATTTTGGGACATTTACATAATTCCTTTATGATTATTTTTTAGTTGAAGTAGTGCATCAATGAAAGAGTTCTTTAATAAAGTAACTTTCCTATTTTTAGGGGCCACTTATGTCAGCTCAAGAGATTTATTCATTTTCTCTATTCTTAATATGATATAGATGAGTTTTAATCCTCAGCTGGAAACTGATCTAGAACTGGGGGGAACAGATGCACACTAAAACTGGAAGAGGTTTCCTTGCACTGTTTGTCACTATAACTAGAACGGTCAGTGGTCTGTTACCAGGAAGCAAAAGTATGATAAATAGGAAGTCTAAGGATGGGAAACCTCATGAAGTGACAACAAATGAGAACTCTGCTAAAATGTTGGCCTTTCTCAGATGATTAAAGGAACTCAGTAAAGATAATTGGGTTGGTGTTTAAACAGAAGTAAGGAGAGCCAAGCATGGTTGGAAGGGATAAGAACTCTTACGGAAAGGTAAGTGTCATAGTGACAGTCCCTTCTCATTTCTGGGTAGAAAGACATTATCTAACTCTGCATTTTACTTTAATACAAATAATCTCTCTTTATGAAATCAGAGAAAACATATGTATATATATATTTATTATTTTCCTTAACATGAAAGGCTTTTCTTTTGTGTATTTTGTGTATTTAGGTATACCATCTATTTCTGGCCCCCAAATTCTAAGTAAAGCAAGAGAAATATGCTTACACTTTACTATTATTTTTCCTTCCTTTAATAATATGAAAGGAAGAAACATTCCAGTGCAAAAGTCAGAAAGATGTGTATTGGCAAATTAACAACAAACACCCATATTGTGCAATCTACAGATGTTCTATGGCTTAAAATTTCCTTATTTCTACAAGCCAATCTGATTTTCACTTGCTCAGCTCAACAGAATCTCAACCTACTCCCATGGGAATCTTTCTGCCTGTTACCTTCCAGAAGGGATTAATTAGTACCTGGAAAAGCCATGCTGAGGTGTTGGTAATTGCTCAACTACTTGCTGAGACTACAGTCATTTCCAGAAAGAGAAAGGGTAATCTGCTGCCAGTATAATAGGTGAGCTTGTTTATACACTCCAACATTAACTGAAAGACAAAGGAGAAATAGCTTCAGTAAGGAATTTTGCAATTAAGAGTCAACATATGATGTCACTTCTTACTAGAACCTTGCCATTGCCAAGTATAGTTTGTTCAAGCTGAGGCCTGCCTGTCTCTTTCACAGCGACACCAGCATCTGACACATTCAGGGGAGGCGAGGCTATAATCTGAGCCAAGATACTAATTATAAAGAACATAAAAGGATGCTAAATTTGGCTGGAGAACAAAAGCAAATGACTGTTCTTTTAAAAATCAGTTCTAACATTTGATCTTCTTAATCATCTATGGTGATTGTAATAACACTGGAAAATAACACTGCATAAAGGATTAGTAAACGTTGCTAAGAAAGAACTGGCCCAGAGATAATAAAATTACATTTGGTTAAGAAACCTGGTTCCCTATTAGGACCTCCCTCCTCATATATTCAACCTTTTTGTGCTTTTTGCAATAGAAGACAGCTCTGGTTTGCCAAATCATTGCCTGATTTAATTATTCATAACAATTATCTTTAATAGTATGGATACAATTTTTAAATTTTTATTTATTTATTTATTTATTTTGCTTGGCAGGGGGAAGAGTTCTTTTGCTCTTAGTGAAACCTACATGATTGAATGTCTTATACCGAAGATTGTCACAAGCAGAGAGGGCTTGTTCTTAGCCGCGTGTTCTCACTCTACACGACTCTTTGCTCCTCAATTTTGCCTTCCTAGGGACGCTCTCCTCTATTTCCTCATCCCTTCATCCCTTACAACTTCATGAACCCAATTCCACTTGAGCCTGCTGTGTACCTCCTGAGTACCAGTTTGTGGACAAACTGATTTAGCGTCAGCATTTCATTCCACTGATACCCTGCCCAACTACAGTTCACATTCAAGTCCGGGAAACCCTCCTCGGTAATAGAAGCGAAGCATGTACTGGCTGTGTCAGTTGTCAAAGAAAACCCAAATCCTGTCAAATCGTCTCAATGCCTACAACCTTTATAACATGGTTCCAGGAATTGGTATCAAAGGCACTTTGAGTATATTTTTTCCCTAAAAGCTTCCGCAAAGTTTAACTCATATAATCAACATGAAACCCTGATCCTCCAAGGTGGAGTGGGAAAGTTGTTGCAAAGATAAGACTCACCCAGGAGAGACGATCGATTTCGAACCTTGACGGATGAATCTAACACGTAACATGCTCTAAAATGCTCCAGGGAAAGAGTCCCCTTTGTTTCCATTTTCTGAACTGTCTTCCTGGATAAATTCAGGCAGTTTTCCAATTCATGAATACTTCCCTCCAGCAAGGGCTGATCATTGTAAATGTGTTGCCAGGATGGCAGACTCTTCTTTGGCAGAAACCCCAAAGTAAACAGATCCTGTGCCGGGGGAAACCAAGTTCCCAGTGCTGGGAAGGTCAGTCGAGATGGGCTGCAAGAAAGTCACTTTTCAATTTCGCTGTAAGCAGGGCTGGGAAGCACAAACACTGGCAATACTGCTATTAAGATAAGTTTTACTCATTTAGCAGCCACAGTAAACCTAGGAGGTTGACTGCAATGAGCAAACGCCAGTGATGCTGGTAAACAAGTGTTCACACCTGTTAACAGCTGTGTGGGTTTGCTGTAGCAGGTGTGCTATGTAAATTCAACTCAACACCACATTTATCACTTATTAAGAGTTATCAAACTGCATCACGCAGACGATCCCTCTGGCTATTGTCACAAATAAAGCTGGGTGTCATTTGTCAGGGGCCTCAAGTAACTGGATGTACAAGCACAATGTAAATCAGAGATCTCCAATAGGCTCCAATTAAAATTCTGTACTACAAAAAATACTCCAAAGCCACAGTCCTGGATGTCTGCCACAAACCACTTAATTCTAATATTTTTAAGAACCCAATGGAAAACTTTCTTGATTTTTTTTTTTTTTTTTTGAGGGCGAACAATCACAGAGTTAGGGGCATTTACAATTGTGTGAACAATTGTGATGAGATGTAAATTGCTGATTAAATTGCTACAAAGCCAATCAAAACCAGACCTGCCAATTTGCAGATTATATTATAAATTCTGTGGTAATGACGGGAGAGAGACTGGGTGGCAGAGTTTCTAGGTAGTACTTAGGCAATTAATTTGATTGTAAATTTCTCCCACTGCTACATCACATACTTAATAAGCTGAATACTCCTACCATAGACAGTGAGCCCCCTGAAGGCTGAATCACAGAATTTATGATTTGGAATACACCTTAGGAGTTGTCAAATATGTCCTCCCTCTGATATAGGAAGCTTTTCCACAGAATGCCTTTAAAGTCACTGATGAGCTTCTACTCAACTATTTCTATCAATCAACAACTCAATACTTCACAAGAAATATATTTCAGCTCTGAAGATCACATTCCTCAATTAAGCTAAATCATTCTTCCCCATAATTTTATACACTAGCTCTATTTCAATCCATTTGCTCCTACTGCTTCCCATAAAAATGTAGGTTTCATGTGGGCAGAGGCTGTGTCTGTCTTGTGCATTTTTCAGCCACATCATCTGGTACATGTCCTGGGAGTACACATGTTTATTGAACAAGTGAAACAGGAAGTAACCCTCCTTGTAGCAGCTCAATAATCTTGAAAATGTTTCAGAACAGTTAAAAATCCTTTAATTCACATCTCACCTCTCAATTTTTACTCCTATATTGTATCATCCTGATTGCTCATCTATGGGCTTATTTAAGGCTCTATATGTGTGAGTACATGTATGTGTGTGTCTTGAGAAAGAGAAAATATGCCTTGCCATATTATTGCCAATGTTTCTTGGCCATTAACAACTTTAAGATGGTATAATCACTCTCATCTAGTTAGGAGTACTTTGTCCTAGTGTACCAAAATCATGGTCTATAACTCATAGATGAGGACACCATCCACACAGTGATTGCAAATCTTCCTGTCTCTTGCAAAGTCATAGGTTTAAATAAGAGCAATATTAAAAACATTATACATTCCTTCATTTCTTTCAGTTTCTTAGGCAGGCCTTGAAATATATCTATAATATAGTCCCCATCAAAATGAAGACAACAGATTCCTAACTGATGCCACAGAAGTCTGTAAGGTCCCTCAAAATTTAAATTATAGTGAACTATATGCTTTGCCTTTTTTTACTATAGAACTAGAGACTTTAGAAAGTGAGAAAATTCAACTTTGTATTCCTGTCTTGTAACTTATTTGTTGTACATAATTCTCAGAATCATTAGCAGCCAGAACTGATGTTTTTGCCAATCATGAGCAAAGATTATGAAAACTTCCTGAAGTCAGCTCTAAGAAAACTAGTTCACATAATAAGTGTTTATTTAGTATCTACTATGTGCAAGAAGCAATTCTAAATACTATCTCTTATAAAGATTATAGTTGGGGGCACCTGGGTGGCTCAGTTGGTTAAGCCACTGCCTTCAGCTCAGGTCATGATCCCAGAGTCCTGGGACTGAGCCCTGCATTGGGCTCCCTGCTCAGCGGGGAGCCTGCTTCTCCTTCTCCCTCTGCCACTCCTCATGCTTATGCTATCTGACTCTCTCTCTCTCACAAATAAATAAATAAAATCATTAAAAAATTAAAAATAAAAATAAAGATTACAGTTGGGATGGGAGGAATCAGAGAATAAATACAAAATAATGACTAAAAAATATATTATTAGATAATGCTAGTGGAAAATAGACCAGTCTATGGGTTCTGGCCAATGGGTGGGAATGATAGTTTGTTGCTCAAAGACTGTAAAAGTGACATTTGAGTAAAGAAGTAAAGGAGGAATGAGTCAGAGTTACTTAGACAATTGGGGGAAATACAACAGATTTTTTCAATGCTGCTCTAACCTTACCGTGCATATAAACGAAGGTCATGACACCAGGGTCCATAGATAACCCCAACAAGGACATAATTTGTTGGAATAGTCTGATGATGAGAGATATGAAGGGAAGAGAAAAGGAAAATTATTTCAGTTAAAAAAATCATAATCTTTTCCATAAAACAGACAAGTATTTCTCTCAATCCTTATTCTCAGGATAATTCTCAGCATTTGTGATTTTCATTTACATGGCCATTACTTGAACCCATTTTACCATACATTCTCATTTTCATATGCTATCTCACTTTTGGATACCATTAGGTACTAAACGTGTAAGTGCCAAGAATATCACTTGGGAGTCTGTTTCGCATGAGAATTCTAGATCCAATTTTGCATTCAGAAATGCATGGGAAAGGTTTCAGGAAAGCTATTGAATTTTCATATGGGTGCTCAAATGAAACCTTGAAGCCATTTATTTGAATTTATTTTATTGCTACACACATATCACATGAATTTGTGCTCTTTTATAATACATATTTACTTATTTCTCTCAGTCCTATGCTGAACCAAGAATGCAACCAGACTTCATAGAAATTCTAATTATCCAAATTAAAAGATATTAAGCGATTTTAGGGCATTTTATGCATGCAGCATATATGCATGAGCTTTCCTTCTCCTTCACACACATCCCTCTGGCTGATTTCTGGAAAACAGATAAACCAGCTGTGATGGAAAGGAAACACCTATTAGAGACAGCATCAAATCTTCTACACATTATCTTCTCTCCCCCTTCTCTTGTCTAGGTAACATAATTCAATTCTGCCTTGTCCATTCACTTTTGACAGAAAACTTTAAAGTGGTGATTCTGTGAGGACTTTGATAAAATAATTCCATCCTTTGGATACTCTGGCTTTGTGTATTTATCATCATTTAGAAAAGCGGCTGAAATGTTACCTTTAGGACAGGGACTTAGACTGAATAAATGCTAAATGTCTTTTAGTTGGCTTTGCCCAATACTTCGGTTTGAGTATAAAATGGATCACAGGAAATACATTTTTTTTTTCTTTCTGTGCAAAGCTATTCAGCATTTATCCATTATCATAGAAACAACTCAATTAGCAGCTCTTGGGGACCAGAATATAGCCCTACTATCTACACCTTAATAGCCTCTATTTATCACTGCAATCTAATTTCCAGGTTGAATTGAATGTAAATGGAAGTTGCCCATGATTTAAAAAAAAAAAAAAAAGTTTAAATTGTACTATTTTAGCTCCATTCCCATCAGGCTCTCCTGGTATACATATTAAATGTTTTCCTCTAATTCACACTCTGAGTTCTGTAAATTTATACTACTATTTTGATTTCAGTTAGACTCTTTAATTTTCAGATAAATCATTTGGATGAAAGGGAATCATTTGCCAGTTGGAGCCTGTTTGCATTATCAGTGAATAATTCAGCAGTATTCTCCCCCACGGTGCTCTGAATATCAGCCCTGCTTTTCCCCTCCACCCCCTGGTGTTTTCCTCCTTCTCAGTACGACATCTGAACAGAGCAGAGAAAGCGGAGGCCGTGCACAGGAGGACTCCATTTTTCTGGGGCAGAGTGTCAGGACAGGAGGGCCTGTCTTTAATGCCTTGTCTTTAATGCTCTCTCATGGAGCAAAGGAACAGGAGGAAGAATTCCCACTGCCAAAGTACACGAACACGAAAATGTTCACCATGTCCTGCGTGACTACTGTAGGTTGAATATGCTGCTTCTCCTGGTCTCTTCTATTTTATTCTCCAAGAACGGAAAATGGGTGGAAATCTGTGCCAGAAAGAGGACCTACAGATAGGGTGGTGCTTATCTATAGAGTGACTGCCAACGGTGTCAGAGATCCATCCTGGCCTGGTTCTCACGGAACTGGCGGGAATTACTTGGGTTAGTGAAGGAGATAAAGAGAGGGAAACCACAGCACATCTGTCAGAGTATTCGAGATGGCCCCTGATCCCATCGTCCCTCCCACCACACACTGTAAGCCCTTATCACTTCAGCTTTGAACTGATGACTTGATCCAAGCCACTGGCCTCTTCCCACTTTTCTGTCCACACCCTCATACTCTGCCAGATTAATCTCCCTACAAGAGAGCTTTGCATGAGTCCTCCCTCTGTGTTAATGCCTTTACAACTACTGCTGTGTTGCCCCCTGCAAAATAAAGTTCATAGTCCTTAATCATAACATTTGACACATACTGATTTTTTCTTTCCCTACTGTTTTGAGAAGGCCTCTGTTCAAATGCAGTCTGGTGGGTTTTTCTTTTTCTGAAAAGACAGAAATGTCTTGTTCTTACACAGTTGCAGAAAGCCTTCTTGCCTCTTCTCCATGTCACACCTTTTTCGAAAATCAACTTGTGCTCTACTGGCCCCTTTTAGGACACACCCCCTTGGAACAGTTTCCTGACCAATCTTCTGTCTTACCATGTCTGCTTATCTATCCTGGTATGGTGAACGCAGGCTTCTTTAACAAGGTGCAATGTTAGGCTCCCCTGTGCCTCAGGCTGTGCTATTAGGACCACTACCCAGCATTCACCATCTCCCTCCCTTCCTCGTTATGCTCTTTGTCTCTTGTGGGTCTGGGGGAACTTTTACATACCCTTCAAGCCCCAACCCATTTATTTACTTTTCTGGCTCCAGATTTTTCTCAACACAAAGCCCAGGAAGAATTAGATTCGCCCTCATCTTCATTCCCATTCATCTTTACCTATACATTTTTAATTGCATGCAATTCTTTTTTTTAGAGTTAGAATTTGCATCTTTTCCTCTTGTACTTCCCAACCCAAGTTGCAACTCACTGAAGATAGAAGATGAGATATATTTACTTGTCCTCCACCCTTAGCATAGACAGTGGCTCATAGGTGGTGCTCAGTAAGGGTTTATCACTAATAACAGTGTGCTTTAGCTTCCCTTTTCATAAATGTGAAGTGAAAGTAAATTCACCCCTTCAGGTAATCACGATCTTTTCATCTATATCATCAAAACCAATAGTCTCAATAAATGTGGTTCTTATCACCAGTCAGGATCTCTCCTTCTTAGGGTCTCTGAGCACTGGATAGTTAGTTGAAGAGTAAAGAGGTTATCCTACCAGAATGAGCTGAAAAATATGCAGGGCTCTCTTAAAGCAATTCGACAGGCAGGAAAGAAAAGCCTTTTTGATTTTTCATAAAGAACAGGCTGGGGTTGCTGCACAGTGACAGATTGTGATACTGACCTCTAAACTATCCTCCCAGGGAATAAAGACTTTACCATATCAAGACTGGCATTTAAAAAAAATTGGTAACAATAGCTGTAACTATGGGAACCCTTCACTCCCCCAGTTTTGAATTAAAAAAAAAAAAAATCTCAGAGGGATTTGTTTTATCATCCCTAACAAAAGGTGCTACTCAGAGAAAAATGACAGCTTGTAAATTATGAGACATCCATCTGATGCAGGCCTGTCAGTCACACAGTCCCTCCATCAAGAAGAAAGACAAGTAATAACAATTCTGGGATCAGGAAGCAATCTCGAGAAACAGAAATCCAGACAGCCATTCCTGTGGTTCAGTTTTGCACTGGTCCTCTCAAAATCCACTTCAGCCCAAACACTGGGAAAAGGTAACAAATATTAGTGACAGGGTGTCCTATTCTCTGCAGTTCAGCATGCAGAAGTGAAGGAATTACAGTTTTGTGTAAGATACTGCTCGGGAATCATTTGCATTCCAAATGGGAATGGAAAGTTAGGGGGGAAAATTATATCCCTTTCAGCATGTTTTCAAGCTAAATTTGGGAGACTGGAAAAATCTGAATAAATTATAAAGCCTACACCAAACACCTTGGTGATTTAAGTTGAACCCAGTTTCTCTTAATGTTCCCAAATGACTATTCGATATCTTGACTTTTGTGTGTTAACAACATTCAGCACTGTTCTTTTTAATTACTGAATTTTGCTACATTAAAATTAGAATATAAATACTTTAAAAAAAAAAAAAAAAAGAAAAGAAACAGACCAAAAGATTGAGCCCACATGAGAAATCTCAAAATGGGTAATTTACACACAGGAATTATAATCTTTTGAACTATTTTGACTTCAGGATAACTTCTCTCTCACCCCCTACCCCACCATGTACACACACAGAAATACATACACACACAAACATGTATAAAACCACATATACATACCTAAGACTTCATACACACACACACACACACACCCCTATATATGTATCTATGTATATGTATGTATATAATCTATTGCTGAAAATAGGACTTGAAAGAATTTACATTCTTAGTAGTCCAGAAATATAGACATATCTTTACTCCCAATATCTTGGATGTCTTTTTTTTTTTTTTTTTTTTTTTTGACAGAGAGAAAGAGAGAGAGCACAAACAGGAGGAGTGGAAGAGGGAGAAGCTGGCTCCCCACCAAGCAGGGAGCCCGATGTGGGGCTCGATTCTGGGACCTTGGGATCACAGCCTGAGCGGAAGGCAGATGCTTAACTGAGCCACCCAGACTCCCCTTGAATGTCTTTTGATATAAACTACTGTAACAGTCAAAGAAGAAAAAAGAGAAAAAGAAGAAATAAAGAAGGAAGAGAGATAGGAGGAGGAGGAGAAGAAACGATTCAACATGACAGGAGAATCTAGTGTAGTAACAGTGAGAAAGACAGACAGATCCTGTGCTGTCATGGAGCAAACAAACCAGCAGGTATTTAAAATATGTTCAGAAACGATCTGCTTACTCAGTAAAAGTATGACTCAAGGGCCACTCACTGGCCTTGTTTATCCTGTGGTTTCCAGCACCTCTTGGCAACTCCTCCCTGTCCATCCCTCCCTGCAGTGGATGTAGGCACTCAGAAGAGCAATTTCACGTAGAAGATTTACAGACTGGGCCACAGATCCTTGTCACCTCTCCTCACTTCCCTTCTCCTCTGCTTGCCTCCCCAATGCTCAACTCTTCTGTGTCTTAATGTTAAAGCAGGAGTTGTAGGTGTGAACTGTGAACTCCCATGTGACAAAAAAGACTGGCCAGATGTATTAGTCAGGGTTCTATAAAGAAACAGAATCAACAGGACATATATAGATATATATATAAGAGGCGATGTGTTATAGGACTTGGCTCATGTCCTTATGGAGGTTGAGAAGTCTCAGAAACGTCTGTCTGCACAGTGGAGAACAGGAAAGCTAGTGGTGCAGTTCTACTCTGAGTCAAAGGGCCCAGGAATTGGGCAGTGTAAATACTGATCTGAGTCTCAAAGCCCAAGAATCTGGAGTATGAATGACTAAAGGCAGAAGATGAATGTTCCTAGCTCAAGCAGAGAGAGTGAATTTGCAATTCTTCTTTTTGTTACATTTTTGTTATATTTGGTCCCTTAGTAGATTAGATGGTACTCACCCACACTGGGGAAGGCCACTGGTTTACTGGGTTCACCAAACAAATGCTCATCTCTTCCTGAAACACTCTACAGACACACCCAGGAATAATGTTTTGTTAGCTATGTGGGCATCCCTTAACTCAGTCAAGTTGACGCATAAAATTAGCCATCACACCAGAAAACCGTACTAAGGCACTTGGCCAAACTTTAACCTATCTTCCCCTTGTACTAGGCTGTGACTCAAAGGTGTCTGAAGTCCCTTGAGCACCCCTACAGGTGGCTGAGTCTTCATGAAAGCAAACACACTGGTGACAAACCACCAAACACACCTTGTCCAAACTCACAGTGCCGAAACATTTTCCACCCACTCCCACTCCCCTTCCATGACTTTCCATTTTCCCCGCAGCTTCCTGAGCCCCTTTTTGTTCCAGCTTTTTCACTTCCCTCTGGCCTTTTTTTGTCCCCTCTCTGTTCTCCCTTTAAAAACCTCAGTTACTTCTACCTTAGTTGTCGTTGGGCTCAGTTTAACTGGAGTCTCCCTCTCCTTCTGCCCAGTCTGAGTGAAATCCGTCTCACTATGCTTAACAGTGTTTCTCTCTGCTATTTCAATAGGGCATATTGGCTTCATAGGGAGCAGTGAAGGAGTAAAGCTTGTAAAGAAGGTGGATGTTATTCCATTCCTAGTGTAAATGGAGAACGGGAGAGAAGATGCTCACTGAAAAAGACAGGCTGCCTGTCTGTTATCATGTGTACGCGTTCACTCAGTGTTCTCAAATCTTCTCATTTTTTCAAGCAAAATCAGAAATCAAAAATTTTTAAGTATGTTTGCCATACTTTTAAAATGATAAATAGGGCACCTGGGTGGCTCAGTGGGTTAAAGCCTCTGCCTTCGGCTCAGGTCATGATCTCAGGGTCCTGGGATGGAGCCCCGCATGGGGCACTCTGCTCAGTGGGGAGCCTGCTTCCTTCCTCTCTCTCTGCCTGCCTCTCTGCCTGCTTGTGATCTCTGCCTGTCAAATAAATAAATAAAATCTTTTTAAAAAGTGATAAATAGTCAAACACTATAATTGCTAAATTAGTAAACATTGTACACACAACACACACACACACACACACACACACACACACACAAGTTTCCTCACTTGCTGCGGCAGGGTATGAATGAGAATGTGTGCATCTGGAAGCCCTCTTGGATTCTAAAGAGCCAGAATAAGAAAAGTATTTTCTGTCATTTAATGTCAATTGCTAAGCTCACTGTTGCATCAACTGCTTGAGACAATATTGTAAGCAGAATAACACATATGAGATACCTGTTCTGTGAACTAATGGAGGGATTCTATCTCTGGAGCTGTCACTTGCCTTTCACTCCTGCTGAACTCATCTGAAAAACAGTCTGTTTCCAAGGCATGGATTCTTTGTCTGAATAAATGGGAACGTTATGCTCAATGGATGCCATTCAGATTGTGGATGCTACCTCAGTTATAGTGTCACTGTTAATGCTAGGTAGCTACAGATTTCTACTTTGGTTACATTTGACAAAAACTAGAATGCTCTGTTTCCTTTGTGTTAAACATTTTACATTGTGTTTCACCACCAAATAAAGGACAAAAATCACCTTAAGACAGGCATCTACATAAAATTACCAAAGCAAGGTTTGTCTTGAATATTTTTATATCTTCTGCTGAAGTTGGTTTCTCCTTTCTGTAGCCTTTCCTCTAAAGAAACTTTCTTTTCTTCTTTCTCTACTGTTTTCCCTTTTATGTACTTTGCGGTCTCCTTCCTTCCATTTCCTTGGGAGATTATTAATTAACATAGCAATGCTTATGAACAATGGGTCTTCCATTTTATATCATGTTGTCATGATACATGGGACTTCCAGGTAAGATTTTAAAATGAAACAGGAAATTTGGGGAAAAACTGTACTCAATATTGGACATTGTGGTTGTCTACACAATATGCACCACACAGGCCGCTACTGGGTAGTCTGAATGAATCAACCCATCTTCCATAAACCCATTGATAGGTGCGTCTCAATTTTTTTAGGCAACCAAACTATTGGTTTTCAAGCATTTGAATCAGAGGGAAACTTAAAATTTAGTGGAGTGGTAAAGGGGAAAAAACCTGTAAAGAAGAAACGAAGCTGAGGGTTTGGTGGTGCCCATTTTTTGACCCTAAGAAAAAGCAGACATAGAGAATAAGATAGAGCTAAAGGAACTGTAGAGAAATACAGCTATAGTCCTGAAGATGTCATAAACTGCAGGAATAAACCCTTCTCTGGAGTTTTGCTGTATTTTTTAATTATGTGGGACAATATGTAGCTTTTTGATTTAAGCCAGTTGGAGTTGAGTTTGCTGAAATCTGCATATAAAAACATTTAACTGATACACTCTCCATGCAAAGTCATTTGGAAAATTTTTAAATGTCCCCTAGGCCTATAAAGCCTCACTATGGTTTGACAGAATATATGGAATCTGGGGTGCCTGGGTGGCTCAGTGGGTTAAAGCCTCTGCCTTCGGCTCAGGTCATGATCTCAGGGTCCTGGGATGGAGCCCCACATTGGACTCTCTGCTCAGCAGGGAGCTTGCTTCTCCCTCTCTCTCTGCCTGCCTCTCTGACTACTTGTGATCTCTGTCAAATAAATAAATAAAATCTAAAAAAAAAAAAAAAAAGAATATATGGATTCTGTCACTTACTAGCTAAGTAGCTTTAAGTGAGTTACTTATAATCTCATTGTCTGAGGTTTTTGTTCTGTAGAATGGGTATTATAATATCTATCTTCCAGAACTGCTAGAATTATTAGATAAAGTATGTAAGTAATCAGAAACTATATAAAATACTTGGTAAATTATGATAGCAATAAGGAAAGAATTTGGGCTTGGTTGTCCATGAAAGCAAAATAATGGCAAACAGGGGCAATGCTCCTTCAGATACTGGCCAACAGAGAGAAGTGCTTGCCAAGTGACTACTAGTAATCCTGTCCCCTTCACAAAGGCATCTGGAATTATATTTATTCAATAAATATTTGCTGTACATTTACTATGTGTCACCTACCATTCATGATTTTAGAGATACAGCAGTGAACACACTGGGCAGCATTTTCTGTGTTCATGGTATTTTTCTTCTGATGGAGGTAGTCAAACAATAAAGTGCATGTAATATGTATATAACATGTCAGATGGTGATGAGAGCTATGGAGGAAAATCAAGCAGGGAAAAGGAATGGATAATTTGCAGGAAGAATCAGTTTTATCCTAATCAAGGAGGTGTTCATGGAGAATGGGAAATTTGTGCAAGGGTTGAAGAAGGTTAACTGAATGAGCCCTGCAAATATCTGGAGGAAGAACATCCACACTGAGGATATGTTGTGTAGAAAGGATCTGGGATGAGACTTGGCCAGCTGAGCTCAAGGAGCTCAAGGAGGAAAGTGAGCAGGCATGGGTGTAGGAAGGGATCAATAACAGGGCATTGATAGGGACCCAATAGTAGGGACCCTAAAGGTAATAATTATCCCCATAGTGACAGAGACAAACATAATACTGATGTCATTAAATATATGACTTGACTAACTTCCTTTGTTTTGATTTCATTACCTGACATCTTTTTTCTTGTTATTAAAATGTTTTAATATTTTTCTACTATTTTGAAATGTATCAAATAGGACATTGCTACTAATCCCCAACCCCAGGAAAACTCATCCTTAACTCTTTCTTTCTCACTTCAACACTTTCTTACCAAGTGACATTCTTAGGCCATTACTGCAGAATGTAACAATTTTAGACTATTAACCCTTGACTTGTTGCTATATTAGATGAAGTTTAGTGTACTTTTACTGTTCCCACTTCCTTTCCCCTGTTAGATACTTTCTTGATACACCTTTTATAATCATATTTTTATTTTTTATTATTTTTTTAAAGATTTTATTTATTTATTTGACAGACAGAGATCACAAGTAGGCAGAGAGGCAGGCAGAGAGAGAGGAGGAAGCAGGCTCCCTGCTGAGCAGAGAGCCCGATGTGGAGCACGATCCCAGGACCCTGAGATCATGACCTGAGCTGAAGGCAGAGGCTTCAACCCACTGAGACACCCAGGCGCCCCTTATAATCATATTTTTAAAAAGAAGTTTAAAAATACATCTTTCTTTCTTCCTTCAGTAACTAAAGACAGTATTTCTTGATTCTCCATTTGAAAAATAGGGCTATGAGCAGTTCTTATCCTTGTCTCCAAGCTCCCCTCTATTCCTGACAATGTTCATTTTCCAAATTGTGTCATCTGTATTTTTTTTCTATTTTCAAAGCTGGTAACATTTACAGGCTCTTCTGTGACTATAATTAATTTTGAAATCAATAACCCTACCTTACTATGTACACTTGATCTTAGCCAAAAGACCATGAAGGGATCTTAACTATGTAAATATTCATCACTGATGATTACATTTTCTTTCATCTATGGATTTCTTCCATGGCTCCACTTCTCAAATCCTAATTGTCTGGCTTTATTCATAAATAGCATATCTTTAGCTCCTTAATTTTTATTCCTCCCACTTTCATTCCTGCACTGTCTCTTAGCCCTCTTCCAAACAGACACTTGAGACATTCCCTTAATTTCTACCCTAGGTTGGATCCACTGTTTTTCTAACCCAATCTTTCTCTGTCCCAACTAAACTTCTTTTGCACAGAGTGTATAATTAAGTAACTTCCTTTAAAGATTTAGATGAGAAGTAAATATACGGAGTCCTTATGATTCTGGAGATGTCTTTATTGTGTCACACTGGGGTTTACAATTTTGCTTGATGCAATATTCCAAATGGGAAATAGGTTTCTTCAAACTTCAGATACTTAAAGCAATGGAGAAATTTTCAATTGCTAATTCCAATGCTAGGTGGACTCCTGTGTCTTTAGACATATTTCTTTTCTCGAAAGCTTGTCTCATCTTTTCATTTGATGAAATAGTTCAGTGATATGTTTAAGTATGGAATCTTTTCATTAATTTGTTAGAAATTCAAAAATCTGTTTCTACCTGAAGATTAAGGTCCTTCTGCTCTTCAGACTTTATTCCAGGATCTCTTTCCTTGTTTTCTCTGTTATGATTTTTTGATGTTCTTTTAAAGATTTTATTTATTTGTCCATTTTAGAGAGAGAGCACACTAGTGAGAGAGGCGCAGACGGAGAGAGGCTCAAGCAGATTCTGGGCTGAGTACAGAGCCTGTTGTGGGGCTTGAACTCACAATCCTGAGATTACAACCTGAGCTGAAAACAAGAGTCGGATCCTCAACGGAGTGAGCCACCCACATGGCCTTTGATGTTCTTTTAAGAAATGTTATAGTTATTGGACCCTAGCTTTTTCTTTTATATCTTGCTTTGACTCATATTTTATGTCTCTTAATTTTGTTTTTCTTTCTGAATTTTTTTTCATAACTTTTCCTTTAAATCTGTTAATTAAAAAAATTGTCAACTAAAATTTTTATTTAACTTAAAGGATGTCGTAAGGTTGAGAACACATGCCCTGGAGTGAGATTGTGAGGTGGCAATCCTACTCTGCCACTTATGAGCAATGTGACAATTTATTAAACCTCTCCGTATCTGGGTTTCCTAACTGGTAAACTAAAGATAATAAGAGTTTCTACTTCCAAAGAGTTATGATAAGAACTGTAAAGTGAATTTATTAAAAGTTCTTGAGACAGAGATATGAACCTCTCCTCAAAAAATATAATTGACAGGGGTGCCTGGGTGGCTCAGTGGGTAAAGCGTCTGCCTTCGGCTCAGGTCATGATCTCAGGGTCCTGGGATGGAGCCCCATATCAGTCTCTCTGCTCAGCGGGGAGCCTGCTTCCCCTTCTCTCTCTCTGCCTGCCTCTCTGCCTAATTATGATCTCTGCCTGTCAAATAAATAAATAAAATATTAAAAAATATATATATATATAATTGATTATTAGTACTATTTAGTTGTTAACCAAAAATTTATTAGGGCTTATTATATAAATCAGACATATTCTAAATATTTTGAACACATTAAGGAACAAAACATCAAAAAGTCCCTGATTTTGAGAAATTCACATTCAATTTTGGAAAGCTAGACAAACAAAAACATAATAAATAAGTAAATTATGTATGTGGGGAGGACACACTGCTATTAAAGAAACTAGAATGGAAGGGGGCATGAGGAATTGCAGGCATGTTTGGTATATAGGGACAGGGGCACAATTATACATGAGGCAGTCAGGGCAGGCCTTGCATTTGAAGTACTATCTTCAAGAAAGTTATAAAATGAAAAGTCAGAAGACATGTTAGGACAAGGGAATGGATTTGTTTTCTTCCAAGAAAATGTTGTCTTAATGTTCCCCCTTATTTAGCATGCATTGCAAAAATTTCATTTTGTAATGACATGTTACTTACATTAATGATGGCATCAAAATGCAATGGAATGGGTTTGGTAGATCTCCACTTTGTGCTTCTAGCATTTCCCTTGGCCTCATCTTGGAAAGTATGAGACTCATGAGCAGTGAATAGAGTCCTTAATTTGGCGTGAGGCTAAATTTTAACAATGGAGATAATAATTACCCATCTCTCCGTTTCTAACCCTTTCCAGATCCAAAGTGACTAACGGTGACCTTTCAAGGCCAGCATGAAGTTGGTTCGCTGATGAAAGAAGAGCTCTTGGACAAGGATTTTGGAATTGCTCCCCCCCTTTGGCTGGAAGGCTTGAGGGAAGAGATTGATTCCCGGCCCCACCCCGCCCCACTTGCTCGCTAGGTGAGCTAACTGGGACACCTATTATTTGAGACACACATTGCTAAAAAAACTGACCTGATATCAGGACCATGGAGCAAGAATATCTACCCTTATATGTTGTATTTTACTGGTCAACCAATCAAAATAAAAATGATATTCATTTGTTACTTATTTTATTAACTTTTCATTTGTTATGGAAATAATTTTGTAATAGAAAATAAAGGTGTTTTTTAGTAGAACTATTCTATAAGACTACCATTACAATTAAATAGCTTGTAATAACTATATAAACAGTAACAAAACAGTATTAGTATAATAAAAATAGCATTTCTATAAAACAATAATTAATAACATATTTTAAAATGTAGATATTGTAATGATTTTAAGAGCATCTTTTTATTCAGGTATGCAAATTTAAACAGTAAATTCCATGGTCTCCTCATGTATGGGTGAATTGGTTGATCTTTATATTAGAACAAGGGTCAGCAAACTAAGGACAGCCTAATTTTTTGTGCAGTCTATGAGCTAAGAATTATTTTTACTTTTTTAAGTGGTTGGAAAACAAGAACAAAATAATTCTATCTTGCACCATATGAAAAGTACATAGAATTAAAATTTCAGTGTCCATAAATAAAGTTTTATTGAAACACAGCCCTAATCATTGATGTATGTATTATTCATTTCCTATTAAAAAAAAGCAGAGTTGAGTAGTTCCAACAGACATCATGTAGCCTGCAAAGTCCAAAATATTTACTATCTATCTCAACCTTTACAGAAAAGTTTGCCAGCCCCTGCGCTATAGTTACCTGGCTTGCTGTAAGAATTATCTTTTGCTATAAATTAATAAATAACCATGTCATCCCTGTGATATTGGTTAATTTAACTCTTCCCTGTAACATAAACATGGGTCCTAAAATATAAAATTACTGAGACTGCAAATATGAGGGCCAGAACCTGGTTCTTGGTAGATTCCCAAACTTAATTAATTCCTTACGGTAAGGCTTCTTGGGATATTGTATGTTAGACATTTTCTGCATCATCTAATGATACCGTTTATAGCATTTTTTAATTTGCCATTTTTCAATTACATTATTTACAGAAATATTCCAAGGCTCATTATCTATTTGAAAACTCATAGCTCTGAATTTACTTCGGATAAGGCTGTTATATTACCAAGCTAGTGAACAGGTGTTATATGTACTATCACAAGCTTGCTTAAGTACCATTATTCATGCACTATTTAAAATAAGACTAGATCAACAATGTCTGCTAGGCATTTCCTAGAGAAATGTTTGTTCTTTTTTTTTTTTTTTTTTAATCTCTACTCTTGAAAATAAAAATTTCTTTGTGTGATGGTCTTCAACATTTGGGCCAGTGTGGGTTCAATACCATAAATACTCCATCTGTTTGATTGCAATCCCAGCTAATTTATGTTTAGCTAATTAAAATTAAGTGTGAAGTTGTACTGTTATTGTGTAGATATGGTACCATTCAAACAATTGATTTAGATAATAAGGAAAGCAAGTTTAGCTAAGGAACTAAAGCTGAGGCCCAATGCACAGAGAAAAGCTGGCACAAGATTGACTTCAGGCA
Source organism: Lontra canadensis (assembly GCF_010015895.1). Lineage (NCBI taxonomy): Eukaryota > Metazoa > Chordata > Mammalia > Carnivora > Mustelidae > Lontra > Lontra canadensis. The sequence goes on along the minus strand of NW_022631058.1, from coordinate 4,076,291 downwards.
CTCATTCCAACACAGGTTTAACTGAGTTATACTGCATAGTTAATAATAATTGCAGGGGATGAGGACCCGAGGCTAGAATTTTCTGGTATACTCAGCCATAATGTGAAAGAATAAAGAGATTTAGTTGACTTCAGTATTTTAGGCTGTTAGGGTTACACTGAATAATCTTCCTACTATAAATCTGAATGTATGACTTATATATGTATGCAGCTTTTTTTTTTCAATAATTGTAAGCTGCTCTTTATTTAGTATCTATTATATATGCAGTAGTTACAGACATGGGCTTTGACCCACATTGCTTGGATTTGTTTCTACCCCTACCTCTCAATAGCTGTGTAGACTAGAGGCAAATTACTTAATCTCTCAGTAATTACATTTCTTGTACACATTAATAGTGTTCAAGAATTATATAAGACAGTATGGGTAAAAAAACAAAAACAAAACAAAAAAAAAACCCCGAAAATCTGTAGCAGGATCATTATCATTGTTTTATGTTTAATCTACACAACAATGCTTCAGGGTAAGAATATCATCCATTTGAGTGAGGCACCTTGCGATGAGAGAAGTGGGGGGAGCTATGGTAATGTGGTTTGTAAGAGACACATTAAGGCTTCAAAGACAAGATTGTCTGATGATGAAACTCCCTTTCGTTCTTCCTAGTTCAGCTCATTGACTCTTTTATAGATTCATCCATTTATGTAAGTAATGTCTACGGCCCACACATAAAAGATTTACAGTACCTAACCAGTTTTCCAACAACCCTCAACATTTGATTCAGTTAAATTCTGATTTTAATAGTTTACCTGATAAATTATAAATGTTATCAGGGATTTTTGGAATTTAAGCCCATTTTTTTTTTTTTAATTTGCAAAGGAATGAGGTATGGAATTGTACATAGATGGAGTTATTTTGGGTGAGAGTAGCTTTTAACACTCCTCAAATTATAAGTACTGCAAGCCCTCCCCCCCAAAAAAAAATCATCCATATACCTCTCTGTTAGAGAAAGGAACAAAAAGAACATTAGGATAAGTTCTTAAGAACATCTTAACTGAGGCCTTACTTGGAATTCAAGAAGCAAGTAAAAAGCATTTGAATGCATTTTAAGAGATAATTGCTACCAAATAATTTATGGGTGCAGAGCAATACCCAAGGAGAAAACACCACTAGTTATAACCTAGTAAATTAAAACCAAACAGTCTGCACGCCTGGTATCGTGTTTAAGATTAATTGGATCATAGCAGAAAGTGCACATTATGAAGATCAAATACTAGGGGAAAAGTCATAAAGTTTGAAAACATATCAGGGTATCTTTATCTCTGCAGAAGCCTTTTACTTATTGTCAATGTAAACAGATGTTAATGACTTTCCAAGACCTGGAGAGAAAGTGAGAGAGACAGAGAGAGAGAGCACACGAGCGAGTGAGAATTTCCGCAAAAAGGAGAAAACAAGTAATAGAAAATCTTGCATCTTACATTCACGAAGAGCATACTTTTCTAAAACTAAAATTTTTTATTTTCTTCACACTAAGACTAAAAACTCATTCCAAACTGGAAGGACAAAGGCATGGGATGGGGTGAGAGGGGAAAGATGAATGAGGAGGGCTAGTGGTTTGGATTATTGCATCTGTTTATTAGCTAACAGTGTTACATTTAGCTCTCTAAGGAGTAAAATTTTCTTTGAATCATGGTATTCAGAATAAAACAACATTGCCTTAATGAGGTTTTGCTAAAAAAATAATTATTTAAAGAATGGATGAAAAAGTACTATTTAACTCTTGTTTAGGACTCCTGAATGTCATCTCCTTTATTTTTCCAGTGAATACTGTATCCTACTGCTTGGAGTTCCCATTACTTAAATCACACTGAAATACTGAGAAATCTGTCTTATTCCAGATAATAAGCTCTGTTAGAGTAGGAACCATACACACGTCTTAGGAGGTCCTTAATATTCAATATATATTTGAGGAATACAAAACTCCAAGGATGTGTAAGAATGTTCACAACCCACTTAGAGTAGGGCTGTCCAACCGTGGTGCTATGGGCATTTTCAATTGGGTAATTTTTTGACCTGAGGGCTGTCCTGTGTTTCAATGGATGTTTAGCAGTATCCCAAAGCTCCACCTACTTGATGCCAATATCATCCTCTTCCAGGCAAAAATTAAAAAATGTCTCTGTGGGTGCCTGGGTGGCTCAGCTGGTTAAGCGACTGCCTTCAGCTCTGGTCATGATCCTGGAGTCCTAGGACTGAGTCCTGCATTGGGCTCCCTGCTGGGCGGGGAGTCTGCTTCTCCCTCTGACCTTCCCCATCTTGTGCTCTCTCTCTCTCTCTCTCACCCTCAAATAAATAGATAAAATCTTCAAAAAAAATGTCTCTAGATATCACTAAATGTGCTGGGGGGTGGTGAGGAGCAGTGAGAGAGGGGGAAGGTAAAATCATCCCCAGTCGAAAGCTTCTGACCAATATTTATATTATATATTATTTATATTTAAAATAATATAGTTTATATAATAGTATGTATAATATATAACATATATAAAACATACGTAATAGTATATATATATATATATTTATATATTTATACTAGAGCTAGTTGTATGCTCCACTATTCCTGTCGCTGCCATGTATCTCCTCTGTCTCTCTCTGTCTCATTCCTTCTTTCTATATATAGACAGAGATAGATACAAGATATCTCCCTTTTTCTCTCTCTCTCTCTCACACACACACACACACAAACATACCCCTCACTAAAATCCATCCTACCAGGGTAGAATGTGAATTCTATATGCCTGGTATTTTGAGTTAGGTAACTTTCTTTTTACTCATCCAGGAAGCATCCATTGATATACAAAAATTATATAGACAAGCAAACCCTCTGGAAAGAACTCGTATTTTATACAGACACTTAGTATTAGTACAAGCCTGTTGGATAAACTTATGTGGATGGAGTTGGGTGACAGAAGAGATCACAAGTAGGTAGGGTAGAGGAAGCAATCCACAAATTAGACTAAACAGTAGCATCTCATGTTCTGAGGAAACTACTTGAACCCACCCACGACCCAGAGATCCTGGAGACTTCTACATATCTCTAGGGAGAGGGAAGTGTATAAGCACTGAAAGACCTTTAATTCTTGGGAACCCAAGGATTTTCTTGGGTGGAATTCCATCCAAAGCCCACAGCATAGTCAAGGGAAAGCTATTTACCAACAGAAAACAGGTAAGACCTTGTTTGAGAGGACCAGGAAGCACCATCTGGTGGTTGTGGGTATACTGACTGGCTCACAAAGGGCAAGGAGGAAGCAAAAGGCCTGATGGTGTAGTGAAGTGACAGTGGTGAATAAAAGGTGACAAAAGTCATCAAGGGTCTGGTATCAAGGAAGTGAGGAGGCCATGAGTACGAAGGCAGCAGGCACAGTAGGAAGCTGAGATAGGACAGATAGTCCATGGGGGATGAAATGGATCTGAAATCTCACAAAAGATTTCAGTATTGGGATCTGCATCCTGAAGAAGAATAATGATGCAGATGCAAGAAAAGGCCCCAGGTGTTAGACAGCACATCTTTGATAACCCTGTCCCCAAAGATTTTCCAGGGGTACTACAAGGAGAAAGAAAATTTGAATAGGAGGTAGAAGGAGATTAACTTCCTACAATTATACAACTGAGGTTGCCAAAAAGCAGAATTTGCTCCCAAATTTGCTCACTTAAAGTTTATTCCAATGATGCAAATTTTATTAAATATGAGGCAATATGTCAATGCACTTAATGGCAGTAATACATTAAAAGAGAAAATTAAGTCATTTCAATACCTACAGAGACTTGCTCTATGATTTAACTCATTTATGATTAAAACAACAAAACTCTTACAAATCATTTTTTGAAGATAAATGATTTATACCAATAAAAGTTATCCAACACAACTCTATAGAAAATATACTACTTAGAGACAGATTATTAGAAGTGCCGTATGAAGAGTAATCCACAAAATAAGGATTCAGTCTTCAAACTTCAGTGTTACTCAAAATTTCACTGAAGTTCAAAGTATATGACAAGAAAACAGAAAGACCAGTAAGAAAAATAAATGTAAGGATTTGAAAGGGAAAAAAATCCATTGATTTTTTTGGTATTTTCTTGTTTGCCTTTTTTAGATTAATATAGTATGGGTAATGAAACATCACTGGTATGAAGAGTTTAGATTCTAATATGATCCAGCCACTTAACAGTTTACTGAGCTTTTCTCTATGTAAGTATGACAAGCTCTAAACTAGATGCTGGAAGGATAAAGTAAAAAACGTATCAAGTTCTGTCCTCTAAGATTCCATATGGTGTGGGTTAAATTCAGGGATTAAGATCTGGAGTCAGAAGGAGTTTCTAATCTCAGTTTTGTCACCTTAATAACTGTGATCATGGATCAATTTAAATAACTTCTTCAAGTCCTAGTTTCCTTAGGCTAAAATGGGGATGAGGGTGATTCATGAACATAGTATTGTCAGCTTGGTCATTTAAATTACTAACATTAACTCAAATCTCCAACCCCTGCTGTATTTGGATAATTTTCTTTTGTAATTATTATATTATTTCCATCACCAGTGTACAATTTCATTTTTACCTCATTAGGGAAATGTAAGTTAAAATGGCAATGAAATACCACGAAACATCTGTTAGAATAGCCAAAATCCAGAACATTGAAAACACCAATAATGGTAAGGCTATGAGTAACCAGAATGCTCATTCATTGCTGGAGTGGGAGACACAAAATGGTAGAGCCAATTTGGAAGGCAGTTTGATGGTTTCTTATAGAACTGAACATACTCTTACCATACACTCCAGCAATCATGTTCCTTGGTATTTATCCAAAGGAGTTGAAAACTTATGTCCACACAAAACTTCCACGTGAATATTTATAGCAGGTTTATTGATAACTCCAAAACCTGGAAAAAAACAAAATATCCATCAGTCAATGAAATTCTGGTACATCCAGAAAATTAAATATTATTCAGTGCTAAAAAATATGTGAGCTATCAAGCCATGGAAAGACATGGAAGAAACTTAAGTACATATTACCACGTGAAAAAAAGCCAGTCTGAGAATGATTCCCATTACATGACTCCAACAATACAACATTCTGGAAAAGGCAAAATTGTGGAGATGATTAAAAAAAAAATATATCAGTGGTTGTCAGTGGTTGTGGAAAAAGGTAAGGCATGAACATGTAATATCCTATTACAGAGGATATTTAAGTCAGTGAAATTACTCTGTATGATATCACAACAATGGATATGTGTCATTATACGATTGTGCAAAGCCACAGGATGTACAACACCAAGAGTGAATCCTAATGTGAACTGTGGCATTTGGGTGATAAATATGTGTTGATGTGGGTTCATCAGTTATAATAAATGTACCACTCTGGTAGCATATCCTGAGAAAGGAGGAGGCTGTGTTTATGTGGGGATAGGAAGTATATGGGAAATTTCCATACCTTCCTATCAATTTCGCTATGAACCTAAAAGAACTCTAAAAATAATAATAATAATAATAATAATAATAAAGTCTTTAAAAAATCTGTGGGAGAGAGCAAACCATAACCAACCCTGAAGAGCTTGAAATGGCCATGTCAGCAGGCAATGGGGTCTGCAGGGCCCAGATATGGTCCATTTTTACTAAAATACTAACTATAATAGAATGCTCAGTGTGAATCTAGTGGCTTATTATTCAGTGGTACTAATAAATCAAATTATCCAATGAAAGCTTTGAAACATTGTATTTTTCTATTATAAAAAAGTTCATAAAAAATGTGAACAGTTGGCAAATTAAAAAAAAATAGCTGCAAATCAAACTGTAGCAGATTTTGTGATTTTGGCCTTTCTTTCCCTAGTCCCCTGCCACCTTAAACTGGTAAACATGCATACAACTTATAGAAAATACTGATAAGACCACATTAATGAAAGTGATTTCCTTTTCTCCTAGTCCCCTCAAAACAAAACAAAACAAAACAAAAAAACACTTATTTTGATAGCATAATCAATGAAATACCAGTTTTTCCCGCAAGTCAATTTCCCTTATACATGTTTCATTCCATAACCAAATGTTTGGTATGATTTTGCTTTAGAAGGTTATTTTCACCATCTTTTATTTCTAAGCACCATTGCTATGAAAAGAAAATAGATCATAAATTACTATGTCTGAGTCTATGAGTTAATGTACTTCAGTGTTTTAAAGGGTGGTGTCAAGTCTTTCTTTTGTCATTGTTCCATTCTGTAGGGAACTTGAGTAGGTGAACCACTTATAAGAAAGACAAACACAATTTAGCTATTTGGCATTAAATTTATTTTTAGAGAGTTAAACAGTTATTCATTATTATTATTTTTTTTTTTTTAGAGAGAGAGAGGGCATGTGCTCATGAGTTGGCAGGTGGAGGGGTAAGGATGGAGGGGCAGAGAGAGAGGGAGATAATCTTAAGCGGGCTCCACGCTCAGTGTAGGTCCCTATACAGAGCTCAATCTCACAACCCTGAGATCATGACATGAGCTGAAACCAAGAGCTGGACACTTAACAAATTGAGCCACCCAGGAAACCCTCATTTAAAAACTTCAAATGAAATCATACTGTGTTCCAGAGATAGTACCAAAAGCACAAATAAAAATTTTAAAAATGGATCCTACCTTTTAGGAACACATAACAAAATAATAGAGAGATTGATGTAAGTCATTCCAGCCCTTGTGGCAATATGCAATGTGTTTACTATTGCCATGTGTACAAGGTCAGATAGGAGACATATATGTTTAGGTAGCAGAGGTGAATGGGAAATTGAAAGGGTAGACACTGGTCAAGATAAAATGGAGATGTGGTAAATTATATGGTAAAACAAGCCATGCAGTAATCTGGAAACCTGAGATAGCTCAGAGCTGTAAGCTCTTTGCCCTTGCTGGAGAGCAATTTATAAAACGATTATGCTATCATCTGAATGTCTGGGTTTCCCCAAAATTCATATGTTGAAAATCTAACTCCCAAAGGTGATGGTATTAGTCCATGTGGCTTTGGGAGACTCTGAGGGTAGAAGACTCATGAATGGTTCCTTATGAAAGAGGTTACAGAGAGATCAGAAGCCCCTTCCATCATGCAAGGACACAATGAGCAGGTGCTGGCAAGGCACCAGAAAGAGGGCCATCACCCAGTCATGCTGGCACACTGATCTTGGACTTCCAGCTTCTAGCACTGTGAAAAATAAATTTCTCATATATAAGCCACCCAACCTGATGCATTTTGTTATAACTCCCTGAGTGGACTAAGACAGGTATCAGCAGATGAAGCCAGCTCACTTCTACTAATCCTCCACGTTTCAAAATGAACACATTTTCCCCAGAAAACACTGAACTCTTAAGTTCCCCATATATTGTCCTCTCAGATCATCTTTAATCATAACAGAATTATTATAGCTTCTTTAATTATCTTGGGTAGAGTGTAAGTCCCATGAAGGCAGGGGCTATGCCATCTTGCTCACCAGTGATTCCCATTATGTCCACATACTGGGACCTATATCAGACACTGCCCCAATGTCTGTTAGGAATTCAATAATATTTCTCAAATATATCAACGGAAAACAGAATGAACAGATCTCGTGGTGAGGAGATCAGAAAGAGATACAAAGATGTTTACTGAAGGTGATGGAGGAGTGGCTAAGGATGTGTTTAAAATACATCCTCAGATCTGCTTTCTGAACGGATCGTTTTAGGGCTCCATAATGGGAAGGAGGTGATAGTGAGGAAGGTTAAATAAGAGTTAGGGAATTAGTTTACACACTAGAAAGAACTCAAACAGGAGAAGGTAATAATAGGTCAACACTGGTACATACAAGCAAAACAGTAGGTCTTTGTGTAGAGATTCTGAGCTTCAAATGGGAGTAGATGTGTCTGCTAGTGTATTCACAGGGGCTACGGGAGAGCCTGAAATGTATAGGACACTTGCTAAAAACATTGCCAGGTGAACAAATGAAAACTATAGTTGACATTTATCAAGGTTTCACTCTGTTCTATTTCTTTTCTGTTTTTATCCTCATCATTTTCTATTTCTACCACCACCCCAAGGAAATTCGAGCAAAAAAGGAAGAATAACATGTACTCATTTCCCCATGAGGTAAGATTGGAGATAGGATTTAAAACCAGAGATGTTGGATGCCTGGGTGGCTCAGTGGGTTAAGCCTTTGTCTTCAGCTCAGGTAATGATCTTGGGGTCCTGGGATCGAGTCCTGCATTGGGCTCTCTGCTCAGCGAGGAGCCTGATTCCTCCTCTCTCTCTCTGCCTGCCTCTCTGCCTACTTGTGATCTCTGTCAAATAAATTTTAAAAAAATATTTAAAAAAATAATAAGTAAATAAAATAAAATAAAACCAGAGATGTCAGACTCCCAAACCTAAGCTCTATCCTACTGATTCAAGTACAGATGCCCTCCATACTTTTATTTTTATATCTTTATTTAAACTTTACCTTTACTTACGCCTTGGTAGATTTAAGCATTACTCAGAGTATTAGGGCTCTCCAAAGAAATGGAACCAAGGGGATATCCAGAGATATGTAAGAGGAGATTTATTATAGGAATTGGATAACTCAGTTACGGAGGCAGTGAAGTCCTACGATCTACTGTCTGCACGCTGGAGAAACAAGAAAGCCAGCAATGTCCAGTCAGAGCGTGAAATGCCGGTGAACCATGGGAATCAATGATGCAAGTCCAGATAGGGAGCAAGAACCAGGAGCACTGATGTTCGAGGGCAGAAGATACATGTCCCAGCTCAAGCCCAGACAGCAAATGTGCTCTTCCTCTGCCTTTTTCTTCTACTCAGGACTGGATCGTGTCCACCTGCATTGGTAAGGTGAATCTTCTTTACTTTGTCTACTGATTTAAATCTCTTCCAGAAACACTGTCACAGACACACCCAGAAATAGTATGTTACCAGCTCTCTGGGCATCCTAGAGCCCAGTCAAATTTTACAACGCATAAAATTAACATCACATCCCCCTTGTATTTTTGCAGACTCTTTCTAATTTACCGTACATCTGCATTGCCTACTATTCTGCTATATAGCATATTATCACAAAGCGTGTGGCTTAAAACAATAAATTTATTTTATTCATTAATCTGCAATTTGGGCAGGCTTTGTCAAGGAAAGTTCCTCTCAGCTCCACTTGGCATCAGCTATAAGGCTGAGATTATCAGAAGCCTTCCTCACTCACATGTCTGGCTGGCCGTGAGTCCCTAGCGGGGACGGTCAGCTGGAAGAACTACATATGGTCTCTCTGGGTGGCCTGGCCTTCCTCACAGCATGGAGCCTGGCTTCCCAGGTAAACATCTAGAGACACAGAAAGAACTGAGAGGGAAAGAGGGACAGAAACTGTATCACCTTCGGGGACCAGCCTCAGAGGTCATACAGTGTCTCTCGTGCCACATTCTATATACTATTCATTAGAATGAGTCATTAAAACCCACCAATGCTCAAGGCAGGTATTAGACTCCATCTTTTGATTGAGAAGTTGCAAAGTTTTAGGAAGGCATGCAGGATATTACTGCGGATACTTCTGAAAAATACAAGCTGCTCCATCAAGGGCAGTATAATTGGGAACTTCCTTTAGAAAGTGGATTATGGGGACACCTGCGTGGCTCAGTCAGTTATGCATCTGCCTTCAGCTCAGGTCATGGTCCCGAGGTTCTGGGATTGAGTCCCGCATCGGGCTCCTTACTTGGAAGGGAGCCTGCTTCTCCCTCTGCCTGCCTCTCCCCTTATTTGGGCTCTCTCTCTCTCTAGCAAATAAATGAATAAAATCTTTAAAAAAATATTCTTTATATTTATGGCAAATAGTACTTCTTTGTAAGTACTGAGAATATCAGTAATGTATTTTATCACTCACTTACTCAGTGCTAAGTGAGTGCTACTCACTCACTTACTCACTTAATCCTTATCCCAAACCTGTAAAGTTGATCCAGTCATTATCTCCATTTCTCAGTTGCAGAAATGAAAGCACAGAGAAGTGCAGTAACTTGCCCAGTGCTGCACAGCTTGTCCAATGACCGAATTGTCAGTCAAGCCCAGATGATCCACTTCCTCTTTTAGATACTACACTTCACCAACTTTCTAAGAGGAGTCATGGAGGAGAAAAATAGTTTTTTTCTGACTCTACAGACTATCTTGCCAGTTTGGTCTTCTTTCCTCACATACACATTCTTGCCACTCACACATTCTAAATTTGAGAAGCTCATTTGAGTCTACTGACCATGTGCTCATTTAAAACATCTACAAAGAGAAACCCATTAAGCAGCTGAATTTCATTTATTTTGGCAGACATGACCCTTCCTCAGGAAGCATTAGCAGCAAAAATACTTGCAGTTCATCAACACTCAAAATAAGAACAAATAAAAGTATAAAATGTGCAGGAAGAGTACAAGATACACTTGAAATATTTTCCTAAAACGAAATTCATTCTATCACTATTGATTTAAACTATTTTCTTTGTAAACTGACCATCACCTATACGAAATATGCCAAGGGAACAGCTGGAGGATATTTGATTGGGATAAAATTGAAATGGCCTCAGAATCTTCTTGAAGACTGCTCATGGAGGCGTCAAATATTTTGTCCAATCTTCACAGTTATTTTTGTGTGACCTCAGTGAAACATTTGCCAAATGCAAACACTTTAAAAAAAATTCTAGCCCTATAGGATTCTCTCTCACCAAAGCATCAAACAGACACATTATTAAGACTATTAAAATCTGGATAATTGTCATCATTGAAAAATAATGCTAACTTCCTAGTTTTTCAGCACTGTGATCATTATCATCATTATTATCATCATAAAATTCATTTAATGACTGGCTTTTTAAATCTGACACTTAGATAAAATACAGGTGAATAATCCTTGACTTCTCAATTCTAATCCACAAATTACACAGCAGATATTATCTGTAGAAATTTTGAAAAGAATCATGACATGTATGTGCGTGTTTTTGAAAACTGACTTTTTTCCCCTCTAACTTTTGTATACAGAAACTGACAAGAAAAAAACAAGTTTTTATCATATCGTTAGTACACAGCCTGATTACTTTATTTGCAGTAATATGTCCAGTGTGAAGAATTTACCTCTGTGATTTGCTATTTTAATACAGATATTAAATATATTGTTTTAATTTGACACAAAATTGTTATATTAAATGGGTTAACATAGTTTAACATATGTTAGTTGTATTTCAAAGTGATTTGGACCCTTTAAAATGTCAGACTGTTGAGTCATTTTTAGAATATTCCAGTAATTCACTCAGACAACCTGGGTTGTAGGTGAGTTGGTTAATAAGAAACAGCTGGATCAGCTATTCTGCCATCAGGAGATATCATCATAAAGGAGAGAAGTTTACAGATGCAAGTTCATAAAATGTTAGAATAACAATAAAATGTTAGAATAATAAAATACCACAAAGACTATATAACCAAACAGCTATATTATATAAATGAGGAAAATGTAGTCAAGAAAATGATTTATCCGAAGTCACACAGCGAGTTAGCGTGTATTCAGTCTAGAATCCAAGTCCCTGTTTCCCCATCCAAAGCATCTTCCACTCTTGCCATCTGGATGAATAAATATGTGTACACACACACACACACACACACGTGTGTGTGCATATATGTCTATACATGTATATATACATATGCACGTGTGTATATGCACATATTTACACACATGTGTGTATATATGCACGCGTATATGTATATTTACATATACATACACGTGTGTGTGTGTGTGTGTGTACATACTATGGGAAAAACCAAAACACATAATCCTTCTAGTATTTACTTGTTTTGTGGAAAAACAAAAAACAAAACACGTGTACTGTTTCTATGAGATTAACACTATGCAAAAAAAAAAAAAAATCAAAAAAGAATCTAACAAAGTTACTTCCAAAACTGTAGTAAGTCCCAGCAACATACTCAGGCCTTTAAAAATTTAAAGGCCTTAAAAATGGATTTTTTTTTTTAATGGTGTAGGTTTTTGTTGTTGTTGTTGTTGTTGTTTTAGATTATTATTTATTTATTTGACAGACAGAGATCACAAGTAGGTAGAGAGGCAGGCAGAGAGAGAGGAAGGGAAGCAGGCTCCCCGCGGAGCAGTAAGCTCGATGTGGGGCTCGATTCCAGGACCCTGGGACCATGACCTGAGCCAAAGGCAGAGGCTTTAACCCACCCAGGTGCCCCTACAGTGTAGTTTTTGATGCTTGAAAGTTGCAGTGTGTTGAATGGCGGCCACCCAAAGACAACAAGTCTTAATGACAGGAATTTTTTAAACATTGCCTTATTTACAACAAGAATCTTTGCAGATGTAACTGAATAAAAAATTCTGAGATGAAAGGATTACACCGGAATATCTGGGTGGACCCTAACAACCATCACAAATATCACTGTAAGAGGGAGACTGAGGGAAATGAGACACAGAGGAGAAAGTAATATGAAGATGGAGGCAGAGATTGGAGGCTTGTGGCCAAAGCCCAGTGTATTAGTCAGAATTCTCCAGAGAAATAAAACCAAAAGATGTGTATATGCAGGGGAAAAGATTTATTTTAAGGAATTGGCTCACGTGACTGTGGAGAGTTGGTGAATCCAAAATCTTATAGGGGAGGCTGCAGGCTGGAGACTCAGAAAACAGGGGCAGTTTGAGTCCAAAGTGAGTCAGGCTGAAGGACCAGGAAGAACCTTTATTGCAGATGAAGTCTGAAGTCAGAATTTCCTCCTCCTCAGAAGACATTCTATTTAGGCCTTCAGTTTAACTGGGTAAGGCCCATTCACATTATGGAGCACAATCTGCTTTACTCAAAGTCCATCCATTTAAATGTAAATCTCATCCCAAAACACCCTCACTGAAACATCCAGAATAACATTGGATCAAATCTGGGTACCATGGCTCAGCCAAGTTGACATACAAACTCATTACACTGAGCAGCCACTAGAAGCTAGAAGAAGCAAGGGACAGAGTCTCTCCTACAGCACCTCGTAGAAGCATGACCCTGTTCTATTTTGGATTTGGCTTCCGGACTGTGAAAAAATAAAGTTCTTTTGTTTTATACCACTAATTTGTGGCAATTTGCTATGGCATCTTCAGGAAACAGATGTAGATGTGTTGTATTTTCTATTAGCTTGAGTTTTTATTTGTGTCCATGCTTTCTTTTTCCTTAACCAGGCATATTTTATTTTTATTTCATTTTTTAAAAGACTTTATTTATTTGAGAGCGAGAGAGAGAAAGAGAAAGCAGAAGCCAGAGGGAGCAGCAGTGGAAGAGGGAAAAGCAGAGTTGCAGCTGAGCAGAGAGCCCAATGTGGGGCTTGATCCCAGGACCTTGGGATCATGACCTGAGCCAAAGGTAGATGCTTAACAGAGTGAGTCACCAGGGGCCCGAACCAGGCATATTTTAAAAATCAAGACCCACTAAATAAATCTCTAAGTATGTGATGTAAAATACCCTGTGGTAGTTAGTATTCCAGTCCCCATAAATTTCTGTCCCATTACATTAACCACTATTATTTTATAAGGACTTTTAATTGTAGTAAGTAGGAGTCAAAGTGCCTTTGGGTAAAAATGAGTGAAAATACACTTCCTAAAGAAAATGTTCTTAACTATCAAAACTTATATAAAGCATATCATATGAGAAAGTTTATTTTGACTTAGAATTAACTGAATGTCTAACATCCCAAATACAAATATGACTATTTCAGAGTGAAATAAAAAAAGGGAACTCTTCAGTTTGACCAGTTTGGGTCAGAGTCTCATCTCTCCTACTTGCTTGCTTTGGCCAAGTATTTTCCCCTTTCTGACCCACAGTTTTCTCAATACCTATTTTATAGTCATTATAAGGATTAAGCATGGAAAATAGCACCACCGAATAAATTGAAGTTGATCCCAATTAAAATCCAAAGGTGAAAAGTTATATAACACACACACACACACACACACAACCTCCATATATTGGTTTACTACTCAGAATAGTGCCTGCAATAAGTGCTATTTGTACATTCGTCAAATATACAAACTTCTTTTAAAATATAATACTTAAGGAAAAAATATAATTAGATGCATTAGGAATAAATTCTACAAGATGCAAAATAACCATTTAAATAGTTGTAAAACTTTATAGTAACCACTGAACAATTAAGTACATTGAGAGGTAGATATCCTTAAGAATTTGAAAATATAATATGATAATGGTGGTCCCTCCTACCAAAATAATCTATAATCCAATTCTAGTCTAAATTCCTATGGGAATTCCTCTGGAACCTATAAAACTAATTCTAAAATTTATATTTTTGGAGGGACACCTGGGTGGCTCAATCTGTTAAGTGTCTGCCTTTGGCTCAGGTCATGATCTCAGGGTCCTAGGATTGAGCCCCACATGGGGCTCCCTGTCTAGTGGGGAGTCTGCTTGTACCTCTCCCCCTGCCCCTCCTCCCTGCTCAGGCTCTCTTTCTCTCAAATAAATAAATAAAATCTTTTTAAAAAGTTATTTTTGGAAACTCAAGAATTCCAATTAACCTATTTACTCATCTTTGTAATTAGTAAAGCTATTATATGAAATAGTAAATGGATCTGAGATCTTATCTAAATAGAATATAAAGGTTGTATTAAAATTTCAATGTTTACTCATAAAGAGTCATTTAGAATGCAAAATTTTGATAGTTTTCAGACAGAGGGAGAATCCTTTCATTCCTTAAAACAGATCACAGAATTATCCTTTATCTCTTCCTAAGCCACAGGGTTTTGTTTGTTTTGTTTCTAAACAGAAACTAACTGAAGAGGGGAGAGGTGAAAACCTTTTTTTGTTGTTGCTCTCCTGATGAATCAAAAGGGACAATAGCCTTTGGGCTGGGTGTCTTAACGACATGACCTTCTTAATTTATATATTCTTATAGGTGACATTTACCATATTATCAGGATAAACATTTCAATAAAAAAATCCCACTAGAAAAAAGTGATTCTAACATAAATTCACTCAAGTCCATCTCTTTAATAGTTACTCTATAATTCTCAATGGAATGTTTCCTTAAAATCAGCTTTACTAGAAAGTTTGAGGAGGAAGTAAATTTTAGTTTTGATTGCTTTAGGATATGGAGGCAGTTCAACATTTCATTCAGGAATTTAATTACACCATTTATAAGGAGTTTATGGTGGGCTGGCCCAGAGCCAGGCTCCCGTGCCCTGACAATGCACTTAGGTGATGATGAGATTTTTTCCCCTTCATATGGCACATCAAGGAAAGGAGACTACTCATCTGATCTGTTTTGTTAGAACCATCTCAAGTTTATTATTAGGCTTCATCTCTTCTTAAATCTTCCATTTCCGATTCTATTATCAAATTAAATTCCTCATGTGAGTCTACTTTTATAGGTGTACCAGTAAGGGTCCATAGGATGAGTCCCTGGCAGTTCAGCAGTCAACACAGACTCATACAGGAACACCAGATCTAAAGGGAGCTACAGAAAACATGGAGAAGAATGTAAGCCAGAGGAAGAGAGAGGGAGAACAGCTTTATTTTTGCTCTCCTGTGGAAAGCTCTTTATCATAATTACCTAAAACCGAACTCATTCATCCATACATTCATCTGTCCATCCATCCGTTTCTCTGTCCGTCCACCCATTCATTCGCTGAGTCAATAAATATGTTTTGAAAATTACTGTTATTTCTGGGAACTGTATTAGGTACTTCTGTAAAATTCCTAAAGGGTTTCCCAAGAAATTTCTCTGTGACATTATCTGGCACTATAGGTTTAAAGGCTATATAAGGGACTGAAGATTAAACAAGTTTGTTTACTACATAAAGACCTTGGCACAAGCGGTGGGAAGGCCATATCACCTGAGCAAAGGAGTTGCCGCATGTGAAACAAGTTTGTTTATTGTAGAATTTCTCATGACCATTAATATAAATATGCATTATAAATCTCCAAAAGAAGTATATTCCATTAGGCTTTTCTAAGCTTATTTAATTGAATAATCATTTTCCATCCTTTTATTTTTTTCATTACAGACAATATTTTGGAATAAATTTTTAAAGGGAACATAACTTGGAATTATTGATCTAATAAAAGGTTCTGACTGAAGATCTGGTTTGCTTCTAATTTTTGTGTTAGTAGAGACAAAACCAGACAAAAACAAGATTGGGATTTGGATAGATCTAAGGGCTGCTGTTTCTATGACTATGTTATATAACTAAGTCATTAAAATATACATATGCATATATATTTTATACATATTCTACATATCTATCTGTAATATTTGTGTATACACACACACATATGTATAGATTATATAATAATATACCACAAAGGGTTGTTTCAAGGATGACATGTAAGAACATATTAAATTAATTAAGCTCAGGGCCCTTTTATAGTAGTTTATTTTTATTTATTTTTATTTTCTATTTTATTGTAGCTCCTAAGACAATGACCATGAAGATGATAAGAATAAAGAAAAAGAAGAAATATTCTGAAAATAAAACACAGTGTGCCCTATGCCAGAAATGAATCCTGGGACCCTGTTTGGTCTTCCTGAAGCAGCACTTTTAGCCCTGGAGGTATCAGCTATCATTCCTTTGCTTTCCTGGTTATACTGTATATTTAACTTCTGATGTTCCCTTTAACCGGTAACAGTCTTTAATCCTAGCCAATCTCCTAGAATCTTCTTTCTTTGCCTACCTCCTTCCAGCCTCTTTCTTGGGTAACACCTTTTTCCCCCTCCCATTATCTTTATCTCTTCTACCTGGAAACTTTTTAAAAATAAACAGATACCCTGGAAAAGTCAGAGAGAGCCTCTGCCTCTTACGTGTTATGAGTACCATACACGGCTCTACTCTTTCTGCAGGCATAGATCTCTCATAATCCCACTCCACCAAGTATTCAAAGGAATCAGAGCTAGGAATTTGGATGGATGGTGGCTAAATCACTTATGATTGTATTTTCAATAAGGTAAACCAAGTAATACTAGTAATCTGTTTTGAAAACTTAACACCCTCCCACTCTGCATGTGTAGAAAGAAATCACCATTAAACAGATACAGGTTTGTTTTAAGCAGACACATGGGAATATGCATACAAAAGACTAGAAGCTGTTTTATGCACTCACTTTCTGGGTTTCATTGGTATTTAATATGAGTGTCTTTAGCTTTTGTATTCAACGGTTCTTCCATGTATACTCATTCATAAAACAACTGTTTATTGGATACTATTATATACCAGACCCTGAAAATAGGGAATAAATTTTTGAAATAATTTTGAATATTTTAAATTTAAATCATATTTTTAATCTACAGACTGTTTTGATTTCTTTAGGAGCGTAAATGACTTTCATGATGTCAGCTGGCAAACTGAATTATTTCTGTAACACTCACGTATCATAGCAATTCAAGTGAAAGTTGGGTGTGATTGAAAAATCTCACATCAAGAAATTCATGTTTTCAAAAGTCTTTAGCAAGAAACTATTTTAAAGGCAAGTGGTTACAAACTCTATAACGAATCCCCAAATTTGGAAAACAACACTTATCTAAATATATTCATTAATTCCTGCCAGAGAGAGAGAGAGAGAAGGGTTGGGGAAACAAGTAATGTGATTTTATCTGTAGTCAAGTTGAATTTAAGTAAGGCAAGCAAGCTTGATGGGGAAGAAATGTTCTCATAATGTAGGAAAAATCTACTGAAGTCATATGATCTCATTAATCACCTTCTGCCAAAATCTCAATTAAAAATCTCAAGCTATTGCCAAAATAGTATCTTTGTGCCAAGGCTCAAGAATGACTCTACAATGGTCAAACTTTTAACTTTTTGCTAAATTCCCTAGAAGTAGTCAAGAAACCCTGGAGTTAAAAGGCTGTGTAAGTGAACCTATTAAAAATAATAAACTAGGATCTATTTAATTACATGGTATGCTAGTAACTGACACTGAAAAACAAAACTGAGAAGGATAATATCTGAATAAGTGTTAGATTAAGAAAGGGGAGCTATGCTAATGAAAAATTAGCTCATTAGTAATGAGTAATAACAAAATTTGAAAGCATTTATAAGTGACCCAAGAAAAACAAATGTGGAAGTTTGGCTTTCTAAACTGGTAAGAGTCTGGCAAAACTTTATTTAGACTGGGCCAAAACTTGGTTTCTTTCCAGGCTTTGAAGCTGAATCAACACAGACAGAATGAAGTGTAGATTTTTTTTTTTTTGGACAATTATCTGTAATTTAGATTATTACATATTCTTTTCCAAAGTCCACTGTGTAATCTGCACTTAATTTTTTTTAACTCCCTGTGTATCATTAGTATCTGGAACTAAAGATGGTGTTAATGGTACTATAGGGACCACGGGAGCATTCAAAAATCAGTCACATTGGTTTGAAAACAACAACAAAAATCCAAAGAAATACTATGCTGGGAAATGAAACTGACACTTAGATGTACTGATTTTATTTCCCCAAAACTGGTAGTATCTAAGTATCTAAGGATAAATGGTAAAATTATTGTTTTGGACAAAAATTGGGACATATGATAGGAAAATTTATTTCATGTAGGATCATTACAGGAAGAGGTTTACAATCTTACAAGATTAAACTATTGTTAATTACACAATTAGCAAATAAACTTTACCAAAAGTGTTTATTCTCCCAACCTGAATATAAACTTATCATGAGTAGGGACAATGCTACATTCAACTTGGTCTCACCAGATCATAGGGCCTAACAGGTAACTTTCACTGTTAATCTTTTGAATTATGGAACACAATCTTGCAGGAAATTAGAAATCTCCTAGAACCCACTTAGTGGATAGTCAGTTTAAAATTAGGTCGTCAACTCTGACTTTACAAAAATCTCTTCTGTGTGGCTTAAGTGTTTCTTCAGAGGAGCTTTCCTCCTGAGTTGCATAAAGAATTGCAGCAATTACCCATTTCACACAGTTCATGTCTAAATGTAGTAAGATAATGGACTAAGCAAGGCACAACTAAACTGGGACACACAAAATGTTGCAATGGTTGTTACAGATTGGCACTGGGCATTGCCTGGTTTACATAGCTACAGTGATCCATACTGTCCTAAAACATTGAGAAGCCATGGAACTTAAGTCTACCAGCAGATAAGGATTACAGGACCACCTACCATCCCCAGAACTCTCTCTGCTCTTCTGACAGACTATATAGTTCAGTGACTCTTGAACTTGACAACTGTGTGAACCTCTTTAACAGGAAATATCATCCTTAAAGATAGCTTCAGTAATGGCTTTAATTATCTATATTTAGATATTCCTTACTTTGATGTAAAATTTTGACTTTTTTTTTTTTTAAACAAGCTTTTTCATTCTGCATTTCTGTTCCTCCTTTGGTTTTTAGTGCCTCAAAAATAATTCAAACTGAATGACTTTTCTAGGCCAAAGGCATTCTACTACCAAAATTTCCAGTTGGATGGGGTTCAAGGACACTTGACCTTCCTGTCATCCTACAATGGCGTTCTCAGGTAAGGAGAGATCTCTACTGTTCACATGTGCTTAAAACATGTAAGATGAACTTTAGGAGTTTTTACATTATTGCAATGAACCAATACAGAACAGAGTCTGTGTCTAATCCTGATCTTGTGCCACTCTCTCAGTTTCTTACTTTCTCCCTCCATCTCCTATCTTCTCACTCCTGATTCATAATCCTATAGAATTCTTACATACGTGTTGCTATGAGCTACTCACTTCTGGGTGAGAAGGATGTGTGGGATAAGGCTTCACCTTATCTCTGAAGACATTCTTTTCCCAGGGTCTTTCATACAGTTTTAGGCATGTGTGCAGTCTGGAACAAATCCCCACAGAGCCCACTCCTGAGTATATTATTTCCTATCAAGAAAAAGAAATAGCTCTAAGTGTAATCAACAGATGTCTCTATGTTAAGATATCTGCATTTGAAACAACCACAAAAAATTAGTACAACCATATATATTTGTCATATGTATGAAGGTGAATACAGTCAACGAAGAACACAGAAAATAGTGAAAAGCAAACCGTACTAAGGCTTCTGTAGGAATGAATTTGGCACATAAATAAAATCAGGGCATTCAAAGCTTTTTGGTAATAGAATTTAATGCCTTCCTGATGCTTTTCATTAAGGTTAATTATCACTATCATTTATTCATTCACTACCTTGCTTACTTAGCATAAATTTTTGTATGAGTTTGGGAAATGTAGAGGAGTTAAGCTACTAAAAAGACCACCTTCTAATGAGAGAATGCATACAGGCTCATAGATCTCAGTTCATGGGCATATTTTGATTGTTAACAATGAACTGAGATAATACATTGGTTTACAGGATTAATGCTGAACTTTTACCAAAGGATCCCTGTCACAACAAATTCTATCACTCATTCAGAGCAGTGTTGTAGTTAGAAGGGCCAAGAGAGGCTAAGCTGGAAAATGAACAAGCTTTAAACATCAATACTTATGAAATCCATGAAGCACAGCAAAAATCAGAATACATATCAAGCTCGTAGAAAATCATGGTAGGCTAGATAATGCTTCCCTCCCCAACTCCTGCCAAAGGAACACATCCTAATCCCCAGAACCTGTGCCTTCTGTGGTAAAGGGGCTTAGCAGTAATTAAGTTAAAGACCTTGACTTGGGGAGATTATCCTGATGTACCCAATGGGTAAACTCAATGTAACTGCAAGGTCTCTTGTAAGAGAGAGGCAGGGGGATCAGAGTAGTTGTAGGAGATGCGATGAGAGGAAGGAAGCAAGAGGTTGGAGTGATGTGGAGAATGGGGTAAAGCTAAGAAATGTGGGCAGCTAGAAAGGATAAAGAGTGGATTCTCTCCTGGAGTCTCCAGATGGAACTAGAATTGCCAGTGTCCTTAAGACTAATTTTAGACTTCTGGCCTCCAGAGCTATAAAAGAATAAATTGTTATTGTTTCATGCTGATATACTTGTAGTAAGCTGTTATAGCAGCAACAGTATTAATAGTAAGCTTATACATAAATGTAGATCTTTGGGGGGGTAGGAGAGAGAACCCAAAAGAACCCCAGATGACCTTACTGATATTCTTTCTCTTTTTGAGAAAATATTTGAAAAAAAAAAAAAAAAGAGGTTGATATATATTACATTATTTCCACAAAGTCTGACATTTAACACTGTGCTGGGGAAAAAATGTAATGTCATTTGTCATTCTTCCAAAATCTTCTCCCCATTTGTTTAATTCTAAAGAATCAATTTAATCAATTTGTAGCCCAGAAAGTTTAAAAATTTTGTTATAGTTAAGATAAAAGTTCATCATAAAATTAGTACCATTTAATATTTAGTTCACAGATACAAAAATTCATAAGGTAATTTTGACCTTTGATTATGAAGTTCAGAAAGAAAGACTTTGGAAACAGAATTTGATTTTTGCCTGGAAGTAAGAAAATGTGGGTTCTAGCTTCAATTGGCAAATCTTATTTCCCAGTATCCTAATTTTTAAAATAAAATAACAAGAGTAGATTGCAACCAAAGCATCTATCTCTAAAGTATATTATGGCATAAAGAGAAAGTGAACATTTTTGTTTTTTAATTCCAGGAATAGTCATAAAATAGGGCTCAAAAGACAAGACAAGTAGGCTCTCTGAGAATCCCCGAAAAATCTGTACAAAGAACTGATCCCCAGGATAAGCCTTCACTGGGGCTGTTTGTACAGTTACCCTATCCCAATAGTTGTATAATGTTTGCTATGAAAAGAAATTGCCATTATAAAGCTATGAGAGGTGGGGTGTTGGATAGTCCAAGGAGGCATAAGAGGACGTTTATTATTATTAAACTAAGCATTTAGTAAAGCAAGTATAGATCAAGCCCAGTTCACCAGTATAACATACACAAATGTTTTTCAAAAAGCTAAGTTAATTTTTATGTCAAATATGACCTACATAAGTAGGTTTATCTTATTCTTCCTGTTGAGTTATGTTAGTCTTTTTAGGCTGAAGTTCTAAGATTTCCCTTTTTAGATAAAGTACCTTGTTCTACCTTGTAACCATCTTGTAGTAAATTTTTCAAAACTTCAAACACTTCTGGCATGTTTTCAAAAAGTAAAAAAGAACAAAAACATTGAAATTTTAAAAATACAAGACATTTTCAGTCAAAATGCCAAAAAAAAACCCACCCTACAATAAATTTGAAATCCATGGATTATGTCTTTTTTGAGATAATGGGAGTGTTTTAACTGAATTTAAATTGTCTTCGTGAGTAGGTAGAAGGACAAGACCCAGTCTATTGATCAAACCTGATCTCCTTCTCACTGCAGAGAAGACAAGATTTTCCATAATATCGCATAATGAAATACAAAACAATGAGGAACTTTACACTGGCAGGATATGCATCTCATTTTATACTAGAGTAAACAGTTAAAAATAAAAGCCTTTTCAACAAGCTTGGGTTTGTGTCTCAATATGACTTCTTCTTACCTATAATCATGGACAAATTTACTGAATCTCTCTAGGTATTAATAAAGCCAGTCTTGTCGATAGGCTGTTGTGGGGCTTAAATATGGTATTCATGTAAGGAACTTCGCAGCACACTGTCTCATAAAATCCTCGAATGATAGCTACTGTCATTTTAGCAACATGATCGTGGGCCAAACTTTCCTAACTCACATTAATTGTTTGGTGATAAAATAGAATAGACAAAGTTATAACAACAACAAAAAAGAGGGCAC
The DNA here is from genome assembly GCF_010015895.1 of Lontra canadensis. Classification (NCBI taxonomy): domain Eukaryota; kingdom Metazoa; phylum Chordata; class Mammalia; order Carnivora; family Mustelidae; genus Lontra; species Lontra canadensis. The sequence goes on along the minus strand of NW_022631058.1, from coordinate 4,053,588 downwards.
CTACATGGATCTGTTAAATGTCCAGCTCTTGGTTTCAGCTCATGTTGTCATCCTGAGTCATGGAATGGTGCCTCATGTGGAGCTCCCTGCTCAGTGTGGAGTGTGCTTGGGATTTTCTGCCTCCTCTTTTCCCTTTTATCCCTCCCCATGCTCACACTCTAAATAAATAAATAAATAAATAAATAAATAAATAAATAAAATCTTAAAAAAAAAAAAAAGGCATCTGGGTTTAGGGCCAGTGACAAAACTATTATTGATGAAGAACTTATATCTGCAGATTGTTCAATGTCAAAATAAGAGACTGAGTTCATTTATCATCAAGATGTTCAATGGCATAACTGTCTTTCTCTGATGTCTGTTCCACTAAAGCTAAATCATCCAGTCCACTTCTATTCTCCACCTGTGGATGAACTTCCCTCTGCTCAGTTCTATAACAAGTCAAACAGAAAGAGTATATGGACAGCGGGGATTCAAGTCAATTTCTCTGACTCTCTTGCTCTGATTCTAGTAACTGGCCTCTCCAAGTATCCCTTATTTATCTCTTCAAATAATTTCTATTTATAAGACATTTCCTCTCTAGATGAAAGCTTTAATAATGAAGCAGTCCTTGACTTGGCTTCCTGTTCATATCTGTCTTGTTTTACTAATCCTCTTGGGCGCTGGAATAATGTTCTGGAATCAGAATTAATCCCATTCAGTCCTTCAGTGTGCCCCATGAACATCCTTGACGATTTTCCTTTGTCAAATTTTGAAAATTTACAGAAATTCCCCCCCCATGATGCTCATTGTACCTACCCATCTGAATTCTTCTGTCTTGCCTACTGAAAATCATATCCCTGATCACATGTCATTCTCCCAAGCCCTTTCTCATTCTGAAGACCCTGCTCTCTGAGGTCTGTTCATTCTCAGCACCAGGTAAGACCTATTCCTATTCTGATGGTTTACTCAGACGTAGTTGAAACAAACACTCCACTCCATCCCAGCACTGAATAAGCAAAATGTTGGCTCAGTCAAAGTGGTGCAAGGGCAAGCAATCCCAGAGTGTTTGACTGACCACTAGCTGTGCTAGATCCATCAGTGACTCCGCCAGCAAGCTAACCCTATGTACTCCAGAGGGCGTACTAGGGAAAGACATTCAAAGTGGATGACCCTGAAATGATTCCCAAGGACCAGTTGTGCAGTCAGGAGAGAGGGTGGTACTCCTGCAGCATTGTCTTTAGTCTAGGACTACCCTGACTTTATGTAAAGTCACTGCTACTCACCTGCTGTGATATCTGTGTTCCCCTCAGTGATCCGAGTGTTACTGCTCAGAGTGACAAATTCCTCATCTATAAAAATGAAGGCAGAAACCTATCTCACTGGCAGTGAAGATTAAAAATGACAAACGATGTTAAGGACTTATCATAATGTTAAGTACACAAAATATCAGTGATGATAACAAAAGTAATTATTACTATTGACATAACCCTCATATTTTCATCAGTCTAAAATCTTTCTCACCAGTCTTCCCCCTTCCACATTTCCCCCTCAGGACACAGAATACCAATAAATGAATTTTTAATCTCTAAGGTTTTCACCTTTGAGGTTTAGTTCAATCTAATTCCCTCTACACACAAACGTTAAGGGGCACTATTTTCCCAGGACCCTTACTTTCTGGTAAGGTCCTTCCCATTCCTCAACTTCTTCTAGTAATTTCTCCAAGCAGGGCAAATGACCAGTTGCTATAGAAGCTTTAAGCTTCAAATTGTTCCCTAGGGAAATGAAGGTCGGTGCTTGAAACAAAGAAAAATGGGCCATATGGGGTAAATGCCAAATGTGAATATGTGCTAGATATAAAAATTTTAAAGCAAACAGTGTTACTAAAGTTGTAATAATGGGCCATGGAAGAAATATGTATAAACATGCATTATTTAGTTTGACATTTAGTCCTTTGCAAATTGATTCGATGTTTCAGAGCCTAAAAATATTGTGTAATTTATTTAATATTTATATAGCAATTTACATTTGTTAAAATCCTCTAGGACATTTATTACTTCGTGATTCATACTTGCCTGGTGTACAACCTCCTCTTACATATTAAGGGAGAATTTTGAAATTGATCACTTTTTCAGCCTCAATATGTTGTCATGAAATAAATTATGGTCATATTAAATACTCAATAGTTCTGTAACTTGTTAAACTCCAATATAATCCAGCAGCAGCCTGAAGGAAACAGACTAGCATTCACAAGAATGACATCTATCTTTCTGCTTTTTTTGGCCGATGTCCCTTCCAATGATAACATCTGATTCTGCCACTAGGACTTCCAATCTGGATGCTTAAGGGTTTAAGAAAATTTAATAGTTTATATATTCAATACATTCAACTTTTCATGTAAACCTGCAATCTTCAAAGCAGAATAAATTATTTTTAATTGTCAAACATGTGTCTAAGCTTTAAGAGTACATCTTGAGTTGAATAGTTTAATCATGTAAGGCTAATTAACTCTCATATTTGATACGTTGTCCAGAAAAATATGGTATTTATAGGATAACTGTATATAAAGGTAACCTGCCTATATCTCCTTTTCTATCTACAGCACAACAAAGATACTGGATGAATCTGGGGGTTTTGAAGAAAGAAGACAGGGATATACTATCCAAGAACATTATGGATCTGATATTTGCTTGTAATGTGTCACTAGGACACATTATCCTGACCCTCAATACTGCTTTAGCCTTGGATAAGAAATTATAAAGCAAGGGAAGACACAGGGATATGTAACTATAGTACAGTGCACTGTTTGGTTGCTTATCATAACTCAAAGTTTTAAGTTAAAGATCACCTTTAGAAACTGCCAATTTTTAAAGATCTGTTGATTAATATAAGCACATATATATTGTTTCTCAATAAGAATAACATATTTATGAGACTTTGTTTTTTGTATGATGCTAACTTCGTTAAAAATAAAATACTAAATAGTTTCATATATGCTCCATCTTTGGGTAATTTGTAAAATTTTCTCTCTTCCCTGGAAAGTACAGGAGAAAGCAAAGCAGTTTTGGCATTAATCAACAAAACGTGCCTTGAAATATTGATTCTGCCACTTTCTAGTCGCAATGATGCTGAGCTTCGATTTTGTCTTCTATAAAATGGGGTTAATATTACACACCTCAGAGAGTTATTGTGAGAATTCATTTAAGTAAATGAAGCAACTGACATGCCAAGTGATTATAAACTTACCTAAGTTCTCCCAACTAGGAAAGATGCCGCATACATTTAAAACTTCTGCCTTTGACAAGAAGTGCCTCTTGAGCTATATCATCTTGGTGCTTGAAACAGTACACAATAAACTGTTATGTCCTCAACCTTATTTCTCTACAGAATCTTGTGCATTGCTTCTACTAGTTTCATACATTTCTAAGTCATGAATTTAAATTTTCTGTCATGGTGTGTAAATGCTCTATTTTGAACACTCAGAGAGGAAAGGAACCTTTTCAGGCTACAAGAACATTACACAAACCAGTTCTAAGGGAGAGACAGCTCTTTCTATCATTTAGTGGTTTTAAATAAGTCCACAAATTATTTGATCCTCCTTCCTTCTAAAGGTGGAGCCTGGTTCCCCTCACCTTGAACAAGAACAATGCTTAATAACTTGCTTCTAATGAACAGAAATTGGTGGAGGTAATTGTGTGAAACTTCTGAGACCAGATCATAAAAGACAGTACCTTTTCCTGTTCTTCTCACTCTAGGAAAATTCAGCTGCCATGCCATGACGGTCCTTAAGCAGCCTTAAGGAGAGGTCCACCTGGCAAAGAACTGAGGCCCCCCCCCCCCCCCCCAACAGCTGCCTGAGAGGGTCATTTTGGTACTGAATAAGACTCGGTCAAACTTTCAGTTGATGGCATACCCAGCTAATAATTTGACTGCAACATGACAACAGAATCTGAACCAGAATCACTGAACAAATCTACCCTGGAATTTTTGACCCTCAGAAAATGTGAGACCATAAATATGTATTACTTTAAGCAACTGTTAGGGTAAATTGCTCTCTGGGAATAGATAACTCTCAAAGATGAACACAGAAAGATGTCACCTAAGTCCTCTGCCTCTTTAAGAAGGAATCACCCTAAAATCCTTTTCAGATACATATTACAAAACAAAACAATTGACATGAATTCAGTAGGGGTTTTCAAATAGAATTCAAGGATATAATTTATCCAAGAAAAGAAGTGGGGGGAATATACCATGTGATACTCCTCTGAACATCAGATGGTAATTTTGAGGGAAGAATTGTAGCACTTTTCACAGTTAAAATAGGAGATCATGAGCAATGGCAAATTTTAATTTAAATATTCATCTGTTCTCCTGAGGGAATTATGTCCCCCAAGCAATAGCAGAACTGAGGTAATATTCATAATCACAACGTGAAAATTGATACTGATCATAAAAGAAGAGGAAGGAAACTTACATTAAAACTCAAAAATGGTGGGATGCTTAAGCCGATTCCAAGGATTTGGGGGTGAAATTCAGCTTTCTAGATTGTGCCTACACTCCCTACAAGCAAACACAGTCAGAATCTTCCTAGAGAGGGGAAAAAGCCAGGCACTGTGGGGAGCATGCAGCAGTCATCCTCTGTGGACAACCTCAAGTCACCCAGAGCAGCTCTGCTCCTTTCCTGAACTGGAATCTAGTCTTTTAGACTGACATTTCCAGTCCCACTTATGGAAGAAACAGAATAATTCCCTCTATAATTTGCTTAACCATTTTAACATTTTACCTTAGTCTATGATATATTTTCAAGGGAAAGAAATTATGCAATAAAATAGCTGCTTAATAATGGTTATTAGTATTAGTACTATTAGTGATACAAAGAACTTTTATGATAATGATAGAACTTTAACACCTATTGTTCTCAGCACATTTTACCTTTCTTAGGTCTATTCTCCTGTCACTGGAAACACACCCACTTAGTCCTATCACATATTCTCGGCACACAATAAGCACTGATAGGACTTACTGAAGAAGAAATATATATACCTCCTCACAAATGAAATGCTAATTGGTATACTGTACTTCTTTGGTGAAAGACATTGTCCTCTTTAATCTACAGTATAATGAGATTTATCTGAACATCAAAGCATTCCATAAATACTGAGTAAGTGATTTGAACATCAACATAAGCATCGTATTATTGTGCCTTCTGAGGGAAGAGGTGGGGGGAATGAATAAGGAGATGATCTTTCTAAATAAAAGGTCAGCACTTTGAAGATAACATTTATAAGTGGATAATTTCAATTATTGATTTCTGATGGATTATAAAGAGCTGTTCTCTTCTCTTATCAAGAAATTTTTTTTTTAATCTAAGTTCCCCATTAGACTACTCACTGCTCTGACACTGATATTAATGGGATAATATAACTGTAATAATTCCTATTATTTCTTTTCTTCTGAAAAAAGAAAGAGAGAGAGAGAGAGAGACACCCAGAATGTCTCTAATGGTTCTTGCTTCATGATGATATCAACTAGAGCAGTACAGGAGAAATGGGAGTAAATTCTTCATTGTGGACAAGCAACTTGAGTTAAAGATCCAAGATCAGAGTGTTTTAAGAAAAAAATATCAAGATTGTTTTTCATATAGTCGATAGATCTACCTACAGCCACAGAAGATGCTCCTTTATATACCAAATAACCAATTGAGTCAACAGAAGATTAAACTCAGTTTAATCAAACAAAGTATACTACACAAAGTACACTACACTAATAAAGAATATATGCATTTTCTGGTACTTGTGTCTTACATTTCTTCCTCAGGATGTGGTATAATGGACAGTAGTTATTAGGGGGATGGAGGCCGCTAGAAAACTCAACAAAACTAAATGAACCCATTTTAATTTTTATCCCCTGAGAATGTTCAACAGTAATTCTTATCACTTATACTCATAGCGCCATCCTCTGTAACTCTTCATCTCCAAATAATGCAGTGAACTGCAAACAGCAATTCCAGCAGAAAAAGTCACATGATATATATATACATATACTTATGTTATGCAAAGTCACATGTACACATGCATATGTATATATACACACGCAGTGTTAAGTATATATTTTTCTGAGGGAGCCTAATAGAAGTTCCAAATTCTTTTTTTTTTCCCCCCGCCTTTCTTCCTTCTTCAAAGATTTTATCTATTTGACAGACAGAGACCACAAGCAGGCAGAGAGGCAGACAGAGAGAGATAGAGGAAAGCAGGTTCCCCGCTGAGCAGAGAGCTGGATGCGGGGCTCAATCCCGGGACCCTGAGATCTTGACCTGAGCCAAAGACAGAGGCTTTAACCTACTGAGTCACCCAGGTGCCCCAGAAGTTCCAAATTCTTATCTTTCTAAATGAGTAACAACATTTCAAATTGTGGACAGAGTACAGAAAAGGGATTGAGTGGTACTGCTCCATCACCTTGGCCAAGTCCGAATTATAATCAATAGGTCTTCAACAGGTGCTCACAGTACCAGAAGAGGCAGGTTTCAATGTTGTTTTACACCATACAGTAAAACAATAAAAGTTTTTCTATATCTTTGCCAGGAGGCAGTAAATGATTCTTAAAAACACATGCCTGGTGTCTCGGGTCCTTTTTTGTTTGTTTGTTTGTTTGTTTGTTTTAAATAAGCATGGAATATGAAGACTATTAGGAGCAATTAGCAAGATAAAGTTTTGTTTTCCTTTGGTTTATTTTCTTCTTTCTCTTTTTTAATTAACAAGGAAAATTTCTTACCGATGAATGAAATATCTTTGAGTTCTTGGGAGTAGGCTGATTTCTGCTACTTTAGCATTTTCTTTTCCTTTACATATCAATTCTAGTTTATCACTGAGTCCACCTGAATTTATCTGCAAAGTATAACCCGGACTCATCCACTTTCCTCACCTCTTCACACCCTAGTTCAAGTCAGCATTCTCTCTCACACAAATACTGTGATGGCTTGAATCTCAACTCCCTGTTTTTTCTCTTACCTGAAAATAGCCACTGCCCACACAACAGCCAAAGGGAGCTTTATTAAATACAAATTATGATCATGGGCCTTCCCTGCTTAAATCCTGTTAATGACTTTTACATGACTGACAATGTCCTCCATATTGTATGTTAAAGCACAGAATAAAAGGAGTGAGTTTACCCAATTTCACTCTCACTGGCTCTTCTACTAAGAAGAGAAATATGTCTCTGTCATAAGATCTGGTTCTTGTTCTTCTCTCCTCCTGGGACTTTCTGTCTCCTTCCCACTATTCACATCTCACTCAGAAAGGTCCTTTAAGGCTTCCCCAACTAAATTTCCTATTCTTATCCTCTTTGAAATATGCTTTATTCCACTAGTCTGTTTAATTGCCTTCAAAGGCTTTTTGGTTATCTGGAAAAATGATAACCACATTTTAATTTATAGCTTATGGTCTATCTCCAATACTAGAATGTAAACATCGTAAGAGCAAGAAACTCATCTAAATTGCTAGTGTTATAGCTGCAGTTCCATGCACAGTGGCCAGCACATTATTATGTGCTCAATTAATGACAGATGTTGGCTGGTTCTACCAATAGTTTTTAATTTTGGTATACTCCTTTTAGGGAAAAAAAATACACAAAGAGCTCCAAAGGTGATATTTATACTAATAATCTTAAGGAGAAAAATGTAACAGAAGAAAAATATCTTTCTCTGTATATTTAATATAGTGCCTGAGCCAGTAGAACAAATTATGCTAGGTTAAACATCTAGAAATGAGGGAATGTCTTTCTTTTACAATTATTTTTTCATTGTTATAGATTATTATATCATATATACAATAACATGCAATAATATGTGATAAAGTAAGATGTGGCAACAAGCATTAGACAATATCCTTTCCTATTTCTAAAACTCTTTTTAATATAGTTGGTATACCATTCTTCTAAGGTGTCTACTATAGAAGAAAAAAAAATACTCAGAAGAAGGGGAAACTACCAAGAGCTAGTGGTTTAGAAGATCAACTTATAACAAGCTAGCTTTCCACAGAATATGGCTCTTGGCTTGGCCTCATGCCCTTGCTTCCATGCTTTGGATCTCCACCACACTAAGACTCAATAGAAGCTACTAGTTTTGAAACCAGCCAATTGCTTGGCTTCCCCTTAACCTTGCTTATCTAAAGAGAAACCACATCCTATAAGGCATATATTTTTGCTAGATTCTTCACTTAGGGAACTTGTTGGTCAATCTGCATGAACAACTTTGGAGTTTTGTTTTGAAGTTCATCTTGTTTAAAGACTTTAATTTGATCCTATAACCCAGTTTAGCATCAGAGTTTCTACATTTCTCTAATTTTGGAAAGATTGACAAAATTGAAGTCCAGTCTTTAGAGTTAACAAATTCACTGCTTCTGTGTGTTCTGGAACTTTTGTTTTCTCTATAAATTTGTACTTTGAGAGAAAGTTCAATGCAATTATAGCATTCAGAGGTAGTTCACAAGGGTTTAGTCCATACTCAGATCTCAGGAGATCTTTGAAGAAGTAAATTATTCCCAGCTGAAAACCCTTCAGAAACATTGTTCTTATACATGTACTCTGATTTATAATTGAATATTTTAAAAATAAAGAATGTTTTATTAACCCAATACCTTTTATATTTTCTAATTGCCTGTATAAAGGAGAGAAAACACAGGTTTTGTCAGATCTTCAAATGAACCCAATGAGAAATTTCAGTGCTATGAGAAAGAATGTCTTCAATTACTAGGTAGTCAGATTAATAGTGATTTAACACCATATTAAAGATTTAAGCACATTTTTTAGTATGAAGGTCACATGACATTTTATATTATATTTGATATTGTTTTCTACTAAAGTGTTTAGGTTTTCTTTTTCAATTTTCTGAGTTTGACGTATTAAAAAGCTCAATATAAATTTTTTCAAACCTTCTTTTTTATAGTGGTAGTGGCAATTCAATAATCATTGGATATAATAATTAAATATGCACTGAATTCGAGTAAAATAAATATATTGATTACTTGTCAAATAACCATGTTCAGTGTGAACTGATGGATACTCACCAAGAGTGAGGTGTACTGTGAGGAACTGTGAACTCTGGTTTTATACTTCTTACTCTTCCATAACTTGGTGCAATCATTTGGATGATTGCACTAAATAATACAATTATGACTATCATAGATGGCAAAAATCACAAAACAACACTACATTTGTTGAGGAAAGTGGAGAGATGGATATAATAAATTTAGTTTGGTAAAAACAAATGTAATATAAAATCTGAGAGCTAGCATTCACTTCATACCGTTATGTGTGAGACACTGTACTGGGAGCTTTTACCTCATTCAATTCACACCACAACCCTGTGGAGTGGTATTATTATCCATGTTTTATTGATTTGCAAGTCAAAGTTACGAAAGATCCAGCACCTCTCTCCAACTTGCAAATCTAGGCTTTGAATGTAATTTTGACTTCAGACTTTCCCTTTCCCATCTTATTTTTTGTACATAGCGCCTTCCTATGAGTATACCCTTTGGCCTATGTGAGTGCCCAGAATATTAAGATAAGATGGAGGTAATGGTTAGGTAATAGCACACATAAAAGTGATTGAGGACTTCAGAGAATCATAAATAAAATGTGAGTCAATAATGAGAACTATTATCATCAAAAATTAAAGTTATCTCAAATCACAACTACCTAGCATTTAAGTCTAATCAAGGCCACTGCTGGCCCATTAGGGGCTTTTGTGAGAATGCAAATAAACCAATAAACAACAACAACAACAAAAAGGGCAGCTCTGGAAAAGTAGAATTGCAAAAGATATCCCCCACGGGCCAGACCAATTAGAGTACAGTGTCCCTTGCAGCAGACTGATTAGAAAAAGATACCCTTCTTCTATGTTGACCTCCAAGACATGAGGTTCAGGTATATAACCATGTACAATCCTCCACATGTAATGCTAAATTGTTTTCACAATATTGTACCAACTAAATTTGGAATCTAGTGTGAACAGACATCTAATTTAATTTTTTCTTTAGGTTGGATCTTTTTTACTAATAACATTCACTAACAAGTTTGTCCTTTCCTCAAAGATCGAAAATGTAGAGATCTGTGATATAATTCAGGATTCAAATTGACAGTTTAGAGAGTACTAACTACTAACATAGTGAGACATCAAAACGACTGGTGTAAACTGAGCTGCCCCAAGAAAACTGGGATAAATGGTAACCCTACTTCTGGGTCATATACCTTGTATATCACTACGCTAGTCTATTCGTCTATGTTTGTAGCCAGGCCTCATTGTCTGAGTTAGTAAGGCTGTTGGATAAATCTTGATACCTTATTGGGCAAATCTTTGCTCTTCATTCTTCTTCTTCAAGATATCCCGGATAGGGGTTGCCTGGCTGGCTCACGTGGTTAAATGCTGCCTTTAGCTGAGGTTATGAACTTGGGGTCCTGAGATCAAGCCCCATACTGGGCTCCCTGCTCAGTGGGGAGTCTGTTTCTCCCTCTCCCTCTCCTCCTCCCCCCTGCTTTTGCTCTCTCTCGCAAATAAATAAATGTAATCTTTAAAAAAAAAAGTGTCCTGGCTAATTCAAGTGCTAATGTCAATTAACTGATTTCAAGTAATTTGCTTTTCATAATGGAAGTTTATTTATTTTTTAATGTTTGCTCATTTTTGTACTGCATTATTTTGTTACAGCTGCCATAAGAAAATGCCACAAACTGGATGGATTAAAAACAGAAAATTTCTGTTCTTATAGTCTGAAGACTGGAAGTCCAAGATCAAAGTGTGGGCACATATGGTTCCTTCTGAAGCCTCTGTTCCTGGCTTGTAGATGGCTGCTTTCTTGGTGTGTCTTATACGAGGTATTTTCTCCATCGTTATGAATCCCTGAGGTCTCTTTGTGCATCCAAATTTCTTCTTCTAATATGGACACACTTAGATTAAGTCAGAATCCACTGTAAGAACCTCCTTTTAACCTAATTACCTCTTTACAGGCCCTATCTCCAAACAGAGTCACATTTGGAGGTACCCGCGGATGAGGGCTTCAAACTATGAATTTTAGAAGAGCTTAATTTAGATCATAACAATTTAATATTCATTGTACATTTAATATTATTTTTAAAATCTTCTTTAAGCATATTAAATTCCTTTAGTATTCTGTATTTAGCTATCCAAATGTCCGCAGTTTATGCAGGTCTGGTTCTCTTGCTTCTTTCTCCTTACTCTGGCTTCACGTGGCTTGTTTCTTTGCATGTTTTCTGATTTGTTTTTCTTTGTGAGCTCCTATTTCATAGAAATTTACAGGGATTTTTAAATACTCCATGGGTTACAAAGAGGGTATGTGATTTTTTTGCGAAGTATCTTCTGGTACTAAGACATAGGATCACCTTAAAGAAGACATTTTGCCTGGATGTTTTTTAGCCTTAAAAGTGGTATAAACACAGGTTCCAAAGCCCTATGAGAGCAGGCATGTTGCTATTTTAAAAATACAATTTTCAGAGCACATTTTTTTTTCCTATAGTACCCACTCCAATAAGAAATTTTTGCAGTTCTTTGTCTCTTATTTTTAGAGCTAACTCATTAAAAGCAAGAACTATTCTGTCAGATATTGGTAGATAATAGGAGAAAGCCTCTTCTGTGTTCCATGGACAGTTTATCTGTATTTTTTTTTTCTTTCTGACTTCTAATATTTATTTCTTTTGCTTCCCATGAGGTCAAACGTGCATTTGTAGAGTTTTCTGCTGTTGTTTTCTTTTCTTGTAATTTCATTTATATCTTTGGTTTTCAATATCAGAAGTGTTTTTTTGTTTTGTTTTGTTTAGTTTTTAGTTTTTTGGGTTTTTTTGCTGGATGACTAGCATACTAAATTACCAAAAAGAGAAGTCAAAGTTTATTTTCATCGTTTCATCCTTTCCTAATTATTTCATAAACAGTTACATATGTACTGTAAGTATACTTCATATCTTTCACTTCCTGTATTTCCAATCCTGGTGGCTAATAGAACATGAGAGCTTTATAAATGAAAGCATTGAAGAATTATAAATGAAAGTATTGAAGAATAATGGTAGCCTTATCTATCCTTATCTAATAGAGCCACTTCTCAACTAAGCAATTTTTTCATGCTATTTCGAGCAATAACATCTATATAGTGAGCACTCATTGCAGGTGAGACATCCTGCTCACTGTTATCTGTATATTATTTCACTTAATCCTGAAGGAACTGCAGAGTCATTATTATTATCTCTACAGATATGAAGTTGAGGCTTATTGGGATCTAGTAACTCGCCAGAGATCACACACTTAGCAGATACCTCATATTCTCTTCTAAAATCTGTCATCTTGGGTGGCTCAGTTGGTTAAACAACTGCCTTCAGCTCAGGTCAGGATCATGGAGTCCCAGGATCAAGTCCTGCATCGGGCTCCCTGCTTAGCAGAAAGTCTGTTTCTCCCCCTGACCCTCCCCTCTTCATGCTTTCTCTCTCATCCCCTCTCTCTCAAGTAAATAAATAAAATCTTTTTAAAATAAATAAATAAATATCATCTTTAATAACTGCCTAAATAATAATAAATCCTTAAAAATTTGTGTTTATATTTATAAAATTCTGCTGAACTTTGTTTCTTATCACTGAAAGAGCAGTGGTGGTGGTGATGTATGCTTATAATTATGTAAATAAATAATATAATACTTATACTTATGAAGCACTATTTCTTGTAAAATCTCATACTGTATTAAAGTTTATGAATCCAATTTATTGGTAACACAATAACTACAAGTGAAAGATAATTTAAACATATTTCAATTCAGCTGGTTCAAGTCATTTACACATGAAATTCACTTATCTCTTACCTCGACCCTTTTTATTGTTAAATGGAGCAGTTCTCATTTTAATAAAACTCATTTTAATAAATCAGTTAGATATTACAATTACTGTTCTAGTTCAAGGTTAAAAATGCATGCAAAAAAGGGATGGCAAATTATTCTTTATCCACAATAGCCCCAATAAGTATGAATGAAGAATGTTCAGTGACAGAAGCCACCACAACCCACTGAAGCCAGTTATCTACCATATATATTCATAACAGAACTATAAGTTGGAAAACAGCCAGGGGGCCCATGGTATCTGTTGGTTTTTCTCTACTTACTCATTTGTGTTGAATAATCAGCACACTTTAACTTCTTTAAAATCTATTCTGTGAAAAAGATTCATTTTAAGTTGTGTTTACACAGGTTTAAATTGGAACACAGTTTTTGGGTTTTTTTTAAATGATGTATGTCATTAAAATGTTTTCCTTTTTTTTTACAATTTAAAATATATTTTCTAGCTAAGCAGCTAGGTGTGTCTTTGAGTATCAAGGACGAAATATGACCATAGTTATTAAAAATTAATAATTTATTGATTGAACTTTGATGTAGCACAGAACATGTGCTCTTTTGACATGTCATTTACAACATAAATTAAGATAAGCCAATATTCACTTGAATGTCTACAGAGAGTACAGTTGCACTGGAGAAAGTAAAAGCACCCAAAACAACAAAAACAAACAAAAACTGATAAATTGGAACTGATTCAATGTGCATTCAAGTTCCCCTTGCTTCAACCTAAAGCCAGAAGCCAGTAACTGTTAACATCCAAGCTAAGCCCCATGGAATTTATTATGTTACCTTTAATTGATCCAGAGCTTTGACTGAAATTTAAAAAAAAAAAAAAAATCACTGCACAAAATGTTCTCCCATCCCATATTTACAAAGCATAGATAAAATTTTTTCTTTGCCTATGGAAGCTAGCTCACTTATTTTAAGCTAAGCTCTAAACTGTAAGGAGATTAGTAATAGTAATTCCATTCTGCCCAGTGGGCCATAGCTGTCTTCTTTGACCATGACAAGCAACATGTTATTTACAATAGAATTGTAAAATGGAATTCCTCTTTTATCACTTTTATAATAGTTGTATTTAAATTAATTATGTTTAGCCTTTGTCTCATCCACAGTAGAAATTGAAGGTAGAGGGTCATACATGCTTTATCCATTTTCATTTGCCCAGCAACAAATATGGCATGTTTTACATGACAAAACTCTTTTTTTCTTAAGAAAGAGGAAACTGGGGCAAGGATTTAAGTGAGTCAATACAAAACCAATTTAAAACACTAGCAAGCAATTAAAATGTCGACCCTAATAATCAGGAAAGTGTGTCAATCTGTGAGCGTACAGGTATTAAAAATCTCCCATAACAACTTCCACTGAAGGATGTCACATATAACAGTTATGGACAAAATGATGAATGTAGAGTTAACAGCCAGCAGAAAATGTCTAAAAGGGATTTAAAATCCACTTTTAGGGAATCCCTTTCATCCAAAGCAGAACACTTTATATCAGAAATTCACAAAAGTTTCCCCTTTGGCACCAGTCAGTGTGGTTCTATAATATCAAAGATTTCCAAGAGTAGCTAGGAAAAAGAAACTAGTGTAATAAGCCAGGGAACACACGCCTATACATTACTTTGTATAATGCAAAGTAAACTGCATTATACAAAGAAAGGAATAGCCCCGTGATGACTTTCCACAAATAACAGGCACATCAGCTTTCTCAGAAATGAATTCTTCATTAAATGAAAAAGAAAATGTCTTATATCTGAATACATTTATAATTGCATATTATACTGAGAATATTTTATTTTTTAAAAAAATGGAAACATAAAATTAAATACAGGCATATAGTTTATCAGCTACTACTGATAAAAGGCAGATGTTATAAAAGACATATACTCCTGTATAACACTCCATGGTTTCAGCCTAGAGTAACCCCCTAAGGTCCATGGTAACACCTAGATGCTAGGATATCTGCATTTATATCACTTAGCAGAAGGTGGTTCAGTGATTCAATTATTAGCTCTGTGCAAACTCTATAATTCCACAAGATAGTTGTATATTTTAGAAATTCAGTCTTTCTTAAATGAACATCTGGGAATCATGCCTATTTTACCCCATAATATATTTAATTAAATTAAAGGATAGACTTCATTTTGTTTTGACTCATCCACAAAAAATAAAACACGTGTGAAAAAAATAAGAACAATACTCAGATTTATTCAGAAAAATCGCTATGGCCATAATACCATTTCTGGCATGTCAAAACTATCTTCATAAGCTAATTTACTTAAAGCTTAAAACCTTTATGACTACAATAAGCTTGTAATTGGTTAGAAAAAAAAAGGTGATTGGGTGATTGCACATGGCCTCACGTGCGCATATGAGCTTTGAAATATGCTTGTCTTTTTTTGCACTTTATTATAAGAAGTCAAGGGATCAGGTTGCACAATAACTTTTTCAGGGGCTTTACATGATAAGAGCTGTGACCCTATAGTCTGGCAGCAAACGAAACAAATGTGAAATCCAGAGTTTCAAATAATGCCATTTACAAAGAATCAATAGTGCTAACTTTTATAGAATGGATCAAATCTGCAGATATTCTTCTTAGAAAATTACAGTAAAAAAAACCTGATTATTATTGGATATTTAAGTACGATTACACAAGAAATCTTTGTGTTTGTTTCTGGTTCCTAGAACTTTAAAACACAAGAGATTTCATTAAATTTGCCTTATTCCTTATTTTTGCTGGTAATAATGTCTAGAAACTCTCATGTTAATCTCTCTAATGTCAATTTCACAGACAGTGCTAACCAAGTATTATCTTATTTCTCCAGGTAAATTCTTTTTATAAGAGACCTAACATCCACTAGATATTTCATTTTCAGTACTCCTTCCCAGGTAATATTGAAGG
Source organism: Lontra canadensis (assembly GCF_010015895.1). Taxonomy (NCBI): domain Eukaryota; kingdom Metazoa; phylum Chordata; class Mammalia; order Carnivora; family Mustelidae; genus Lontra; species Lontra canadensis. The sequence goes on along the minus strand of NW_022631058.1, from coordinate 4,037,830 downwards.
CTCCTCTACTAATAACATGATGAACATACCCTATAGCAGTTCATTTATGCCAAAAGTATAAAAGTTCCTGAAAGCTAGCTGGACACGGAAACTGTTTACTTTAGATAACTTTTATTTAGCACTTTTTAGTTGACATTTGGAAAGTACTCCTCAGTGCTCTGGAAAAATAATTTAATTAAAAAAACTCTTAGGGGCACCTGGGTGGCTTTGGTGGGTTAAAGCCTCTGCCTTCGGCTCAGGTCATGATCCCAGGATCCTCAGATCAAGCCCTGCATCAGGCTTTCTGCTCGGCAGGGAACCTGCTTCCTCCTCCTCTCTCTCTCTCTCTCTCTCTGCCTGCCTCTGCCTACTTGTGATCTCTGTCTGTCAAATAAATAAATAAAATCTTTGAAAAAAAATCTTAAAAACCTCCAAGTTGTATCAGCCCACCTTATCTTTTTAAAGTTTTTCCTTATAAAATGACCATCCTACCTTGGGGCCATACATTTTCTAGCAAAATTTCTTGCTAAAGTGGACAATATTTTAATAGTCATTTTAAACACATGGTAGCCAGACTGTTGCTTGTATAGCAATAGCAGTACTATTAATACAAGACACATAAAAACTAAAGGTACTATAAATGGTTGTGCCCATCTTTCTTTTAAGTTGCCTGACTCTGAAGGTGTAAGATTACTCATTAAGGCTGGGCTTCAAAAGATGAGATGTGTAAAGGAATTTAGTTAGAGAAAGTATATAAGAGAGATAAGCATTATGCATTCATTCAATCAATCAGTCCATCATTCAGTCATTATTCTTCTAAGAGTATGGGGTACAGTCTTTTTCCTTCTTGCACTGTATATTTTAGGAAAGCAGGGGATAAAAAAAGCAAATACATAAGTAAGATAATGTCAAATAGTGTTAAGCGGTATGCTTATGTGAAGACAGAGTAAATAGGAGTGACTATTTTAGACCTGGTGGAGAAGTAAGAAGTTGTTATTTGAGCAGAGACATACCTGAGGTAAGGGGGTGAGGTTTGCATTTTCCTAAAGAAAGAGATTTTCAAGGAAAGCTGGAAACATACTCTGCATGTGTGAAGAACAGAAAAGAGTCTAAGTGTTTGAAATATAATGGACAAAAGGGAAAAAAATGAGGGATGGAGTTTGAGTGGAGACTGGATCATACAGAGAAGAGTAGTTTACTAAAGGAACTGGAACAATTTAAGACATGTAGAAAAATACTTTCACATTACGATAGTCACACTGACTACTGTAAGAAAGAACAGACTATGGGAAGAAATAAAATGGCAAAAGTGAAATAAATTAGGAGACAATTGAAAAATCAGTGCAAGAGATGGTTGGCAGGTTGGTTGTGGTAGCAACAGTGAAAGTGATAAAAACATATTTGGAGTGTACTTTAGTGCAGTGTCATTTTCTAAAAACTGGTAATACTTGGGAAAGAACAGGTATGAGTCCAAGTATCACAAGTCAGCCTGAAAAGCCATAAAACACTAAAAGAAGACTAAGACTAAGGAATGTCAAGCAGGTAGATAGGCGAATAAAGAAATCCAAGCAGGAGTTAGAAATTGAGAAATCTTTGATGCTTTTAAAGCTACACGTCCCAGGGAAAATGAGTGTAAAGAGACAAAAGGATGTTGAAGTTCTAAGCCCTGAATCACTACAACATTTAAATGAGTGCAAAAGGAAGGAAGATTCCTACAAAGAAGGCTAATGCAGACTGGTCATTGAGACAGGGAGAAAGTTACAAGACTGTAACAACCACAAGACTGTGGTGACCTAAAATCCAAATTAAAAAAAAAAATTAAAAGTATTTAAGGAAAGATAGCTGATCAACTACTGTAAACGCATTAAGTAAGATGGCTGAGAATTGGTCACTGGGCTTGGCAACATGTAGGCACCACAAAAATTAATAAAGGAGACTCTTTGGAGTTTACTGGGAAGAAAATCAGACCAGTGAAGACATCAAAAAAACTGAAGGCTGAAACATTTATAGACTACTCAAGGTATAACTGACAAACAATTCAAACAGCATGGTCTCATTAAAAATACCAGTCTTACTAGTGGACAGAATAGTTTGTATTTTTTAAGTTTTCATCATTCAACCGGAAAATTAATCATGAAAGTAAATAGATTATAATGTCTTCTGACCAAGAAAACTAAAGTTATATGAAATTGTAATTGATTTGAGGAATGTCAAATTCAATTTATCAGTCATACAAAAGGAAAACACAAAGATGAAAGTTTAATTTAAGAAGGTTTTGAAAACTGTATCATACATCATGAGTTACTGGATCTTTTAAAGGATGAACTCTATGAAAAGTCACATTCTTATTTTAATAATGCCTCTACTATCTTTAAAAGTGCTATCTGTAAGAGTTCAACAGAATGTTTCTTAGGGTTAGAATATAAAAACTTAATTTTTTTATTTAAAATTACTTAGGATTGTAACTGTCTTCATTCGTGGCCAAATCCAAGAGATGTTTTAAAACATTCTTCTCAGAATTCATCTACTCTTTCTTCAAACCAGTTCTTTTCCTTAGAGTGTCTTTCCTACCATAATTATCATGAGAAACATATTTTTCCAGTTTATTGCAGTATGATAAGTAAAATTGTAATATGTTTAAAGTGTATGTCATAATGACTTGATACATGTGATATATGTACACACTGTGAAAAGATTCCCACAACTGAATTAACAAATCCATCACTTCATATATTTACTTTCTTTTTTTGTTTTGTTTTTTTGTTTTGTTTTGTTTTGTTTTTGGTGAGAACACGAGTTACAGTCTATTAGCAAATTCCAATTACACAACATGTTATTATCAATGATAGTCACCATGTTATACATTAGCTCTTCAAACTTTACTCATCTTTTAACTAAGAGTTTGTTATCTTTAACCAGCCCAGCCCCTGGTAACCACCAATCTATTCTGGTCTCTATGAGTTTAATCTTTTTTTTTTTTTTTTTTTTTTAATTCCACATATAAGCGGTACTGTGCTGTTAATTTTATAACTGTCTTTCCCTTTCTGGGTCATTTCACTTATCATAATGCCCTCCAGATTCCTCCATGTTGTTGCAAATGGCAGATTTTCCTCTTTTTTTAAGGATAATATACAATATTATATTATATAAATTATATATTATATAAAAAATACATAGTCTCTTCATTTAAAAATATGTATATTTTTCATCAGATATTCCCTTACTCAGTTTCAGTTTATTATGGTAAGTAAAGTAATTTTGTGTAATAATTAAGACTGAAGTAAGGGAGAGGGACAGGAGACTATATAATGTGATTATATTAAGTTCAATATTCTAATGTTTTTTTTTTTTTTTTTTTTTAAGAGAGAAGATGCACATGCATGTGATCAAGCAGGGGTGGGATGCAGAGAGGGAGAGGAGGAGAAAGAATCTTACACAGGCTCCACACCCAGCATGGAGCTTGACATGAGACTCAATCTCACCACCCTGAGATCATGACCTGAGCTGAAATCAAGAATCGGACACTTAGCCAACTGAGCCACCCACACGGACCTAATCTTCTTCTCTTCTCTTTTCTTTTCTTTTCTTTTCTTTGTTTTGCTTTGCTTTTTTTATTTCTTTTCAGTGTAACAGTATTCATTGTTTTTGCACCACACCCAGTGCTCCATGCAATACATGCCCTCCTTAATACCCACCACCTGGCTCCCCCAACCTCCCACCCCCCGCCCCTTCAAAACCTTCAGGTTGTTTTTCAGAGTCCATAGTCTCTCATGGTTCATCTCCTCTTCCAATTTCCCTCAACTCCCTTCTCCTCTCCAACTCTCCATGTCCTCCATGTTATTTGTTAATGCTCCACAAATAAGTGAAACCACATGATAATTGACTCTCTGCTTGACTTATTTCACTCAGCATAATCTCTTCCAGTCCCATCCATGTTGATACAAAAGTTGGGTATTCATCCTTTCTGATGGAGGCATAATATTCCATAGCATATATGAACCACATCTTCCTTGTCCATTTGTCTGTTGAAGGGCATCTTGGTTCTTTCCACAGTTTGGTGACCGTGGCCACTGCTGCTATAAACATTGGAGTACAGATGGCCCTTCTTTTCACTACATCTGTATCTTTGGGGTAAATACCCAGTAGTGCAATTGCAGAGTCATAGGGAAGCTCTATTTTTAATTTCTTGAGGAATCGCCACACTGTTCTCCAAAGTGTCTGCACCAACTTGCATTCCCACCAACAGTGTAAGAGGGTTTCCCTTTCTCCACATCCTCTCCAACACATGCTATTTCCTGTCTTGCTAATTTTGGCCATTCTAACTGGTGTAAGGTGGTATTTCAATGTGGTTTTAATTTGAATCTCCCTAATGGCTAGTGATGATGAACATTTTTTCATGTGTCTGATAGCCACTTGTATGTCTTCATTGGAGAAGTGTCTGTTCATATCTTCTGCCCATTTTTTGATATGATTATCTGTTTTGTGTGTGTTGAGTTTGAGGAGTTCTCCATAGATCCTGGATATCAACCTTTTGTCTGTACTGTCATTTGCAAATATCTTCTCCCATTCCATGGGTTGCCTCTTTGTTTTGTTGACTGTTTCCTTTGCTGTGCAGAAGATTTTGATCTTGATGAAGTCCCACAAGTTAATTTTCACTTTTATTTCCTTTGCCTTTGGAGACATATCTTGAAAGAAGTTGCTGTGGCTGATATCAAAGAGATTACTGCCTATGTTCTCCTCTAAGATTCTGATGGATTCTAGTCTCATGTTAAGGTCTTTTATCCATTTCGAGTTTATCTTTGTGTACAGTGTAAGAGAATGGTCGAGTTTCATTCTTCTACATATAGCTGTCCAACTTTCCTAGCACCATTTATTGAAGAGACCATCTTTTTTCCACTGTATATTTTTTCCTGCTTTGTCGAAGATTATTTGACCATAGAGTTGAGGGTCCATATCTGGGCTCTCTACTCTGTTCCACTGGTCTATTTGTCTGTTTTTATGCCAGTACCATGCTGTCTTGGTGATCACAGCTTTGTAGTAAAGCTTGAAATCAGGTAACGTGATGCCGCCAGTTTTATTTTTGTTTTTCAACATTTCCTTAGCAATTCAGGTTCTCTTCTGATTCCATACAAATTTTAAGATTATTTGCTCCAGCTCTTTGAAAAATACTGGTGGAATTTTGATCGGAATGGCATTAAAAGTATAGATTGCTCTAGGCAGTATAGACATTTTAACAATGTTTATTCTTCTGATCAAAGAGCATGGAATGGTCTTCCATCTTTTTGTGTCTTCTTCAATTTCTTTCATGAGTGTTCTGTAGTTCCTCGAGTACAGATCCTTTACCTCTTTGGTTAGGTTTATTCCCAGGTATCTTATGATTCTTGGTGCTATAGTAAATGGAATCGATTCTCTAATTTCCCTTTCTGTATTTTCATTGTTAGTGTATAAGAAAGCCACTGATTTCTGTACATTGACTTTGTATCCTGCCACGTTACTGAATTGCTGTATGAGTTCTAGTAGTTTGGGGGTGGAGTCTTTGGGTTTTCCATATAAAGAATTATGTCATCTGTGAAGAGAGTTTGACTTCTTCATTGCCAATTTGGATACCTTTTATTTCTCTTTGTTGTCTGATTGCTGTTGCTAGGACTTCTAATACTATGTTGAAGAAGAGTGGTGAGAGTGGGAATCCTTGTCATGTTCCTGATCTCAACGGGAAGGCTGTGAGCTTTTTCTCATTGAGGATGATATTGCTGTGGGTCTTTCATAGATAGATTTTATGAAGTTCAGGAATGTTCCCTCTATCCCTATACTTTGAAGCATTTTAATGAGGAACGGATGCTGGATTTTGTCAAATGTTTTTCTGCATCAATTGAGAGGTCCATGTGGTTCTTCTCTTTTCTCTTATTGATTTGTTCTATCACATTGATTGATTTGTGAATGTTGGACCATCCTTGTAACCAAGGGATGAATCCCACCTGGTCATGGTGGATAATCTTTTTAATGTGCTGTTGGATCCTGTTTGCTAGGATCTTGTTGAGAATCTTAGCATCCATATTCATCAGTGATATTGGTCTGAAATTCTCCTTTTTGGTGTGGTCTTTGCCTGGTTTGGGGATCAGGGTAATGCTGGCTTCATAAAAAGAGTCTGGAAGTTTTCCTTCTGCTTCAATTTTTTGAAATAGCTTCAGGAGAATAGGTGTTAATTTCTTTGAAAGTTTGGTAGAATTCCCCCAGGGAATCCGCCAGGTCCTGGGCTCTTGTTTTTTGGGAGGTTTTTGATCACTGCTTCAATCTTGTTACTAGATATCGGTCTATTCAGGTAGTCAATTTCTTCCTGGTTCAATTTTGGGAATTTATAGTTTTCCAGGAATGCATCCATTTCATCTAGATAGCTTAACTTATTTGCATATAACTGTTGATAATAACTTTTGATGATTGCTTCTATTTCCTTGGTGTTAGTTGTGATCTCTCCCTTTTCATTCATAATTTTATTAATTTGAGCTTTCTTTCTTTTCTTTTGGATTAGTGTAGCCAATGGTTTATCGATCTTATTGATTCTTTCAAAAAAAAAAAAAACAGCTTCTAGTTTTATTGATATGTTCTACTGTATCTCTCTTGTTTCTACCTTATCTATCTCTGCTCTAATCTTGATTATTTCCCTTCTTATGTGTGGAGTTGGTTTAATTTATTGTTGATTCTCCTGTTCTTTAAGGTGTAGAGACAGCTGGTGTATTCTGGATTTCTCAATTTTTTTGAGGGAGGCTTGGATGGCTATGTATTTCCCCTTAGGACCACCATTGCTGTATCCCATAGGTTTTGGATCAAAGTATCTTCATTCTCATTGGTTTCCATGAATTGTTTAAGCTTTTAAACAATTATTTGATCTCCTGGTTGATCCAAGCATTCTTAAGCAAGATGGTCGTTAGCTTCCAGGTGTTTGAGTTCCTTCCAAACTTTTCCTTGTGATTGAGCTCCAGTTTCAAAGCATTGTGATCTGAGAATGTGCAGGGAATAATCTCAGTTTTTTGGTATCCGTTGAGTCCTAATTTGTGACCCAGCATATGGTCTATTCTAGAGAAGGTTCCATGTGCACTTGAGAAGAATGAGTATTCTGTTGTTTTAGGGTGGAATGTTCTGTATATATCTATGAGGTCCATCTGGTCCAATGTGTCATTCAATGCTCTTGTTTCTTTATTGGTTTTCTGCTTGGATGATCTATTACTGAGAGAGGTGTGTTAAGATCTCCTACTATTAATGTATTCATACCAATATGACTCTTTATCTTGTTTAATAGTTTTATTATGTAATTGGCTTCTCCCATATTAGGGGCATGGATATTTACAATTGTTAGATCATCTTGGTGGATAGTCCCTTTAAGAATGATGTAGTGTCCTTCTGTATCTCTGACTACAGTCTTTAGTTTAAAATTAAATTTATCTGATATGAGAATCGCTACCCCGGCCTTCTTTTGAGGCCCATTGGCATGAAAGATGCTTCTCCATCCCTTCACTTTCAGTCTGGGTGTATCCTTAGGTTCAAAATGGGTCTCTTGTAGACAACATATGGATGGGTCCTGTCGTTTTATCCAATCTGCTACCCTGTGTCATTTTATGGGTGCATTTAGGCCATTCACATTGAGAGTGATTATTGATAGATATGTTTTTATTGACATCGTGTTACCTTTGAAGTCTTTCTTTCTGTAGATTGTCTCTATATTTCTATTCGAAGATATTCTTAGGATTTTTTTCTCTTTTATAGAACCCCCCTTAATATTTCCTGCAGTGTTGGCTTGGTGGTTGCATAGTCTTTTAAGCCTTGCCGGTCTTGGAAACTCTTTATCTCTCCATCCATTTTGAATGTCAGTCTTGCTGGATAAAGTATTGTTGGCTGCATATTCTTCTCATTTAGTTCCCTGAATATATCTTGCCAGCCCTTTCTGGCTTGCCAGGTTTCTGTGGACAGGTCTGACGTTATTCTGATGGGCTTTCCTCTGTACGTAAGGAGCTTCTTTGTCCTAGCTGCCTTCAAGAGGGGCTGCCTACAATTATAATAATTCATTCTTATTATTAGGTGTCTTGAGGACTTTCGAGAATCTATAATCCTGGGGGGAGACCGTTCTGCCTCTAGTGCATGAACGCTGGTTCCATTCACAAGATTGGGAAAATTTTCACAGAGAACTTGTTCCACTATATGTTCTAGACTTCTTTCTTTCTCCTCCCCTTCAGGGATTCCAATAATTCTGATGTTGGAATGTTTAATGGCATTATTTATTTCCCTGATTCTGTTTTTATGGTTTCTAAGCTGTTTGTTCCAGGCTTCCTCCTGATCCTTTCTCTCTATCTGATTGTCCTCCAGATCACTAATTCTATCTTCTGTCTCACTTACCCTAGCTTTTAGAGAATTTAGGTTAGATTGGAACTCACTGAGGGCATTGTGAGCATCATCCCTGGTGGCTTTCAGTTATGCCTTAATCAATTCCTTTTGGTCATCCATGGCTTTCTCCAACATAGCTATTGCCTGGATAATTGTTAGCCTTAATTCCCTTTCTGACATATTGTCTATGTCGATAGCCATTAGCTCTGTTGCAGAAGGCCCATCCTCTGAATTTTTCTTCTGTTTCTTCTTCTCATTTTGGTGAGAGATGGCTGAATGGATATAGCTGGATGTATCGACCATGGTGCACCCTGAATGCTTCTGAGCTATCAGGAGTCCCCACCCAAATGAGAGAAAAAAAAAAAAAAGAAAAGAAAAGAAAAGAAAAAGAAAAAAAAGAGAGAGAGAGAGAGAGGAAAAAAAGAGAAGATAAAAAAGAAGGCTCAGCCCAAATGGGCCCCAAGGTGAGATTTATGAAGTATACAAACAAAAACAGACAAAAAGACTAATAAAAGTATATGACAAGAGAAAAAAAAAATATATATATATATATAAGCAAAGAAAAAAAAAAAAAGAACCTCATCAAAAAACCCCAAGTATAAGATTTATATATTATCAGGACAAACACAAATACACAGAAACACTGGCGGAAGAAAAAAAATGATATGAGAATCGCTACCCTGGCTTTCTTTTGAGACCCATTGGCATGAAAGATGCTTCTCCATCCCTTCATTTTCTATTCTCAGTGTGGGTGAGAAAGGTTATTTTGATTCTTCCTGGATGTATCTTGATATCTTTGTTAAAGGACTCAACTTTCCTAAGATAAAGGAGGATTAAAAATTGGTTTACCTATAGTGGTAGCATTCATTGGGGAAGGGGGATTACCTTGAAGTTTAACTCTATGTGAATATTAAAAAATAAAAATAAAAAAAAAGAATAAACTAAACTAAACTAAAATTTTAAAAAAATTTAAAAAATAGAAAAGCAAAAGAAAAACAGGGGTATATGTATCAAAAAGTTCAGGTTAAAAGGTTATTATGGAATTTGATATACTGGACATCTCACTGTGATGATAAATAGTTTAAAAAATTATATATATATAAAAAAAATGAACCAGAATAGTGGGAGTGAATTAAAAATAAAAGTTGTATCTATGAAGTAGTGGTTGCTGTTCTCTTGTTGTCTTTTTTTTTTTTTTTTTTTTTTTTCTTTCTTTTTTTTCCTGGTTGGCTTTCTGGGGTAGAGGCCTACCACATGGGCAATGTTCCCTGAGTTAAGTCCTCCCGCCCCCCTCAAGTGGGTGGACTCTGAGGAAACTGGTTTTTTTCAGGCTTTTGTTCTCTGGAGGTTTTTATGTTTTTTTATTCGTTTTTTTTAATTGTTGTTTTTATTGTTGTTTGTTTGTTTGTTTTTCCTCTCGTCTTGACAGCTTTTGATAGTTTTTGGAGGTTTAGAGGAAAGCAAACTGCACCCAGACCTCCCTCTCAGAGAGAAGCCTCAGTCTGTTCCCCTCTGGATACCTTAGAGCACATAAGTTCCCCCTTGGCCTCTGGCAGAGCACGTTCCAAGTCGCGGTCCCTGGGGACACAGGAACTCCTGCTTGTACCCAAAACCATGACAGCGGCGGCTGTCTGGGCAGTTCTGGACCACCAGATAGGTTCCAAGCAGTGATCACACACTGAGATTTTCCTGCTGGCCCGGGCTGGGAGTGCCTGGTCTTTCCGGGTCTGAGAGCGCCGGGCTGGCGCCTGTGGGCACCTCTCTCAGGGGAGGGTGTTGGACTCGCGCATCTCAGGCTCTGATAGCACGGCAGGGTGTTTGCGTAGAGTGCCAAAAGGCTGTGTTTCTGCTGGCTGGTGAGGCTCCCAGCCCCTCACGGGAGCCGCACCCCACACATTCTCAGGCATGCTGGTGGCTCAGGGACCAAGACCTGGTTTCTCCACTGCACTCTCTCTGGCTCAGCACCAGGGATGGCTGTCCTGGGTCTGGAGACTTAAGCCCCTGTCCCTGACTGCCCCGATTCCCACAATTTCCCCCCATGATCATTTGCTCTTTTTGAGTGCTTTCAACCAGACTCCAAGTTAATGCTGGTTCCCAGACACAGGGCACTCTCATACTGGGGTATTACTTTCCAGTGGGTCACCTCTGGTGGCTCCCTCCCCCTTTTGTTTATCTTCTGATATCAGTCTGACATTCCTACTCCACTTTACCTGCCCACTGGCATCTTCTGCCCCCGTAGAGATCCAGACGTGTATAATTCTGATCTCAGGCTGATTTCATGGGTGATTGGAGTTCTTTGGTAGGTAATCAGCTCACTTTAGGGTACAGGTTGAAACGGCACCTCCTCCTACTTCCCTGCCATCTTCTCTCCCCCTAATGTTCTTTTCTAACTGGGTTGTGTAACATTATATAATGAAGTATATTTTAGTGAATGCATAAAAGGCATATATATCTAGATCTATATCTATATTGATATAGATACAATTTTTTCTTTATCCATTGATGCATTGATGAACACTTAGGCTGTTTCCCTATCTTGGCTATTGTGAATAATGCTGCAATGAATATGAGTACTGATATCTCCTCAAGGTTCTGATGTTATTTTCTTTGGACACATCTAAAAATAGATCACTGGACCATACATACAGTAGTTTCATTTTTAATATCTGGGGAACTTCAAAACTGTTTTGATAGTTGCTGTACCAGTTCAGAGTCCCACTGATGGTGGCAAAAAAAAAAAAAAAAAAAAAAAAAAAAAAAAAAAAAAAAAAATATTCAGGTCCTTTCTACATTTTTAAATTAGGGTATTTGTTTGGTGTTTGTTTTTCTATTTAGTTGTATGAGCCCCTTGTGTATTTTGAATATTAACCCCCTTATTGGATATGAGGTTTACAAATATTTTCTCACAACCTACAGTTTGCCTTTTCATTCTATTGATGGTTTCCTTTGGTATGCAGACGTTTTTTAGTTTGATGCTATCTTTATTTTTGCTTTGGTTGCCTTTGTCTTTGGTGCCAAATTGAAAAAATCAGTGCCAAGACCAATGTCCAGTGGCTTATCCCCTAATGTTTTTTTGTAGGAGTTTTATGGTTTAAGGTCTTACATTCAAGTCTTTAATCCATTTTGAGTTGATTTTTGTGTGATGAAACGCAGGGATCCACTACCATTATTTTGCATGTGGATATCCATTTTTCTCTGTACCATTTATTGAAGAGATTATCATTTCTCCTTTGTATATTCTTAGTGCCTTTGTCAAAAATTAACATTGTATATGTGAATTTATTTCTGGACTCTCTATTCTGTCTTATCTATTTTTTATGTCCATACCATACTGTTTTGATTACTATAGCTTTGTAATATACTTTGAAATCAGGAAATGTTATGCTTTGCTCTTGTTTTTCAAGATTGCTTTCATATGCGGGGTTCTGGATGGTCCAATATGAATTCTAAGATTTTTTTTCTATTTCTGTGAAAAATGCCATTAGTATTTTGAAAGGGATTGCACTGAGGCTGTAGATTGGGGTAGTATGAACATTTTAACAATATGAAATCTTCCAGGAAATGAAATTAATGAAATAATCCCATTTACAATTGCACTGTCAGCCACAGCAATATATTGAACTCCACAGAGATAGCACCAGGGCAAGTAAGAGCCAGAAGACATTGGATAACTTGGTGCCTTGCTGAGGAAATAAAAAAAAAAAAAAAAGTTGGTTGTATGTTTCTGGGAATTTATTAAAAATGTCTCCTCTTTCATTTCTTTTTTTTTTTTTTTTTTCTTCTCTTTTCTTTCCTTTTTTACAGAGAGAGAGAGCATGCAGGCATGCCGGTGCTGGGTGGTGGTGGTCAGAGGGAGAGGGAAAGAGAGAGTCCCAAGCAGTTCCCACACCCAGATCATGACCTGAGCCAAAATCAAGAATTGGACCCGGGCGCCCCTCCTCTTTCATTTCTGATTTTATTTGGGTCCTCTTTTTCTTAATCTAGCTAAAGTTTTGTGAATTTTCTTTATCTTTTCAAAAACCCAGCTCTTAGTTTTATTGATCTTTTCTATTGTCTTTCTAGCCTCTATTTCACTTATTTCTTCTCTGATCCTTGTTATTTTCTTCCATTTACCAACTTGAGGCTTAATCTGTTCTTTTTTCTGATTGCTTTACGTATAGTATAAAATTGTTTATTTGAATTATTTCTTTTTTCTATATATGTTTATCAACTATAACCTTCCCTCTTACAACTACTTTTACTGCATCTCACAGGTTTTGATATGTTGTGTTTTCATTTTCATGTATCTCAAGATATTTTCTTGATTTTTCTTTTGATTTCTTCTTTGACCCACTGGCTGTTCAGGAGTATGTTGTTTAATGTGTATGTATTTGTGAATTTTCCAGTTTTCTTACAGAAACTGATTTCTAGTCTCATAGCATTATGCTCATAAAAGATGTCTGATAAGATTTCAATCTTCTTAAGGCTTGTTTTGTGGCCTAAGATGTGCTTTATCCTGGAGAATGTTCCATGGGCACTTGAGAAGAATTTGTATTCTGCTGTTGTTGGATGGAATGTACTGTATATGTCTGTTAGTTCCATCAGGTTTAATGACTAGTTTATATTCAACATTTCCATATTGATTTTCTGTCTGTATAATCTATCATTGAAAATGAGGCATGAAAGTACCTTAGTATTATCAGATTTCTGTCTATTCCTCCTTTCAGATCTGTTAGTGTTTGCTTTATACATTTAGGTGTTTTGATACTGAATATACGAGGAACTCGATTTGCCTTCAAAATTCTACCTCACATTTTATGACTGAGTAGTATTCCAGCATATATATATGTGTGTGTGTGTGTGTGTGTGTGTGTGTGTGTGTGTGTCTCACATTTTCTCTACCCATTCATCCACAAATGGATACTCTTAGGTGTTCCCATTACTTGGCTCTTATCAAAAAATGCAATGAACATGAAGATTCATATTATCTCTTTTCAGTTAGTGTTTTCATTTGGGGTGGAGGGACTATCCAGAAGTAGAATTACTGGATCGTAAGGTGGTTTTATTTTTAATTTTTTGAGAAACTTCTGTGCTATTTTCCACAGTGGCTGCACCAATTTACATTCCCTCAAATAGTGCATAAGGGTTCCCTTTTCTCTATATATTCATCAACACTTGTTATTTGTCTTTGTTCTACTAACCATTCTAACAGGTGTAAAGTGATATCTCACTGTTGGTTTTGATTTGCATTTCCCTGACGATTAGTAATGCTAAAAATCTTTCATGTATCTACACATACATTCCTTTTAAGATTGAAACCAAAGAAGTGAAATCTAGACAAACATGCCTGATGGTTGCTTTCTTAACCTGTATCACCTTCCTTCCCATAGCCCACTGCCACTGAAGGGGAGGGATAATGTGGTAAGATGCTGGGATGCTAGCAGAAACATAAGCTTCCCAATAGAAAGAAACACACACAAAAAAATAGTTAACCTACAATAAGACTATGATTAGAGAATGAATTGAAGTATGTGAGTATAACTATCTCTTATTTTGAATGTAGGGCTTCAAGTTGAACTTCTTTATTTTTATAATTATTATTTTTCCAATTTATTTATTCACATCTGCTTGTCCTGATGTGTGGACCCAGTTGGTTTTTGTTGTTGTTATCTTTGTCACCAATGGCTGGGATACTTTTCTGAAAAAAAATAAAAGTCAAACTGAAAGACTTTTAGGCTTCCTTTTTACCTATTGGTTTAAGGCTATCATGTGAATAATTTAAAGTCCTTTAGATTATTCTCATCTTCTTCCAAGGTTTTGGTCTATAGCACCATCCATTATAGAGTAATTTGAGACTGATTATGATCATCTGTGATTAAGGTCATGATGTTTACATTTTACAATAAGAAATGACCAAGATAATTATTGAGTTTAATATATGTAAGCTAAAAAATATTGGTATTTTTGCCTATTTCATAAATCTGCCCAATTAGAGAATAGAAGCAACAAAATTTTGAAATAGAATATTAAAAATTAATGTTTTTATTTTGTTATTAACCACATATTCTATATTATTAAAAAATTTTGAGTAGAACTGATGAACTATGTATAATCCAGAAAAGGGAAAGCTGTTATTTTTTCCTCTAAATTCAGCATAATTATGTTTTTACTGATCATTCAGCTAAAAGGCTAAATGTCAACTTTCCAAAAGTGAAAAACAGCTAATTCATTCTGCACTTGAAGTTTTGGATTACTCTGAGGTACGGGAAAAAAAATCCTGTTAGTTATTAGAATTACTATCTAAGGTGAGAGATTTGGATCCTTTCCAGTTTTATGATTTTATGAGGCCATAAAATCATTTGATTGATTGTCATTTCTTTAAAAATTCATAATATTCAGAGTGATTCCTATTCACAGAGCATCTTCTGATTAGGGGCATTATTTTTTACCTCATTACTACTATCCATAATACTAAACTATCACTTTTTTTAGTACTATGTTAGGCAATACACTAGGTTTTTTCTATAGAATCCTATCAACTGCCTTACATTTAAAAATTTTTATCCAAATGTTATAGACAAGAAGTTGAATCTCAGAGAAGTTAATTAATTTATGTTAAATTCTCTTGTTACTAAACAACAATTAGTTAAGACTTCAGCCCACCATATATACTTAAGTCCACAGTCCATGCTATTCTAGCTACATCTTGCCACATTAATAATCCATGAGAACATTTTCAAAAAGGATACAATAATATTTTAGAATTTCTGTGTTAGGCAAGTAAATGAAATAGGATTTTCTCTCAAGGATGAACTTTTCTGTTGAAAGTTTGGGCAAGCTGTATGATGCAAGAACATCATGCTAAGTGGAATCAAATATAGGGTAGAAGTCATAGGATCAGGAGACATCTATAAGCATTTATTCTTGCTCAAGGAAGCCTTCTCTGAGCACTACCTTCCTCTTATACCCACATGAACGTTGATCTTTTTCATATGCCATTCTTGTGCTAACCATTTTGTTTTTCATCTATTATCTCACTTGCTTGCAATTCACTGTGTTGGAATAATATAACAAAAATAACTAGCCAGATCCTGGGGGAAATATGGTGGAGGACTAAGGGACCCTATTTCAACTGGTCCACTGAAATGAGCTGGATATCTACCAGACCACTTGGAACATTCACAAAATCAACCTGAGATGTAAGAAGATATATCCAGATCTCTACAAACAGAATATCTCTGGAGACTGGTTTCAAGGTATGAAGCGAGGAGCCATGATTCTGTGGGAATATATTGGAAAATAAACAGAAGGGGGACAGAGCCATGAAAGAAACTGAAGAAGACCCAAAAATATGGAAAAAAACATTCCATACTTATGGATCAGAAGAATAAACATTGTTAAAATGTCTATACTTCCCAGAGCAATCTATACTTTCAATGCCATCCCGAACAAAATTCCAACAGTATTTTTCAAAATGCTGGAACAAATTATCCTAAAATTTGTATGGAACCAGAAAAGACCCAGAATCACCAAGGAAATGTTGAAAGCAAAAAAAAAAAAAAAAAAAAAAAAAAAAAAAAAAAAAAGTTGGGGGCATCACGTTGCCTGATTTCAAGCTACAATACAAAGCTGTGATCACCAAGACAGCATGGTACTGTCACAGAAACAGACACATAGACCAATGGAACAGAATAGAGAGTCCACACATGAACACTCAACTCTATGGTCAAATAATCTTTGACACAGTAGGAAAAAATATGCAATGGAAAAAAGACAGTCTCTTCAATAAATGGTGCTGCGAAAATTGGACAGCTATATACAGAAGAATGAAACTTAACCATTCCTTTACACCATTCACAAAGATAAATTCAGAATGGATGAAAGACCTCAATGTGAGATAGGAATCCAACAAAAACCTAGAGGAGAACATAGGCAGTAATGTCTTCAACATCGACAACAGCAAATTCTTTCATGACACATCTCAAAAGGCAAGGGAAACAAAAACCAAACTGAACTTTTGGATCCTCATCAAGATAAAAAAATTAAACAAAAATTAAATAAATAAATCGAAATTTAAAAAAAAATAATAACTAGCCAATTGCCACTTACTTCACCTGTTATTTAATTAACTCTGTGGCCATGCCCCTTGACCTTAACCCCAAGCATCAGCTAGTCTCTTTCTGGTTTTTAAGTATAACAAACCAAATCCTCAGTGCATCCAATAGGGACATATAATGAACAAAGAAAGCTGTTTTATCAAATGGGCCCTGGAGAACAGCAACAAGGAAAAATTTAACAAAACCTGTATCGACAAACTCTGATACCAGAGAGGAATTCATGTTTCAACTGCCTTTGGGGAAAGATGAAATATGTAATAACTGATTAACCTGACCTCTTCTCAACATCTTAACAGTGTGTAAGTTAACAAAACAATATAGAACCCCAAGTAAAAACTAGGGTAAAGACTGTTTTTGAGGTAAGACAAATAAGCACTATGAACTCACTGCCCCAAGAGAATAAACATTTGAAATAAAAATTAAATTAAGTTGGACTAAAAATCAGAAAGATACATTTCATCATGCCTGAAGGATTGGACAGACACTGTCACAGCTGCATTTACTTACATTTATCTTTCTCCACAGCTGAGAGCCACTAGAAAACAGACATGGAGCCAATTCTAGTATAATATGGGGCCTAGATCAGAGTAAGGGTCCATTAAATATTTTGGAATGAATGAACATCCAATCTTTTGTTTTATCCATGAGTATACTATTGAATCAAAGTTAACCTTCCTTTTAGACAAGAAATAATTTTCCAACCAAGTCTCACTCAGAATAATAAAGGGCAAAGAAGAGTAGGCAAATTATCTTGGAGATAACTTATTAAGCACATAATTTATTTCAAATTTCATTTAATCTACAAAGGTCAAATGAATTTACATTTTTTTTCAAAGTTACATGCATCTCTCTCTTAATAGAATAGTTTTAAAACATAGCAGATAACTTTTTTTAACAATGAGATCTTAAAACTTATTCCAAATTATATAAAGTGATAAAAGTATTTCAGAAACTCCTTGTAATTTAATTCTTTGAAGGAAAATACATTTCCAAAAAGCTTAGAATAAATTTTTAAGAGTATGAGGGTCCAAGGAATATAGCTTAAAAACTGTTTTCATATAAAGAGTTTATCTTATAATTGTTATTGATAGAAAACTGATGCTCTAGGAAAGTATCATTTTCTGTTATGGTTTCAGGTCTGCCTTTGGCCCACTTTTCCATGGGGACAGAAGTTGGACAATATTTTACCAATACCGTGGTTTGGAGAACAGGAAACAGTTCTCGACTGTCTAAATCATCAATACCATAGATCTGTATGTCTGCTTTTCCATAATTGTATTTGTTTAGGAAATTAACAAACCAACTATTCAGTAATAATAAACATATTCATAGATTTTTCATCATAAAAACTATCACATTTTCTAATAGTAAGTCTCCTATTAGATGGGGTGTTAAAAGTTCCTCTCAAGATTTATTATATGCCCAGGATATCAATGAACACATAAATGAACTATTGTTCACTTTTTTATCAGTAAGAGAAAACAATATAGCAATTCTGTACGAGACCCAATAAGAGAAAGTGCCTGCTTTCTGAAACTATTGTGTACCTCTGTCTAAATTAAACACTCAACCTTTTCCCATTAAATCTCTTCAAAGCTACTTGCTATCCTGTTTCCTCAGGTTAAGTGTGATGAGAAACAGACCCAGGGGTTGTGAACTTTTCTGGGATGAAAGATGCCATGTGACTAAAATATTCTGTGATTAATGTACATTCATTTTGCTTTTGATAGCATTCGGTGTTGATTCAAGTTTTTGAGGTAATTAAAAACCTGACTTGCTGAGTTATTGCTATGAGTAGTCTGAACTGCTATGATCTCTGGAATATTTGGTGGCCACATGATTTAAGGAGTTGGCTTGAAATATAACTCTAGCTCTTTTGCTGTCTCTTATCCCAAAATTCAGCTAATAAAGAACACCCAGCTTAAGCTTAAGCATTAGACTTTTCTACTTAGTGACTCTTTAGAAGTCCATAAGGTAGAACAAATGGAGACTGACAGATGCCCAGGAGAGGAGGTTGCCCTAATGGTTATCTCAAGGGTCCAAAGACTTACTTGACTCTTTATTGTACATGTACATCCGAGCCCATCCTTGTCTGCATGTTAAGTTCCCTCACATCTGTCTGTGAAACCTCCCTTGTCCTCATTCCCCATTCTTGGATTCCTTTCAGAATCCATGGGTCCTATATCTGTACTGCTGTAGCACATTTTAAAAATGAAAAAGTACCTCTATTAGTAGGTGTTTCTGTCAGCATTGTGCTATGGTTAGTTTGTATGTCTTTCTTGCCACTACTGTGTAAATCCTATGAAGTTAGGAGATATCACTTATCATTTGGTTGGCAGTTTTTTACATTGCCCAAATGACACCCCCTAACCCCAGGAAACAGAGGATGGCACCTATTGGGTCCACAGTGAAAGTTATTAAATAAATGTTGAATAGTCTGTGAACATAAGGAGTTCATAAAACTTGAAGGAGACAAGGTCAAGCGTTTAGTTTTCTCCCACATATTATTGACTTTGAGCGTGAAAGGAGATAAGGCAATTATACCATTTCTTGTAAAACACCATTTAAAAAATATTAATACCAGAAGTCTGATTTTGTCTATATACAGTCTATATTCCTCTTTATTAGTTCTGTTAAAATGTCATAATTTAAAAAATTATTACTCCAGGGGCGCCTGGGTGGCTCAGTGGCTCTGCCTTCAGCTCAGGTCATGATCTCAGGGTCCTGGGATCGAGCCCTTCAGCAGAGAGCCTGATTCCCCCTCTCTCTCTGCCTGCCTCTCTGCCTACTTGTGATCTCTCTCTCTCTGTTAAATAAATAAATAAAATCTTTAAAAAATATATTACTCCAGCATATACCTAGAATTATAACTCTGGAATCTCCTTATTCATTAATTCAGGATAATAGAACTATATTTTTTACAGTTTTATTGATAGATTATTGGCATACAGTAAACCGCACATATTTAAAACATACTTAATTTGAGGAGTTTTGACATATGTATGTACCCTTACAACCATCACCACAATCAAATGAATGAATATGTTCATCATATACAAAAATCCTCATATTCTTTTGTAATACATCCTTCTTGCACTTCTTATATACCTTAAATCTAGGCAGATGATGTCCTGCATCCCATCACTCTAAGTTAATTTGTATTTTAAATCACTGTCATATTTCTGAAAACCAATGTTTCTAGTTTTGTCTTTTTGTAAGTTGTTGCAGGCAGGGAGCCAAATTGGTACCTTGTTATTCCATCTTAGTTGGATGTACAATTCAGTTTTTAGAATCAGAAAGGTATTTTTGAGTAATATTTCAATAACAAATACATTTCAAAGTTTTATTCTTCACCAATGTGTTATAATATTAGATGTTTATTCCAATAAATAATACAATATAAATGTTATGAATCCTTACTTTCCATCTAGCACAATGTAATGTCATGGAAACAAACAGTGAACACCTATAAAATATGATTACTACCCTCAATCACCCTGCAGTGTCTGTATGAATATATAAGAAATTATTAGTTATTGTAACGTCTTCACAAATGGGCACTAATTTAACAAATTCTAATCTATGTGTGGGTCAATAGTACAACTTGATATTATTTCCTGCTTCCAAACTATATATTTGTGAAAGGTTAATGCTAGAATTGTGGAAGTTATAAATATTAAAATTCATTATGATATATTGGTAAAACCTATTGTTGACTTCCAATGGAGACTAACAGCTTATGATTAGAATAGTACATCAATCAATCAATCGATCAATACACTGTCTTTGTAAAACTCAAGTTTGGATTTTAATTAAATCTACTTTCTTTCCTGGGGTGCCTGGTGGCTCAGTTGGTTAAGTGTCTGACTCTTCATTTCAGCTCAGGTCATGATCTCCACCTCCTGAGGTCAAGTCCCACATGGCACTCTGAGCTGGGCATGGAGCCTGCTCAAAATTCTCTCTCCCTCTCTCTCTGCCCCTCCTACCCTCAACTCCCTGCTCACATGCACTCACTATCTCTCTCTCTCTAAAAGCAAAACAAAACAAAACAAAAACTTCTTTTTTCCCTGAAATCTGATATATCTATTCTGGTATCCAACAATAGATGTATGAGCGACATGCACTCCCTTTCTCCTTTGTTGTATACTTCAAGTAATTGTTCACTTATTAACCTCAATTTTCTTTGGAATTTTCCATTATCAGAATGTAATTGGGAATATAGTTTGCCTGATGCCATGGACTTTAGTGTTTGTATCTTCTCTGGGATTCCAATTTTCGTTAAGATTCAATGATTTCCCAAACCTCTCCTCTTCCTCCTTTGATCTGATCTGCCTGTCCAACCTCTTCCTTTCTCATCATACCCAATGAACAGTCATCTTCCACTGTCATTAGTTTTCTCTCACAGAATATCAAAACGTAGTGATGGCAGTAAACACTCAGTCTCTAAGATAATGAATTCTTTTAAGAAAAAAGGTCATTTTTTTTTTTATTTTGCTTTTTACTTACTTCAGGTCTTTCAAATGCTAAATTCATAGAACCAAAGCCTGCCAGGTTTTATTCTCTATATTCTCTCCCTCTCTCTTTCTCAGAGATATATTAGATATATTTGAGATATAGCTATATTTCCTATATATATTTCTTAATTTAAGCTAACAGAATGAATTATCTTTCCTTAAACTACTGTCTACATTACCCATATGTTGCACATCTTTACACTACACCAAAGAGATCCTTTCCAAAGGAACTAATTGAAGCTCTTTACCCCACCCCTGCCCCCCCCAACACAGACTCTGGCAAATCTGAGTTCCAGGTTATGGTAGAAATAAAAGAATTCAGATGCTGTATTACTACATGCCATGTAGAGAAAAATGTGCTTCATTGATCAGAGAGAGACTACCTAGTGCATGGTGTGAACCAGTATTATTTACAAGTGCAGAACAATCTGAAAATATCATTATGGAAGGAATGTACCCCATATCTGCTATAAGGGAGGCGGTGCCTTAATTTTCTTCTTGACCTTGAAGTCAATCAGTCCAACATCTGCTATTCCCCATCTACAAGAAGGGATTACAAATGTGATTAAAAAATGATTTTTTTGGATGTCTGACAGAGCCGTTCCTACTGAGAAGGCTAGGCACAGTAGAAAGAAATGTAGTTTAAGACGCATCATATTAGTGGGAAATAAATGTACAGAGAACACTCTTGAATTATTTTCAGAACGATGAATAAACTTGAAATCTGAGTTACTGTGAAGTGAAAACACTCTGGAAAACTTTGTGGTGATGACAATTTGGGCTAACAGCTAAGAAGGCCACATGGTAATCAGATTCTCATTATTCTCACCACTACTGAGTTAGTAAATGCTAGTAATCTCCCAAGAGACACTGTTCTTGGGACATTTCCAAAATAAAGAAGTTCAAATAGGTATCTAAGATCGAGCATGCTTATTTACACACTAAGCTTCAGAACCCTTTGTGGTTCATCCATTCTAAGTTATTATTACTAAATTTTGTTCATGCTGAGAAGCTCCCTAGTACTGAGTCTCACACTTTATTTTAAACCCCAGAGTCTTAAATCAAATCCAGGATTTAGTGTACTTCTGGCCCCTCCATAAAAGAAGCTCTGCTGTCCAAGCCCTAGCCAACTCCTGAGAAAGGTGTAAGTGAAAAAATGCCAGAATTTCTGTTCACATCAATGAATAACAAACAAAGCTGTCAAAGGATCCTGGATTAAAGTCAGTATTTTTTAATATAGAAAATGAAAACGTAAAAAATAAGCCCATAGTATCACATCGTATCAACTGTAATATCCTAACACCCAGATTAAGCTTTTGCATTAAGGAGCTATCCCTATTTCATGCTGTCTATATTATATTTGAATCACATAATAGTAAGGAAATTAATCCAAATAGTTGGCAAGTACACCTAACCATTTAGCCTGGACATCAACAAAATGTTAGCCATTGCTAAAAGATTTCAACTCTTTCTTTCCTAAGACGTTTACGTTTTGGTACTAGCACACTAGCAAAATTTAGAATCAACCTAGCACTTCTCCTTGTAAAGGAGATTTTTGCTCTTCAATAAGCAATAATAAATTGCTCTTCAATTATTGTTTTAGTTTTTTTAATCTTTTTTACTTGTTCATCTTTTCCTTGAAATATGTGAACATGGTAAGAACAGCTGTTTTAACATCTTGTCCATTTATTCTATCACCCTATCATTTCTGGAACCAATTTTACCAATTGTTAGCCCCAGGTTTTATTTGATGCTGGACATTGTGAATTTTATGCCATTAGATGTTGAATTTTGTCTTTCTTCAGGAAAAAAAAAATGGTGGTATGTTAAGTTACTTTTTGTCTTGCTTGGGCTATTATAACAAAATAACATAAACTGGTGATTTATCAACAACAGAAATTTATTTCTTACAGTTCTGGAAGCAAGGAAGTCCAAGGGCAAAGCGCTAGGTGATTTGTTGTCTAGTGAGAGCTCTCTTCCTGGTTGTAGACAGTCATCTTGCTGTGTCAATTTACTTTTTATTTTTTTATTTTTTAAAGGTTTTCCGTGGAACATTTTTTTGTTTTCTTTTTTTAAGTTTTTAATTCTAGTTAACATACAGTGTTATATTAGTTTCAAGTATATCATATAATGACTCAACAATTCCATACATCACCTAGTGCTCATCAGGACAAGTATATTCCTTAATTCTCATCACCTGTGTAACCCATTTCCCCACTCCCTCCTTCTCAGTCTGTTCTCTATAATTAAGAGTCAGTTTCTTCATTTGTCTTTTTTTCCCCTTTGCTTGTTTCTTAAGTTCCATATACAAGTGAAATCATACAGCATTTATCTTTCTCTGACTTATTTCACTTAGCATTATACTATCAAGCTCCATCTATATCATTGCAAATGGCGAGATTTCATTTCTTTGATGGCTGAATAATATTCTGTTGTATATATGTACCACTACATTCATTATCCACTCATCAACCAATGGACATTTGAGCTGCTTTTCATATCTTGGCTATGGAAAATAATGTTGCTATAAACATAGGGGTGGGTGCATGTACCCTTCTGAATTAGTGTTTTTGTATTCTTAAGGTAAACACCCACTGGTGCAATGGTTGGGTGATAGGGTATTTCTATTCTCAACTTTTTGAGGACTCACCATACTGTTTTCCAGAGTGGCTGTACCACCAACAGTGGATTGCATTCCCACCAACAGTGCATGAGTGTTCCTTTTCTCCACATCCTAACCAATACCTATTGCTTCTTGTATTGTTGACTTTAGCCACTCTGACAGGTCTGAGGTGATAACTCATTGTAGTTTTGATCTGCACTTTCCTGATGGTAATAATTAGAGTTTTAAAAACATATCATATATAAAGTAGATCGTTCTCCTTGTGTTCTCTGTTATACACCTGGCACTACTTACTTATTGTGCCATAGCTAGCTTCTATTTGTATACCATTTATATTCTACTCCATATGTGTGAGTTTTTCTTCCTGTTTGATTAAACACTGTGATAATCTCCATACTAGGTGTGAACTAAAAATAATTTCATATTGGATGAATGTGAATATCTTTCTGCATAACTTTTTTTAAATATTACCTCCAGCTGAAGATCTTGAATTCTAAGGCTTAAACATTTTGTGTCATTTTTAGTGCAGGCTGTACTTCTAATGCTTTTATATCACTTAAAGTCACTTTCTATTGATTGGTGTGGTTTATATTTTCCAGAATGTGCAAGATTTACAAAATATTAAAAAGGTGATCAGTGATAAAGAAGCTAAACATTCTGGGGTACCTCGGTGGCTCAGTGGGCTAAAGCCTCTGCCTTCAGCTCAGATCATGATCCCAGGGTCCTGGGATCGAGCCCCGCATTGGGCTCTCTGCTTAGCAGGGAGCCTGCTGCCCCTCTCTCCCGCCCTGTCTCTCTGCCTCTCTGCATACCTGTGATCTCTGTCTGTCAAATAAATAAATAAAATCTTAAAAAAAAAAGAAGCTAAACATTCTAATTTACAAAATCTAGAGATTGTACTATCTCCTTCTTAAACTGGCTTACAACACAAATTATTTGGACCAAGTAAAATTTTTAACTTTTATACTAAAAAATACTCACTTTTTTTTTCTTGAAGTTAAGTGGTTTAGATTAAAATAAAGTATAAGCTAAAAGCATGACATCATTTTTCTCTTTATGCTTATTATTTGGTATTGCTATTTATTTCAGGTATATAAATATATCTTTCTTCCCAAATAAAGAATTTTTCTTTGGAATCACAAAGGAAGAAATCATGTATTTGGTAAGTGAAATATGTGGTCAAATATTTGTGCATTAAAGTTTCTCTCTTGTTCTGGGATGGTCAAAACAAATTATTTATTGCTAAAAACATATATATACAGAAAACAGGTATGATCATAAAGCATAAAAAATAAAGGGTCAAAATAGAGCTTCCCTATGACCCTGCAATTGCACTCCTGGGTATTTGCCCCAAAGATACAGATGTAGTGAAAAGAAGGGCCATCTGTACCCCCATGTTTATAGCAGCAATGGCCACGGTCGCCAAACTGGAAAGAACCAAGATGCCCTTCAACAGATGAATGGATAAGAAAGATGTGGTCCATATATACTACAGAGTATTATGCTTCCATCAGAAAGGATGAATTCCCAACTTTTGTATCAACATAGATGGGACTGGAAGAGATTATGCTGAATGAAATAAGTCAAGCAGAGAGAGTCAATTATCATATGGTTTCACTTATTTGTGGAGCATAACAAATAACATGGAGGACATAGGGAGATGGAGAGGAGAAGGGAGTTGAGCTAAATTGGAGAGGGATATGAACCATGAGAGACTATGGACTCTGAAAAACAATCTGAGGGTTTTGAAGGGCGGGGTGGGAGGTTGGGGGAGCCAGGTGGAGGGTATTATGGAGGGCAGGAATTGCATGGAGCACTGAGTGTGGCACATAAACAATGAATTCTGTTACGCTGAAACGAAATTAAAAAAATAAAATAAAGGGTCAATTTGATCTTTGATCCAAACAAGAAACTATAGATGATATTAAATAAAACTCTTTAGAATTGACTACTAGAGAAAGGAATTATTATCACTGAAATCTATGACACCAAGTTTCCTATCTCTAAGCAATGACACAAAATGTATTGTGTGAGTTAACATAAAATATGCTTGGACAAAATCTTGAAGAATAACTCACCATGAATAACCAAGTTTCAGGAAATACACTAAATCCAACTGAACACATTTCTTTCATCTGGAAACTTTATTTCCTGTAAGTCTAGTATGCAAATCACCATAAAGCCATAACTATAGGAATTGATTATCCCCTTGATGAATGTTCATGCAGTTAGTAAAGATTATTGTCCATTTATAACTGTCATGAATAGATCACCTACTTCTAGGAGAAATCTCATAGATTTGGCTACAGGCTGCACTGCTGATACACTGTATTATTCTTTTGACATAGTGTCAAAAGAATTAACATTAACATAATATCATACTAAGTGTGATTAACATAACTCCAAATATACCCATTACGTTCTGTTCTTCATAAGATTTCACAAATAAGGTAAACATTTCTCATTTTGATCATTCATCAATTTTAATTTCACATTTGTTTGCTAAGCAATCATCTAAAATTCAGTAGATTACTTACTATAAATTATTATTAAATGATTCATTAATAAATATTCTTTCAAAAAGCAACACAGTTCCCTCTATGCCAAAAGAAATGGATTCTATGAAAATAAAAACTCCAGTAAGAAATATCCTTTGTCTTTTATAAAATAAAATTTTTATAGGGGAGGGGAGTCAAGATGGCGGAGAAGTAGCAGCTGAGACTACTTCAGGTTGCGGGAGATCAGCTAGATAGCTTATCTAAAGATTGCAAACACCTACAAATCCAATGGGAGATCGAAGAGAAGAAGAACAGCAATTCTAGAAACAGAAAATCAACCACTTGCTGAAAGGTAGGACTGGCGGAGAAGTGAATCCAAAGGGACGGGAAGACAGACCCCGGGGGGAGGGGCCGGCTCCCGGCAAGCGGCGGAGCAACGGAGCACAAAATCGGGACTTTTAAAAGTCTGTTCCGCTGAGGGACATCGCTCCAGAGGCTTAACTGGGGTGAAGCCCACGCGGGGCCAGTGTGGCCTCAGGTCCCGCAGGGTCACAGAAGGATCGGGGTGTCTGAGTGTCGCAGAGCTCGCAGGTATTAGAACGGGGAAGCCGGCTACAGAGACGGAGCCGAGGAGTGAGCTCACAGCTCGGGCTTACCTTGAACCGGTCGCAGGCTCGGTGAGCTCGGAGCGCGGCCAGAGGCCAGGCAGACGGGAGTAATTGGACGCTGTTCCCTGAGGGCGCATTGAGGAGTGGGACCCCGAGCTCTCGGCTCCTCCGGGCCGGAGACTGGGAGGCCGCCATCTTCCTTCCCGTCCTCCAGACTCTACGGAAAGCGCTCAGGGAACAAAAGCTCCCGAAAGCAAACCCGAGCGGATTACTCAGCCCGGGCCCTGGTAAGGGCGGTGCTACTCCGCCTGGGGCAAAGACACTTGAAAATCACTACAACAGGCCCCTCCCCCAGAAGATCAACAAGAAACCCAGCCAGGACCAAGTTCACTTACGAGGAGTGCAGTTTCAATACCAAGGAGAGCAGCGGAATTCCAGAGGAGGAGAAAGCAAAGCACGGAACTCATGGCTTTCTCCCCATGATTCTTTAGCCTTGCAGTTAATTTAATTTTTTTTTCTTTTTCAATTTTTTTCTCTTCTTCCGCTAAATTTTTTTTAAACTTTTACCCTTTTCTTTTTTAACGTTTTTTAACTAGTTTATCTAATATATATATATTTTTTCCTTTTTATATTTTTTTCATTATTGGTTTTCTTTTTTTTGTTTCTTTTTTCTTTTTTTTTTCTTTTTTTTTTTTTTTTTCTTTCTGAACCTCTTTTTATCCCCTTCACCCCCCCGCCCTCACGATTTGGGATCTCTTCTGATTTGGCTAAAGCATATTTTCCTGGGGTTGTTGCCACCCTTTTAGTATTTTACTTACTCCTTCATATACTCTTATCTGGACAAAATGACAAGGCGGAAAAATTCACCACAAAAAAAAGAACAAGAGGCAGTACCAAAGGCTAAGGACCTAATCAATACAGACATTGGTAATATGTCAGATTTAGAGTTCAGAATGACGATTCTCAAGGTTCTAGCTGGGCTCGAAAAAGGCATGGAAGATATTAGAGAAACCCTCTCGGGAGATATAAAAGCCCTTTCTGGAGAAATAAAAGAACTAAAATCTAATCAAGTTGAAATAAAAAAAGCTATTAATGAGGTGCAATCAAAAATGGAGGCTCTCACTGCTAGGATAAATGAGGCAGAAGAAAGAATTAGCGATATAGAAGACCAAATGACAGAGAATAAGGAAGCTGAACAAAAGAGGGACAAACAACTACTGGACCACGAGGGCAGAATTCGAGAGATAAGTGACACCATAAGACGAAACAACATTAGAATAATTGGGATTCCAGAAGAAGAAGAAAGAGAGAGGGGAGCAGAAGGTATATTGGAGAGAATTATTGGAGAGAATTTCCCCAATATGGCAAAGGGAACAAGCATCAAAATCCAGGAGGTTCAGAGAACCCCACTCAAAATCAATAAGAATAGGTCCACACCCCGTCACCTAATAGTCAAATTTACAAGTCTTAGTGACAAAGAGAAAATCCTGAAAGCAGCCCGGGAGAAGAAGTCTGTAACATACAATGGTAAAAATATTAGATTGGCAGCAGACTTATCCACAGAGACCTGGCAGGCCAGAAAGAGCTGGCATGATATATTCAGAGTACTAAACGAGAAAAACATGCAGCCAAGAATACTATATCCAGCTAGGCTATCATTGAAAATAGAAGGAGAGATTAAAAGCTTCCAGGACAAACAAAAACTGAAAGAATTTGCAAACACCAAGCCAGCTCTACAGGAAATATTGAAAGGGGTCCTCTAAGCAAAGAGAGAACCTAAAAGTAGTAGATCAGAAAGGAACAGAAACAATATACAATAGCAGTCACCTTACAGGCAATACAATGGCACTAAATTCATATCTCTCAATAGTTACCCTGAATGTTAATGGGCTAAATGCCCCAATCAAAAGACACAGGGTATCAGAATGGATAAAAAAACAAAACCCATCTATATGTTGCCTACAAGAAACTCATTTGAAACCCGAAGACACTTTCAGATTTAAAGTGAGGGGGTGGAAAAGAATTTACCATGCTAATGGACATCAGAAGAAAGCAGGAGTGGCAATCCTTATATCAGATCACTTAGATTTTAAACCAAAGACTATAATAAGAGATGAAGATGGACACTATATCATACTCAAAGGATCTGTCCAACAAGAAGATCTAACAATTGTAAATATCTATGCCCCTAACGTGGGAGCAGCCAACTATATAAACCAATTAATAACAAAATCAAAGAAACACATCGACAATCATACAATAATAGTAGGGGACTTTAACACTCCCCTCACTGAAATGGACAGATCATCCAAGCAAAAGATCAACAAGGAAATCAAGGCCTTAAATGACACACTGGACCAGATGGACATCACAGATATATTCAGAACATTTCATCCCAAAGCAACAGAATACACATTCTTCTCTAGTGCACATGGAACATTCTCCAGAATAGATCACATCCTTGGTTCTAAATCAGGTCTTAACTGTTATCAAAAAATTGGGATCATTCCCTGCATATTTTCAGACCACAATGCTCTGAAGCTAGAACTCAATCGCAAGAGGAAATTTGGAAAGAACCCAAATATATGGCGACTAAACAGCATCCTTCTAAAGAATGAATGGGTCAACCAGGAAATTAAAGAAGAATTGAAAAAATTCATGGAAACCAATGATAATGAAAATACAACAGTTCAAAATCTGTGGGACACAACAAAGGCAGTCCTGAGAGGAAAATATATAGCGGTACAAGCCTTTCTCAAGAAACAAGAAAGGTCTCAGGTACACAACCTAACCCTACACCTAAAGGAGCTGGAGAAAGAACAAGAAAGAAACCCTAAACCCAGCAGGAGAAGAGAAATCATAAAAATCAGAGCAGAAATCAATGAAATAGAAACCAAAAAAACAATAGAACAAATCAACGAAACTAGGAGCTGGTTCTTTGAAAGAATTAATAAGATTGATAAGCCCCTGGCCAGACTTATCAAAAAGAAAAGAGAAAGGACCCAAATAAATAAAATCATGAATGAAAGAGGAGAGATCACAACTAACACCAAAGAAATACAGACAATCATAAGAACATATTATGAGCAACTCTATGCCAACCAATTTGACAATCTGGAAGAAATGGATGCATTCCTAGAGACATATAAACTACCACAACTGAACCAGGAAGAAATAGAAAGCCTGAACAGACCCATAACCAGTAAGGAGATTGAAACAGTCATCAAAAATCTCCAAACAAACAAAAGCCCAGGGCCAGACGGCTTCCCGGGGGAATTCTACCAAACATTTAAAGAAGAACTAATTCCTATTCTCCTGAGACTGTTCCAAAAAATAGAAATGGAAGGAAAACTTCCAAACTCATTTTATGAGGCCAGCCTCACCTTGATCCCCAAACCAGACAAGGATCCCATCAAAAAAGAGAACTACAGACCAATATCCTTGATGAACACAGATGCAAAAATTCTCACCAAAATACTAGCCAATAGGATTCAACAGTACATTAAAAGGATTATTCACCACGACCAAGTGGGATTTATTCCAGGGCTGCAAGGTTGGTTCAACATCCGCAAATCAATCAATGTGATACAACACATTAATAAAAGAAAAAACAGGAACCATATGATACTCTCCATAGATGCTGAAAAAGCATTTGACAAAGTACAGCATCCCTTCCTGATCAAAACTCTTCAAAGTGTAGGGATAGAGGGCACATACCTCAATATTATCAAAGCCATCTATGAAAAACCCATCGCAAATATCATTCTCAATGGAGAAAAACTGAAAGCTTTTCCGCTAAGGTCAGGAACACGGCAGGGATGTCCCTTATCACCACTGCTATTCAACTTAGTACTAGAAGTCCTAGCCTCAGCAATCAGACAACAAAAAGAAATCAAAGGCATCCAAATCGGCAAAGAAGAAGTCAAACTATCACTCTTTGCAGATGATATGATACTATATGTGGAAAACCCAAAAGACTGCACTCCAAAACTGCTAGAACTTGTACAGGAATTCAGTAATGTGTCAGGATATAAAATCAATGCACAGAAATCAGTCGCATTTCTCTACACCAACAATAAGACAGAAGAAAGAGAAATTAAGGAGTCCATCCCATTTACAATTACACCCAAAACTATAAGATACCTAGGAATAAACCTAACCAAAGAGACTAAGAATCTATACACAGAAAACTATAAAGTACTCATGAAAGAAATTGAGGAAGACACAAAGAAATGGAAAAATGTTCCATGCTCCTGGATTGGAAGAATAAATATTGTCAAAATGTCTATGCTACCTAAAGCAATCTACACATTTAATGCAATTCCTATCAAAGTACCATCCATTTTTTTCAAAGAAATGGAACAAATAATCCTAAAATTTATATGGAACCAGAAAAGACCGCGAATAGCCAAAGGAATATTGAAAAAGAAAGCCAGAGTTGGTGGCATCACAATTCCGGACTTCAAGCTCTATTACAAAGCTGTCATCATCAAGACAGCATGGTACTGGCACAAAAACAGACACATAGATCAATGGAACAGAATAGAGAGCCCAGAAATAGACCCTCAACTCTATGGTCAACTAATCTTCGACAAAGCAGGAAAGAATGTCCAATGGAAAAAAGACAGCCTCTTCAATAAATGGTGTTGGGAAAATTGGACAGCCACATGCAGAAAAATGAAATTGGATCATTTCCTTACACCACACACGAAAATAGACTCAAAATGGATGAAGGACCTCAATGTGAGAAAGGAATCCATCAACATCCTTGAGGAGAACACAGGCAGCAACCTCTTCGACCTCAGCCGCAGCAACATCTTCCTAGGAACATCGCCAAAGGCAAGGGAAGCAAGGGCAAAAATGAACTATTGGGATTTTATCAAGATCAAAAGCTTTTGCACAGCAAAGGAAACAGTTCACAAAACCAAAAGACAACTGACAGAATGGGAGAAGATATTTGCAAACGACATATCAGATAAAGGGCTAGTGTCCAGAATCTATAAAGAACTTAGCAAACTCAACACCCAAAGAACAAATAATCCCATCAAGAAATGGGCAGAAGACATGAACAGACATTTCTGCAAAGAAGACATCCAGATGGCCAACAGACACATGAAAAAGTGCTCCATATCACTCGGCATCAGGGAAATACAAATCAAAACCACAATGAGATACCACCTCACACCAGTCAGAATGGCTAAAATTAACAAGTCCGGAAATGACAGATGCTGGCGAGGATGCGGAGAAAGGGGAACCCTCCTACACTGTTGGTGGGAATGCAAGCTGGTGCAACCACTCTGGAAAACAGCATGGAGGTTCCTCAAAATGTTGAAAATAGAACTACCCTATGACCCAGCAATTGCACTGCTGGGTATTTACCCTAAAGATACAAACGTAGTGATCCGAAGGGGCACGTGCACCCGAATGTTTATAGCAGCAATGTCTACAATAGCCAAACTATGGAAAGAACCTAGATGTCCATCAACAGACGAATGGATAAAGAAGATGTGGTATATATATACAATGGAATACTATGTAGCCATCAAAAGAAATGAAATCTTGCCATTTGCGACAACATGGATGGAACTAGAGGGTATCATGCTTAGCGAAATAAGTCAATCGGAGAAAGACAACTATCATATGATCTCCCTGATATGAGGGAGAGGAGATGCAACATGGGGGGTTAATGTGGTAGGAGAAGAGTAAATGAAACAAGTTGGGATTGGGAGGGAGACAAACCATAAGTGACTCTTAATCTCACAAAACAAACTGAGGGTTGCTGGGCAGAGGGGGGTTGGGGGCGGGGGTTATGGACATTGGGTAGGGTATGTGCTATGGTGAGTGCTGTGAAGTTTGTAAACGTGGAGATTCACAGACCTGTACCCCTGGGGGAAAAATATATATATATATATATGTTTATAAAAAATAAAATTATAAAAAAATAAATAAATAAATAAAATAAAATTTTTATAAAATAAAATTTTATAAAATAAAATTTATTTTTATAAAATAAAAATTTAAAAATAAAATAATTCAACAGCTATATAAATTGCTACTGATAATAGCATTAGCTTAATACACTTTATCAAAGTCACGGCTCCGTTAACAGTGATCCAAGTCTTACTTTTCAACATGCTCTATTCATTTTCACAATTTCAGCATTATTGATCATATCTTAGATCAGGTTCTCTTTGATTAAATAAATTGTGTTCCCTTTTCCCTAACCATTGATTAGACTAGGGTCTAATGTTTAATGTTTAAAACCAGTTTTTAATAGTACATGTACTATTTAAACTTCTCATTAAAATACATATTTTAATGCCCATTAATATTAACATTAAGTTGTTTTCTGGTTCTTGATAGAAACAATGGTTTATATTTGCTAGTGGGTCATTCTGATCCTTCATTTTCATAGTCGAAATACATTACTATGTTAATCATGACTTCCTAAAATGTCTACAAATTCTAAGATTATGAAGTAACTGTGACCTTAACTAAGTGCTCCAATATAATTGCTCTTTGAAATATTCTTAAGAAGGCTACACTGGCATCAGACACATGCATTCAGA
Source organism: Lontra canadensis (assembly GCF_010015895.1). Classification (NCBI taxonomy): domain Eukaryota; kingdom Metazoa; phylum Chordata; class Mammalia; order Carnivora; family Mustelidae; genus Lontra; species Lontra canadensis. The sequence goes on along the minus strand of NW_022631058.1, from coordinate 4,004,570 downwards.
AGCAACGTCATTCTTGATGTTTTAAAGGAAACCATTGCCACTTTCCGTTATTCCTATAGATTTTTTTTCTTTGCCTATAACTCGTTATTAAAGGACATTGCTCAACTTTACCAACAGAATCTTATTTTTTAAAAAGATTTTTATTTATTTATTAGACAGAGAGAGATTTCAGTAGGCAAAGAGGCAGGAAGGGGGCGGGTGGAGCAGGCTCCCCACTGAGCAGAGAGTCCGATGCAGGACTCGATCTCTGGACCCCGAGATCAAGACCTGAGCCGAAGGCAGATGCTTAACCCACTGAGCCACCCAGGCATCCCAGAATCTTATTTTTCCTTCTTAAAAAAGTCACCAAATTTATCCAGTAGTTAAGATTTCTTACTGAATCTGGGCTATGATGTTATCCTTTATTTCATTAAAATATGTTTTCAAAATCCATTAGCAGGACTCAGAAGCATATATTCAAAATCATAAGCACACATCTATAGTTCATATTTTCACAGTGAGTACTCAACACTCAGATATACTTTATAGAATATTCCCTAGGCAGAGCAAATAACCTAATGGCAGCTACAATGTGAATATTTCTTCTGATTATGTAATCATTTAATTTTGAATCTAAGGAAGCATATCTGAATTACCTAAGTATGAAGGTTACTTAAATTTATGGGCCTATTATATGCTAAAACCTCTGAGATCTGGAAAATAGTATTTCAGAAACCAGAAACTTCAGTAATGGTACTAGGGGTGGGAGGATGAAGGTTTCGGTGGCAACAGATATACTCTGAGCATCCACCAAAAAGTGAACTCAGTTGAGATTATCTGCTAACCACAAATTTAAATATACTGTTTTTTAGTAACTTTTTTGATTCATTTATGGACCGATCTTAGTCTTTGCAGGCTGCCATAATGAAACAGACTGGGTGGCTTAAAAAACAGAAATTCATTTTATCAAATTTCTAGAAGTTAGACATTTGAGATCAGGTTCCAGAATGGTTGGTTCTGAGGAGAGAGCTCTCTCCCTGGCTTACAGATGGCCAATTTCTCCCTGCACTCACGTGGTCCTTCCTTTGTGCACGTTCATGGGAAGGACACATGCTCTCTGGTTTCTCATCTTATAAGGACACTAATTTTTTTTTTTTTGAGATCTCTCTCATCACCCCCATCACCTCATGTATCCCTAATTACCTCCTAGCAACTCCATCTCCAAACACCATATGGTGGAAGTGAGGGCTTTGACATATGAATTTCAGGGGACACAAATGTTGTCCACAATGCAACATTAATGTGCTTAGGAAATGAATCAACAGGCAAAAATAGAACTATATGTATAATTGCTAGACAATAATAAAGTTTACATCAAAACCACATTGAGATATCACCTTACGCCAGTTAGAATGGCCAAAATCAACAAGACAGTAAAAACAAGTGTTGGAGAGCATGTGAAGAAAGGGAAACCCTCTTACACTGTTGGTGGGAATGCAAGTTGGTGTAGCCACTTTGGAAAACAGTTTAGAAATTAAAAATAGGGGCACCTGGGGGGCTCAGTGGGTTAAGTCTCTGTTTTCAGGTCAGGTCATGATCTCAGGGTCTTGGTATCAAGCCCCACATTGAGAATCTCTGCTCAGCAGGAAGCCTGCTTCCACCCATCTCTCTGCCTGTCTCTCTCTATCTACTTGTGATCTCTGTCTGTCAAATAAATAAACAAGAAATTAAAAATAGAGCTACCCTATGACCCAGCAATTTCACTACTGGGTATTTACCAAAGATACAGATGTAGTGAAAAGAAGGGCCACCTGTACCCCAATGTTCATAGCAGCAATGGCCATAGTCACCAAACTGTGGAAAGAACCAAAGATGCCCTTCAGTGGATGAATGGATAAAGAAGATCTGGTCCATATATATAATGGAGTATTATGCCTCCATCAGAAAGGATGAATTTCCAACATTTGTATCAACATGGATGGCCCTGGAAGAGATTATGCTGAGTGAAATAAGTCAAGCAAAGAAAGTCAATTATCATATGGTTTCACTTACTTGTGGAGTATAAGGAATAATGCAGAAGACATTGGGAGATGGAGAAGAGACATGAGTTGGGGGAAATCAGAGGGGGAGACAAACCATGAAAGACTGTGGACTCTGAGAAACAAACTGAGGGTTTTGGAGAGGAGGGGGATGGGGGGTTGGGTAAGCCTGGTGGTGGGTATTAAGAAGGGCACGTATTGCATGGAGCACTGGGTGTGGTGCCTAAACAATGAATTTTGGAACACTGAAAAAAATTAAATTAAATTAAATTAAAAAACCATTTTTATTTAAGCACAGGGGTTTTTTTTGCCATATTTTGTCCTTTATTGCTATTTTATTGATCCAATTTAAGGGCCCAGATATCAGAACAGTATTAGAGAATTCATTTTATAAGAAGGTTAACTCACTATACAGATATCTCTAACAAGAAAACATGTTTCCACATAGTGGCAGCCAATAAAATAGATATAATTAAACCAAAAACTGAGTCACTCTCCCAAGTAAGCAGTAAAAATTAATGCTTACAAATCACAAGAAGAGCAATGGTTTCTATTTTTCTCAAATCAAATAAAGTACTCCCTTCACAACATTTATAACACTCTAGGGCCTAAAGTTTAGGCGCAGATAAAGTATTCCAAAGAAAACGAGCCACAGAAGATTAAAAAGCATAATCAATAGTAAATCCCCAGGCTGTAGAGTCATACATTTTGAGTATTCCTATGTAATCCCAGAAGATTACAGTTATTAAAGATAATATTTTTGTACTTGACACATTTACTTTCCACTTAAAAGCATCCTGGGCGATTATTATTATTATTATTATTACTAATAATATTATGCCCACTCTGACTGCTACTACTGTTATAAAGAACAGATCATACATCTGTTTTGGGGTATAAAGAAGGCTCTTTTTAAGAGACCCATTGCCTTCAGCCATGACTGAGTTACAATGACTGACATCTGAAATCCACTTAGGAGAGGTTTGTTACTGGGAGCTCAAACTCTTGATCTTGTTTTTGCAGCCAAAGAACAAAACTGTCTTCTTTCTCCAGGGTCTCATAAATGAACTGTCTGGGCATAGCGATAACGTTCCTTGCTGGAGAAGTTTGTTCTTCGGGTATTCTGAGTAGTTTGTATATGAAATATGAATCTAAATACAGTTGCTAAGACCTTCTGTCATGCTTTTCTCGAACTCTCCTGCCTTCTCATCAGTCTTCTCAACACGGGCTATACATGCCAGAATCTGAAGAGCATAGCTTACGTCACACATGTTAAACAGCTGTATGAAGAAATTAAGCGCTAAGAAAATCTTGCAATAGTTTGACTATTTCAAGATAGTTTGACTAGTGCTTAGGGAAGCTAAGCACATGTGTTGTCAGATTTCTTTTGGTGATACCTGATTATGCCTTCATTATCAAATTATAGTCATTGGAGAGAAAGAATCACTTAATAAACCACCAATTCATATTCATAGAGACACTGGGAGAGAAAAATGCTTTGTCTCTAAGTTTTATTTACTGTTTGTAATGATCTAAGACAATTGGCTCTTAACAATGTCCCTTGGGAAACTGTCTTCATGGTTCCCACTCTTTAATTTTGGGGATATTACCATTTTCTTATTAGGAATTTAGAACTGCTGCTTTTGGGCAATGATTAGAGAATAAGGGATACTTATTATAAAACAACATCAAAATCAATTGGAAGAAGAAAGTAGAGCCAGGGAGAACATTTTCATTAAAGATAATGTACTAATCTCATTTTCCTTACAGTTACCACACAATTTCAGTATAACTTTCTAGCACTATCTGTAACTTCACCTCTGATTGCTGCAATGGTTGGTGAAAATAGTTTCTAGAAATTAATTATTTAAACAGACTTTGCATAGTTATCCTTTATTCACATGGTTTCAGAGAATAAAAAAGAGAGTAGAACAGAATCAAGTTTGAGCTCAGCCTCAGGAAGACATGGATTCAAATCCCACCTCTAAGTCTTACTAGCTGTACCATCTTGAAAAACCTCTTCATATCTTTTTTGTCTTCTCTGTGAACTGGAACAACTGTATATTTCTGGTAGGTTTGTAAGACTTGAGTAAGATAGGGTACCTGGGTGGCTGAGTCATTTAAGGGGCTGCTTTTGGCTCAGGTCATGATCTCAGGGTCCTGGAATCCAGTCCCACATCGGGCACCCTACTCAGTGGGGAGTCTGCTTTTCTCTCTCCTTCTGCCCGTCCCACTGCTTGTGTTTTTGTTTTTTTGTTTTTTTTTTTGTTTTGTTTTTGTTTTTTTTTTTTTGCTCTCTCTCTCTCTGTCTCAAATAAATAACTAAAATCTTAAAAAAAAAAAAAAAAGAATTGAGTAAGATAATGTAGTCATGCACTTAGCATAGCATTCAATAAATTATACTAGTGTTGGGGTCCGTTATCAAAGGAATGAGACTGAGACAAAGTGAAAGTTATGCAAAGCTTTATTCTATGTCAAGCATTAGAAGTTAGACTGACCAGCCAGGGGAATGAGACTGAGACAAAGTGAAAGTTATGCAGAGCTTCATTCTATGCCAAGCATTAGAAGTCAGACTGCCCCGCCAGGGCCGCCTCCGAAGAGAGAGACCACCTCCTGAACTCAAGGCTGGTTTTATAGGGCATAACCGCAGACCCAAGGTACGTGGCTTCTATTGTTAAAGCATTTACTCCCAGAATCGATACCCAGAACCAGTACAAGGAACTACTGGGGCGTTTATTCCCGGGATGAAGTCCCTGGATATAAACAACAATATGGCTACCTAGGCAATATGGAGTCGCTCTGGCTAAACAGGCCCTAATACTTAAACAGGTTTTAACATTAAATCGGCCCTAACATTAGTAATATTACCATTATACCTACTTAATTTGTTGTAATTCCATTCTATGAGATGGGGTATGAAATAATGTGGATTATCTTCTAGGCCAGTGGATTTTTAGGACTTATTGATTTTCATTAATAACTGCTTATGAGTATGTTGAGAATAGATTCTCCTAAAGGTTCAATGGTGCTTAGGGAAGTAAGGAATTATGATCAAATAACTTGATCAAAACCTATCAAAATAGTTCAATCAAAACTCTACTTTTAATAATAATAATACCCACAAACTGTCAACCACATGATCTTGCTTAGTATCTGTACAAGTATTATGCTTACGTTACAGTCAAGAAAAAGTGTTATATATGTGACATTTACAGAGGCTCTTTCAGTTTTTCCTAAAACTGAAATTTACCTGGTGTGTCTACCTTTTAGAATAGGAGAAATAAGGACAAAGATATTGAGGGTCACACTGAATGGTCCTGTAACAGATCCTGCTATCTGTGACTGGGTCTATTAATTGTCTAAAAACATTCTCTATCCTTTACTTTAACTCTGATATTCAAGATCACATTAGAAAAAACAACAATCCTAACCCTGTGTGTACTTCGGTTTTTTGTTTTGCTTTTCTCTGCTTTTCACTCATTTTCTCATGTAGTTTTTGCTGCCAAATGTGTTTTGCGACTATCTCTGTCTTGAGTGATTACAATAACTGAAATTCTCAGAAAACATTCTAATCACTTGCATGCCACTTACCCCATATCCGCACTCTCTCCTCTGATCGTTTGATCTATGTTACCTATAACAGTCATCCTTGAAAATGTCATTTCTTCATGGAACAGACTATACTTCTCATATTCTATGTGTTATTATATATATACATATATATGTGTGTGTGTGTATACATTATAAAATACATGCATTATATAATATGTAATATATATTATAATAGAATATATACTTAAGAATATAATGAATAATGACATAAGATATATATAGATAACTTATGTACCCAAAAACCTGGTTTTAATAGAGGTTAACATTATTTCATTTTTTTCTTCTTTCTTTCTTTTCTTGTCTGTCTTTCCTTTTCCTTCCTGAACTCCCTCCTTCTTTCCTTCCTTCCACTTTTAGAGATGAAACATTTCAAATACAAATTTCATTGTATTTCTCTATGTTCCCCTCTTAGATCTTCTCCTTCTTCCCTCTTGCAAGAACCATACTGCGATGGATATTACACATTTATGTCTCTTTTTATCTTGTTACTATACATCTCTTTTGTATAATTTTAAAACTATATATATAAATTATATAATCCCAGAATTTACCATTTTTGCTAAATAGCATATTTGAGATGTATTTTTGTTACCATTATAATATTTTGTTACCATTACTAATAATTCTTCAAAAAACACTCTTGTATATATGTTTCCCTGTGTACATGTTTGAAAGACTTCTAGAGTACATGTTCTAAAGTGGAATTCATGGATCTGAAAGCTGTACATAGCTTAGACTATATTAGTCTGAACCTATTGTACAGATTTATACTCTAGTGTATAGAGTATAATATAGAGTATATATATATATATATATAGAATATAGAATATAATTTTAGTGTCTCTCTATCTTCTTCAATAGTTGGTCTTGTCTTACTATAGCACTTTTATCAATATGATGGATGTATAATGATATCTCTCTTTTACTCAAAACATGTTTTATTCCAACATGGTTCCTGTCTTCAAACACATACAAGATATTTTGTCTTGTAGGCATCACAATAAGTCCCTAACACATCATATCTATTGGATACTTTTCAATCTTCCATTCTCATTAGCATTTGAGACAAGTAACCACTTCTATCCTCAATATTGAGTCACTGATGTTTATTAAATGAGTAACTTAATAAATGAATACACATTGCTTAGTGTTTGATGAAAGAAGCAATCTCTCAATCAAAAAGGCAAAATAACTGTTTTTCACTTTTTTTGCAACTCAAGTAAAAATGTATTTTGTAAGATATTAGTTGAATGCCTACAAAGTTCTAGTACATATGCTAGACACAAAAGATTTTTAAAAAGTTTAGTCTTTCAGTATGGAACAGAGCCTACAATAATGTATACTTAATAGATATGTGTTTAATAATAAAATAAACTGGATTTATTTTCCTTGTAGTACCTGTTATATTGCGAAAGTTACATACATTTAAATACTTCTTTATTGTCTAATTTCTCCTACAGAAAGTGTGTGCCAAAGGACATGGACCTTTTCTTCTTTATTTTATATCCCAAAGGCACAGAGTAAATAACCTGACACCTGACCCATATTACAAAGTCAATGAACGCTTGTTGAACATATAAATAAACTGGAAAGTAAGAAAATAACTTCTATAAAACCTTTGTTCTAATGATGGGTCAAATGAAATTTAAGACTTGTTATTCCAATACCTTTCAGAGACTAAAATGATGGTCTAGAGCTTAACCCATGTGGAGGAGAATGGGTAATTATCAGTATCACCAAAATACAGGCATTTTTCTGAGGATGATGGGGCACAAAAAGAATGTGCATAAAACCCTACACCTCTTCATTTGGTTGGACAAACACAGAGACACTGATATGTGTGTTGAGTCTTCCTTGTGCTGCTTACAAGAGTGGATCCTAATGCTGCCTGATGGCATTTGTAGACTGGCTTCTAACCGCCTCTATCCCACAGCTGACATGATTTCTGAGTCATCAGCACAAAGTTTCCTTGTCACACAAAATATTCTTCTACATGGCTAAAAAGTAACAACTTTTTTTTTGAAGATTTTATTTATTTATTTGACAGACAGAGATCACAAGTAGGCAGAGAGGCAGGCAGAGAGAGAGGGGGAATCAGGCTCCTTGCTGAGCAGGGAGCCTGATGCGGGGCTCATCCCAGGACCCTGGGATCATGACCTAAGCGGAAGGCAGAGGCTTTAACCCACTGAGCCACCCAGGTGCCCCTAAAAAGTAACAATTTAAACATCACTGCTTTGACTTATACCAAATTGGGTCTCTGGTTCCATTAAAGTACAAAATGTTATAGAAAATATAACTTTGGCATCTTACCCTTTCAAATAGAAGACATATTCCCTCCTTATACACGCAACTCTCACAAGTGCTCAATAAATGTCTATGACCTTAATAAAGTATGACATCCCAGGATGCTGTTCAAAAAAAATTTGGGGGTAAGAGGGAAAGCATAAAATATTTAGGCCTCTGAAACTGGCAAAGATGTATGAACTCGTAGGGGTAGCGATAAAAAGTTCAACATGCCAGATACATTGATAATCAGCCTTGCCTACTTTGGAATGATCCAGAATGCTTTATAGTAATAAATCCCAAGTTACTGGTTTAATATTTAATATACCAGTTTCACCAGGTGGAAAAAGTGCTTCAAAAGAAATAACTGTAATACTAGAAAATACACTAAAAGTAGGATTTTGTTTGTTTATTTTGCAAAAATTCATAAAAACCTGTTCATCAAAGCTACCTCCCAGCATCAGGGCTCTGGTTACTTTGACTCCACAAAGTCTTGCTTCATTCAAAAGCTCCAGAGACATCCACTTTGGCGCTTTCAGAACATTCAAAAGGAATCTAGACTAGCTGGTCTATAATAATAACAGACCACCTAAAATCCATAGGCATGACAGTAATTCATTTTCAGGACAAACTACCTTTATTCCTGACATGGAGAGCCACAGTCTCAAGGACAGAACTAGAACCTTGTACACACTAAGTGGCCATTTATTACTGGACAGTTCCTGCCAAAGGTGAGTTATGACTATGCTACCAAGTCCATTTCCAGTGTTGGGTCACCAAAAAAATCCCACAAAATATAAAGGCCTTCAAACAAACATAACACAACAGAGGTGAGATTTAAGGGGAGAAATTTTTTTTTTTTTAAGTTTATGGGAAAGAGTCCACAGAAAACGAGTTCACTAACTCTGTAACTGTCACACATTCTCTAGACACATCTATTCACCTAAAAATATATCATCATGTAAAGATTTACTGAATGAATATCTTCCTTGAAAATTTTGAAATTTTTCCTGTAAGATAGGTATTGATCTTTCATAACTGATCCTGCCTGGCTTCTAAAGGTATTTAGCTTGTTAAGATGGAAACCTGAATATCACTCCAAGCACATCAAAAGAAAAGCGTTAGACAAGTGTGGGACATGAAAAACACTATCTTTAAGTGAAATGTTATCCCTTGCATTGCACTGAGAGCCTGCCAACATCATTTTCTGAAAACTTTCATTAATATCTCACAGAGCACTCATCAGTATAAAGTATGAACATGCAAGACATCTCAGCTAAAAATGTGACATGCAGACAGTCATAGAATAAGTACCCAAACAAACAACAAAAAAAGAAATATCCGATGGATCATAAAGTTTTTGTTTGTTTCTGATTGTTTGTTTTTTAGCCGGCTGCAGAGAAGGATTTCATTTAAGAGTGAGCACGATAGGTACATAAGTAATTTCCCCATGTGTGAGATATCAGAAAGAGGAGGCCAGCAATTTCCACTTCCAGAAAAGGCAAAGATAATAAAAGTTGTTGACTGTTCCACCATCAATACAAACTAGACCAAAAGAAAATGTTCAGATTTCTGGACCAGTTAATAACAGCAGATGCATTCTTCGGGTTTGGGGAAAAGTCATTCGTGTTTTAAGACAATGGGATCTTTTTGGATAAATTTCAGATATAGGAATGGAAATGAAAGGATCCCATTTTGATTTAAAAGGGTTAAAAACAGGGGCGCCTGGGTGGTTCAGTAGGTTAAAGCCTCTGCCTTCGGCTCGGGTCATGGTCCCAGGGTTCCCTGGAACCGAGCTCCGCATGGCGGGGTGGGGGGGGGGGGTCTCTGCTCAGCAGGGAGCCTGCTTCCTCCTCTCTCTGCCTGCCTCTCTGCCTACTTGTGATCTCTGTCTGTCAAAAAAAAAAAAAGTTTAAAAACATTTTACATCTGAGAACAGTTTTTGATACAGACAAATAAGGAGAAGCTGAAAAAGCACTGGACACACTGGCTGAACGGAAGCTTGAATGCACCTGTTGTATGTTGGGGGGACGGCCAGAGCTGGGGACACAGGGGTGTGCAGAGAGGGTGAGGAGTCCCAGGGAGGTGGGAAATCAGATGCAAGCCTCATGTACTTCCCCAATTTACAAGAGGCTTTTTGTACCTGACAATAAAGGCAAATAAAACTTTTAACATACCTGTAATATAATCATCTTCGTTCCATAATAAAATCAGAGATTTTATATTTATTTTACTCCAGTAAAACAGGAAAAAAAACAACTTGGAAAACTATTTAGATAAGGGAGGACCTCAGGGGAGGAAGGGAATGGATCAAAACAACAAATGGCTCTAGAACTAGTTTCCTTATTAAGGAAATAAAAATACAAGGCATTAAATTAAATTTGAATTTCAAATAAATATGTGTTATTAACATGATTATGTCCCATGCAATACTTTGGACATACTTCAGCCAAAAAAATTACTTGTTTATTTGAAATTCAAACTTGACTTAGCATCCTGTATTTATCTGGCAAACTACCCAGATTAGAATTGGGTAGGAGAAAACAAAGATGAGTGTTGGTGAGGAAAAAGAGAGAGAACAGACAAAATGGTAGTTGGCCATATAAACCAAGGCAGGGGCGAAGGGGGACAGTGAAATCTACTGTAGAGTTTTAAACTAAATGCTATATTATGCCATGAGGCATCCCTTCTCAATAGAGCCCCATACTCCACGGAACAGCCACTGCATAAAGCTTATGTAAGAATTGGGTGGGCTAAAGGGTTGATATAAGTAAATTACAGGGGGAAAAATGAAAAAAAAAAAAAGCAGACTAGATTAAGGTGATAATTTCTAAAATCATGTGTGGTCTTGATCTCAGCATGGCTAAAACTGGAGATGTAAACATCCCCAGGACCTTATTTCTCTAGTTCTTCAGAACTTACTCTATTCTGAAGCAAATGGCTGGGGCATCTCCTATATTGCATTTTTCATGTTTAACTTGAGCAGAAAAGCTTATTCATCTATTTTCCTGGAAGAGCTCTAGAGAAGCGTCAATGAATTGTTTTGGTTTTATTTGAATTGCATTCTTATTATCCCTAAATTAGACAATATGTACGGGGACAAAATGTTCTGACAGGCCAGACCAGAGCTGAATACCCATAGTGGGAGGCCAAGACAAAGTCCTCTCACACTGAAACAACTGAGAAAAGATAACGAATTCTAAAAGAAATTGGGCTATTATTTCAAAAGAAGGGCTATCAATGCCTCATGGCCCAAAACTAACAAGCAAGCAAGCAAGGAAACAGCAATTATCCACTATAAGTTTTGAAAAGTCTATTTGATTTAGATTTTAAGAGCAGGGCAGTAGTGATTGACATCTAGGTTATGCAAATTTTTCTCCACTTTCTTCATTGTAAGAGTCTGAACTTTAACAACCTACCTTATAATCCCTTTTATCTTGCTATAAAACCTGTCCCACATAAGTGCTTAATAAAAGCAGAATGAATAAATGAATGAACAAATAAAAGCAAATGCTATGTTCCAGACATGCATATTTTAAAAGTTTCTAAACAAAGTAGTAAAAGAACTGACCCTACAGAACAAACTTTAGGCCTTAAACAGATTTTCTGTTTAAGTTAATCACATATATGAGATGGCATATAAATCAGGGGGAAATATGAACCTCAAAACTTGTATCTCTAGAAAAATTTGAGTTGGGAGACCATTGTGCCACTTAATTGTTGAAGTGACTTTAAACTACTTACTTATCCCTGGGATAGGAAGACAGCTACCTGACAGGATTTTCACGATGAGTAAAGAAGCTCTGTATATGCAAATGCTGACCAGTTTATAAATGCTATGTGCATTGGGAACACCAGGGAACATTAGGGCAGATCTGGGAACTAGTCCAATACCAAACACAGCGGACACTTGACACATGTTTCTTCAACAGAAATCTGAGTACAGAACATTTAAAGAAAGTTATTCTGGGGCTCCTGGGTGGCTCAGTGGGTTAAAGCCTCTGCCTTCAGCTCAGGTCATGATCCCAGGGTCCTGGGATGAGCCCTACGTGGCATGGGACTCTCTGCTCAGCAGGGAGCCTGCTTCCCTCTCTCTCTGTGCCTGCCTCTCTGCCTACTTGTGATTTCTGTCTGTCAAATAAATAAATAAAATCTTAAAAAAAAAAAAAAAGTCCACGAGGAATGTGTTACTTCATTTACTCATTCAAACAAGGATGTTTCTGGAAGTGTACTAGCAATCAAGGATATAAAGGCTCGTGCTAAAAATCTTCCATCCTTCTTTCCAGATCCAGTTTCTACCCTCTCTCCCCTACCCTGTGTTTCTGGAGGCCAATCTGTGAGGGCTCCAGGTACGGATTTTTCTGGTCTCTGGTTCTGACTTGGATTTAACCCAAAGAGAGCACTAGTAAGAGACATGAAGGAGAGAAGAAAGTTAAGTGAGTACTTATTTTCATTTCCTCCCAGTGGAATACTCTGAACTGGCTACATCACTTAACTATAAGTCATAACTCCTATTGGGTGGCCCAACCCCTTCCCTCTTTCTGGGTCTGGCATTTTCTCCTTCCTGTACCCCCCTTCAGACCTAATGGTGGATACTAAGTCTGGAAAACTGCACTACCCCTATTTATAACCACTTCATTTTAAACAGTGCCATCGCAAAAACTAAATCTTCGGACAAGAGCTTTTACAAGAAATAAAGTTGTATAAAGAGACAAAGACCTACTCTTGGAAAATTTCAACAATTTTTACATTAAAAATGTAATGTTTATATTTATTGAGACAGGCATTGTATACACTGTTACATGTTTTCTCAATGGAGAAATTGAAACTACAAAGGGGAAAGAGAGTTTGCTCCAATGTCATACCTCTAAGAAGTAGTAGAGCAGACAGTCAGGCTCCAAAGTCCTTTCACTTGGATAGGTAATCCTGAAAATGAGACAGGAGAAGTAGCCAAAGTAGAAGCTGGAATACCACGAAAGTAGAGTAAGAATTTCAACAATATAAGTGGCGGGGCACCTGGGTAGCTCAGTTGGTTAAGTGTCTTACTCTTGATTTCACCATGGGTCATGATCTCAGGGACCTAAGATTGAGCCTCACACTGGGCTCCATGCTGGGCTCGGGGCCTGCTTAATATTCTCTCTTTCCTTTGCTCCTCTCTCCCCTACCACCCATCCCTGCACACATGCATGTGCTCTTTCTCTCCAAAAAAAGAAGGAAGGAAGGAAGGAAGGTAGGAAGGAAGGAAGGAAGGAAGGTAGGAAGGAAGGAAGGAAAGAAAGAGAGAGAGAGAAAGAAAGAAAGTTAGTTAATGACAACAGTGTCAATTACTTCTGAACATCTGAATAATCAAATAAGAGCACATGTAATAGTCTTTGGATTTAGTAACATGGAGATTATTTTGTTTCCTTTTGTTTTGCCATTATAAACCATGCTACAACAAATTTCTTACACATATACATGCCACTCTTGTCTTTTCTAGAAGAGAAAGAGCTGGATGAGTATGTGTATTTTAAAATTAATAAAGAATTCCAGTTTGCTCTCCAAAAAAAATAGACATTTATACTCCCATCAATAACATAGTATGAGAGTCTATGTTCCATTAAACCTTTTCAACAAGGTTATCAGTTTGCCTGTTTGTCAGTCTAAGAAAATTAACATTATTTTAATTGTGCTTATATGCATTTGATTACTAGGGAGGGAGAAATTCTATGCATATAACCACTGAACAGGAATCCGATTTAAAAAAAATCACAAGAGAAACAAACTCCATAAGAAATGTCTTCTTAATGTCTGATAAAACCTAAGTCCATGATGTCCATTATCATATTACCTTCTGGGGTAATATCAGCTAAAATTAACTCATGAAAAATATACTTTACCTTGCTGCATTTTATTGCCATACTGCGACTGTGAGCATCTGACACTTCTCATGTAGCCAAATATATATTTATTGAGCAAGGTGACTGGCGCTACTGCTGCTAGTGATGATGACAGTGAGGACAGGAATGACAATGGCACATATATGTCTTGATGAACTCTTTCTTATGTTTGGGTGTTTTCTCATATTATTAAAAAATATTTTGCATGAAATTGCAGTTAGGAATTGAATTATCACTTATATTTCAGTATATTTTTCAATGTAAGTGAGCAAAAATGAAAAGGAATGAACACAGAGTCAAGAAGAGGAAACAGGATGAAGTGTGACTTCTGCTCACTTGTGGTAGGTGTGCGTACCTGTGTTTGTGTGAATATCTCTTTGCTATCTCTTCCTATAGTTCTACCTCCTTTTCTACAGTTCCATCTAAGGTATAGGTTTTATTTATACCCTTCATTTTTTAGTACAGTTTAAGCAATGCATCTCCTAAATAACGATCTCCCGTTGCTTTGGCATTACTTCCTTTCTCCAGCCAAATTATTTCTTTCACATTTGATGACTTATTCTTACTAGCTCTGCTATGTACATATTCTTTATCATCAGAAATACCATGAAGAAGAAACAATATATATCTATGGTATCGGTGGCCCATGTGTACAAGGACGTTTGGAAAGTTTGGCTCTAAAATAACAAGGCAGATTGTGTTGCACACCTAGGTGATGACAAGTATTTTCCTACAGAAGGAAACAATGTAAAGCTTAGTAAACTAACTTCTCCAGGAATGGAATGTTTTTAATGGCTACCAAGTCATGAGATAGATAGCTAAAGGAGTTTTGTAGTAAGATTGGCATTAAAAATTAGAGAAATGAAACAACAGTTTAACAAAATATGTAGGTGATGACAAAATAATGAAAAGAAGAACAAATACATATTAAATATATAAACCTAAATTGGTCCAAAGTGCTTAGAAATATCAAATTTTAGTGTCTTCACTTTTGGAAAACAATTGTGCATCATACGAATATTTCCTTTCTAACAAAACTCATTCAAAAATAATAATTTTAATTAAAAAACTCTTACCACTTAATCACATCATATTATTCATTCAAAAAAGTTAATTTTCCTCAGGAGGGAGACAAACCATAAGAGACACTTAATCTCACAAAACAAACTGAGGTTGCTAGAAACCCCAATTACCCTAGGGAGAGGGTAGTTAGGTGATGGACACTGGGGAGGATATGTGCTATGCTGAGTGCTGTGAAGTGTGTCAGCCTAACAATTCACAGACCTGTACCCCTGGGGCAAATGATACATTATATGTTAATAAAAATAATTTTTTAAAAAGTTAATTTTCCTCCTGTAATATCTAGCATGATAATATTCATGAGGAAGAAGGGGCTCAAAGATGCACAACTGCCCTCGTGTAACAAAACTTCAGCATTATCTTGGGGCATGCAAATGCTGACGGGTAATACGGGGCAGGATAAGAGGGACAGAAAACTCTTTTAGAAGGGGCTTTTATCTGTAAATGTTGCTAGGTTTCCTGTCTTATAAATTGGGCCTCACGGTTCTGTTGCTTTGTATTTCATGAGGTGGCTCTATCATAAATTGTGTACACTAGAATCTGTATAGTCAGACATTTTCACTTGCAAGTGACCAAAAAACTTCACTTTAACCAGTTGAAGCCAAATGGGAACTTACTGGATCAGTGCAGACAATAGTTCTCATGCGATATGGCCTCATACAAAGGTTCACAAAGTATCTTTAAAACACAATCTCTTTGGGCACCTGGGTGGCTCAGGGGGTTAAAGCCTCTGCCTTCCGCTCAGGTCGTGATCCCAGGGCCCTGGGATTGAGCCCCGCATCAGGCTCTCTGCTCAGCAGGGGAGCCTGCTTCTCTGCCTGCCTCTCTGCCTACCTGTGATCTCTGTCGAATAAATAAATAAAATATTTTTAAAAATAAATAAATAAATAAATAATAAAACACGATCTCTTTACATTTCACTACACCCTCCACCCAAGACTGGCTTCACATCGACCGAGCTCTGTCATGGAACAAATTCAAGCACTAAGTCTGTTACTTTTATCTATCAATTGAGCAACTCCCAAAAAAAAAAAAAAAAAAAAAAAAAAAAGGACATTTATTTTGAAATAGTCCCCAAAAAAACCCCAGAGCTGGTTTTCATTGGTTTGGCTTCCATCATATGTAATATTCCCAATTCTGCAGTGTGATTGGGAGGGTCTGGTGCTCTGATTGGGCAGTCTGGGTTGTGTGCCAGAGTGGCTGACCCCATCCTAATTAAATGCACTTGGACTAGAAGAGAGCTGCTAAAAAGCTTGCATCCTGAAATATCTCAAGAATCATTACATTTGAGCTATTTCTATCTGATCCATAAATAAGGAATGCTGAAAGCGCTGAACAATTCTTTCACAAAACCAGCAGTATTTTCATTTTCTTCTCTTGAGGCACAAGTGGCTCATTAGCTTCAGAAAAACACATTAGTATTTACTTGTAATTTAATATGAACCTTTCATGGTCAGCCATTATTAAAGCCAAAGTGATTATAGTGAAACACTAATTGTCTCCAAATGTCCTCCATCCAAGGGGTAGATACAAGTAAGAGAGGGAGGTGCTTGCAATTAGCTAAAGAAAGATAGTGTGTGTGGCAGGTAAGGTGGCACCTGCTCTGAGCTAGGATGCTTATTTGGAAAAGCAGTGAATAAGACTGGACATTATTATAATATACAGAGCCAATGGTGACAACTTAATGCATATGTGGTCAAATAAAACCATAAAAGCACAGGCTGGCAAAAAGCTAATAAACAGGTAACCCACAGATTCACAAAAATGTCCAGAGACCAGAGCATGTATTAATCAATGGGCATGGGTACATTAGAAAGCAAGTCTCTAATTGTATTCCTTAGAACCATGGTTCCACAGGGTGTGGAGAGTCTCTCCATGAAAAAGGCAAAAAAGGATTCAGTGGCAAAATAAGGTTTAAAAAATCTCAGTGAAATGAAGTTAAAAAGGTTTCTTTATTTCACAGCATCTCTAACTAGGTCTGAAGCCTGGGTTCCTAAATTCCCGGCTGCTGGCCCAAAGACCCAAGGAACAGCTGCTTTTGACACTGGTTGGGCTCAGGTCAGGAAGAAGTAGGTATCGGGATTATCTGAGGTCGCCCATACTAAAGCTAAACTAGATGTTACATAGTAGGTGCATTTTACTTCTGACAGATCAGGCCATGAGCAGTCAGAACAGTGGATTGGATATGGACATGAGCCAGGCTTTGTCCAGGGAGAGGTCTGGGCCAGGCACAGATAGATCCTGAATCCTCTCTAAGGACATTCCTCCACGTCATTTGGAATGACTTCCTCGATCTGCCTTTTCTCTAGTCCTTTCTCATGGCCTGATTCATCTTAAGAAGGTGTAATCCTTTTTACCAAGCTAATAACAGAGTTAATAACTTACACTTATAGAGCGTGGACTATAGGTGCCATTCTAAACCTTCAAAGTATTAACTTATTTGATTGTCAAACCACTCTATAAAAGAGGCAGATTTATTCGTGTAATGGAGGAAAATGAATAGCAGGGACATTAACTAAATTGTGTGAGAGACAGAAGTGGACATGAAAAGCTGGCAGGCTAGCTCCAAAGTGTATATCCAATCCTGTTGCCTTCCTGTCATAGTAACATCGGAGTTTGCAATATCTGCTTTACATTAAAAATCAACAATAAAGGCTTCAGATGAGTCTGAGGAAGTCACCATCTTCATATTGCTCAAACTGCTAAGAGGCTTGTCTTTCTTAAAACCCACTGCCTGGAAAGCAGGAAGAGGTCTGTGCCCAAGGAAAGAAATTAAGACATTTGTTCAAATATATGAAACTCACAATTTCCTCAGGATAACACATGGCCTCTTCAGCCACAGATTTCAGCTCCAAATTTTACAAGTTATATTTTGTTCTCTATAGTCCCCCTTTTCCCATTCTAAAGCATTAAAAATGACCCTTATAATATTTTGCTTCTAAAACTTTAGCACTTTGTAAGCAGAAAACACTTTCAACTGTCCTTATTTCTAAATGTATTTCTATTTCTAAATATATCTCTATTGCCAAGATTAGGCAACCAAACTATTCAGGAGGAAGAAGGCAGGGAGGCTGTCTCTTGAAGATCTAGGGGAGGAGAGAGAGATAGGAATGGGACTTTGCTCAACTTACCTCTTCTTTGAACTGTGGTGCAGGACTCAGAGGGTAATAGCTATGGAGCAGAAGTGGGGAGGGCGGAAGTGAGGCATGGGGCTCTCAGCTTCCACAGGGCTTGTTCTGTTTCCAGCGTAGCCCAAAACCAGAGTCACCAAACTTCAAGGGAGTTCATGCAAATGTCTTAGTGATGACCACCCAAGACTCTGACTACATTTCTGGACGCTTTACTCTTGTAAGTTTTGGGGATGTTTCCATAACCCTACAGGAGTTAGAAAGTATATCAAACAGTAATGGAAAACTGGTTATTTCTACCAGCCTAGCACATTAGTTCTCAACTGAATGTGATTTTCCTTCCCAGGGCACATTTGGCAACGTCTACAGACATTTTCGATTATGGCAACTGGGGGTGGGGTGTTGCTACTGGCATCCAATGTGTAGCAACCATCAATCTTAAAAATTAAATAGTTGTTTTACTAGCAAAATGAGTTTATTCAGGAATAGTGGAGGAACTGTAATTTGAGACAAATAAACTAAACCAAACCACAGGCAAGTCAGATGAGACAATGGCAAGATCAGCTTCTAGTAGGTTTTAGGAGGAACTTGAGGATGGTTGTTTTGAATAAAAATTCACTGGAAAAGAACCAGTTTGAAGATGTGACAGCTTCTCCCTGGCTGCAAGCTATTGTGAGCATGTTGTTGCTGGGGCAGGGAGAGATCTTCCTTCTTTTTCTCAAAAGCAGGGGATAAAATTCCTAGGAAAAAATGTCCTCGCTTGTCAGGACAATTCTTATCTTCCTCCTGGATATGCAGGCTGCAAGGAGAGGTACATGCACAAGAGCTTCCCATTTAGAGCCTCCCAACTTGATTTCAAGTGAGGTTTTCTATAGTCTTTTGGACAAGACGAAGGATGCTATGAAATATTCTACAATGCAGAGGGTAGCCACCAGAACAAAAACGAATCACTGGGTCAAAATGCCAACAGTGCTGAGGCTGAGAAATCCTGATGCCCAAGCAGCACAAAGTTCTAGGGCTGACTTAGTTTAATTTCAAGGGTGGGGAGAAAGTAAGTGAAACATCTCATTTTTTTCCACACTCAAGACTATGAGTGATGTAGAGATAAAGTACCTTATACTCTCTTTATTAAATGCTTATAAAATGAATCCATAATATACAGTGTTAGGAGCAACAAGGAAAATTATATTGTCAGTTAAACACGATTTTATTCACTTTGTATCAAAAAAATGGACCAACCTTGACCTGGCCAACTAGATTGCTGTCAGCAGTGCAGAATAGATTGGGTATCATAGCCTTGATATAGGCAGCCTGGTGCCATAATCCCTCAGGAGCTTACCATAATGCAGCCAACCACCTCCAGGTAGCTCAAGTGCTTACCTGTGGACAAGCCCAGACACCAACAGCCAATCAGCAACACCCAGAGAGACTCTGTTCATAGGAACAGGGACTTTCCTCCCCTCCACCTCATTCGCTAGAGCCTTTTAACTCTCTTCTACTTCAGGCGACAGGGACAGCAGTAAAATTTTCCATTCATCATTCCATGGGTAGTCTCTGGGTTGTTTGTTTGTTTGTTTTTCCTATAACAAAAGCATATCAGTATTTCTGTAAATGTGTGATAGAATTAATGGGGGTGTCAAGGAGAGAAAGAGTTGACAGGAAAGATTTTAAGATAAAATACTGAATCCGTTTTGAAGGACTTTTACGTTCTATCCTTTATCCTTTTAGAAACGGATACCCTTTATCCGTTTTGAAGGACTTTTACGTTCTACCCTTTATCCAAGAAGGGAAGAAATTTTAGGAAAAACAGAACTAAGCTAAGCAACAGGAATCTGAGAAAGCACTGAGCTAAAATATTATACTGATGATAATTATATGAATAAATATAAAATTATGATTTATTGCTCTGCAGAGACCCTTGGGTAAGAAATTAAGTAAGACTTGATAGCAATACTTAAAATTAACATCCTGAGATGATGTTTGAGGTTTTGACATAATTACTTTTTAAGATACTAAATCTATGGGAATTTACACTGCTAAAGTGTATCTTAAAACTAATGTTTCATATTTGATATATGAATGGCAGTATTGTGGATATGGGCTGATATTGTGGGTCCTCAGAGCCACAGTTTGCTCTTCCAATATAAACTATAACATTGTCAAAATGCATATATATGATTCAGGGAAATATTACATCAATATGGTATCTACAACAAATGGCCACAGGCAAGATGAAGGGGAGCTTGATCTGTGCAATTTAAACATGCAACCATTTTGACACACTCAGAGAAACTAAACTCATTTTATACTTAGATATTTATAATCATATAACGACATTTCATGACTGTAAAACATGGATTATAGATCAACAACTCAGTTTGGAAATCCTGACCCTATCTTTTCAAATAAAAAGACCCAATGTTGAGGTATATGGAAGACAAGTGTTCGGGCAATTATCAATCAATCAATCAATCATTCTGCAGGGAGTAGTTAATTGTTCCCTGCCATCTATGAAAACTATTTAAATCCCAAGAAGTTAGGTGCAATTCCATCAACCATATCATCATGAATGGTGAAGAACTGCCCCGCTCTTCATAATGTGACAATCAGTAGTAGGCTAAACATTCCTCTGTCTCAACGACCATAACTGGTTAATGTTTTTTGGATTTAGGCTCCCAAACTATGTAGGCAGTATAAAATTTTAAACCGTTTCTCACCACTTACCTATATAAAAACAAATGATAAGCAGACACAAAATTAAACCAGACAAACGTGCCAATCTCTGGGCACCATTGCAGTCGGTTGCTCAAAGCCTGGCATGGAAAGCGAGAACTTCTTATACAGTATAGTTACTGTAATTTTGTTCCGTGTCTCTTCTTTACAGAGTGTGAGCTTGCCTCGGATGTACTGCTGCCTTTATTCAGCTCTATATCCCTATGGCCTGCCTAGCTGAAGCTCAGAAAGTTTGGTTGAATGAAAGAACGATATTTCTTATTTTTATGTAGTTTTAGCTTATATGCAAAAGGCCTTTTTCAGTTCATCCAGGAGGCCATAATAACGAAAGAATGATGAAGCAATCTGCCTCATCCCTTGCCCTTGGAAATTTCCCTGACAAAAACCACCATTTCTGGGAAATAATACAATGATGATAGAAGAGAAACAGGCAATCTGAACCATATACCAAAAGGAAGGGCAAGGTCTTTAATAAATTACCTCTCATGTGAAAGATGGTTAGAGGTGGAATTAAGTGTGTTTCCTATAGCCTGGCAGTGGATGTTTAAGCCAACACAGAGTTATATATTTTATATACCGAGAGCCAGTCTTGGCCCCTGGGAACCATCAACTACTGAATTAAATTTAATCACCTATGTTCATTTATTATGGATCCCCAAAAGGCTTTTCTCCATGGTTCTGGGCAGCTGTGTTGGTTTCCCTTCAGCTTTTCCCTAACTTTTTAACCTTGTGGCTATTTTTCTTCTTTCCAGTTTTATTCATTTCTGCTTAAATGTAACATTTCTTTTTCCTAAGAAAGTAATCACAAGCATTTTCAAAACTGAAAAATGCAGGTACTAGGGAGACAGATTCTAATTCAATGTCTTGCTTTTTAAAGTGAATTTGTATTAAAAAAAAAATACCTGGTATCACTATAAAATCTCTGGGCTCAAATGAACACTATTCATTGTTATAAATGCAATTTGCTTTAAAAAATGAGTAATAAAGTCTGGAGAATTTGGGAGTGTTTAGATACATTCAGACAGGAGCTGAACTACAGCCACTTAACTCTAGGTCATGATTTTTCATTAACCTCTTAATATCCAGCACATTCACCATTGCCCTGCTCCTTCCCCTTATACAAGAAAGTCACTGTTTATTGCTCTTTTAAAGACTTCAGTAAATGAACTAAATCGTTTTCAAATTATTCAGATAATTGTCCTTTATTTTCTTTGAGCTTAGTCCAGTTTGATGTTTTTCATCAATTTGTTCCCCCAGAGCAATTCTCTTGCCACACACAGAGGTAGAATACTTTAGTTCTGTGTCTTAAATATGAATATTGATCACAATAATTTACTCCTTCATTCAATAAAATCCTTAAGTCCTATTGCAATGCCTGACACATAGTAAAATGGCATAGTTCTTGACCTCCAAAAGTGTAAGTTAGGCTGTGGCAAAACCTGTGGTGATTAATGTCATATAATAACCACATGATCCGAGTGCCTGGGTAGCTCAGTGGGTTAAAGCCTCTGCCTTCAGCTCAGGTCATGATCTCAGAGTCCTGGGATCGAGCCCCACATCGGGCTCTCTGCTCAGCAGGGAGCCTGCTTCCTCCTCTCTCTCTGCCGGCCTCTCTGCCTACTTGTAATCTCTGTCTGTCAAATAAATAAATAAAATCTTAAAAAAAAAATTTAATAACCACATGATCAAAGACAAAAGTTACCCTAATTCCTGAGGGAGCTGGGCAAGATAGCCAATTCTGAGAAAGCTGTATAGTGTGGACTCTGAAGAATGGTTGATTATATTCCACTAAAGAGAAAAATGAGTGTGTATGTTAGTGTTGTGTATCTGTGCTTGGGAAGGTTATAGAAAGTTTGGGGAGAGTACATGATTATGTTTTGTTTTGTTTTGTTCTGTTTTCTGTATGTATGATGGAACAGTCTGGATTTGATAAAAAAAATATGGTAATGTGAAAATACACAGTATTTTTAAGAACTCTTGAGTAGTCTCATAATTATTGGAGATTAAGGGACATTTTCCTTATTCTTCAAGAAATATCCAAGAGGTACCACACTGCTTTAATTACCACTGTTTTATAATATAACTGGAAATTTGGAATTGTGATAACACCAGTTTTGTTCTTCTTCTTCAAGATTACTTTGGCTATTTGAGGTCTTTTGTGGCTCCAAACAAATTTTAGGATTTTTTTTTTAATTCTGGGAAAAATACTGTTGGTATTGTGATAGGGATTTTATTAAATCTGTAGATTGCTTTGGGTAGTAAAGAAACAGGTGGCTAAAGAGTACACTCAATATGGTGAAAAAAATAAAATAATAAAAAAGGATACCTAAGAGGCAAGAAAGAGACACCATAGAAAATTTAAACTATGAAAAATGTGTATCTGGTCACTGTATAGAAGATGAAGAGAGAAAGTACTTAGAAGCTTGACTCAATAAATACAGTGCCAGTATATGGAATAGATACATTCCACTCAAATCACTGTAAAGTTTATTTTTAATAGCAGCTCAATATTATCAATATTACATATGAGTTAAATATACATTTATGAAATAAGGTGCACTAAATATACGTATTTATGAAAGTAGCATGGTTTTATGAAGCTCACCTTGGACTCAAAACAAGACAAAATACTTAAAGTATCACTCGGAACACCAGTAAATCATGATTTCAAAGTTGGGAGTTGACAAAATAACACAACTTCTAGAAATTATTTATAAGTATATAACCTAAAATGCCTATTTGGTGAAAGAATTATCACCAAATTTGTGTGTATGACCCCACTATCACAATTTCTACACTCAACAAGCTTTTACTATATACACAAAATTTGGGATGTCACTATGTAAAAATATTACTGTCACTGTCATTGGGAGGTGAGGTTATGGATGTATTCATTAAATTCTTCTAGGTTTCAATAGGTATGCAAATACAAAAATCATGGAGGGGAAGAAAGGAAGAAGGGAGGAAAAGGGGAGGGAGGCAAGCAGTAAGGGAGTAAGAGAAGGAAGGAGTAAGAGATAGAAAGAGGGGAGGGAGGGAGGAAGGGGGGAGAGAGGAATGAAGGAAACAGCCACTGACTTTGTGAATTAGAGGATAAATATCTATTCAGTACATCTATATTCAGTAACTTCTATAATATTTTTTGCCATTGAAATAAACTTAAATTTTATCCGTTTTAAGTTTGTTCATTAGTTTTTAGCAGAAGGCAGTTAAAAGGGTGAATTATTACATGATTTCCCTAATTGGAAATGGAGGAGACGTGGGGAGGAAAAATAAGCCACAAGAGAAAGCTATACAAGTAGGAGCTCACTAGCTGCTTGCTCAAGGTAGGAACTTAAACTTTTGTGAATATTTGGACCACTTTACAAGACCTTGGACTGTGAGTATGAATTATGGGTCTGCTCTTGTTGTGTGCTGCCGTTTATCTTTTTGTCACTTGTGCCAATTAATTGTTCCTATTTATATGGAAAGAAGCTTTAGTGATAAAAAAATGAATTTTTTCAGTAGGTGATCCCTAAGATCCACACACTTGCATGCATGTAGATCATACACACTGCCCTACATATCCTACTGTTGTGATCTGCCATCTTTGACCTTTCCTATTTGTGGCATTGTGAAATATAAAGGTCTCAGCATATGCAAACTGAAAACAAGGAAATTGAAACATTTATCCCAGGAAAGACATAATTCTGTTCAACAGTTCTGCTCACTAATTTTCAATGTTAAATCCTAGCAGAGAGAACTGGGGTTCACATGATCCTATTGAATTCAACAACAAGAAAAGAAAGGGTCTATTCATCCAACCATTCCCACTAATTTTTCCAATGCATTTTTTATTGTTTTCTATCCCCCAAAGGATGAAATTCAATATGTAAAATATGTGTTTTTTTAAGAGATGAATCAGCTGCTAATGCCAAATTCAATGAACTCAGCCGCTGAATTCACATCCCATTATTACAAGAGGGGAAAAATAAATGATGCCCCAAATTTCAACTATTTTTCTCAGAAGCTTCAAGCTGGAAATTAAGAGTAAGTTATTGGAGTGCTTAGGAACCAAATTGATATTTGGAAAATAGAACTCACATAATGATTTTTCCATCCAGTTTATTTATTCTGAATCCAATAGCCATTAATACACTTTAAACTCCAGGAAAGTGAAGGAACCAATGTGGAGTTACTTTATTATCTCACTTATAGGGACTATATGACTTTAGAAAAAGCTGTGATTACAGAAAAAAAGTGGCTTTACCCCTTCACTGCCTACTATATAATGTATTTATTTTGGAGAACTTCTTTACCTCCTCTAATATGAAAATACCACAAACAACACAGAGCTCAGGAAATCATATGAAATACTCTCTTTCAATGCCTTTGACTTTCCTACAGAAAGAAAATCATCATCCAAGTTGTCACTAGCAAAACCTTCTGATAATGAGAGGCTTTCATAAGAGGAGGTGATGGGGCTATGTAAGTGATTAACAACACTAATATTCATGTGTTGTAGTCTAAGTCATGGTCTAAAACAAGAGGGAAATACAATGAATTTGGCCTGCAAATTTGTACATCACAGCTTGCTAAAAACAGAACTCTGTAAGTCAGTCTATTTGAAAGAAAAGAACCTATTGATGAACCCCTTCCATCTTTGGACATTTATCTTATTATTGCTTCTCAAAAAGGGTATACAAGAAGAGCATGAAGTAAGGAAAGGAGCAAGGAACCAGTAGTTAGGACCAACAGTTCCAGTTCTGTCTCTATCCCGTGCTGAGTGACCCAAAGCAAGTTCTTACCATTCTAGACCTGAGTTTTATCAGTGACCTGAGGATAACTGTTAGATTATAATCTCTACTGTCCTTGCAGTCCTAAAAATCCATCCTCTATGAACAAAACATTCAAATATGAAGCCCTAGAACCATGCCATTTGACAAAATACACCTGACCCAGGTGCTAGAGAGGAATTATGCTTCTCTCGGAATTATGTTCTCTCTTGTTTTGGTCTTAAAGAGGGCATGAATGTAGCCAAAATGTAGACCAAAATAGGTTCAGGCTTATAGAGTATACATTTGAATTGGTCATAGTCATTACTCACCCACAGGAAAGTAACCACTACTGTGACTTTTGTCACTGTAGATTAATTTTCCTGTTTTATAGCAATATATATGGACATCTTCAGTATGTATTCTTTTGTAAGTGACTTCCTTCACTCACAATCATATGTGTGTGATTCATCTAGGTTTTTGCAAGTACCAGTAGTTTACTGTTTT
The DNA here is from genome assembly GCF_010015895.1 of Lontra canadensis. Classification (NCBI taxonomy): domain Eukaryota; kingdom Metazoa; phylum Chordata; class Mammalia; order Carnivora; family Mustelidae; genus Lontra; species Lontra canadensis. Next base: position 3,978,576 of record NW_022631058.1, on the reverse strand, counting down.
CATTAATGCATAGTGTTCCATTGCATGACTGTACCATGGTTTATTTATCCCATCTATTGATGATGAACATTTGAAGCTCTTAGCCCAATTTAGGCTGTTGTGAACAATGATACTATCTGCACTCTTTTCCATTTCTTTGATGCACAAATGTGGACATGTCTATTGATAGACACACTATAATATAGCATCTCTATCCACATGTATATATGGAATGTTAGGCTACATGTGTTATTTTAGTAGATTCTGCAAACATTTTGTGAGTAGATTCTGCAAACAAACATTTTGAACAATATTCTCATTAGTAGTATAATTTGCATTTGTCCAACATGCTAGTCAGCATGGGGTATTATCATTTTTTAAAAAAATTCAGCGATTATGGTAAGTGTAGATGATACCTCATTGATCTCATTGGAATTTTAATTTAATGCAGAATGATTTTGCCAAATTTTACGTTTATGTTTATTAATCATTTGGATGTATTCTTTTGTGAATTGCCCATTTTTTGTTAAGCTTCTCCTCTAAAGTATTTGCCCGTCTCTTAATGCTTTACTGGGATTTCTTTATATATTCTAGGTATAAGTCCTTTTGCCAGATGTATGTATTGCAAACATCTTCTCCTGCTTTGTATTTTCTTACTCTTCATGGTGTCTTTTGATCAAATGGAATTCTGAGTTCTAATGGCATTCCTTTTATAGATAGTGCTCGGTTTAGAAATATTTACTCATGCCAGGTCACAAGGATATTCTCCCAGACTACCTCCTGAAAGCTTTATGGTTTTCACTATTAAATGTTAAATGACTACCTATTTATAACACATCTAACTATCTGCATAAAAGGTCATTTTTGTCTTATTTTGGTTCATAAACTGCCTTAAGACTCTGGTGAAAACTATAAAACCTCACCTTAATCTACAGGAAAACTGTGGGAGGAGGTTTTACCAGTCACCTTCACTCTGATGACAAGTTTATCTCCTGGACTTAATCCCCTAACTCTACGTTATACATCTATAAATATAGGAAGACTAGAATCCAAAAATGTGCCAAAACAGCAAACTAAGGACAGAAGTGATTGGATCATTCAATGGGGGCAGGAAATAACTTTTAGGAAAGAAAGGTCGTGGCCTTAAACCAAAAAAAGTAAATTCCTTTAGGCCATCACACAATATCAGCAATGGTTTCTTGCAATAGACAAAACCTTCAATAAAAGAGAAAGAAAGCATTTGTTTATGACTTCGGCAAGATACGCAAGAACTTTACTAGGTTGCAGCAGTACAAGAAACCCTAAACACTGACCTACAGTAGCATAGACACTCGAATCATTGTTGGGAAATGTGGAACATGCCACTAAATACTATATAATGAAAACTTTTAAGACCTATTTAAGGGTTTACAAATGGAAGTGCTATCTAGAGAATAAAAAATAATGATAAATAAGAGAGAAGACTAGAATATGTGAATGGATTTTGCAGACTGTATTTAGCAAGTTTTTAGTAACTTCCAGGGAACACTGTTAACTTAGGGGGGGAAAAAAGGTAGTGTTCAGGATGTTTGAGTGAAATAAAACAGACTGAAGTAGCATATTTACTTAAATTAAAACTTCTTGCTGGTACAATCACTATTGTTATAATTATTTCTCAATGTATCATGAGTTTAGGGGACCGGATACTTATATCTGTCTATGCTCTCCTTGGGGGTTAAAAGCAAAAGTTAAAAAAAAAAAAAAAAAAGGAAAAGGGATTGCACAATGCATGAGAGTTTCAACTCATGAGACATTTTATAACACAAGAAGAGAGAAACTTAAAGTATTTGAGGCAGTGAATGTTTACCTTGCCATCCCACACCATGCATGTACTACCAGACACAGCAGATTAGGTTAAGTCACTGTGGCATTCATGTGTTCATTCCACATTAATTCCAGTAGAATTAAGTTACCAGGCAAGAATCCTTCAATAACAGATAATTAGAGGACATACAGACTCTAAAAGAAACAATATATTCTTGAGAACACAGGAGATACTTCTGAGTGACTAAACTTATACAGACTCCAGAAGAAGGTATTAAAGTAATTATGCAAGATAACTGTGGGGATTTGGGGATATATGTTCATAGGAATGATATCTGTAATGATGTGGAAAAGATGAACTCATAGGTTAGTCAATTAACTCATCAGTAGGATGGTGTAGCTCAAGGAATATGAGCTCAAGAGACAAATAGTTCTGTTTGGATAACAGCGTGTGGGGTGATTAGTCTCTCAGGTATAGTTTTCTCATATGTAAAATCACTGTAAAAAAAAATGCCTACATCGCAGAGCTGTTTTGTGAAGGAAGCGTACGTAGAATGCCTGAAGAGTAGTCAACGATGAAAGCTATCATTAGGACTAATCATATCTTTCTCTTTTCATGGATGTCTTTTACAGTTAGTTATGAAATGGGGAGAGATCTTTGAAATTCCTATCTAAATTAAGAACTCTGGGAAGAAATAAAATAGGACGGTAGGCTATCAACTACCAGAAAGGAAATGCGGCTGCTACTGACTGGCCATGTGGGCTACGGGTTCTACAAGAACTTTTATCCAAATGCTTGTTTTCTGACAAGTTAAAGGAGCTTTATTTTTGTTGTTTAGTTAACTGTAAAGAGCCACTATCTGTATAAACTGTAATTTTGATATTCCAGAGTCACACTGGAATTGTTCAACTAATTTCCGTACATTTCCTGGAGTGGTCACAATTGTGTGTCCTTATCAGTCAGACCCAGAGCTCAATGAAACTATTGTGAAGCTACAGGTGAAATCCTTCCTCAGCCTTCTCCATCAATTCTCAGTGATCCTCAATCTCAAACCACCACAGAGAATGTTCTCTTTGAGGTACTTACAGGCACATGGGTCTCATGAATAATCACCAGCAAGAAAGACATTTATTTCCATGTGAATTCCACCATTAACAATGCTATAAATAATGGCAAGCCAGAGGAAACATTTTTAATTGGAAGCACATGGTCAAGGATTTTAGGTTTCCTTCTATTTCATTAGGGTGATTTTTGTTTCCAGAGTCATTTGTTATTGTACCTGACATCTGATGGCTTTATAGGTGACTTTATTACAGGTTTTATAGAAGACTTAAACAGGCACAGATTAACAAAGAAACAAGTGACAATGCCAAACAGAGAAGTGATCATCACTGCTTAAGCAAGGAAAGGAGAGGAAAGGGAAGCAATCTGGCTTCCATGTAGTCTTTCCACACAGAGGTAAAGTGAGGACTGAGATGAAGGAAATGGTGCTGGGCAGAGTTCATGAAAATAGTCCACAGTAAAAGTTACGCCTTTCCATTTAAAACGTACATGTGAGTATCATTCAGCAATGTCGTGAAGAACAGGCTACATTTGCTGGGCACTGAGCTGTGACTCTAAGACAGAAAAGCAAAAGGTACCACAGCCAAAATACGTGCATGGCTCCAAAGAATGGCTGCCTGTCAAGCATGGAGTTAGGATTTATTTTTTTGGCATTCCTGCTCTCAGTAATTTGGATTCAGCTTCACCAACGCACTGACTGTTGAACCATAAGTAAATATATGTCTAAGAAGTTCTCTTTGTATAAATATAGGGTTGACAATTAAACATTTAAGTTTTATTTTAATGAGTTAAATGAAACAAGGCAATAGTCCTGTATATAACCAAATTTGAATGACCAAATTGTCTTTCATATGCATGCATTTTTTTTTTGTTTCCCTCATTCAAGAGTAAGAGATGCCCTGAGATCCATCCCATTCATAAATCATGTGTAAAATTATTTGGCAGTAGGTTCATGGTATATAAAAATCAACGAAATTGTCTAAAATAAAAAAAAATACAATAGGAATAAAAGCCAGGTTTTACTGAGTATAGAATTCCATTAATATTATTCACAGTATTATGATTTTATGCATATATGCATTTAATTAGATATAATATTCAGCATAAGCATATGCAGGAGTTGTTACCATCCACATTTTACTAATGAGCAAATAGGCTAAATATCATAAATGTCACTGATTTCTATGACTGAAGATATAAAATTGAGAGAGACACTAAACCCCAAATTATCTGACCTCAAAGCCCCAAGGTGTTTTCAACTTCTTCAAACTTGGTAAAATGTTGTTACCATGCTAGATATTCAAGGGATTGGTGAAGCAAAATAAACCATGTCTTGCCAAAATGATCTAAAATAGTAATATTCTAATAGGTTCCTTCTTATCGTGTTTGATTAAGAAACTTCTCAGTTGCCAAAAAAATCTGTCTATGAAGATGTTAACATAATAGAAAATAAAATCATAATAGAAAATAAAATAATTTGAAGATCTAATGATGGCTTTTAGGTGCATTATGTAGTTGTTTCATATTTTATTTCAAATGAAGAATTAAAATCAGTATCCAGCTACCATAAACCATGTGCAATCTGCATTTTACTTCAAAACAAAGATTTGTACAAAGCTAGGGAATTAGTGATGTTTGGGGGACTTACTTTCAGAGTTTATAAAGTTATCAATTTTATTTTTTTGAAGAACAGAGGGTAAGGCTTGATAATTATGCAAAGATAAATCATTTAACTATGTAATTAACTCAAAATTGCAATGGCAATAAAGGTACACTTAAATTCATATTGATATAGGAAATTGTAAAGAATGTTAATACACTTAATTGGTGTTTAATAAGATAGTTGCAGCAAGTTAACTGGATATCAATTTACATAGTTCATAAGTGTCACTCCTCTTAATAATTGAGCTCATTTCAAGATAATGCTCATATAGATTATTATGGATTATTAACATATAAACATTTTTCCATACAAAATGTGTTTGAGTCTTCTACATATATTTTATCAAACAAACAACTTTCTTATTTACTCATGCTTCTGTCATGGGCAGAAATTTAATGCACCCAGCATTCACCATCATGACTGTAATGCACCTAGTTGGCCATTTACTACTGTTTTCTAAAGTGTGAGGAATACATCCAGATAAAATGCAAACTCTGTTCTTCATATCAAGTTCTTCAAAAAGACCTTGAATTTATTCCTTCTCTTAAGCATTGTTAACTTACCTACAAATACAAGATTTTTCTTCTTGCTCTCTCTTCTCTTGGAGTCTTCTCAGAAAAATTTTTCCCTGCAATAACTGCTCTTTTAGTTCCATGGCCTTGGAGATGCTGGGTAAACAGGGAAGAAAAAAAAAAAAAAAAGCTGACTCACTCACAAATGGGTTCTCCTTCAATTCATAATTAAGAAAAAAAACTTAAAATATTTTAAAAACCATAATTTCATCAGCAACAATCTAATAAAGAAAGGGAAATGACATTATGTTACAAACTTGGAAAAGCTGGGACCATATCTATTGGTTCAGCCAGATTAGCTAGACGAGGAGTCAAAAACAATTACTCAAACTATGTCAGAATACATAGTTAATCTGAATTTACCAGCCTGCATTAAGAACAAGATGAAAAATAAATGAGCTGGCATCTCCTCAAACTTTGCCTGGAACAAACATAACCAAAGGAGTAGAAACAAATTCTACAAAAGAGCTCCCTACAATAGTGGAATTTGATTAGAACTCAGTGAAAATTTGAATTCAATAAAACATGTATTAAAAGAAAAAAGAGAAAGCAGAGCAAAGGGAATGTATCAAGCATAACATAATCTGATAAACACATTGGAAAAAATAAGAACAAAACAGATATGGAGAAAAATCAAATTACTGGCGTTGAAGAAAAGCTTGAGACAATCACTCTGAAGGGATACAGAAAAACAGAATAAAGTAATTAGAGAGAAGATGATAAATACAAATGCCATATAAAACAATGTAATCTATATTTCACTTATATCCTGAAACTGAGAGCTCAATATATTTGTTATGCACTAAATGTTTGTGTCCCCCCCAAAATTTCATATGTTCAAGCCCTAAACTTCAATGTAGTGGTATTTGGAGATTGGGTCTTTGAGAGGTAATTAAATTTAGATGAGGCAGAGGAGCCCTGATGATGGGATTAGTGCCCTTATAAAAAGCAGCATCAGGGAGTTTGCCTGCGCTCTCCCTCTAGTGTCTGCAAGCTAGAGAGAAAACCGTCCATAGAGACTAAAGCCTGCCGGACCTTGGTCTTGGACCTTACAGTCACCAGACCTTTGAGAAAATAAATTTCTGTTATTCAAGTCACCCTATCTGCAGTATTTTATTATGGCAGATCTAGTTGACTAAAACAGTACTAACAGATAAATTATTCACAAATGAAATACAGGAAAAATGTTAGGGAATTAGTAATTGAGTCTATGCTGTGAAAACACATGTTGTATGCATAATATCAAAAAATGATTCAAAATGTTCGACATCAAAACATCCCAAAGCTGTTAAACTTCTGAAATAAATATAAGAGGAACAATACTGAGGAATCATGGAAGAGAAAACAAGATAATGTATCAAGAAAGGAGTGCAATACTCTAGGACTTTATTTCCACTTTGAGGCAAACTATGGTAACTTATTGAGATTCACAGAGGATGAATGCATTGTTCAGGCTTCCGGGTAGGAAAAGCGAGTCACCCATAAGGAAAAAAAATTTAGACTAAACTCGGACTTCTCTTCTGTAATATCAAAAGTCAGAACACAGTGGGTCAATGCCTACAAAGACTGGGGAGGGAAAAATGTGGTTAGCCACAAATACACCCAGCCATGTACCTTTTCCAAGAGAAAGACACTAGCCAGACATTTCAAATGATAAAAGTGAGGATTTACTCCATGGGGGTCATGTAATCTTTTTTAAAAAGATAAAAAGGAATTTAAAGATGAAATCAAGTTAAAAAGAGATGAATTGAAATTAATAATTGAAAAATGATGCATAGTAATGGTGTAAACATCAAATTAATTCAGTACAAAACTAAGATTAAACAGCTATAAATATGTGGTTGAAGAAGAAATATAAATATTAAAATCCCTTTTAATATAGGGATTTTAATAATATAAAATTTATTTTATAGAAAGTAAAAAATAATATCTGTATTAAAAATTGGGAAATAGAAAGGAAATGAGGTGGGAGGAAGTATAAAAGAGCAAATTAAATGATCTTTATTATGATCTTAATACTATATACTTGAATTATTCAATTAAAGGAAAACATATTTAAGTTTCTAATAATCTTTTAAATATTTGAATCTTTTTTTAGAAATATCTTTCAGCAACTGTATTTATTGTGTCATGAAACCTTGATCTTATACTTTGGTAACTTCTTCCCTTTTGATCTAGCTTCTATTTTCTTTGACTAAATTCAAATTAACTGAGAAAAATATATGATCTTGCTACAATAATAGGTAAAACCTGACCCCATCCTTCTAGTTATTTTTGTATCTAGGCATCCTACCTGCCATTGATTTAGACTGAATGTCTAAAGTTATGAACTTTAAATTTTAATACCGGTTGTTTTAGAGTAGTAGGATTCTAAATAATCTCTTGCTTCCTTCCATGCACCTTTTTGCATTTTTCAGAGCTTGGTAATAAACACATATTGCTTATATATATTATTCTAAAATAAATATATAAATCAAGCAATCCATTTATCCTGATGTTACAACTAACTTCAGTGACATTTTAATAGATGTCATTAACTATATGCAGATAGTATAAAATACATGTGAGAAATGTAAATAGAAAATTCTGAATATCAGGAACTTATCTGCATCCATTTTACTTCTCAGAATCTACTCATCATTATAAATCTCAGTAGTTAGCTGAATAAGTGCTTCCTGATGTACCTCCAGAAACATTTATTGTGTTTGGCATAACACTGATGTTAGTAGCTAAATGCCACAATGGTGAGGAAGGAAGGACACTATTATAATCTTCACAGTACACAAATGTGTTCACATCTGACTTTCGACAAACTTTTCACTCCTTATCCATGGAGTCCCGTTTTGTGGTCCTGAGCTTCTGGGATAGGTAGGACTTTGTTCATGATTCTGATGAGACCATTTCCTATGATTTTTGTGCACCTGAAAATAACAAGTCTTTTTTTTTTTTTTTTTTTTTTTTTTTTTTGTAGATTGTAATGACTATATGCTATTCAAAATCTTAGAACATTCCTATACCCAGGATTTTCCAGAAAGTATCATCTTAGTTTCATATTCATGAAATTTTTCTGTTAATATCTATGATGTACACTTAATAATGGCAGCATCTTTGGAAATATACATATATACATAAACTAAATGCCTATGATCTGGCAGGTATCAGGGATAACAGTATAATTTTATGCTTAAAATATTGGAATTTATTTTGTAAGAGTGGGCTACCTTGAAACAACATAAAATTTCAGTTTCTTTTCTGACTATACCTTTCTTCCCTCACCAAACATATTATCTGTCTAGGACCCAAAGCTCTGTCTATATTTTCCAAAGTCTATACCATTATTTGTATTTACACCCATCTCATTGGTTAAAATCCCCTCCATTTTGATTGAAGCTCGAATGCTACCTCTTCTTAAGAAAGCCTCATCTTGGGGTCCCCAAAGCATTTTTTTCCCTAAACTTCTGTCCTGACATTGCATATATCTCTCTCTTTTGTAATGTATGAGTTCCTCGAGAAAAAGGACCAAATCTTATTGTTGCATTATCTATGAATTCCATCTGGTTATTTTTCACAGTAAATGCTCAATCATTTTTTTTTAAGTATCAAATTATAAACACTTTTAATATTGCTAGTCAGATATACAGTAATTTAGGATTAACTGTATCCAATTTGAAAGTATATATTTAAAGCATAATCAAGTACAGTATATTTTCAAAATTTTAAGAATCATCTATTATAATTACAGAAGTTACAGTGCATGACCTTCTATAAATCATGTTTATCTGTTCACTGCAGCTAACAGGCTAAGGATCTCACTTAAGCACTTCTTTGCTTTTCTCCTTGCAATAGCTTTATGTGACTGAAAGTAAAATTTCACTTCTTTAAAAGCAGTCTGCAATTTGGGTTTTTAATTAACCCTCTTATTAGTTCTGTGGTCAGAAAAATACAGTTAGTTGGCCATACCATAGTACTATCGCTTAACTGATTACAAGATGGACATCAAGGGATTTAAAGGCCACCATTCATTCTGGAAATGTCTCCTTAGTCTGCAGTATACCTACTATTTGACTAATGCAGCTGCTACATATCTTTTCTAATGGTATAATTTGTAACTCCTGTGACAGAGGAAGAGCATTTCCCGTGCTTGAGAAAAGAGTTCACTGCCACTAAATTAGAGTATTTTTGAGCAACCCAAAAAGAAAAGATCCCAGACAGCATCCCTGGATCATTGCTTCAAAGGTGACCACCTTGTAGGGAACTGGCCAGTATAAGACGCAATACTGAAAGATGACACACCAATTTACTGAGTTTTCATTTGTTGAGAGTACCAAACAAAATGAAATCTGCCACCGCTATTTTTTTTTTTTTTGACCATTATATCAAGCAGTGAATTTTCTATAATCGAAGGTAAAAGTTGTCTGCTTTGGGTCTAAATCTAGCTCCAAAACAATGTTCAAAAAATGTTTAACAAATTTATTTCCAACATTTCAATATCAGGACATTGTATAAAGAAATCCATTTTTTTTCCCTTGCTGTTCCTGAGAAACCAGAATTATTTAGAGACACTGATCTCATTATCCTATATGCCAAAATTTCAGAATTGAGTATCAAGAACCCTCTTTTCAATAGTGTGCCACAGACTCACCATGCCTTCTTGCTGAAGCCAAAATTCAGTCACATTTGAGATGCTACTTTTCATTTAAAATAAATAAACTATGTTTTTTAGAACAGTTTTAAGATCTACAGAGAAACTGAGTACAGATAATACAATTTCTAAATAACTCTCCCTATGTACATAATTTCTCCAATTACTAACATCTAGCAGTGGTGCAGCGCATCTGTTACAATTAATGAATCGATATTAAGACATTATTATTAACTAAAATCTATAGTTTAAGCTTCATTCTTTGTGTTGTACAGTTCTACCTTTGGGTTTTGACAAATGCATATAATGTATCCATCTTTATAGTAACATAATATCAATACAGTAACATAAATATAGTTAACATCAATATAGTAACATAAAAATCTCACTCCCCTAAGAATCCCTTCTGCTGCACCTATTTATCTTTCCTCCCCTCCTTGAAACCTGTGGAAGCCATTATTTTTTCTTTTACTATCTCTGGACTATGGCCTTTTTCAAAATCTCATATATTTGAAATCATATACAATTTATAGCCTTTTCAGATTGGCTTCTTTCATTTTGAATATGCACTTAAGGTTTCTTCCTATCTTTCCATGGCTTGAGAGCTAGTTTCTTCTTATTGCTGAAAACCAGCCCATCATATGGATGCACCACAGTTTATCCATTCAACAATGGAAGGACATCTGGGCTGCTTCTACCACTTTATAGTAATTATGAAAAAATATACTATGAATATTTGTATGCAAATTTTTGTGTGAACATAAATTTTCAAATTAACTGAGTAAGTACCAAGGAACATAACTGCTGGATTGTATGTTAAGACTATGTTCATGTGCACCTGGGTGGCTCAGTTGGTCAAGCATCTGCCTTCAGTTCAGGTCATAATCTCAGGATCCTGGGATCAGCCCCACATTAGGCTCCCTGCTCAATGGGGAGCCTGCTTCTCCCTCTCCATTTGCCTGCTACTCTGCCTACTTGTGCTCTCTCTTTCTCTGTCAAATAAATAAAATCTTGAAAAAAAAAAGAAAAAAAAGGACTAAATTCAGCTTTTTAAGATACTCCTAAACTTTCTTCCAAAATGGTAGTACTACTCTGAAGCTTAAAGAACCACCCATTTATTATCTCATAGATTCTCTAAGTCAGGAGTCTGGCATGTATTAACTAGGTTCTTGCTCAGGGGCTCAGAGGGTTGAAATCAATATATTGTTCTGGCTGGCATGTATCTGAGACTCAATGTTCTTAAGAAGCTCACTCAGGTTGGTGACAGAATTTAAATCCTTGTAGTTGTAGGACCCAAGGTTCCATTTTGTTTGTTTGCTGTTAGTTGGGAATTACTTTCGCCTCCCAGATATTACCTACAACTCTTTGAAACATGACCTCCTCTAAAGACCCTCTCACCATTCAACTGTTATTTCAAAGCCACCAGGAGAACTTCTCTTGTGCTTCAAATCTGACTCAAGGAGGAGCTAAGTCTTTTGAAGAATTCATCTGTTTAGTTCTGGCCCACTTAAAATATCTCAGTTTTTTGACTGACTCAAAATCAAATGAATTGGGCTATAATTATATCTGTAAAATCCCTTTATTTTACAAAGAATGTAATCTCATTATGGGTGTGAAATTCATCATATTCACAGTCCTGTCCACACTCAAGAGGAAGGGATTATATAGAGCCAAGGGAGGAATTCTGTGAACCACGTCAGAATTATGGCTACCCCCAAAGAACAATGAGTAGTATGAAAGTCAGTAACATTCATACAGGTATTTTCATACATGAATAAAGCCTTCACATATTTGACCTGTTTACTGGCTAATGTCACCTGAATGACTCTGCAGACAAAAATCAAGCCAATAAAATTAACAAGTCAGGAAACGACAGATGCCACCAAGGATGCAGAAAAAGGGGAACCCTCCTACACTGTTAGTGGAAATGCAAGCTGGTGCAGCCACTCTGGAAAACAGCATGGAGCTTCCTCAAAAAGTCGAAAATAGAGCTACCCTACAACCCAACAATTGTACTACTGGGTATTTACCTTAAAGATACAAATGTAGTGATCCGATAGGGCACGTGCACCTGAATTTTTATAGCAGCAATGTCCACAATAGTTAAACTATGGAAAGAACCTGGATGTCCATCAACAGATGGGAATGGATAAAGAAGATGAGGTATATATATATATATACACACACACACACAATGGAATACTATGCAGCCATCAAAAGAAATTAAATCTTGCCATTTGCAACAACAATTGGATGATCCATCCAATAGTGGATAGAACTAGAGGGTATTATGCTGGGTGAAATAAGTCAATCAGAGAAAGACAATAATCATATGATCTCCCTGATATAAGGAATTTGAGAGACAACATAGGGGTGTTTGTGGGATAAGGAAAGAAAAAATGAAACAAGGTGGGATTGGGAGGGAGACAAACCATAAGAGACTCTTAATCTCACAAACAGAAGTTTGCCAGGGGGAGGGGGATAGGGAGAGGATGGTTGGGTTATGGACATTGGGGAGGATATATGCTATGGTGAGTGCTGTGAAGTGTGTAAGCCTGATGATTCACAGACCTGTATCCCTGGAGCTAATATAAATTATATGTTAATAAAAAATTAAAAAATCATAATAAAAAATAAAAATAAACAAAAATAAAACAATAAAAAATAAAAATAAAATAAAATTACAAATTCTGAAGTTTAAAAAAAAAAAATCAAGCCAATTCCTGACCTCCTAATTCTATCACACTGGCCTAAACTGTATGTGTACTTTTCACATACAGAAAGGAAACATTGCTGTTACTTGAAATATCAGTTATATTTTTCTTATAAGCCCTTGTCATTTACTGCAGAAACAGTAACATAAATTGCTCACCCTGATCTGACCCCTAAATCTTCTCTTCTCATTTACAGATAATAGCATTATATTTTTGATGATTGACAGAATAATTTCTCTCTGTGCATGTCCTTTTACGAGTATGTGTTAGAACTTTATTAAACCAAGCAGATTTTTTACATAATCCTAGATTTTAATGGCTTGTTGGATATACACACCTTTGCCTGAGGGACCAAATCTCCTCCCCAACGTGAGGCAGTTTCTCTTCCATTCTGATACATTTCCTACCCTCTGACTTAACATTTTCCTCATGTGTACTTCATCTTGCATACTGAACCACAAAATTTTAATTGCATGTGCCAAAATTAATGAGGCTCTATTGAAAATTTAACACTACTAATTTCAATACTAAATTCTATTGAAGTATATTTATTTTCCAGATGATGCTCCTCCATCTTTTTCCCAACGACAAAAACTTACTTCTCTCTGTACCCCTTACTTAACTCCTGATTATGTTAGTTTGCATTTCTTGAGCCTGCCACCTGCCTCTTTCACTGAGACTTACAGGCAGGGGCAGTAAGGATTTACATACAGAGTTGGGCTTTTAATCAGCAGGAAAGGAATGCTGTCCTACAGCTTCTCCAACTCTCTGGGTTAGAGCGGGGATAGGTGAACTCATTCATTAGGGAAGCTGCCTCATGACTTCCTGTTGTTTATAATCAATTTATTTAAGAGTGACTTTTTAGTGATTTGCTATGATATCAGTTTTGAAGTGATTACCAATCCCCAGAGACAAACTACAGCTAATGAAGTTTTGATTTTTAGTTTATTTTTTCCTTCAGTATCTCTATTATCCTAATATTTCTGGTTTTTTTTTTCTTTCTTTTTTTTTTTTTTTTTTGCTACCCTAATATTTCATAGCAAGATGAAATCAAATAAGAGAATCTGTCCAATAAACAGTCTGGTGATATCTAGGAGTAGAAAAACTGTAGGCAAGTACCCAAGCCTGCAAGATGGCAGAAAAGGGATGGGAGTAAAAAGCAAAAGCCAAGACTGACTGGATTCTGACTATTATTAAAATGTTCCCAGAAAAAAAGCAGAAGAAGAAAAAAAAAAAAAAAACTGTCCAAGCATGACAGAGAAAGTCATGCTCAACCCAAACACTGATCCTAACATATGAAACTCATGTGACAAACATTAAATGATAAATATGCCCAACATTTTTAAAGCTTTTAAATTTGAAATACAAAACAACAACAACAACAACAACAACAACAACAACAATAACAACAACAACAACAACAAAACTCTATTTTTTTTTCTGGTTCCTTAGTGCCCGTGACTAGATTGATCTATTTTTGGAACAAAAATAATTTCTTTAAACTTGGCTTATTTAATGTTCCTTCCAAAATTTCCAAATCTAAGTCAAATTCTTCAAGCCTTTTTGGCAAAGGAAATGCCTCTGCATTTGATGGGCATTCAACCTCTTCAAAGAATGTTTATTTATAAAACAACAGGTTGGTTGTTTGGGGAGTAAAAAAAAAAAAAAAAATAAGTATGAGATACAATGAATGAATAAAGTGCACTTACAAACTTGGAAAGACCACAAGTGAGCATACAAATATTAAACAATACAAAATTAAATAAAAGTACATGGGAGAATAATTTATTAGTAATTATTGCCTTTTTCACCTCATTAAATTCATTCAACTATGGTATAAAAGAGAAATTTCCACAAAACATGACCATTCATTCATGTCTTCTAAAAGTGACTTCTTGAGATATTTTGTATAAGAATACTGAAGACATGCTTTAGCTCATTTTACTCAGTCTCATTCATCAACCAGTAGCATTGGCATCAATCACCTGGGAGCTTGTTGGAAATGCTGAATCTCAGGCCCTTCATTTTTAACAAATCCCCAGATAATTAGTATGCGCATTAAAGTCAACGCATAGGAGGCACAAACAATCTCAACTTTTAACTAAACTATAAATAGCTTAGCCCTTGGACTATTTACTTTTTATCAATGGTACATAGCAACTTGCCCAATAATAAATGTGTAAACAACCCAATGAACAAATATATAATAATTGCAGATTGTTTACTGATATAGCTTGTTAGGATGACCTGTTTACAGTATCCATTGATTTGCACGGATCCTGTGTGTATCTTATGCTTACATTACATCTTAGCTTAGTGACATGGTTCCTCTTTAATGTGGAGGGCAGTGCTTAAGTAATTTATAAAGAATATAAACATATATAAATATTATTTTCTTCTCATTATTACCACTTTTGGAGTCTGACTTAGGAAAACTTTTTTTTTTTCCACTCTTGGGCATTTAGAACAAATATGATGTTCATGTATTACATCATGTCACAGGCCAGGGACCAATGCTAGGGCAAATTCTGTATCAAGTGCCAGTATATAAGAGGGACTACAAATACCAAAGAAAATCTTTTTACAGTTTCCTCAAATGAATAATTGAATTTAATTTCCTTTATAGTAAATCATTCAATTTGAATAGTTTTACACTTCTTAAAATAGAGCAAGCATTTGACCTTTAAGCCATCACAAGATTTTATATTTAGTTACTTTAATTAAGTAAATTAAATTCATTTAAGGAAAATTTTGAAGGAAAATCGTTCAACTTAATGATGTTCAAGCTTCACAATATCCAGTCTGGGAAGCTCTGAGTTTCAATATCCAAAAGACACATTAGCCTATGTTTTGCCAGTCCAATGCCATTATATCTGACATATATATAATCCCAGTGTTTCTTCACACCCTTCTCAACCCTTTTACAATATCCTGAATAAAAAGATTTTTGGCAAGTACTACTTTTTTCATGACTGATGTCTAAAATTAGTTATGTATAACCAATATATATCTCAAATTAAGTATTGATTACAATATTAATATCCACATGTGGCAATAGGAATTCAACCCCATCTTCTTTCTCCCTAGATTGGGAACAAGTCACATATCAACCACGCTTATTTTAGTCTTCCTAGGTATTTGCTGTGAAAACTGACATCCTTGCTATTTCCTCATGGGGCTATAAAATTTCTGAAACAAAAAAAGATTTACAAAAAAGGTCTTTTCCAAAATCTAGGCAAATAACTCTATTTTATATAAAGGAATGTTTATATTTATCTTATAAAAGGAAATTGAGATTTGAAGGTAAAAAGTGAATGGCCTATGCCCACACATACTGGAAATGAGCTGCGACTAAAAAACAACTATTTACAGATTAATATAATGCCTCTCGAGTTATATATATAAAGACTTTATTACAAATAATTCAATGGTTAGATTTCTCCCAATGGAGGGTTTCTTGAGTTTTCTTACCAATATTTTATTATAATGCTGACTAAAAATGGCAGCCAGAGAGGTTTGGTGTGACCATTTCAGCCAAATAGTCTGGAACTACAGCACAGGGACTCTGACCAAAAGAGTTATAGAATTGCAGAGAGAGAAACACACACACACATGCGCACACACACACACACACACACAATCTTTCTTCACAAATCAATTCTAAAACTGGATGAGATTATCAAAAACAGGTCTAGAAACTGAGGCAAACAACAAATCAAGAGGCATTTTATTTAAGACAAATCACTGAAATGCAGTTTTAACCCAGAGCTGCCCCATACTACCCCTTTTCCCTCACTGACTTCCACACTGTAAAAGTAGTGCTGTGACAACCAACAACACTGGGAGGGGCAGAAAAACTCCATGCTCCTGGGAACTGGAAATTATAGCAATACCAATCAATGGAAAATGAATGGAGAAGGCCAGTGATGTAGCAATCCTGACTAGAAAAAGCAAAAAACTGACAGACTAGTCTGAAATTGATCAGGGCAGTCTGGGGAATGAGACGGACATAGTGTGCTTTGATGTGGATGGCAGAGGTCTAGAAAGCTGGGGACATGAGCAAGGATGCATGCACTCTTGTGAGAGACTGAAGAGTGTTATTCACACATCTCTGGCTGAATGTAAGACTATGTGCAAGAGCAGAGAAAACAAGAGAGAGCTCAACAGCAAGATAAAACCGGGGAGCATTTGTGTACCACTGGAACACTGAATGCATTCCCCAACCCTCAAAACAGATCCATCAGCAGTATTCTGCCCTATAAACTCTAGCCATCTTACTTGCCTTAGACTCTCAGTTGCATATCTTTAACTCTAGGAGCTCTTGTGAGCTCTTTAGGTTTCCCCTCCTTCAATGATGACCTGGAAACTAACTCAAGTGCAAGCTGGGACAATCACAGTACACACCTTGTTTGTTTCCTATCTATCAGGGATCACCATTTTTATTTCCTTGTGTCCCATGTCTTGAAACCATTATCTCATATATTGTTTTGTTATGTTTCAGGTAGGATGTTAAATCCAGTTTCTTGTTACTTCAATTTAGCAGGAAGAAAAAAGCGTTCCCTACATCTTTTTTACACTTTCCCATCACTTTTTGATCATTTCCTTCTTTTATGGGGCCACAGGATCTTCCAGACTCATTTTGTATTGTCTTTTCCTAACAAAGAGTCAACCATTTCTCCAGGACCCCTGGTTTCTTTTATTAGATAACAGATATTTAGAAGACAAAATCTTCTAGTTAGATGTACTTACTGGTTATGTGATGACATTCCCAGTCTATATTGCATCTTGGGGTTGATCATTTTTGGTTAATTTTCCACAATTATTCAGATGTCCTTTCAATACGTTCACTCAAGCCTTCTGTTACCTGGGGAATGGTCTCAGTTTATGGACTTAAATATTTAAATATCTTTTTTTTTTTCTTTAGGGCCTCCAATTATACATGTTATCTTAATTAATTAATTAACCTTCTATTTTCTCCTCTTTATCTCTGACTTGTTTCACTTCTCACTTTTATTTTCATGGTTCTATCTACATACATACTAAAGCTTGTCACATTCTATTTCTCATGTTAATGTTTTTATTTCAAAAATATTTCAAGTTTTTCCCTTCTGCATTTTTCTTTAGAAAGTGAGAAGTTCTAATTTCTCTTATGTTTTTATTTAAATGAAGTTAATCCACTTTAGTTTTAGTATCTTTTTCTTAATAATACAAAATTTAAAAACCCTTTGGGGTTTTTTAGACAGTCTTTTAAAAATAGCACATCCCACACTATTCACATGGAATCCTGAGAAATAGTAAGTGAGAATCCATCATTTAGTACAATTTAACTTGAAAAAACACCTTATTTTTGAAGACACTGTGGTTACTTGACTTAAATGTAAGATAAATAAAATCTTTTCCTACCTTCAAGAGTAAATAGTAGTCATATACATAATATCCTAGGTCAGGAAGACAGAAACAAATCACAGGCTCAATGAAGAGATATAGAAAGGTCTGAGGAAACCCAAACACCTAATTTCGACTAAGTAGATATCTTTGAGTTTTCAACAGTAATAGATCTTGAAGATAAAAAAGTGTTAGCAGACCAGAGAATAGAGCAAATGCCAAAGTAAAGGAATAATAGGAGTAAAGCACAAGGACACCAAAGAAATATATTAATTCAGACAAACAATCCTGAATGGTTTTCATATCATGTAGTTATTGTCTAATTGTGAAAGGCACTGAATTTCATGCAAGAGAATTTAAATTTTACTTTTTTTTTTGAGTGAATGATTGTAATAAAAAGGTTTAAGATTGTTTTTACATTTTAAGAAAATCATTTTGTCACTAGTGCAGAGAGAAAGTTAGTAGTAGAGGCAAGGGAGTCAGTTAGGAAATAGTATAATAGCACAGAGAAGAGGACGTGTCTTATGAACATAGGTTACATTATCATACCTAAAACGGGTTATGTTGCTCTTACCATTTAAGTTGAAAGACAAATTATAATTCAGACATTTTTTAAATATCATAAAATATTCATACTTTAGAAATGCAAGTCTATATATTAAATGAAGACCACACTGTGTATATACTTTCACACACTTCAGTAATATTAATTATAAGCCATTCTCTCAAACTTTAATCATAACTATGGCTTACTATTTTAATCTACCATGTCTAGTAATATAAAGGCAATTAAAATCATAACATCAGGGAGGGTAACCTTGGAAATAAGGACAGGGTGACAAAAATAATCTTGCTATGTTCATTCTAGTCATTTTTATTAGACAATCTATGCTTGTTTTTAAAAATAACTAAGCATTTTGTAGTCACATCATAATCAAGAGTTTTAAATATATATATATTGTGTATTATTTTCACCTTAAACCACTCAAATTTGACATAGAAGTACAAAAAATGTTAAATGGAATTAATATATGTAGATATTCAGAATTTTCAAACAAAAGATGCTCATACATTTTATATAAAAGTATTATGTAAGGAATCAGCATGCACAATTGATAATGGTGAGAGCTATTAAATTATGTTTAAATTCACAATATAAGAAGAATAAATCACCCATTACCCATCTGGTTAATGTTTTAAATGTGGTCACAATCAATGTGGCTATATGCAACTTTAAGACAAACCAGAACTTTATATATTTCAAGAAAGCAGTACAACAGAGAGGCTTAAAGTCTCATTTCTGCTGTGATGTCACCTAGATTTTATTCCTTGCTTGCCATGTCAATTATTAACCTTGTGCCTAAAGACAAGTTAACTTAATCTCTCTATGACTTAGTTTCTTTGGTCATAAAATGAGGGAAAGAAAAAAACCTTAAAAGTTTGTTGTAATGATAGAATGAAATTATGTATTTAAGACACTTAGATTGATGCCTGGTACCTAATTTAGTAATTATAAAAGTTAAATATTAAAGAGGAAAAAATACTCAGGTACTTATGGAACTTGTAATTGCAGACTCAGAACTAAACCATTTTTAAAACCAGAATCTGCAGTTACTTATGGGTTTTACAATTTCCTTATCACTGTTCTTTCTCTTTCCTTCATATTGCTTTTAGAATATATTCATTCCATAATCATTAGAATTTCTATGGTTTAAACTGTTTGGTTATGATGCCATCTGAGATCAAATGAGGCTGAAGAGGGCACAGTATTAGAAGGGAAAACCCATTTAGAAAGTACTGACTACTGACTCCCCCAAAAAGCTAAGTTTATTAGGTCTACTGTAGTAATGTAGAACACCAATTTAGCAGTCCTGCTAGCATCTCAAAAGTGAAGAAATTAAGGAAGGATGTTTAATAGTGTTTTTGAACATAAGCTGAATTAATTTAACATGTGTCTTGGAAAATGGGGAACTTGTTGGAATTGAGCAAAATTTATTGCGGGACAGAGTAGGATGAGAGTCTAGAAAAACAATGTTTGGTGAAAAATTTGTTAGTCATACTCTTGAATGATAAACTCATTAGTAGATTCAGTCTAATCTTCTAGAAGCAGATATTTCCTGAATCAAGCAGCAGTGTTAGTTTTGCTTGGTCTTGGTATACTTTAAGACATGACCAGAAAAGTATGCCTGATCCCAGAACTATTTAATCCAAGGCCAGTGAATTATTACATTCTCAAAGGGAAGGATGTAATTTAGAGAAAGAGGCAGAGAAAAGCATCCACCTGAGATAAATCCATGATGTTCATGTAGAATAGGCATTGTAGAAAGCACATCCAGCCTATCACTGGTGGTCCCAATGATGGGGAGTTAGAGAAGGCCCAAAGTGTCACACGGGAAAAGGCAGAAAAGAATCAGAGACAGCAGAAGATTAGAAGAGTTCAGGTGAAGCAGGTTTGATACAGAAACAGCATCTGAGATTACCAGAAACCACAGAAAAAAGTGGCCATAGCCAAGAACAGGGGCTAAAAACTCAGGTCTTCCCATAAAACCTCTTTCCAAAAGTGCTCTCTCCTTTTCTGTATACCTACTGAAGTTATTATTGACACCATTTATTAGGAAATTTATCATGCTAAATGATATAGCCTAATATTTAAAAATCATAATACTTATTACATCTTTGTATATTTTACTCATTTTAACATCTTTAGTTTAACTTCATATTCCAAGAACTATGCTATAAATTTGTATCTCCAATAGTATTTTGGTAGTGTTTGATATAGAGCATGTACAAATAAATGTTTATTGATTAGTTGACTGGAACATATTTAAGGAGAACTTCATACACACACACGCACATAGTATGAATGCATGAATTTTTGTTGTGGTTCTGTGCCAATGTAGATGATCTAGACATCTAGCTCTCTCCAAAATAGAGTCCAGTCAAAGAGGGAAATTACCAAGCAACTGATAGAACCCAAATCTGAAATTGAGATGGTGAGGTCCAAGGCTCTGTTTACTCTATTTTTATTGCAACAGCTGCATAGAGTCAGCTTCAAGATGGAAAGAAAATGATAACATAAGAAATTAATCAAGCTCACGGTAAATCAGAATTTCAATACCTGAACAAGAGCAAGTATTGGTTGATGCAAGGTTTCTTTTTCCATTTCCATAAATTTCAGGTATATAAAGATAGTTACTGGAGAAGTGAGGAAATTATAAAGATGGAGAGACGTTTTATTAAGAAATTGCTTCATTAGAAAGTCTTGAGATAAAGTAATATTTTCCATAATTATTTTGCGTTATTTCCTCATTTAGTTAAATTGGCATTGTTTCCTCATTCAGTTAGTTTAGATACTGAAGTCTGAAAGATGTACTAAATGTAAGTTCTAACCTGAATTACAGTGTAGTAAAATATGGCCTATGCTGTATTACTTTGCTATTTATTTAGTGCTGTAATAATGCACCCCTGTTAGTTCTCTCCTAGGTGAAATGGCAATGTAAATATTTTATGACCCACTTTTGTTCTTTAGGGAAATCAGTGAAGTATCTGGAGGAGAAGGACAAACATGAAGAAAACTCTAGAGAACAATATTATAAAGTAGTTTTAAATAATTTTTAATAATGGCTACACAGAAAGCAATTAAGTCGTTAAAATGAAAGGTGCAGGACAGAATAGTATTAAGGTCATGAGGAAAATAGTACTAAATGATAGTACTAAGACTTAAAAGTCAGAAAGCTATGGGTTCAATTTAAGGACCTACCACTTCTGGGTAAACTTGAGCAAATCTTGTAAATTTTCTGGGTCTCAAGTCCCCTATCTTTATTAAAAAAAAAAAAAAAAAAAGATTTTTTTTGTTGTTTTATTGTTGTTTATTTGTTATTTTTTAATTAACATATAAGGTAATTCTTTGCTTCAGGGGTACAGGTCTGTAAATCATCAGTCTTACACATTTCACAGCACTCACCATAGCACATACTGCCCCCCACCAATGTCCATAACCCAGCCACCCTATTCTTCTCCCCATGCCCTAGCAACCCCGAGATTGTTTCCTGAGATTAGGAGTCTCTTATGGTTTCTCTCCCTCCCTGGTCCCAACTTTTTTCATTTTTTCCCTCCCTGCCTCCCATGACCATTGCCCTGCCTCTCAAATTCCTCATATCAGGAGATCATATGATAATTGTCTCTCTCTGATTGATAATTGTCTTTCTCTGATTACTTTGCTCAGCATAATAACCTCTAGTTCCATCCACATCATGGCAAGATTTCATTTTTGATGGCTGCATAGTATTCCATCATATATATATATATATATATATATATATATATATATATATATATATCTCACACCTTCTTTATCCATTCACCTGTTGATGGACATCTAGTTTCTTTCCATACTTTCACTATTGTGTACATTGCTACTATAAATATTCAGGTGCACATGCCCCTTCTGATCCCTACATTTGTATCTTTGGGATTAAATACCCAGTAGTGCAATTGCTGGGTCATAAAGTAGCTCTATTTTCAACTTTTTGAGGAACCTCCATGCTATTTTCCACAGTGGTTGCACCAGTTTGCATTCCCACCAACAGTGTAGGAGGGTTCCCCTTTCTCCGCATCCTCGCCAACTTCTGTTGTTCCTGACTTGTTAATTTTAGCCATTCTGTCTGGTGTGAGGTGGTATCTCACTGTGGTTTTGATTTGTATTTCCCTGATGCTGAGTGATGTTGAGCATTTTTCCATGTGCCCATTGGTCATCTGTATGTCTTCTTTGCAGAAGCATCTTTTCATGTCTTCTGCCCATTTCTGGATTGGATTATTTGTTCTTTGGGTGTTGCACTGGATAGGTTCCTTATAGATTTTGGATACTAGCCCTTTAACAGATATGTCATTTGCAAATATCTTCTCCCATTCTGTCAGATGTCTATTGGTTTTGTTGACTATTTCCTTTGCTGTTCAAAAGCTTTTGATCTTGATGAAGTCCCAATAGTTCATTTTTGCCCTTGCTTCCCTTGCCTTTGGAGAAGTTTCTAGGAAGAAGCTGCTGCAGCTGAGGTTGAAGAGGTTGCTGCCTGTGTTCTCCTCAAGTATTTTTATGGATTCCTGTCTCACATTGAGGTCTTTCATCCATTTTGAGTCTATTTTTGTGTGTGGTGTAGGAAATGGTCCAGTTTCATTCTTCTGCATATGGCTGTCCAATGTTCTGAACACCATTTGTTGAAGAGACTATCTTTTTTCCACTGGACATTCTTTCCTGCTTTGTCGAATTAATACCTATTCCCCTGAAACTGATTCAAAAAAATAGAAATGGAAGGAAACTGTCCAAACTCATTTCATGAGACCAGCATTACCTTGATCCCAAAACCAGACAAAGACCCCATCAAAAAGGAAAATTACAGACCAATATCCTTGATAAACACAGATGTAAAAATTCTCACCAAAATACTAACCAATAGGATCCAACAGTACATTAAAAGGATTATTCACCACAACCAAGTGGGATTCATTCCTGGGCTGCAAGGTTGGTGCAACATCTGCAAATCAATCAATGTGATACAATACATTAATAAAAGAAAGAACAAGAACCATATGATATTCTCAATAGGTGCTGAAAAAAGCAATTGACAAAGTATAGCATCCCTTCCTGATCAAAACTCTTCACAGTGCACGGATAGAGGGTACATACCTCAATATCATCAAAGCCATCTATGAAAAACCTACAGCAAATATCATTCTCAATGGAGGGAAAACTGAGAGCTTTTCCCCTAAGGTCAGGAACACAGCAGGGATGTGCACTATCACCACTGCTGCTCGATATAGTACTAGAAGTCCTAGCCTCAGCAATCAGACAACAAAAAGAAATAAAAGGTATCTGAATCAGCAAAGAAGTCAATCTCTCACTCTTTGCAGATGATATGATACTTTATGTGGAAAACCCAGAAGACTCCACTCCAAAACTGCTAGAACTAATACAGGAATTCAGTAAAGTGTCAGAATATAAAATCAATGCACAGAAATCAGTTGCATTTCTACCCGCCAACAAGACAGAAGAAAGAGAAATTAAAGAGCCAATTCCATTTACAATTGTACCCCAAACCATAAGATATCTAGGAATAAACCTAATCAAAGGTGTAAAGAATCTGTACTCAGAAAACTACAAAGTACTCATGAAAGAAATTGAGGAAGACAAAGAAATGGAAAAACATCCCATGCGCTACGGATTAGAAGAATATTGTGAAAATGTCTATGCTACCTAAAGCAATTTACCTATTAAAAAAAAAAAAAAGATTGTTTTTCTAGCAAGACAAAAATGCAAAAGTTAGAGGGCACGAGTCATCTAAGATATTACATATGATACCAAGTACGTAAGACAAACTCAATAAATGTTGACAATTATTTACTTATCTCATACTATATATTAGGCACTGAACAGATGTACTTTAAATGTTTTATTTTTTTTGTTTAATCACAGGAATGTGGTTCTCTATGAAGTGAATATCCTCAACTTATAGATAAAAAAACTGAAACAAATATAGGAATAGTTATGTTTATCTCATGCTAAATAGCCAGAAAAGGAAGAAACAGCTTTAAGTAGACTTTTTTTTTTTCTGATTCAAGACTTTACATTCTTAACTACTAGTCAGCAGCACCTCTTATTACTATCGCTAAAGGAATGGTTGAATCACCGTATAGATGAATATCTACTTATTGCATCCTAACATAACTAAGAAGATGGTAGCATTCCCCAACCAATCTTCAAAGCAAAAGTAGGTATCTCCAAAATATATCATGTTTTTCATCTTTCATTTTGATGGAACTCATTTCTCAGATTCTGTCTTGCCACATGGCAGCTATCACATGTTTATCCTACTCTTTTCCTGTTATCTGTCCATTACAGATTTGTGACTTATCTTTCTAATTTCCTTGGAGCCTGAGGTCTCATTTTCAGTCTGTTTGGGTCTTTGGGTTGTAACAATTGTGAAGATCTGAGGACATCTGTGGTGCTGAATAATTCAAATCATTATATTTTCTAAATCCCACTTTAGTACCAAAAAAAAAAAGGAGTTTTCAGACTCAAGTCTACTTTACAACCAAATTATGAATTATTTCCACTGAAAAAGTTGTATCTGAGTAGCCAACAAAATATGCAAACATTGCTCTTTTTCAAGAGACTAACAAGTTAACAATATGCCTATTGAGTCCATGAACATTCTTTAATCCGTGACCTTCATCCACTTGCATATCTTCATAAGACTAGATTGGTTTTTTTTTTTAATTTTTTAATTTAAATTCAATTCAGTTAACAGATACTGTATTACTGGTTTCAGGGGCAGAATTACCAGTTGCATATAACATCAGTGTTATCAGTTGCTCATTATATCAAGTGCCTTCCTAATGCCCATCACCCAAATACCCCATCCTCCCAACCACCTCCCCATCAGCAACCTTCAGTTTGTTTTCTATGGTTAAAAGTCTCTTATGGTTTGTCTCCGTCTCTGTTTTCATCTTATTTTATTTTTCCTTCCCTTCCCCTATGATCATCTGTTTTATTTCTTACGCACACAGAAGTGAAATCAATTTGAAAGTCAAAAGGTGATCCTCAGTAAAAGATTTAAAATTTTAGGACTACTCACAAGAGTATTATCAACCTATTTTAATATGGCTGAATATTAATAGTAGATTATCTTTTTTTTTTTTTTAACCGTGAGACTATGTGGGGAAAATATCTGCAAGCACCTCAATGAGCCAGAAGGAATTTCAGGTTTCACTTTAGGTTCATTTTACAAACGTTTCACTTAACCCTCAAAAATATCCTCCAGAGTAGACCTCATATCTCCACTTTACAGGTGAGAAAATGGAGGCTCAAAGGAATTAAGAAAAAAATTATTTACTTGTAAGAGTTGTTACCTATGAGGCTTTATGTAGTTTTTTGTTTGTTTGCCTCCCCACTAGTTATCATTTCAGGGAGCATTAAATTGTCCTCTTTTTTGGCAGCTTGTCCTCCAATTAGAGGCATAGAATTTACCTAGAAAGCTTTCAAAACCAGATGAGGCTGGTTCTAAGGCCCAATGTTGAGCATAGTAGTTTGTTTCTGTTTAAAATGACACTTGGCCCTGATGATTCTGATCTCCCCTACAAACATCTCTATTTTCCAGAGCCCCAAGCAGCACTTTAGGAGAAGGGTTGACTTTAAGAACTGCCATCTAGAATCTCAAGTGTGCATGTAAAAAAAAAAAAAAAAAAAAAAAAGAGGTAAAAATTAAAATTGTTCCTACAGGTTGGTGTTTGGCTGTCTTTCTCTTCTGTCATCTTTTTTTTACTTCCTCTCCTCATGGGTTAACACACCTGACAGTAATTACATGTGAGAAGGCTGAGAAAAAGGCACCTTCAGGAGAAGTCAGCAGTACCATATTATCTAGATAATTTGTCTCACAACCCACATTAGGCATCAGCCAATGTTTTGTGAGAAAACTTACCCAGCTATTTCCTCACACTTTTAGTAAGCAGGCTTTCCAAGATAACGGAATTGTAATATAGACTCAAAACCGAATGACCTAGGACAGTGCTATGAAAAGCAGGGTTGGGGATCCATTCCAAATTGCTTCTTAAGGACAGGGAATCCCTATCTCATCACAGGTCTCTTACCTTCATGAGGTGGGGTCCTATCTGGATGGAAGCACACAGATAGGTCCCTTGGGAACCAGGAGGACTTAACCTCGAATCAGCTAGTAATTTAGAAATAGGTCTTATTAAACCAACTGGATCTTTCTTTCTCTCCTTTTTTTTTTTTTTTTTGCAATTTCTGCTGCACAGAAAATTTATTAGACCTCATTTTGAAAGTGAGGTAACAATGACCTCTGAAGCATCACCAGCTTATAGAAATAAAGTCAGTATCTGTTCATTAGAAAATTAATGGGATTCTGGCTTCACTGTAAATAGAATGGCTATAATTGGGCCATACTGAATGATCTTGCTAGAAATGGCAGATAAAGATATGGCCAAAAAAAAAATATTAAAAGTACTAATGAAGCCCACTCCAGTCAAATGTTTACGATTATTATCAGGATCCAAAACAACAACAGGAACAGATAAAATTTTCTTGGAAGGTTTTTAGTACAGTATTTCTGAGCAATTAGTTTTCTTGACAATAAAACATATATATTTCTTAACAAAAATAATTACGTAATATTCTTCAAGAGGATTCATTCCATAAAACAGAACTGAAGCAAATCCTGTAACAAAATTAAAGACCTTGAATTCAGAACAGTTTCCTGTAAAGGAGATGTCTAAATCAGATATGATTTACTTATAAATCACCTCTTTTAAACATCAAGCTAAATTTCCATCAGTTTAAATTTAGCTTTTGTTGTTTAATGATAAAGCTTGGAACACTTCTAGCTATGTGAACTAGGGGGTATTATTTAATCTTTGCATTGTAAAGAAACCAATTCTGGCTAAATTAATCTAAATGGGATTTTATATGAAGGATACAGGAAGTTCACAGGATAAAAAGGCAGAAAGACAAATGGGTTTAGAAGAGATGGAAAGAGATACTTACATGTCTCAGCACTAAAAACAGAGCCGTAGTTCCTGTTAGGGCCAACTCTAGAAAGAATGATTTCAACCATTCCATCCGTCTGGTCCACTCCTTCTGCTCCTGGTTCTATGTTCCATTTTTGGCAAGTTGAAAAAAATCTGTCTTACCTGTTTATGTGGCATGCCTCCTCTTTGGTGTGCCAGTCAGAACCAAATCTGCTGAAAAGGGTCACCAGAGACCCCTCAGGTTTTTGGTGGTAGAGGTGCCACCAAAAGGATTGCCAAAAAGGAAACTGGATACTACTAAAAAAAAGGGAGGGGGTGCCACCTTCACTGACCCCTAGATCCTTCAATACTTAGTATTCATTAGAAGAAATAATGTATTTCAGCCACTCTGCTAGGGTTTTATTGTAATCGTCCCATTTACTTTTACCAACAAGTCTGTGAAGAGAGAAAATTACTTAACAGGAAGCAGAGACTCTGAAAGATTAAATGACTTCCTCCCCATCACAAAGGAAGAAAACTGCAGGCCTGGAACTAAACCTGTGTAACCTGATTCTTGATCCTATGATTCTACCTCTGTAAGCCCAATAAGATACCACCAAAGAATATCCTGGAAATATGTATTTATTAAAAGGTGTCACCAGTGCCTACAAAGTTTAGGCCATCTTATGGTTCAGCAGAAGTTTATCAGAAAGGCTGTTCACATGAATGAGTTTTGTACATGTATATATGATTATACAAAAGTAGACACACTAAATAAAGACAATAGTGTAAAAATAACTAACAAATTAAACAAATTTGTTTAGCTATAAATTAATAAGCAAAATGGCATGAAAACTAAAATAGAATTTAAAAAAACGACATAGGGGTATCAGCACTACCAGCTATTTAAATGCACCATAAACCTCAGTAAACAGAAAATGTAGTACTGGCCCATGAGAAACAAATGCTTCACAAAAAATAGGAAAGCATAAAAATGTCCAAAGTAAACCCAAACACATGGAAGTGCACTTTATGACAAATGTTGCATTTTAAACCAGCTGATAGAAATAACGCTTCCCTAACTGATGTTGGAAAGATGACGTTGCCATCTGAGGGAAAAAAAGAAACTGAAGCTCTACATGGTACATCAGGATAAATTCTGTAATAATTTAATTATGAAAAATATAAAAATGTACAGGTAAAAAGTAAGAATACACTAATTAGTAAACAATAACAAAAACCACAGTAATATTCCTTTATATATTTTTACTTATTTTTCATCATAAGTGCACTCTTTAATTCTCATCACCTATTGACCCATTTCCCTCACCATCCTCCCCTCTGATAACCACCACTTTTTCTCTATAGTTAAGAATGTTTCTTGGTGTGTGTGTCTCTCTTTTTTTTCCTTTGCTCATTTGCTTCTTAAATTCAAAACATGAGTGAGATCATATGGTATTTGTCTTTCTCTAACTTCACTTAAAATTATACTCTCTAGCTCCATCCACATCTTTGCAAATGGCAAGATTTCATGCTTTTTTTAATGGCTGAATAACATTCCACTATATATATTAATATATAAACAAACCACCTCTTCTTTATCCATTCATCTATCAATGGACACTTGGGCTGCCTCCATAGTTCAACTATTGCAAATAATGCTGCAATAAACAGAGATTTGTGTATCACTCTGAATTAGTGTTTTCATATTTGGGGGGTAAATACCCAGTAGTGTAATTCCTAGATCATAGGGTAGTTCTATTTTTAATTTTCTGAGGAACTTCCACACTGTTTCCCAGAGTGGCTGCACCAGTTTACATTCCCACCAACAGCGCATGAGGTTTCCTTTTTCTCCACATCTTCAGTAACACTTTGAGTTCTTCTGTTTATTTTATTAAGGTGATATGTCATTGTAGTTCTGATTTGTATTATTCTGATGATGAGTAACGTAGAACATATTTTCATGTGTCTGCTGGCCATTGTTACATCTTCTTTGGAAAAAATGTCTGTTCCTGTCTTTTGCTCATTTCTAATCAGATTTTTTGGGGGGGATGCTGAGCTGTATCAGTTCTTTATATATTTTAGGTATTAACCCTTTATTCAATATGTGATTTGCAAATATATTCTCCCATTTGGTAGGTTGTCTTTTAGTTTTGCTGATGGTTTCCTTTGCTGTGCAGAAACTTTTTATTTTGATGAAGTCCCAATAGTTTACTTTTACTTTTCTCTTGCCTCAGGAGACATACCTAGAAAAATGCTGCAGTGGCTGATGTCGGAGAGATTACCGCCAGTGCTCTCCCCAACAATTTTTATGGTTTCAGGTCTCATATTTAGGTCTTTAATCCATTTTGAGTTTATTTCTATGTGTGGTGAAAGAATTGGTCCAGTTTCATTCTCTTGTATGTAGCTATCCAGTTTTCCCAACACCATTCGTTGAAGAGACTGACTTTTTCAATTGGATATTCATTCCCGCCTTGTTGAAGATCAACTGAACATATAATTGTAGGTTTACTTCTAAGTTTTCTGTTCTATTTTACTGATCTATGTGTCTATTTTTATGATAGTACCATGTTGCTTTAATTACTACTACTTTGCAATATAACTTGAAGTCTGGAATCATGATACCTCCAGTTTTGCTTTTCTTTTTCAGAGTGCTTTGGCTATTCCAGATCTTTTGTGGTTCCACACAAATTTTAGGATTTTTCTAGCTCTGTGAAAAACATGGATGGTATTTTGATAGGGACTGCATTAAATCTGTAGATTACTTTGGGTAATATAGACATTTTAACAATATTTTTAACAATATTTGCTCTTCCAATCAATGAGTCAACCTCAATTTCTTTCATCAGTGTTTTATAGTATTGAGAGTACAGGTCTTTCACCTCTTTGGTTAAGTTTATTCCTAGGACCATGAACTGAGCCAAAAGCAGAGGCTTTAAGCCATTGAGCCACCCAGGCACCCCAATTTCAATGTATTTCATAACCCATTTTATAGAAAATGAAGCTGAGGCATGTAAGGTGGAGTATTTTGATATTTAATAGTTAAGCTCTCGGACACTGAAGCAAGAGTCCCTAGGTTAGAATCACTATTCTAAGGCCCTTGTTATTAAGTTCACTGGATCTCAAAGGCCAGTTTGTTAGAATAGTTTAATAAATGAATGCAACATAAAACAGGAAAATTTGGTGATAATTTCCTAAAGTAAATATAATTAATTCATTGTATCTTTCATTCTATGGTATTTTCTATTCCTTAGTTTTAATAGCTTTGTTGAGGTATAATTGACATACAATAAATGACATGTATTTTAAGTTTAAAATTTAGTAAGTTATGTCATACCTACACTCATAACCAAGATCACCAAAAGAAAAATAGTTAACATTTCCTCAGCAAAATGTTTCCTCATGTCTTACATAATCTTTCATTACTGATTTTTATGGGCAATATTGCTATTCTATAGGAATAGACTATGGTAGTTTTTTCTCTGATTTTTTTTTTTTTTTAACTTGGCAAACCAGAAAATACACTGCTTTGCTTAACACACTTACAATGAAGATACTATTCCAAGCTCAGGCAACACAGTAGGAAGAAAAACAAAAAATGACAGCTGCTTTCAGTTTTGTAATGAGAAGAGCCAATCATTAAACATGAGGTGGTGCTAAGTATAATAAAGTAAAAATATGACAGTACAAAGGGATCTAGAACTACTACAGGAGTTGAAAAGCTTATTTGTATATTATTTAGGTAGAGGCCCTTTTGACAGAGTGACATTAGATGACATGAAAGCAATGTGATAACCCACTCCTTTAACACCTCCCCCATTTTTTTTTCTTGTTGACTTGATATTCCACAGAAACTAAAGACAATCAATCTAAACTTTTATAATCCTTAAAAAGGGTCTAATAGTAGTAACTAAAAAGATAGGCTTGTAGTGAACATTGAATAATATAATTATACTAATTAAAATAGTGGCCAGGACATGGGGAATATTTAATATAAAGATTAGCTTCTTTATCATGACCCAAGATCCAAGAGCAGGGTATGGCAGAGGCAAGATTCCAAGGCAGCTCGTGCTTCTCATCCTACTTCCAAGTGATAAAACTGCTCATCGAAACTATTTTTTTTTTTTTATTGAGTCAACAGAAGCAGAAACAAAATGACTCATACATACTCCAGCATTGAAATGACCAGATGATACGTTATAACATATTGTGTTTTCCTGTCTAGTTTTTAATTTTATTTTTTATAAACATATAATATATTTTTTCCCCAGGGGTACAGGTCTGTGAATCGCCAGGTTTACACACTTCACAGCACTCACCATAGCACATACCCTACCCAATGTCCATAACCCCACCACCCTCTCCCCACCCCCCTCCCCCCAGCAACCCTCAGTTTGTTTTGTGAGATTAAGAGTCACTTATGGTTTATCTCCCTCCCAATCCCATCTTGCTTCATTTACTCTTCTCCTACCCCCTTAAACCCCCATGTTGCATCTCCTCTCCCTCATATCAGGGAGATCATATGATAGTTGTCTTTCTCCAGTTGACTTATTTCCCTAAGCATGATACCCTCTAGTTCCATCCACGTCATCGCAAATGGCAAGATTTCATTTCTTTTGATGGCTGCATAGTATTCCATTGTGTATATATACCACATCTTCTTTACCCATTCGTCTGTTGATGGACATCTAAGTTCTTTCCATAGTTTGGCTATTGTAGACATTGCTGCTATAAACATTCGGGTGTATGTGCCCCTTCGATCACAACGTTTGTATCTTTAGGGTAAATACCCAGCAGTGCAATTGCTGGGTCATAGGGTAGTTCTATTTTCAACATTTTGAGGAACCTCCATGCTGTTTTCCAGAGTGGTTGCACCAGCTTGCATTCCCACCAACAGTGTAGGAGGGTTCCCCTTTCTCCGCATCCTCGCCAGCATCTGTCATTTCCGGACTTGTTAATTTTAGCCATTCTGACTGGTGTGAGGTGGTATCTCATTGTGGTTTTGATTTGTATTTCCCTGATGCCGAGTGATATGGAGCACTTCTTCATGTGTCTGTTGGCCATCTGGATGTCTTCTTTGCAGAAATGTCTGTTCATGTCTTCTGCCCATTTCTTGATTGGATTATTTGTTCTTTGGGTGTTGAGTTTGCTAAGTTCTTTATAGATTCTGGACACTAGCCCTTTATCTGATATGTCGTTTGCAAATATCTTCTTCCATTCTGTCAGTTGTCTTTTGGTTTTGTTAACTGTTTCCTTTGCTGTGCAAAAGCTTTTGATCTTGATAAAATCCCAATAGTTCATTTTTGCCCTTGCTTCCCTTGCCTTTGGCAATGTTCCTAGGAAGATGTTGCTGCGGCTGAGGTCGAAGAGGTTGCTGCCTGTGTTCGCCACAAGGATTTTGATGGATTCCTTTCTCACATTGAGGTCCTTCATTCATTTTGAGTCTATTTTCATGTGTGGTGTAAGGAAATGATCCAATTTCATTTTTCTGCATGTGGCTGTCCAATTTTCCCAACACCATTTATTGAAGAGGCTGTCTTTTTTCCATTGGACATTCTTTCCTGCTTTGTCAAAGATTAGTTGACCATAGAGTTGAGGGTCTATTTCTGGGCTCTCTATTCTCTTACATTGATCTATGTGTCTCTTTTTGTGCCAATAGCATGCTGTCTTGATGATGACAGCTTTGTAGTAGAGCTTGAAGTCCGGGATTGTGATGCCACCAACTTTGGCTTTCTTTTTCAATATTCCTTTGGCTATTCGCGGTCTTTTCTGGTTCCATATAAATTTTAGGATTATTTGTTCCATTTCTTTGAAAAAAATGGATGGTACTTTGATAGGAATTGCATTAAATGTGTAGATTGCTTTAGGTAGCATAGACATTTTCACAATATTTATTCTTCCAATCCAGGAGCATGGAACATTTTTCCATTTCTTTGTGTCTTCCTCAATTTCTTTCATGAGTACTTTATAGTTTTCTGTGTATAGATTCTTAGTCTCTTTGGTTAGGTTTATTCCTAGGTATCTTATAGTTTTGGGTGCAATTGTAAATGGGATGGACTCCTTAATTTCTCTTTCTTCTGTCTTGTTGTTGGTGTAGAGAAATGCGACTGATTTCTGTGCATTGATTTTATATCCTGACACTTTACTGAATTCCTGTACAAGTTCTAGCAGTTTTGGAGTGGAGTCTTTTGGGTTTTCCACATATAGTACCATATCATCTGCGAAGAGTGATAGTTTGACTTCTTCTTTGCTGATTTGGATGCCTTTAATTACTTTTTGTTGTCTGATTGCTGAGGCTAGGACTTCTAGTACTAAGTTGAATAGCAGTGGTGATAAGGGACATCCCTGCCATGTTCCTGACCTTAGCGGAAAAGCTGTCAGTTTTTCTCCATTGAGAATGATATTTGCGATGGGTTGTTCATAGATGGCTTTGATAATATTGAGGTATGTGCCCTCTATCCCTACACTTTGAAGAGTTTTGATCAGGAAGGGATGCTGTACTTTGTCAAATGCTTTTTCAGCATCTATGGAGAGTATCATATGGTTCTTGTTCTTTCTTTTATTAATGTGTTGTATCACATTGATTGATTTGCGGATGTTGAACCAACCTTGCAGCCCTGGAATAAATCCCACTTGGTCGTGGTGAATAATCCTTTTAATGTACTGTTGAATCCTATTGGCTAGTATTTTGGTGAGAATTTTTGCATCTGTGTTCATCAAGGATATTGGTCTGTAGTTCTCTTTTTTGATGGGATCCTTGTCTGGTTTGGGGATCAAGGTGAGGCTGGCCTCATAAAATGAGTTTGGAAGTTTTCCTTCCATTTCTATTTTTTGGAACAGTCTCAGGAGAATAGGAATTAGTTCTTCTTTAAATGTTTGGTAGAATTCCCCCGGGAAGCCGTCTGGCCCTGGGCTTTTGTTTGTTTGGAGATTTTTGATGAGTGTTTCAATCTCCTTACTGGTTATAGGTCTGTTCAGGCTTTCTATTTCTTCCTGGTTCAGTTGTGGTAGTTTATATGTCCCTAGGAATGCATCCATTTCTTCCAGATTGTCAAACTTGTTGGCATAGAGTTGCTCATAATATGTTCTTATAATTGTCTGTATTTCTTTGGTGTTAGTTGTGATCTCTCCTCTTTCATTCATGATTTGATTTATTTGGGTCCTTTCTCTTTTCTTTTTGATAAGTCTGGCCAGGGGCTTATCAGTCTTATTAATTCTTTCAAAGAACCAGCTCCTAGTTTCATTGATTTGTTCTATTGTTTTTTTGTTTGTTTGTTTCTATTTCATTGATTTCTGCTCTGATCTTTATGATTTCTCTTCTCCTGCTGTGTTTAGGGTTTCTTTCTTGTTCTTTCTCCAGCTCCTTTAGGTGTAGGGTTAGGTTGTGTACCTGAGATCTTTCTTGTTTCTTGAGAAAGGCTTGTACTGCTATATATTTTCCTCTCAGGACCGCCTTTGTTGTGTCCCAAAGATTTTGAACCATTGTATTTTCATTATCATTTGTTTCCATGAATTTTTTCAATTCTTCTTTAATTTCCTGGTTGACCCATTCATTCTTTAGAAGGATGCTGTTTAGTCGCCATGTATTTGGGTTCTTTCCAAATTTCCTCTTGTGATTGAGTTCTAGCTTCAGAGCATTGTGGTCTGAAAATATGCAGGGAATGATCTCAATCTTTTGATACCGGTTGAGACCTGATTTAGGACCAAGGATGTGATCTATTCTGGAGAATGTTCCATGTGCACTAGAGAAGAATGTGTATTCTGTTGCTTTGGGATGAAATGTTCTGAATATATCTGTGATATCCATCTGGTCCAGTGTGTCATTTAAGGCCTTTATTTCCTGGTTGATCTTTTGCTTGGATGATCTGTCCATTTCAGTGAGGGGAGTGTTAAAGTCCCCTACTATTATTGTATGATTGTCGATGTGTTTCTTTGATTTTGTTATTAATTGGTTTATATAGTTGGCTGCTCCCACGTTAGGGGCATAGATATTTACAATTGTTAGATCTTCTTGTTGGACAGCTCCTTTGAGTATGATATAGTGTCCTTCCTTGTCTCTTATTATAGTCTTTGGCTTAAAATCTAATTGATCTGATATAAGGATTGCCACTCCTGCTTTCTTCTGATGTCCATTAGCATGGTAAATTCTTTTCCACCCCCTCACTTTAAATCTGAAGGTGTCTTCAGGTTTAAAATGAGTTTCTTGTAGGCAACATATAGCTGGGTTTTGTTTTTTATCCATTCTGATACCCTGTGTCTTTTGATTGGGGCCATTTAGCCCATTAACATTCAGGGTAACTATTGAGAGATATGAATTTAGTGCCATTGTATTGCCTGTAAGGTGACTGTTATTATATATTGTTTCTGTTCCTTTCTGATCTACTACTTTTAGGCTCTCTCTTTGCTTAGAGGACCCCTTTCAATATTTCCTGTAGAGCTGGCTTGGTGTTTGCAAATTCTTTCAGTTTTTGTTTGTCCTGGAAGCTTTTAATCTCTCCTTCTATTTTCAATGATAGCCTAGCTGGATATAGTATTCTTGGCTGCATGTTTTTCTCATTTAGTACTCTGAATATATCATGCCAGCTCTTTCTGGCCTGCCAAGTCTCTGTGGGTAAGTCTGCTGCCAATCTAATATTTTTACCATTGTATGTTACAGACTTCTTTTCCCAGGCTGCTTTCAGGATTTTCTCTTTGTCACTAAGACTTGTAAATTTTACTATTGGGTGACGGGGTGTGGACCTATTCTTATTGATTTTGAGGGGGGTTCTCTGAACCTCCTGGATTTTGATGCTTGTTCCCTTTGCCATATTGGGGAAATTCTCTCCAATAATTCTCTCCAATATACCTTCTGGTCCCCTCTCTCTTTCTTCTTCTTCTGGAATCCCAATTATTCTAATGTTGTTTCATCTTATGGTGTCACTTATCTCTCGAATTCTGCCCTCGTGGTCCAGTAGCTGTTTGTCCTTCTTTTGCTCAGCTTCTTTATTCTCTGTCATTTGGTCTTCTATATCGCTAATTCTTTCTTCTGCCTCATTTATCCTAGCAGTGAGAGCCTCCATTTTTGATTGCACCTCATTAATAGCTTTTTTGATTTCAACTTGATTAGATTTTAGTTCTTTTATTTCTCCAGGAAGGGCTTTTATATCTCCCGAGAGGGTTTCTCTAATATCTTCCATGCCTTTTTCGAGCCCAGCTAGAACCTTGAGAATCATCATTCTGAACTCTAGATCTGACATATTACCAATGTCTGTATTGATTAGGTCCCTAGCCTTTGGTACTGCCTCTTGTTCTTTTTTTTTGTGGTGAATTTTTCTGCCTTGTCATTTTGTCCAGATAAGAGTATATGAAGGAACAAGTAAAATACTAAAAGGGTGGCAACAACCCCAGGAAAACATGTTTTAGCCAAATCAGAAGAGATCCCAAATCGTGAGGTGGGGGGAAGGGGATAAAAAGAGGTTCAGAAAGAAAAAAAAAAAAAAAAAAGAAAAAAGAAAAAAAGAAACAAATAAAAAAAGAAAACCAATAATGAAAAAATATAAAAAGGAAAATATATATATATATATATATATATATATATATATATATATATATATTAGATAAACTAGTTAAAAGCTTTAAAAAAGAAATGGGTAAAAAAGAAAAAAGGGTAAAAAGAAAAGTGGTTGATTTTCTGTTTCTAGAATTGCTCTTCATCTTCTCTTTGATACCCCGTTGGATTTGTAGGTGTTTGCAATCTTTAGATAAGCTATCTAGCTGATCTCCCGCAACCTGAAGTAGTCTCAGCCTGCTACTTCTCCGCCATCTTGACTCCTCCTTCCTGCCTAGTTTTCATTGTGTAAAGTTTCCTCCTGGTGGTTTAACTTGCTGGTACCATTGTTCCTATTTGCTCATTGTGAGATGACCGGGATTTAGAAACCATCAAGGAATAGCAAAGATGTTCACTTCTTAAAACTGAGAGCATATCACGTGCCTTTTTCCTACAATTAATATACCCCATTCCACAAAGCCAAACTCCCTTTATAACATGGGAGCAATTTGTACAGTTTCCTCAAAGAGATGTCTCTTTTCACACCTCCCAAAGCTACTCTCTGCAGACCTCACTGAGGCTCAGCAGCAGACTGAACATTATCATGTCGTTTCTACCAACCATCTAAGGGAAGTTACAAAATAATGTAGCCTTTTTATTATGGTCAAAAGAAATAACCAATTCATTCTTTTTCACTCTTCTTTTTTTTCTTACTTCCACTTCTTCCTTATCCTGATGTTTTTATTGAGAGTCTATTGGTTGAAACTATCTTGTGCTATTTTCTGACATTGTAACATGGTTGACCTTGGGTGGCTACTTCACTCAGCTTCAGCTGAGCTATCCATTAAATATAATGCTTAACTGTGCTTGTCTCAGCAGCTCAAAGTTTTTCATTCTCAGGAAACAATTGTATATTCATTTCTATGCCATAAGTACAAGTCATTTTATTTTCTCAAGAACTCAACAGTAAAGATCCATTGGATTGGGCCATTGAAACAATGCAAAGTGTTTCTGGGGAGACCTATGTAAACAGGTCCAAGCATTACAAACTGAAAACCAATCACAAATTTTTAAAAAAGTATCCTGTGGCTTCAAGAACAAGGTATTTTGGTTAATTTAATTTTCTGGGTTGAGGTCTAACATAATTTAATATTTTTTTATGACAGAAAAGGTTCAATGACTTTACTCAGTCTTTGAAGTTTTTTACTGTAAGGCAGAAGAGACAGAGCTCATATACTCAATGGCCATAATTGTGTGTGGAGGGTGAGGGCATATAAATATGTATAATCAGTTAAAATATTGCTCTTAACCTTGATCAACACTTTACATTGTCAGAGTATATGTGAATGCCATGAAACTTTAAAAAATCCCTCCAATTAAGGTTGGAATATAGTCATAAACCAATTACACAATTATCTAGGAATATTTAAGGAAATATCCCTACTAAACAGCAAGATGACATTTATTGATAGTATATGAAAGGAAAAGGGGGATGATATTTTATATATTTGCTATATACACAGATAAAGAACATTCTCTATTGCTTATAGCCAGAAACAATTTAGAGATAACTTGATTAACTTCTCTCATGTTATAGGGGAAGATAAAAGCCTAGGAACATTAGTAACAACTAAAGAATGACAGAACTGGATCAATATCAGAAATTTTTAAATAAGAAAGGAAAAGAAAGCATTGAATTTGCTAAAGTTAGAAAACTAAGGGATGATTTTACAAGGTCTTTAGAAAAATAAAGGTTAATATGAAGAATCCTTCTATAGCTTATTCTCATTTTTCTGGTGATTACAACTGGGAAATGCTGTGCAGGATAATTAATATCTAGAACAGGATCTAACATGAGGTTTGGACTCTACTGGAGTAGTTATTCTGTCCATAGAGACAAGATTACATCAAACTTAATATTAAAGCATTTAGAAGCTGAACTGATGGTTAGAAATATGTTATTTTTAGCTTATTTCCTGGTGCTAAATAAGTGAGTTTTAAATCTATAACCCTGTTTATCTTCTGATGACATAGGCATATATCCCTGTTATTGCAAATTGTTTATGAGAAGTCCACTGGCAACTTCTGAAAAAGGTTTGCTAGCTAATTAAACAGAGTATTAGTTAAGCACCAGCCGCTTTGATCAATAAATCCCAACTTTCTGGGGTTAATTCCAAACTTACTATGTTGATACAATAGAACATATTATTCACCCTCATGTTAATAGTACATTGCTTCTATTTCTGGGTGGCAGCTGGTTCCACATGGAGACTCAGGGATCCAGGTTCTTTCTGTCTGTGTCTCAACTATTCCCTAGTGCTTATGTTATATCCTGTGTATATGGGTATATGAATAGGGAATGGGAATATGGTGATATGCAACAGAACACTTGCTTACACTTCAGCCTGGAAGTAACACAAATGAGGGAGTAAGATATGAGGGATGTCAGGTAGGGAGAGGGAAAAGTAGTGAAAGCAGGGAGTACAAAGACCTTAGCTTCACAGCCATTCCCTAGCAAAAATTCTGTTAACAAATGTAATGGGAACACATCTTTGGGGAGCATCTACCCATCTCTGACACATCACATATGTTAGACATATTTCCTCTTCTTGAGTTAGAACTTATCCTGCCACCAAATGTGACAGTTGGAGTAATCAGCACAAGGACCAGGATAATCTGCTTATTATATATTTCTATTTGCAACAGAAAGCAATTGGTTACAACTATAGCAGAAGTTTTACTTAAGGGTTAAAAGAGGTAGCACATGCACTGATAATACCAAAGATTTTTCAAAAACTGATAGGAAAATGGCAAAATCCAATCAGAATGGGTACTGATTATCAGCCCTAAGCATATATTAAAAATGCTTTTAAAATGTAAAATTCTATACCTAGTAATTGTTACAATTTGGCAACTATGCAGTATTTTATAAATAAAGGACTGGTTATGGTTCTAGATTTGTATTCTTCTACATTAACAGTACTAAATGACTCCTCTTGGATTCATGTACCCATAATTTTTCTTATTTATGAACCCCCAAGTTGATATCTACCTGCCAGTTGGGATTTTTTTCTCCTGTGGATTCATCAGCTTCTAATAGTACTCTGACCCACTGTGCTGTGGCATCCTGCATTTTGTGTGACTAGGACCCTAAGCAACAGTGCTTTTTTAAATTGTGTGAACAGACTTGTAATGATGGTATTAAAGTGTAACTTATCACTATGAAAACTTGTGACTTCTAGTTTAGCTGCTCAGAGTCCATTTTTGCTTTCATCCAGGTGCTTGGTTCTTTTGTAAGTGGGTAATATGTATGTGCACTCTGTATAAGTAAACAGTAACTGAAAACTGTAAGACCCTTAAAACACTTATTCTTTTGCAGTATAAATACAGTCTATTAAATTCCATCTATGCCCTGTTCATATTTTCTCACCACACTGGTTCCTTACAAGTAATGCCAAATAAAGATCAGATTAGCTCACAAATAATTATTTTAAAGGTCTGAGTATGTGAAATCACAGCTAATGATATTTACTATAATTAGGGAAGCAAATTAGAAGAATATTAAAGGCTTCACATTTCAGTACTCATAGATAGATTTCTAGGTAATTACAAAATAACATTGTTACTAATGAGATTTTTTTTCATAAAACTGAGACAATTAGCAATACTTTCCCTGTAAGAAATAATTTGACAAATTTTAGTAAAAAAAAAAAATAGCTTTTTGTTTATGGCTATTTTGTCTCAGTGAAATAGACTGAAGTTTTGGAAATTTAAGACAAATGTTCATGCCAAAGCCACTTTATCTTTGTTAACAACAAAAATAAAAGATTTTTAATTATTCTAAAAGTCCAGATAATTTGATATTTCTATTTGTCAAAGAAAATGAAAGACATTCCATTACATCTGTCAATTACCAAATACAAAATAGATTCAACATGGTACTACCCATGTGAGGGAAGAAAGTGGAGTATTAATTGCTGATCATGGTCATAAAAAGATTACAATCTATTCTGAAGAACAGGGTACATCAAGTAAACAACAGCTTATAACTGCAAGTTCAATGATACAGTTGAGAATACAAGAATAGGAAAGCATGCCAACATTTTAATAGTAAATTACTAATATTCAAAAGTTTAGCTAGACAATATTCCACATGGTATCATTCTTTTAGATATTTAGAGCTAATACTACTCAGAAAGCACCATCTGCAGAATTCATGGTATCTACAGGGAATATGTAAGAACATGAAAATGGGACTGTCACAGACAGTCTATCTCAAGAGTGCATGCTTGGTGCTAAATACTCTATTAGGTGCCAGAAACTATGTGACGCAAACATCACAGTCTAATGGAGACATGGTAAGCAAATGTATAACACATTCACAGTGAGGTTTTGGAGCATATGTTTTGAGAATATAGGGAAAGGGCATCAAATCCATGTTAAAAAAGGCCACGACTGGACAGTTTTAAAGGCAGACAGCCATTAGTCTAGCAAAGAAGAAGTTGAAATATGGAGAATGTTCCACACAGAAGGAACAGAATGTACAAGACTGCAGAGAAAATACAGATTGGTGCCAATAGTACCCTTTACTGGAATGTTGCATGTGTGTGGGGGGAGGGTATGATTGTATGCCCTATATGCTAAAGGTCTTCAGATGTCCCATAATTGCTCTGTGACATCCAAAAATGCTCTGTTCTCTGCGTTTTCAGCTACTTTTTCCCATGACATCTACTAAAAAAATATGTGCACACTGAACAATAACTAGTAAATGATTCATAGGTGTTGTACCCAGATTTCAATATAGGTCGACCAATTTAGAAACGTCTTTTTGACTGAGAGATGGCTTGTTTTATAGAACCAAAGGCAGTCTATTATCTGATTTTTTTCTCCTACACCTTTATGGCATTTTTGGTTCTCCAGGAAAATAGATTCTGAGAAAGGGACTGGACAGAGTACTAAATATGCGATGGTCTTGTATAGTTGTCCTAATCAGTATGAAAATGTTAGGGCTTTATCCTTATATCAACCAGTCACTGCATGGGGCCCGACTCCAGGAAGGGGCATGACTTTGGGCCAAATAGCTTTCTCAAGCTCATATACATTTCCAGAAAGAGACCATCTGGACCCAGGTGCAAGCCTGCAGTCACCAACCCTGCCAGCAGCTATGGAAGTGAGTGCTTTAGTCCCAAAAGAAGATTCTGAGTGCCAAAATGGCTCTTAACTTTCCAATATGAGTTAAGTCATGTCTAGATCTTGCTAGTCTCTAAAAAGAGACAAACATAATTCCCAGCAACAGAAGTTTTACCTAGTTGCTTAGAGGGACTGGTATGAAATCAACCACCTGAAGGCTTCTCAGGAGGGGAGGTGGAGGTAGTCTCCCCCCATGCGTAGGCCAGTTACAAAATAACAAAACCCTCCAGAGAGGGGTAACTTCAGTCATGGAACTTCCTTTACCAGACCTTCTTAGCCTAGTAGACTTACTAAAGATAAACCACAGAGATCTAGGAACTGACATCGAACTTTGTTACATTTACTCCACCAGCTTTGACATAGTATGTGGAAACCAAATGCAGGCAACCTGTACAAATAATTTATTTTAATAGGATCATTCAACATAAACTTTATTCAATATAAAATTATCAAATAAATTTTAACTAACCTTTCTCTTAACACCTCTCCATACACACATACATACTTTTGGAATAAAGGTAAGGATAAAAGGCCACAGAAGTTTTATCTCAAGGTTTCCACTTGCAATGGCCCACTTGCTTCTTGGCTAGGTCTACTGGTCACGTTGTGTATATGAATAATTTTTCTTTACCAAGAAATCTCTTAGGTCAATACTGTTGATTAGATCTTGTGACAAAGACCTCTGTCAGAGAAAAACCCAGAGCATCCACTGGAGTGAACCTTGAAACATTAAGAGAGTTCAAGGGCAACCTAAAAGCTTGTGGGGACAACTAACTCAAGGCAGTGATAACTCATGGTTCTCATGCTGCATAGTAGGAAACTTCCCAGCTTTGACTAGCTTCTCTAGAGATGCTGATGTTCATCCTCTAGCCGATATGCAAATAAACCAACCCAAATTTTTTTGATTTAAGACAATTATTCATACATTTGTTATTTCTTCTAATTCCAATCATTTGACTAAAGGTTTTACAGTTATATAGATTTGGCAACCCTAGTATATTAATGCTAAATGAAAAAATGTAGAGACCTTCACAGGTGGGATTGTAAGCAGACTTCATGTGTCATCCAAACTGGAGCTGCTCTTAAACTACATATTCTTATGCTCTAATGAAAGAAGCTTTAAGATTATATAAGGAGACAGAAAAAAAAAATTGTAACAAAGAAAAAGAAATGTAACATTTTATTTCTGTTAAATCTTCAGCCCTGCAGAGGCAAGAACATAGCTCCCAAAGGAGGTAAATCCAATAATGTGTAATGGTGCCATTATAGCACATCTTGGAAAGGAGAGAGCTGGGGGACCAGAAGTTCAGGTGCAGAAAGGGGAAGGACAGTGTTTTATTATGCATGATAGTGTAGGAAATGTTTTCAGTGTTCCTTGAGATAAAAATTTATCTAACTTCATTTAATTAGTTTATGAAAATTATTTGCATACAGAAACATTTTGTGAGCAATATCAATTTAAAGCTTTTCAGGCACTCTGAAACCAGTTCGGGAATAACTATGCTAATACAACTGCAAACTACTAGTACAGACTAGTGGTTCAACATGGACTCTGAAATAGATAACTGTAGGCTACATCATGAATCTGTCACTTAAGGTTTCCATAAATTTGAACAAGTTACTTAACTTGCTTATGTTTCTTCACCATCTATAAAATGAATTGCAATATATCACTGACTTGTGTTACACACAGTAATGTGTTTAAAACAGAAAAATAGAAGGTCTTACTATATGTCATTTTACTACTGAAACAGTCTTATTGTCATCTCTTATTATCTCAGAAAACTTAATCTATATTTTTCTCAATCAATAGTAAGTATTGAGCCTTTGCAATGTGCCACATACTGTGAGGTATGTTTCTGTTATGAAGGTAAGATGGGAAAAAAAAAAAAACAAACAGTCCTCACCTCGCACACTAGAAGCTTATAGTCTAGAGCAATGGTTGGCAAATAATCAATTACTACATATAAGTAGAAGAAGCAAATCATTGAATAAATTCATAGTGAAATTATTCTTGGGACATCCTGCTGAAATTATTGTCTTTGATCTCTGCATGACTTGCTAAAAGATTCAAATGTAAAATTTATAAAAAGTGTTTCAGTATCAGAGAAAGGAAGGATTCTTAATATGGTTTATCTTATTATGGAGAACTCTGAAAATGTCTACAGGTACGACAATATAGAATTATTTGAATATGTGTGTGTACTAAGCATCCATTAAAAGTCATGTGATTAATTGATATGCATTAACTCTCAGTAAATAAGAGAAACAGAATAAATATATATGTATCCGTTAAGTTTTCTAATATTCAAGCCATTACATAATGAAGCTCAACTACATGGAGGTACCATAAGAAAAA
This sequence comes from Lontra canadensis, assembly GCF_010015895.1. Classification (NCBI taxonomy): domain Eukaryota; kingdom Metazoa; phylum Chordata; class Mammalia; order Carnivora; family Mustelidae; genus Lontra; species Lontra canadensis. Next base: position 3,934,161 of record NW_022631058.1, on the reverse strand, counting down.
AAATAACTACAGATAAGCTAGGAAATGTTATATCTACCTCTAGATGAGATTATGAACGTTTTTTTTTTCATTTAGGTCTTTTCAGTATTTTCAAAGATTACTTATTATCTTAGAGATTAAGAAATTATAAAGGAACAAGTCATCAGTATTATTCTCATTTCTAATGGCATTAACTTATTTTGTGAACTTTGTTAATTACACTTGAAGATTTTTAAAGAGTCTTCTATATTCTCCAGATTCAGAAAATTTCTATCATACAACTAACCTTGGGGAGATCACAACACATTGCTGCTTCATCCTGAGGAAGTGTGCAAGGCATTACCTTCCCTGTGCTTTCCTTTACTTTGTATTAAAGAGAGGCCTGGGTATTACTAAAACTGCTAAAGCATCAAATATTTTCCCTGAGTCACAGAAAAAGGAAAGGCAATTTTTTTAAACATTTTATTTACTTATTTATCTGACAGAGAGAGATACGGTGAGAGAGGGAAGAAAAGCAGGGGGAGTGGGAAGGGAAGTAGGAGAGGGAGAAGCAGTCCTCCCACCAAGGATGTGGGGCTCAATGCCAGGACTTCCAGGACCCAGGGATCATGACCTGAGCCAAAGGCAGATGCTTAATGACACTTAGTGACTGAGCCACCCAGGCACCCCACGAAAGGAATTTTAAAAGGAACCTTACTAATAGGTGACCCAAGGGCAATGCCAAGTTGTCCAGCTACTAGAGTTTTTCAAAGGGCAAGTGGGGATATCTCTCTCCTTTTCAGGGAATTACCTTAAGATTCCTATTTCTTTTTTTTTTTTTTTTTAAGATTTTATTTATTTATTTGACACAGAGAGAGAGAGATCACAAGTAGGCAGAGAGGCAGGCAGGGTGGGGGGAAGCAGGCTTCCCACTAAGCAGAGAACCCCATGCGGGGCTTGATCCCAGGACCCTGAGATCATGACCTGAGCCAAAGGCAGAGGCTTAACCCACTGAGCCACGCAGGCGTTCCTCCTGTTTCTTTTTGATCTATACTGATTACCTATGCATACATTCCACCTGAAGACATTGTACAGCACTTCTTTTTTCCTTTAGAATACCATCACTCTCAACTTCAAGCACAGGAGAAACAGGCAAGTTAATTTTAGTGCTATCTTTGGAGAAGGTTGTTGAGCTCTTAAAATTCTGTTGTTACTTAGATTGAAGCTGGCAATGACTGCAGTATTTAATCCCTTTCCACGTAGGCATAGATCTCACAATTGCCCCTTATAGAAAATAATCTGAATGATACTGAAGTCCTTCATATTCACAGGGAATTCCCAACACTTTGGTAATGACTTTCCACTAAGAGCCTATAAATAGTCTCTTCAATCAAATATATTCCATGGAATCATAAATATAAACAGCATCTATTAAATTCCTAGCTTGACAGACTAAAACTGCATACCTACTATTGTTTTATTCTTTGAATGGGGAGAAATGTTTTCTTGTGAGAGTTTCCTCATTAAGTGTTTGGCAAATGTAAGATACTGTTACTCTCTACATATAGAATTTTTTTTAAAAGATTTTATTTATTTATTTGACAGAGATCACAAGGAGGCAGAGAGGCAGGCAGAGAGAGAGGAGGAAGCAGGCTCCCTGCTGAGCAGAGAGCCCGATGCGGGGTTTGATCCCAGGACCCTGAGATCATGATCTGAGCTGAAGGCAGAGGCTTTAACCCACTGAGCCACACAGGCACCCCTACATATAGAATTTTTATTGAAAAAATTAAAATATTTCCTCGAATATTCTGGAAATCACGGGTGATACCTTTAATAAATCAGTTGTCAATTAAACTAAAACATAAAATCTTTAAAAAATTATAAATTGTCTATTCCAAGCAGACAACCAGAAATGGAATGATGAGATTAGATAATCTTAGGATGACAAGCACTTATCCAAAGTATTCAACAATTAGAATACATTTTTGGAGGAGGAAGAACCTATCAGGCATGCTAAAATTTTGCCTTGATGGATGAGCACACATTTATCCAACCTGTAAATAACTTTTGTTTCCTTATTTTATGAGTTAAGATTATTTATTTTTAACCAGAACACACACACACACAATTAACACATATAAGCACACTTAATGATTTAGGAAAAAAGAAAATTATTAATTCAAATAAATAAAAATTGAAGAGTCCTAGTGAAGAGTTCCAACAAAGCTACAATGACTTAGGTTATCTCAGGAGTCTGCTTCCTCTGTGTTGGCTTCATTCTTTGGCTTCATTTGGTGGTCTCCCAGGGCCATAGATTATTGCTTCCTGGTAACAATATGTCCGTAACAGCCCTAGCCTCATATCCTCTCATGTTTAATATTACCAGCAAAAGTTCTTCCTATTTTCAAGTGTAGCCCACAAAATTCCTAGTCATTCTGATAAAATCAGAATGTGTTCCTACTTTGCCTGAGCTACCTACTCTGGCCAGGAAAATACAATGCACTACCCAGCGTGGCTTAGATCATGTGTGGATAAAGCTCTACTTAGACAATATGAATTAAGAGTTTAAGAGGGTGGGCGCCTGGGTGGCCAAGATGGTTGAGCATCTGCCTTTGGCTCAGGTCAAGATTTCCAGGTCCTGGGATCCAGCCCCAAGTTGTGCTCCCAGTTTAGCAGGGTGTCTGCTTCCTCCTTCCCCTCTGCCTCTCCCTCTGCTTGTGCTCTGTCTCTTTCAAATGAATTAAAAAAAAAAAAAAAAAAGTTGAAGAGGGTATAACTCTAGAGTGAAAGTTGAAACTCTTGCTAGAAGTGGCAAACTGGTAAGTATCTAAAACAAAACAAACAAAATAGATTACTAGGAATCTTCATTTTACTTTTTATCAAGGACTTTTATTGACCCTATTAAACACTAGGAGATCATCAAGTTAATGCCCTGATTCTCAATTACATGAAGCTTACAACATTGTCCAGGGAAACATCAACCTTGCATTTATGACTTTACAAACTCACCCAAAAAAATGAACAAATAATCTGTTAATAAGAATGCTAACTTTTCTCTGTATAGAAAGAATTAGAAAACCATGCCACAATTCTTGGACTTTGAGTTATAGAGTAACAGAGGTGCTCTAGGTCAGGAAGTGTTCTGGGGGTTGATTACACTGATGTTGCTGCTAAGAAACACTCAATGAAATGTTTTAATGGGATACAGAAAGAATTTCCTTGAATATATTTCTTTTCCCTGGGAAGACATAGGTTGACTCTGGGAGCTGGTGTCCAGATAGACAGAAAGGGCAACAATAAGACCTTAAGAGAGACCGCCAACTCTGCTCCTAGCTGGCTGTGTGACATTGCATCAAATTCTTCATATTTCAGACTCAGCTTCTTTGGCTGTATATTAATTTTTTAAAAATGCATGAATGTCATGCAGCTCCTAATTTATACCCAATTTCTGTCCATCACTGAACAAAAATGTATGATGCTGGCCCTGGATCAGCATCATATAAATTTTATATCTTTTTAAATATATGGAATTCCTATATTTGTGGGAAGTGAATGATCTGGCTTCAATAGTTCCTGAATTTATTCAGGAATTTATTGATCTCTTTGAGATATAATCTATTGACATAGGAATGATAATGCATTCATTACAGGACTGTAGAGATTTTTTAAAAATCAAGTTTTTACCAGATATTTGTGGAAAACTACTGTCCATCAGCCTCAGGGATCTGGGGAGGTCGTTATGTCAAATACCACAAGCTTTCAAATATCCATGAAGATGAAGCCTCACCTGATAATTTTGAGAAGCCCCGGCTTATCTTACATACACTGTAGCAACCACATTGGTCCATGTCCTTCTCCTGATGGCACAGCACACCTCTGCTGCTCCTCGGCATGGGAACACTATCTGTCTTCCTGTCTAGAGGGTCAATTCCCAGTGCCACCAAAGCTGCAATACAAAAGTTGCTAAATGCTAGAGTTCTTTCACATTTTCACTGTGACGCTGAATCTCATGCATAAATAAGGAGAATCACTCTCTCCAGCAAGTAGTGTGTTGTATCATTCACCTCTGTCGCAAAGCAATATTGCTTATTCTCTCCGTCTTAAATGGATTCTAGAGAATGGAGACCCCTTAAATTTATTCCAGAAGCTTCTTTCTTTCTGTAAGGAATCAGATCTATTTCTTGTAATTGAGCAAGAGAACAACATCCGGACTGCACTCGACTTCAATATGTCTCCAATGCCCTTCCTCCCCAGGCAGCCACATAAAACTTCCACTCCACAGACCATAGGCAAATCTCTCATGTACACTGAGATTCAAAACCCCCAGCAAAATCCACTCAGGCTCTTCCTATAATCCCTGCTCTACTAATAACCTATGAAATACAACAAAAACATATGTTATCATTTGATTGACACATCGTATTATTTCAACTCAGCTAACCTATAGGCTAACATTTTTTTCTCACTCTGATAACCAACTGATAATTCTTGGTTATGGATCAATATAAATTGATCAATTGATCAATTTATATTCATATAATGAATATAATGAATCATATAATGAATATAAATTAATGCCATCTGTAATTTTGGTTAGTAAATCTGTTTAATTTTTTTTTAAGATTTTATTTATTTATTTGACAGACAGAGATTACAAGTAGGCAGAGAGTCAGGCAGAGAGAGAGGAGGAAGCAGGCTCCCCACAGAGCAGAGAGCCCGATGCGGGGCTCGATCCCAGGACCCTGGGAGCATGACCTGAGCTGAAGGCAGAGGTTTTAACCCACTGAGCCACCCAGGCGCCCCAGGAAATCTGTTTAAACATTCTGGAACACTGGCTATAATAACCTAAAGCCATTATTATCAACTATGGTTTTCTTAGCAGGAAATTAGTTTACTTCTAAGTCTCAGACATTGAAACCTTCACAGATAAATTCATAATGATTTAAAAATTATAAAGAGGTGGATTTCTAAAAGAAAGGCCAAAAGAGAGGAAAGAGGCTGAGACTTGCCTACACATATCTGGAAAGCAAGGCTGGGCTTAGAGAATGATGTAGCCTGTCAGTGAGTCTTTGATTATACCTTGGACAGGCAAGCTTGCATTGATCATACTTGGCAGCTAAGTTTAATTTTGCTATTTGACCAAGATCAGTGAAACATGCATCTCCTCAACGGTAGCTGTCAATTACTTATTGAGAAAGAGACAGAATTTACTAGATTCAGGAACCAGATTTCAAAATGAGAAGCTGCCTTCCATAAGTGTACAGGTATCATTAATGGATAGTTCAAAAGTCTTTGAATTAGGATTATTACAGAAAAGAAAAGGTTAAGTTAAGTAAACTGATTAGAAAATATTGTGGAGGGGACGCCTGGGTGGCTCAGTGGGCTGGGGCCTCTGCCTTCAGCTCAGGTCATGATCCCAGGGACTTGGGATCGAGCCCCGCATCGGGATCTCTGCTCAGCGGGGAGCCTGCTTCCTCCCCTCTCTCTCTGCCTACTTGTGATCTGTCAGATGAATAAATAAAATCTTAAAAAAAAAAAAAAAGAAAAGAAAATATTGTGGACATCAGCAAAGGTGATTTGTTTAGAAATAATAATGAGATATGTAGGAATCAAAAAAACCTCTAGTAATGAAAAAAGAAAGATCAAGTCCCATAGAAAAACAGCTTATTAGCTGGAAGAAGAGTTTCGAGGAACCTGAAAAGAAGCTCCTTCCTCTCCCAAATTAGGCATGGACTAAGGGAATGAGGACTTTTAGAATAATACATCCACTGTGCTTGTCCAAAAGATAGGACAGAAAAAGAGCTAGCAGAAAGGTGAATATTTCAGTGAAAGACATCCTAAGACCTTATCACCAGGAAAATTCCTCCTTCTGGAGAGCACCAGCAAATAGGTTTCCATTAGGATGTCTGTTTAATCAAATTATTCATTCTTCAATAGAAAAATAATACAGCCTCCTTTTGGAATTTTTGGAAAATATTTTCAAGTATAAAGAAGATAACATCAGCCAGGCAAAATCTCACTACTATGTGAAAACCATGTTAATAATTGAAACTTGTTTGCATCCAGGTGTTTCTTTATATGTGTACTTGATATCATAACATATTTATAATTCAGTATCTTGCTTTATTACTTAGAATTATAGCCTACGTATTTTCCTATAACTAAAAAAGTGAGTATATATCACTTTAGAGGCTAAAACATTATGTATATCAAAATTATTATTACCAAAACATTTACTTTGTATATGATGCTTGCTGCTAGAAACAATGACATTAGAGTATGCTTCACTTTGAAGGTTTTTTTTTTCTAAAGTATTTTTGAATTTGCAGTAAAAAAGTGAAGTGATGAAGGAAAGAAATCCAATTTTCTTGAGCCTGTACTATATGTCATCAACTATTCTAGATTTTTTATGAATGTCATGCAGCTCCTAATTTATACCCAATTTCTGTCCATCACTGAGATTCAGAAGAATGTGCCTATCAGTCTTCAAGCAACCAAGCCTTACCTCTTAGCCAATTTGCAAAAAGGACGAGGGAAGTTAGAATAGGAGAACTCTTTCTTAGTGTCTATTGGAAAGCAAGGATGATTTTTAATAAAACTCAGTTTTTATTGCTCTAATGTGTATCCTGGCCTACTCCTACAACCAACTGAAAGGGAAGAGGGTAAATAAAAGCCAAGTGCTATTTCTCTAAAATTACGCAAGAAGCTAGAAACAGTTTTAATAGTGTTAACATAAAGGGGAAAGAGAAAGTTACCCCAGCTTCTGAGCAAACTCCCAGCAGTGTCACTTAAGATCTTCAGTGCAAAAATGTCAAGCAACAGGTAGATCCCAGCAGGTTCAGAGAACCCAGTGGAAGCCAATGTGTTGCCTGCTAGAACAGAGCAATATTGATGCTCACCATTTCCTGGGCTGCCATTTCCAGAGAGAGATGGCAGCCATGTGCAGCAAATGGGTATGTCTAGCAGAAATGACAGCAGTCCAAATGATGAGAATTTAGGGGCAGATGATTTAAGCACAACTGAGGAACAATTTGAAGAGCCATAGGAATTCCTGGAGGAGAAGAAAGAGAATTTTCAAGAGGCTGGGGTTTTGCATTAGAAGGGGGAAGGGAAAAACATGTCTTGTATTAACTTATTTAGCCCTACTGGGTATAGCCATCAGCTAAAGTGAGAAAGTTAAAGAATTGTGTAAGTTCACAAAAGGGGAACACAAATGGAAGTTCACAGGTAAAGGGAGCTGTACATATTTCAAGAAATCTATATTGAATAGTTCCATTAAATAGAATGGATGAAATCAGAACAGGAGGAGCTGCTCCTGGGTTTAATATATGGGCAGATTCCTCCGGCACATGCTAAGATATACAGAGACATCCACTGTCAAACAACAACTTCAGAAATAATGCCACAGATGGTGAAAGTTGCTCACCCTAATTGATGGACTTTGACAGCTTCTTTGAGTGATCATAGCCCCTTTGGGTGGGCTTATGATCTACCCACGAAGGCAGAAAAAGACCAAGGAATTCTCAGAGCAGTAGTATTCCTGAATCTGTATCACATAAGCCTACTCCTAAAGGAGTTCATTCAGGAAAATGAATTCTGATGCTTTTTTCCTTGCAGACGGAACGAACTAGGATATGCTGTATTGATTGATAAGCATTTCATTAATTTTTACTGCCCCTGTCCAGGTAGATCAGCAATACCCTAGATATTCTCCAACCAGCTCAAAGATCAAAAAATTCTTTTATTGTTTAGCATAAGTCCACCTCGTGTAGATTTACTTACACATTTTATTAACACCCCAAAATTCTCAAATTCAATCAGTTCCCTAATGTAGACTGGAGGTTCTTCAAAAAAAAATTTTTTTGTAGAATTATGTATTCCTTAGTATATATTTAGATTGATATATTAACAATTTTCATAAAATTAATATTAATATTAATAAAATATGTAATTTCTCATGAATTGCATATATATATATATAATATATACTAAATTAGCCCCTTCAAATTTTGAGGCTATATTTAAATTAGTTATATGTATATATATATAACTAATATATATAACTGTCCTATAATATATATATAATGTCCTATAACTAATATATATATATATGTATATATATATATATATATATATAAAACTAATTTAAATATAGCCTCAAAATTTGAAGGGGCTAATTTAGTTCAGTTATGGAGAATGTCTGCTGCCAACAGACCTATGTAACATACATGACATATAAAATACCTAGAAGACATACATAATTCTGACTATAAGTCAGACCTCATTGTCGTCAGTCAAATCAGACTTTCTGCAACCTATGAGGTTTTTTCCCAATTCAAATAAGTTAGTTAATGTAATAGCACTCAACTAGTCTTAAGAGTTAACTTGCTTCAAGCTTATGTGTTCCTTACTTACTGATTTAAGATCTCTAGGTCAACAGCAGAGCTAACCTATTTCCTTGAGACTTACAGACCACTGGCTTTGAGGAGTAAAAGACCAAACCTTCCCAGAAGATAAGGCCTCACTATATTTGAAAACAGGTTCTGCTTATGCCAGCAAGTCTGTTCAGGTTGATGTTGACTTATGACTAACTAGTTGGGCACCAGCTTCCCCTGCTCTTAGCCCCCTCCCTTGTCCCATGGCTCTCCCTTTAAAGCCCTCCAGCTTCACCCAAACGGAGAGCATGGTCTCTGAGGCATGAGTTCACTATTTTCCAAGGTTGCTGACTTCTTGAATAAAGTAACTTTTTCTTTCCCACCATCATTTGTCTCTCCAGTATTTATCTTGGAGCAGCAAGCAACTGAACCTGAGTTCAGAACAGGGTCTCTGACCCTGTATAATTAACACAATTATATATGACAGTTATCCTCACTTCCAAGATATAAATCTACAGGATGGATAGCTGTATGGATGACTAGATAGAGAGACAGAAAGACAATAAAGAATTAGACATGATCTTGCCATGAATGTGCTTCTTGTGTAAAACTAGTTACTATTTCTTAATTTCTTGGGGTGCCTGGGTAGCTCAGTCAGTTGAGCATCCAACTCCTGATTTCCACTCAGGTCATGATCTCAGGGTCATGAGATGGAGCCCCACGTAGGGCAGTGCTTGGAGCATGCTTAAGATTCTCTCTCTCCCTCTCCATCTGCCGCTCCCTCACCCCTATCCTACTGACACTCTCTCTCTCTTAAAACAAAAAATAAATAAATAAATAAATTACTATTTCCTTAAAAATTTCCCCTGGTCTTATTTTCAGAGTCTCATTCAGGAATTCTGCATGCCAGAATAGCACTTTTTTTTTTTTTTTTTTGGACACTCAGTATTTTACACACTAGTCCAATGCACCTTGAAAGCAAGATTCTGTATATACGCGAGAGGTTGACTGCCTTCTGTTAAATGAAGAAGAAGAGGTGAAAAAGGAGAAGTAGCAGAACACCAATGCCATTCTCTGGTAGACACATTTTAGGGAAGAGTGCACATGGAAGTTAGGATCTGGGGAATTATTTTTTAAAGACTGTATGCTTGGAAAATCTCCATATACTTTCAGAAGTATGTGTATCCTAGTCTGCAGACCACAGAGCTAGATATATAGATCTAGTTTTGTGTATCCTTATAGTTTTATATTGAGGTTTATTTAAAATGAGTCCTTGTATTTGGATAATATTGGGAAAGTGTTCTCCCAACTCAGGCATGGGAACCCCAAATAAGTTCCTGATTTACTTTTTTGGCTGTGAAAAGATTCTTTGCCTTCTTCTCCCAATATCTTCTTGGATTCACTAAGTTAATATATTTTATTAAATATTACAGATATCTTTGATAAAAGTATTATAATGTGATTTTTCAATTATGGCCTCATTTATATCAGAATCCTGTTTTTTCCCCCAATTATAAACCCTGTCTTCACATTAGAAGCCCTTGGGGAACTTTAAAAAAATACTAATAGGGTGGCTGCCTTCAGCTCAGGTCAAGATCCCAGGGTGCTGGTCCTAGGAGGTAGCCCCACATCAGACTTCCTACTCAGCAGGGAGCCTGCTTCACCCTCTCCTGCCTGCAGCTCCCACTGCTTGTGCTCACCCACTCTCTCTCAAATAAATAAATCTTAATAAATAAATAAATAAATAATAACTACAAAGTAAAAATACTAATAACTGGCCCTATCTCCAGAATTTATTTCACTGGTATGATGTAAAGACTATGTATCAACATTGTCTAAAAAATAATAATGATTTGATGTGCAGTTAGTATTGCTTTAGTCATGAGAAATTCCAGAAAAGACCCAGCACAACAAGCTGTATTATTAGTAAGAGGTCTCTGAGTTACCAATATGCTTCAAACTTAGCTTTCTCTGAAATTTGCCAAAGCAGTTTGAAAATACAGATTAAGTAATCATTTCAAGAATCACTTGGAGATGGGATTAACTCCATATATGCATTATTGAGATAATTGAAGATTACTCCTTCAAGTTTCCCAGCTTATTTAAAAACCTATTCTAAACCAGATCTACTAAGGTTCCAAGGAAAGGCCTAAGAAATAAAATAATTTTACAAGATTTTTGAGAACTTTGATGTACTCATTTGTCATATGGTATTGAGTTTAGTGGAAGCAAAATTTTCAAGTAAGTAAAGGTGGATAAGAAGACGAGTCTACGTCTCTAAACATCCACAATTCTAAAATGTACTGCAGGCAGCCTTACAACTGTCCCTCTTTATTTTTTTTTTAAGATTTTATTTATTTATTTGACAGAGAGAGATCACAAGTAGGCATAGAGACGTGGTGGTGGGGGCCACGTGGGAAGCAGGCTCCCTGCTGAGCAGGGAGGCTGCTTCCCACGTGGCCCCCCTCAAGACCCTGAGATCATGACCTGAGCCGAGGGCAGAGGCTCAACCCACTGAGCCACCCAGGCGCCCATAGCTGTCCCTCTCTAAAATGTTTCTGATAAAGAGCCTAAAGCGAAAGTCATAGTACAACCTATATCCTTGTAGTAAATTAATTTTTACTGAAGTGGTTTCTTCTAGATGCAAATTAGTATGAATGAACTCCTAATGCATATTCTTCACTGGAAATGCTAATTATTCTCAGTAGGCAAAGTTTAAGAAGGCCAAAAGGGAGGTGCTTAAAAAAAAAAAATCAGTGTCTTCCCCTTTAGAAAGAAAATCAGTTTGAAGGTAAAGGGCTTGAAGAATAATGAAGGTTAATTGCCAATTATGCAGAAAAATTATGCAAAAACATGAATAAAAAACACCTTCCTGCACTACTGCCCTTTCTTTTATTTGTGTTACAGTGTTATTGTTTTTTTAATATTGTTCCAAATTAGTTTGGTCTATGTCAGTAGTATTTAGATCTAGAATGTTCCACAAAATAGAAAACAATAATAGTGACCCTGAACTTACAATCCGATCAAAAGAAATATCTCAGGGAGAATGGGGGCAAACTGAAAGGGGAGCTGGCATGTTCCTGAAATCTCCTGAAGCTGATTAGAACAACTGGGAAGTTAAAATATTCCGTTCTCCTGACACAATCTTCTTAAGAGTAACTGGTCTGGTCACATTTCCCATTTCATCGTGATTCAGTCTTGGTAGCTTGTATATTCCTATCACGGTCAGGCAGACCATATAAAATGCTGAACAATATTCTCTCTGGAAAATTGTGAAGAAGAGTTTCTTTCTTTCTTTCTTAAATGACTGATTGAATGTACTAGTAAAATCATCTAGGTATTAAAGCTTTACTTGTGAAAATGATTTTATTTCAGATATAATTTTTTTTACTATGTATATTCAGAATTTCTACATTTTTTTATTTTCTACATATAACTTGTGTTTTGTTAAGAATTTGTCTATTGCATCTAAATTTTTAAACTTAAAAGTATCCTTTTATTGCCTTGTAAATTTTTATTGTTAAATATATTTCTGGAAAACCACACTAAACAAAGGTACAGCTCAATGAATAAGCTGTGCACTTGCCTCATATTTCAATTCCACTTTGCATTAAATCCTCACTCTTATTTTCTGGGATTAGGTTTCTATGATTCACTGGAAGAATCCATTAATTAATAAGACTATAATATAGCTATTCTCTAATTTTTAGTCTGTAACCACATAGAGAACATGACAGTGTCTCTTTGAGAATTGATATGACTGACCATGCCTGGGTCAGCTGTTCATACTTCAGGCCAACAAGGCATGGGTCAGTATCACAAAGAAAATGCAGTTGTCCACAGTCCATCTCTATGGTTCTCAGAAGGGGATCAAAGCAAGATGAGTTCCAAGAAAAAGTGAAATATCTGAGTTGTGAACAGAGCCCAAAATACATCTACTCCATGTTAACAAGATTATACACTTAAAATAAAAACAGCAATATTTCATTTTCTGGCATTTCCCAGAATTATTTTTCTTTTTTCCTGAGGTTTTCTAATTTCACTGCCTAGTAAGTACAATAGTTTAATAATTGGTTTATTAGACCAACGTAAGCCAAATTTCATAAAAATAATTCAATTTTCTTAGTATTTTTGGAAGGAGAATAAGAGGTGAATAAAAGATTTGCCAAACTACTTTTTACCACTTCAGAATCTTCAGAATACTTTAAAATTATACCATTTCCTCAGCATTGTTTCATAAAGCTATTTTAAATCATTAAAAAAATCTCAAAAGGAAATTTTATGAACCACAAATAAAATGTGTAGTTGGTTGAGAAAAGGATTAGGGCATATTAGTAAGGCAAAGATGATTATCACAATCTCCCTAGTGAGAACTCTCAAAGGCTAAATTTCAGGGAAAAGCCTATGAAATGTTTTTAATGATAGAAAGTGCAGAGAAGTGTTTCAAGTCCTACAGAAATCCTATCTGGTAAGAAAAATGATAGGAGAAAAGCAAAAAGCCCTTTATGGCTCTGCTTCCATTGGAAATTGAGACTATTATTCTTACTATCTTTATAGTATTTTATTATTATTATTATTATTATCATCATTTTAGATTTTATTTATTTATTTGACAGAGGAAGAGAGAGAGAGCACGAGCAGTTAGAGAGGCAGGCAGAGAGAGAGGGGGAAGCAGGCTCCCTGCTGAGCAAAGAGCCTAATGCAGGGCTCCATCCCAGGACCCTGACATCATGAGCTGAGCCAATGGCAGAGGCTTATCTCACTGAGCTACTCAGGCACCCCTATGTATTTAAATTATTGATGGGATATTTAATTATGTTTCCTTAATCATCTACAAAGAAAATGCATTCATGCTATCCCTAAAAAAAAAAAAAAAAAAAAAAAAAAAAAGCTTTCACTTGCAAACAGTCCAAGGACATAAGTACTTTATTCAACAAATTTTTTTTTTAAATATCTACTTTATCTAGGGTGTTCTGGAAAATAAGGGAAAATCTGAGGACAAAACTTCTTATTGATTTGTAGAACACACTGTTAGATATAAAGACATGAAAACAATTGTAATTGACATATAAAATGACATATAAAATGACAAATTCCACAGGAATTTTAAAAATGGTACAATTCTAAAAAAATAAATAAAATTTAAAAATTAAAAATGGTATAATTCTAAAAGAGAGCAGAAAGACTTCAGGGAGGATATCAAGTTGTAATTTGGCAAATTAAGTAGCCTACATAAATAGTGAATGTATCAGAATGTAAATACGGATTTGTCAAATGAACTTATATAAATATTAATATTCTATAAAAACAGAGCTGCTCTATGCACATCACACAATTTAAAAATTTTACTGTTTAGTGACTTCTGGAACTTTATATATGTATATTTTGTGCACTACTGCTCGAAATTGAGTCTTCAAAGACAATCATCATACATAAAAAAAGCTTCCTTGTCCATTCCACTATTGATTTTTGTCAATGTTTTATGATCATAAACAATACTGAGAAGAACATTCTTATATATGTTTTATGACATATATGGGTTGAATTTTTGAGTCTTCTGGGGTCTGAAAATATTACTTTGCTGTTTTAATTGTTCTGAGTATTACGATATTGAAATGTGTATATGTGTTTGTTTTCACTTGAATTTCCTTTCATATATAGTATCTATTTTTGTTACTCTGTATTTTGTAGTTGTCTTTTCTTTGTGATTTGTAAGAGTCATTAATTTTTCATTGTGAAAATAATGCATTTTTGTTTATAGAAGTTGACAATTTTTTTTCCAGTCAACATCTTTCTTCCCTTTGTTTATGTTAACATTTTTCATACTGATGTTTTAAATGCTGATACAGTAATATTTATTAACTTAGATTCATTTCTTTCTTTGTTCTTGTGTAAGAATTTCATACTTACCATAAGGCTATGAAGATAATTTCTTGCTTTCCACTGAAAGTATAAAATTTTTCTTTCAGATTTATGCCATTAATTCATCTGAAAATGATTTTTATTTATGAGAACCCAAGAATCATTTTTGGCTGTTTCTTTATTTGTCATATAGATAAACAGCTATCTCAACACCATGTTGAACAGGCTTTTCTTTCCTTACTGACTTAAAATGTCCTATTTGTCACATTTCAAGTTTTCATATATGTATGGTCTTTTCCTGGGCTTTCAAATGTTGTGTTTCATTTGTTCAGTTGAGCAATATCATTCCAAACAGGAATGCATTAAATCATAGAACTTTAAAATATATCTTAATATCTTCAAAGTAGAATGATTTTTAAATATCCATATATGCAGATGTTCCTTATTAAACTGATACTAATTTTATTATTAATTTCATACAGAGCTGAAATAGGTGCAGAGAATGAATAACATCGGTTCTTTGGTATTTGTTGGGAACTCCTATCTGACATGATACTTGGGGAATTTTTGCAGTTCCTGAGAGGTAGTTCATTAAAATATATATTCTGTAATTACTTGATAATGAAGTCTATATATGTTTAAGGTTAAGCTTCTTAATTTTCTTGTTCAAACATCCTCCAGCTTTACTAATTTGTTTTCTATTTTTTTTACTGACAGGTGATAAAATCTCCCACTATCTATGTTCTAGTTTTTGAGAAAAGTTTTGGCTTTTTATTTGGTATTATTTAAGTAGGTAATGTAAGTTTAGGATTTTTTATCTGCCTGATGGATTGAACTTTTCACTGTAACACAGAAATCATCTTCTGACAAAAATATAAAAATAATTTTGTATTGGGGTGCCTGGGTGGCTCACTGGGTTAGAGCTTCTGCCTTCGTCTCGGGTCATGATCCCAGGGTCCTGCTCAGCAGGGAGGCTGCTTCCTCCTTTCTCTCTCTCTGCCTGTCTCTCTGCCTACTTGTGATCTCTGTCAAATAAATAAATAAAATATTTTTAAAAAATAATAATAATAATTTTGTATTAAAATCGATTTCTTTCTCAGGTGCCTGGGTGGCTTAGCCCATCAAGCATCTGAGTCTTGATTTTGATTTTGGCTCTGGTAATGATCTCAGGGTTGTAAGGTCATGGCCTGCATCAGGCTCCATGCTGGGCATGGAGCCTGCTTAAGATTCTCTCTCTTCCTCTTCCTATGCCTCTCTCAACCCTCTAAAATAAATAAATAAATAAATAAATGTTGACTTCTTTCTGACATCACTATCAATTGTCCAACTTTCTATAGCTTAATGTATACTTAGTCTATCTCTATAATCATCTTATGCATTACCTTTTTGTTCCTTGATTCTAGTTGTAACAATTATATCTAAAGATTGTGAATTAGTGTCCTTTTTAATCTTCACGTTTTTATGGGTTAAGTATATATTAATACTGGTTTCTACCATCTTACTTTGTTTTCTACTTAGAGTATTTACATATATATTTTTATGCTGCCCTCCCTTGCAAATATTAAGTATATTACTCTCTTTTCTTTCTATATGACTTGCAATGTGTATACTCTGTTTGGACTGCATCATTAACACTGAAAATAATAAAAATCATTAGCCATCTCCAAATGACATCAAGGTCTTAGAATGCCCTAACTTTCTGCACCCCATTTTTAGTTTGGTCTTATTTTTTTATTTAACTTCCCTTTGGTTTGAGTCATAGCAAATTAATAATCACCATGATTGGTCTTGAACATTCTGTGAGTATCCAGACATAACTATATATTTGCTTTTTAATTTTTTTTTTTAATTCACCATTCTTTCAATGCAATTTTCTTATTCCTGAAGTACTTCTTTAGTACTTTCAGGAAAGGCTTGTGATGGTAAGCTGTTATTTTCTCTTTGAAACTTCTGTATTATTTACTAATTTTTGAATCATATTTTGTCTTGTTTTAGGATGTTATGATGGCAGTTATGTTTTTTTTTAACTCTCTGAAGATATTATTTAATTGCCTTCCAACTTGTATTACTTCTTTTAAGGATAGCTATTATTTCTTTATACGTGCTTCTGAGTGCTTTATGAACTTTTCTTGTTATTTGGTTCTTTGGTCACTTTGGTGATTTTAAATATTATTTCAATTTTATATCTAGATTTCTTTAAAGATTTATTTATTCATTAGAGAGAGAGAGAGAGCACTCACACAAATGGAGGGAGGAAAAGATGGGGAGGAAGAAAGGGAATCCTCAAGCATACTCCTGACTGAACATGGAGTCCAACGCTGGGTCTGAGCCCAGGACCCTGAGATCATGAATTGATCCAAAATCAATAGTCTGCTGCTTAACCAACTGAGCCATCCAGGTGCCCCTAGATGTTGGGGGTTTTAAAATATGTCCGCAAAAATAAAAATTAATTAATTAATTAATTAATTAAAATAAAATAAAATAAAATATGTCTGCAAATTTTTTATACTCCTTCTCTAAGTGGGGAATAGACTTTCTGTCTGAATTCAAACTACCAGAACGTGGTAGAACTGACACTATGTGACTTCTGAGAGTAGATGATAAAACATATACAGATCCCATCTTTCTTCTCTCTACGGAATCATGTGTTCTAGGATAAACCAATCCTTGTATAATGAGAATTCTCAAGTATTCTTGGGAGAGGTCTTGTGAAGCAGAACTTGACAGCCACATGAACAACCCATCTTAGAAGTGGACCCAGCCCCACATAAACCTTAAGATACCTGGTTTTGACAGACATCTTGGCTGCAATCTTTTGAAAGACCTTAAGCCAGAATCAACCCACTAATTCCCCACCTAAACACAAACCATATGAAAATAAATGTTATTATTTCAAGCCACTAAGATTTGAGATTATCTATAACAACTTATTACACAGGCATAAATAATTAAGTGTACATTAAGCATGTGTTTATCTTGCTGGAAATCATTTTAGTCTTGAAAACTAAGGATTATATTCTTCATCAAGTCTAGAAATTTCTCACAAATTATTACTTCAATTCTACTTCCCCTGCATTCTTTCTGACCATTCCTATTAGTAATTCATAATAAATGAATACAAATCATCAAGATTTGATTATCTAAACATCTTTATCTTTTTTTATAGTTTTCATTTTATAGTTTTTAAATAGTTTTTATAGTTTTCAATTTTTATCTCTTTATCTCCTATGCTTCAATCTGTAAAATTTCTTCTGTATGCTCTTTGAGGACATTAATCTCTTCTTCAGTTTAATTATTTTAAAAATATTTGAAAATTACTTAAATATATTAAACATTAGAAAATTTTAGTATCTTTCTTTATGGGAATTCTACTTAATTATTTTAAAACACCATTGGTTTTGGAAAATGAGAGAGAAGGAGGATCCTGAGCTCACGTCATCCTACATATACACTGAGGCAACATCTATTGCAACTAACTCTGAACATGACCTCAAGACTGGCAGAAAAGATCTACCACAGATAGTGGTAGAGAGAAAGACATTTTGACAGAGTTGGAGGGGTGAACATTCACTGGGAAACTAAACCCCCAGTGGAGCAGTGGAGCAACTAACTACAAACAAGAAAGACATCCCAAGTACAAAACATGGAGCCCTGTCAAGTTGAACTGGAAAAATGAGTTCCCATAATATCTGGCTTTAAAAATGAGTGACCTGCCCCTCCCAAACTGCCTGCCTCTGGAGAGGCTCTGCTAAAGTGGCTCCTGCCCTGCCATCATAGGCAGGCAGCCCTAACCAGTACTGGTGTCCCTCCAAAGTGACTTTTGTTCTAGGAAACAAGACAGACAACCTCACACAGCAGCGCAAACCAGAGTTCCTGTAGCTCGGTCTTTTAGCTGACCATGCAGGGGGCAAGCATTGACCTTCAGTGTGCTTATCGCTGCTGCAGAGGCTAACTGCAGACAGCTACATTGAGTGCTGGCCTCACCCATCAGTCAAGCCACAGCAGCTGAAGCTGGGACTGTCAAACACAACCTACTGTCCCTGCAGTAGGCAAAGCAGGTCACTGCAGCCAGCTGCACTGAGGGCCAACCCCACTCACCAGTGAGCCCTCAGTAACCACAGCTAAGATAAAACAGTCGGGTACATGCAGCCCACATAAAGTGGACACCACTAAAGCACCTCATTCTGGTGAACAAAAGGATTGTGTTACAGGGTACTGCAGGATCTCTTTGACAAAAGGCCACTAACTACTTTCAAGAGTAGGAGACAGAGTTGATCTATCTAACACATAGAGAGTTACACAGAATGAGACAGATGAATATGAATATATTCCAAACAAAATAATGAGACAAAAACCTCAGAAAAAAAACTAAACAAAATGGAAGGAAGCAATCTACCTGATAAAGAGTTCAAAATAATAAGCCATAAAGATGCTCACTGAACTTGAGAAAGAAGTAGATGAACTCAGTGAAACCATAACCAAAAAGAAAAAATACAAAAAGAATCATTCAAAGCTAAAGCATACAGTAACTGAAATGAAAAATACACTAGAAGGAATCAACAGCAGATCAGAGGAGAGAGAAGAACAGATCAGTGATTTGGAAGACAAGGTCATAGAAAGGAACCAAGGTGAACAGCAAAAAGAAAAATAATAATAAAAAAGGAGAAGAGATTAAGGGACCTCCATGACATCATCAAATAGAGTAACACTTACATTATAGGGATCCCATAAGGAGAAGAAAGGGAGAGGCGACAGAAAACTTATCTGAAGAAGTAATAGTTGAAAACTTCCCTACGTAGGCAAGAGACATCCAGGCCCTGGAATTGCAAAGAGTCCCAAACAAGATAAACTCAAAGGGTCCACACCAAGACACCATAATTAAGATGGCATAAGTTAATGGTAAAGAGAAAAATCTCAAAAGCAGCAAGAGAAAAGGAAACACTTATATACAAGGGGAACTGTGTAAGGCTATCAGCTGATTTTTTCAGTAGAAATTGCATATGAGAGGCAGTGGCACAACATATTCAAACTGCTACAAGGGAAAAACCTACAACCAAGAATACTCTACCGGGAAAGCTATCAATCAAAATTGAACAAGATAGGGCGCCTGGGTGGCTCAGTGGGTTAAGCTGCTGCCTTCGGCTCAGGTCATGATCTCAGGGTCCTGGGATCGAGTCCCGTATCGGGTTCTCTGCTCAGCAGGAAGCCTGCTTCCCTTCCTCTCTCTCTGCCTGCCTCTCTGCCTACTTGTGATCTCTCTCTGTCAAATAAATAAATAAAATCTTAAAAAAAAAATTGAAAAAGATATAAAGTGTTTCCCAAACAAAAATTAAAGGACTTAATCATCACTAAATGAGTCTTGCAAGAAATCTTAAAGGAAATTCTTTAAGTGGAAAGAAAAGGCCTAACTAGAAATAAAATTATGAAAGGAAAAAAATTGGGGTAACTATAAACATAGTAAAGATAGTAAGTAGATTAATCACGTACAAAGGCAATATGCAAATTAAAATACAAAAGTAGTAAAATCAATGATATCTACAGGTATTACTCAAGGGATACACACAATAAAAGATGTAAAATCATATATGTGTAAATTTATATACAAAAAATTATATACATAAGCATTATATACATCACTACATAAAATATGGAGAGGGAGGTAAAAATTTGGTGCTTTTAGAATTGTACAAAATTAAGCAATCATTAACTTAATAGTTACAAGTTACATTACACAATAGTTACATTAACACATAGGATGTTATGTATAAAACCCATGGTAATGACAAATAAAAAACCTATTATAGACAAAAAAAAAAAAAAAAGGAAAGAAAGAAAGGAATCCAAACATAACACTGAAGGAAGCCATCAAACCCCAAGGGAAGAGAGCAAGGGGGAAAAAAAGGTACAGAGAAGAACCACAAAAGCAATCAGAAAATGATTAACAAAATGATAATACATACATATCTACTAATACTTGTTTTAAATGTAAATGGACTACAAAAGATACAGGGTGACTAAATGGATTAAAAACAACAGCAATAAGACTTATCTATATGCTGCCTACAAGAGAAACCCCTCAAACCTAAAACATATACAAACTGAAAGTGGACAGACAAAAAAGTATTCTATGCAAAGAAGGAAGGAAGGAAGGAAGGTGGGTAGGTAGGTGGGTAGGGTAGGAAGGAAGGAAGAAAGAAAGAAACCAGAGTAGCAATACTTATATCAGACAAAATAGACACTAAACAAAGACCACAGCAAGAGACAAACCAGGGCATTATATAATGATCAATCCAAAAAAGGATACGACAACTGTAAATACCTAGGACCTAAATACGTACAGCAAATATTAACACACATAAGGTAAGAAACTGACAGTAACACAATAATGGTTGGGATTTTAATACTCAGTTACATCAACACATAGATGATCCAGACAGAAAATCAACAAGGAAACTGGCTGTGAATGACAGATAAACTTAACAGATATACACAAAATTTTTCATCCAAAAACAATAGAATACACATTCTTTTCAAGTGCACATGGGATGTTATTACATGTTAGGCTACCAAACAAATTCCAATAAATTTAAGAAGACTAAAATTATATCAAACATCTTTTCCAACCACAACAATAAAAGACTAGAAATTGGGGCACCTGGGTGGCTTAGTGGGTTAAAGCATCTGCCTTCTGCTCAGGTCATGATCTCAGGGTCCTGGGATCAAGCCCCACATTGGGCTCTCTGCTCAGTAGAGAGCCTACTTCCTCCTCTCTCTCTCTCTCTCTCTCTCTGCCTGCCTCTCTGCCTACCTGTGATCTCTGTCAAGTAAAAAAAAAAAAAAAGACTAGAAATCAATCAAGAAAAAATACAAACACCTGGAGGCTAAATAACATGCTACTAGACAGCCAATGTATCAACAAAGAAATCAAAGAGGAAATAAAAAAAAGTACACACAGACAAATGAAAAGGGAAACACAACAGTCTCAAATCTCTGGAACATAGCAAAAGGTCTAAGAAGGAGGTTTATAGTGTTATAGACCCACCTCAAGAAACAAGACTCTAACCTCATACCTAAAGAACCTAGAAAAAGAAGAACAAGAGAAGCCCAAAGTTAGTAGAAGAAAAGAAATAATAAAGATTAGGGAGGAAATAAATGATATAGAGACCTAAGGAAACAATAAAAAAGACCAATGAAACCAAAGAGCAAGTTCTTTGAAAAGACAAACAAAATTGATAAAACTATAGCCAGACTCATGAAGAAAAATAGAGAAAGGACTCAAATAAATAAAATTAGAAATGAAAGAGAAGAAATAACAACTGACACCACACAAATACAAAGGATTATAACAGAATACTATAAAAAGTATAGGCCAACAATTTAACAACCTAGAACAAATGAATAAATTCCTACAAACGTACAAAATTCCAAAACCAAATTAGGGAGAAATAGAAGAGACTTATTTCTAGTAGCAAAATTGAATTGATCATCAAAAAACTTCCAACAAACAAAAGTCCAGGAACAGATGGCTTCACAGGTGAATTCCATCAAAATTTTAAAAAGTGTTAACAACTATTCTCTTCAAACTACTCCAAAAAATAGAAATGAAAGGAAAACTTCCAAATTCACTTCATGAGGCCAGAATTACCCCAATTCAAAAACCAGACAAAGATGCTACATATAAAGAAAACTATAGGCCAATATCCTTGATGAATAATAGAGAGAAAAATCCTCAACAAAATATCAGCAAACAGAATTCTGAACAGTACAGTAAAAAAGTCATTCACCATGATCAAGTGGGATTTATCTTGGGGATGCAAAGATAGTTTAATATTCACAAATCAATCAGTGTGATGTATCACATTAACAAGAATAAGAACAAAAATCATATGATCATCTCAATGCAAAAAAAGCATTTCACAAAATACAATATCGACTTGGGATGAAAACTCAACAAAGTGGGTTTAGAAGGAACATACCTTAACATAATAAAGGACATATATGAAAAACTCAACAACTAACATCACACTCAATGGTGAAAACCCTTCACATTCTAAGATCGGGAACAAGACAATGATGTCTATCCTCACCATTTTCATTCAACATAGTACTAGAGGTCCTACACACAGCAATCAGAAAGAAAAAGAAATAAAATTTACCCAAATTAGTAAGGAAGAAATAAAACTATTATTATTTGCAGATGACATAATATTATATATAGAAAACCCAAGGGGCACCTGAGTGGCTCAGTTGGCAACCACCCACCTTTGGCTCAAGTCAGGATCTTGGGGTACTGGGATTTTGCCCAAAGTAGGCCTCCCTGCTTAGCAGGGATTCTGCTTCTCCATTTCCCTCTGCCCTCTCCACCCCATCCCCCACATATATTTGCGAGCTCTCTCTCTCAAGTAAATACTTAATCTTTTTTAAAAATCTTAAAAAAAAAAAAAAAAAAAAAAAAAAACCAGAAAGAAAGAATACCCTAAACACTCAATCAAAAAACTATTACAGGGGCGCCTGGGTGGCTCAGTGGGTTAAGCCTCTGCCTTCAGCTCGGGTCATGATCCCAGGGTCCTGGGATTGAGCCCCACATCAGGCTCTCTGCTCAGAAGGGAGCCTGCTTCCTCCTCTCTCTCTGCCTGCCTCTCTGCCTACTTGTGATCTCTGTCAAATAAATAAATAAAATCTTAAAAAAAAAAAAAAAAACTATTAGAACTAACAAATGCAGGCAGTAAAGCTGCAGGATGCAAAATATAAACAGAAATCTATTGCATTTCTATACACTAATAACTAAGTAGTAGAGACAGAAATTAAGAAAAGAATCCCATTCACAACTATATCAAAAAGAAAAAAAAAAAGGAATTAATCAAGGAGGTGAAAGACCTGTAGTCTGAAAACTGAAGATGATACAAACAAAATGAAAAGATAGGTCATACTCATGGAGTAGAAGAATGAATATAGTTAAAATGTTCACACCACTAAGGCAATCTACAGATTTAATGCAATTCCTATCAAAATACCAATATTATTTTTCACAAAACTAAAACAAATAATCTTAAAACTTGTATGGAACCACAAAAGACCCTTTGGAAATGTGGACAATACCTGCAGATAAATAAAACTGGACTGCTATTCTAAACTATATACAAAAATTAACTCAAAATGAAGACCTAAATGTAGGACTAGACACCATAAAACTCCTAAAAGAAAACAAAGGCAGTAATCTCTTTGGCATCAGCCTTAGCCACATACTTATGGATATATCTCCTCAGGCAAGGGAAACAAAAGCAAAAATGAACTATTAGGACTATGTCAAAATAAAAATTTTATATGCACAGTGAAGGAAACCATTAGCAAAACAAAAAGGCAACCTACTGAATGGGAGAAGATATTTGTGAATGACATAGCTGATAATGGATTAATATCCAAAATATATAAAGAATTTATACAATTCAACATCAAAAAAAAAAAAAAACCCTCACAAATAATCTGATTAAAAATGAAGAGAGGACCTAAATAAACATTTTTCCAGAAAAGACATACAGATAGTCAACAGACATTTGAGAAACAGCATTAAAATTTTAAAAAACTTAATTAAAAAAATTTAAAAAAACAAATAGAAGGATATGTAGAAAAAGAACTCTTATGTACTATCTGTGGGAATGTAAGTTGGTGTAACTGTGAAAAATACGGAGGTTTCTTAAAAAATTAAAATAGAAATACCATGTGATCTAGGAATTCCACTACTATGTATTTACCAAAACAAACAACAAATAAAAACACTAACTTGGAAAAACAAAAGCATCCCTATGTTTATTCCAGCATTATTTATGATAGCCGAGATATGGAAGCAACCCAAGGGTCCATCAACAGATGAATGGATAAAGAAGATGTGGTAAATATGTGTATGTGTAGGTACATGTATATTTATTCAACAGAATATTACTCAACCATAAAAAAGAATGAGATCTTTCTATGTGCAACAACACAGATGGAACTTGGGGGCATCATGCTAAGTAAAAAATGTCAAAGAAAAATACATACCATAAAATTTCACTTATATGTATAATCTAAAAAAAAATAAAAATTAAAAAAAAAAAGAAAGAACACAAGAAACAGACTCATAAGGAGAAAAAATTATGGTTGCCAGAGGAGGATGAGTGAAACAGATGAAATAAATTAAGAGATACAGACAAATAAGTCACCAAGATGAAAAATATAGCATAGAGAATATTATAAGTAATATCATAACATTTGTATGGTGACAGATGGAAACTACACTTATGATGGTGAGACTGAGTAAGGCACAGGATTTTCAAACCACTATGCTATATGACATCTGAAACTAATGTAACAATGTATGTCAACTAAATTTTGATAATAAAAATTAAAAACTAAAAAGTATTCCAGTCATCTTATCATGTTTTGTTCTTCGCTAAAGTTTTTAATTATCTCCTCTCATAACTTCAATCACTGTAACATAGTCTCCCTATTATAGTTCAATCATGTGAGGTTCTTCCCACTATTTATTGTAGCTCTTAACTCCCACTCATGTTGCATCACTCCCTCGCTTGTCAAGTTAATTTAGACTCATCTTCTGCAGAACTTCATCTGTGTGTCAATAACTGAGCTTATAAAGCTCCATACCAATTTTATTTCTATTTCTAATGCGCACTCCAGGCTTATCCTTGGCCAGACACTACTTAAATTTAATTTAATTTTAATTTAATAATTTAAATAAGTTTTGGCTTGGGGTTCCTATGAATGGTGAAAATTCATACCTCAGTCCAAGACAAGCAGCATTATAAATTTTCAGGATTGTTTTATTTTCTACCCAGACTCTAGCCTGAATAAGATAACTGTCCTATACTGGAAGGCATTTTGAGTGTCCTGGTTTAATACATGCTTGGTGTTAATAGTCTACTCTAGCTCAGTTAGATGTTGTGCTCTCTTTTGTTCTCTCTACACAAATATTGAAGTGCAAATCCTTATTTAGACCATATCTATCCCTCTTCTCTACAAAAGATCCCAAGGTAATACCAGCATACTTCAAATGTAGTGCCTGTTGTATTAATTTTATGGGAGATTCTGTCCTACCAGCTCAGATGAGTCCAGATGGGAGTAAAGACAGGTGAACGGATTATGGTAATAGAGACAAGAATATGGAGTTATTTAACTTGAATGATAGAACCAGAGGAGAATCTGGGAAATGTAAATATTTCCTCCAGCACTGAAAAGGGTAAAATACAAATATTTGTTACAAGAATTCTGCAGACCAAAGGAAAAGTCAGATTTATACAGATTTTATCAAAATAAACATAAAAGTTTCCTAAAAGTCATTACTATCCTAAGGTAAAATGAAACACTCCAGCAGCTATTTATTACAGTTTTATCAATAAAATACATTCAAGAATGAGAGGTAAAGCTAATGGACAACTTTTAATTCTGTGTTACAGCTCACTCCCCTTATCTTCTTATTTCCATTTCTACTTCTTATTTCTTATTTCTATTATTTCCATCTTCTTCTTATTTCCATTTCTCCTGTTAAGATGTGTTCTGAAGGTTTCAACTTCATTCGAAGTAGTGAAGGCCATCACAAGAACTCTACAAAGCCCATTGCTTAGGCAATCATATCTACCAAGTTATCTATTAAGAAGTAAGTCAATAGTGTTTTTAGTTTGTATAATATTTTTGGTGATCGGGGGAAAAATATGGTTATTAAACTTATAATATTTGCATTTATTTATTCAACAAATATTTGTTGATCAAGAACCTGTCCATATGCTGAAGCAACAGACTAGCTCCCTACCTCATAGTTTATAGTTTAATTAATCTTTAAGAATAATTTTATGTATTTCAAAAAATTAAAAATTAAAAAATAATTTTATGTATTTTCTAACAAAAAAAGAGACTGTGTAGGGAAATTTATTGCAAAATGCAAGCATAATATGATGATTACTTTTATCATTTATATTTTAGTAACTGAAGATATGTCTAATTTATCCCCTGAATAAATTCTATGCCTTCCATAACATCAAAATTGTGATGTGGACTTCAGAGAGTATTACTGAATTTAACAGTATGAAACATGCATTTAAAAATATCAGCTGACACTTTTGTTAATGGGATTTTAAATTGATGCAACCTCTTTGGAGGGTATTTTGACAATGACTTCTAAAATGCAAAATGCATTTGTCTATTGACCCAGGAATTCCATTTCTAGGGATTTAACTAGAATAATATATTTTCATATGTGTAAAACAGATGAGCCTATAAGACTTTTTATGGTATTGTTGAATTAGAAAAAAATGGAAGTAACTCAATGCTTTTCAATAGAAAAAGCATTAGAAACATAAAATATGGTATACCCAAATAATACCACCAACTACCTTAAAACGGTGTATCTAAGAAAAGCTCTCCAAAATAAAGTTGTGAACACACATTTTTGTTATATTTACCCATGCAACACCCCTCTTCCCACCCCAAATTTCCTACTTCCCCTATCATTCCAAAACTTAGGTTGTAAGGCATCCTATTTTCAGGGCTCCAGAGAAGGGAGAAGAACTCAAGAAACCAAGAAATCAATTGAAATGACAAGATCTATGGTCTCCTTCCCAAGAGCAATGACAATAAAGAGAGATGCAAATTATTTGGAGTTAGAGAGATTTTTATTCTAATCTAATCCAATACCCACCTGTTATGAAACAAAAGAACCCCAGGATAACTAAAGTTAACCAAGAAGAGACAAGATCTAACTCTGAATTCCCAAGTAATGCCAAAAAACATCAAAAGCTTGACCTCTCCAACCCACCACAATTTGCTCACCTAGAGACCAAGGAGCTGCAGAAGGAATGGTTGTATAATCCATCTGGGCAGATGTTGCAAAGGCAAACCCCTCCAAGCCCCAGCACAGACCAGGAAATCAGTGAAATAATTTCTGGTGAGTTCAAGGAAGCACACAAGAGAACTAAGACAGCATCAGTGATCACTGGCACATCAAAGTAGCATGGTGAATCAGAAAAATGTTACCTCTGCCCTCAGGAGAGCCACAGAGCCAGCTTCAAAGAGGCCTGGCAAAAAGCAATGAGAGATGTCTTATCAGTAACCTGTGGAGATACTTAATCTCAGATGGGAAGTAGCACTGAGGTGCACAGAGAATGAAGAAATTCCAACACCTACTCCCTCCCCCATTTCATGCTTAGCACTTCCTACATCCCTGAGATGCTACTTCAGGGGAAACAACAGGCATTTGCTAAGTTTACCAAGATTTTGTTTCTGCTACTGGTGGAATGGATGTTCAAAATAACATATAAGTGGAAATGTTAATAAATAAAGCTATATTTCATGAAAATCTGAATTTGTGGGCTGGAATTTATAGGAACTATATTTTGATAAGAGGGAAAAGCAAAAGTAAAAATGTGTGTACTATTTGCTCCCATATGTGAGTCTATATATTCAGAGATCATTTCCAGAAAGAAACATAAAATATTGATAGTAATTGACATGAGTTTTTTAAAAATATGAAAATTTTAAAAATAGTGACTACACATTGAAAACATTAAGAATATGGGTCATTGTCAAAAGTTATTCAATAGCAAGTCTTTCTCTTTCAACTAGCCACCACGTTCTAGCAATCTGAGTAAAAAAAAAAAAAAAATACAACTCATTCTCTCATTTGATAAGTGACATTTCTCTTGATTTCTTCTCTGCAGGGTAGTTGTCATTATTTCTATCTTCAGAGGATATCCTGAATTTAGGTCAATAGATCTTGACCTGCCAGAGCTATGTTCAAAAGCTCCAGATATCAGAAATGGATTGCTTTTAATTTTTTTTTTCCTAAGAGCATCTTCTGTAATTGGCAATTAACCTTAGAACATTCTCTAGTATTTAACTTTCCTTCAAACACTGTCTTTTAAAAAGTCTGGGGTTCCTTATAATGGAAGAGGCATACTGGGCCCATAAAATGTTGCTAGGGTGAACAATTAGGAAATGTTATTTGAAGACAGTAAGACAGTGTGTCAAAAAGATATCCCCAGGACTCTATTCCTTTTCTGCATACTGGCCCTTTCTTCACTAAAGGGTTAATATAAAGTTACAGATACTTAGAAAAAGAAAATCAAAGTTCCTAATGTGTGTGGTATCTATGCAATTTTTACTCTACATCTCTTCTCCTCAACCACATCTACCCTCCCACCCACCACCACCCCACCCCTGGCCATCCCCTCATTCTCTTTCCTTTTTTTTTTTTTTTAAAAGGTTTATTTATTATTTGAAGGGCAGTAGGAGTACTGGGAGAGACATAGAGAATCTTAAGCAGACTCTGTGCTGAGTGCTGAGCACAACCTGGGACTCTATCCCACAATCCTGAGATCATGACCTGAGCAGAAACCAAGAGTCAGACACTTAAGCAGCTGTGTCACCTAGGCACCCCGCTCTTTCCTTTTAATGATTCACATCTGTTTTGTACTTAGGCCCATTTTTTGCCCTCATGGACAATTACTAAAAAATGACTTACCTTTGGATAATGCCTGATAGCTCATAAAAAACTTAAAGATCCAATATTTCCCTCTCCCCCCCCTTTTTTTTTAGGATTTTATTTACTTGAGAGAGAGAGAGAGCATGGGGGTGAAGGAGGGAGAGTGGCAGAGGAAGAGGGAGAAGCATGCTCCCCACTAAGCAGGGAGCCCAACATGGGGTTCAATCCCAGGACCCTGGGATCATGACCCCAGCTGAAGGCAAACACTTAACTGACTGAGCCCCCAGGCACCCCTCAACGTTTCTTTTTATGTTCATAACAGAGTCTGAGACAATCAAGGCAAAACTTTTCCCATTTATAGATGAGGAAATGTATACACTTACCCAAGAATAAATAAACTTCCACTATCAGATTAAGTCAGATATCTAGATTCTAATTTAGTTTTACATCTTCCAATAGCATTAAACTACCTCATTTATGGTATCTGAAATTAAATAGCCTGGTAGACCCCACTTTAGAGCCAGAGGCACCAATCTATTCACAATGAGTTAGGCAAAGGGACCAATTTGTTCACCGTGAGTTAGGTACGCTAGGCCCCGTTAGTTGGGCTTTGAGAAATGCATCCTAAAGATCCACACTGCCTGAGTCCTACTCTGGAAGCATTTCAAGGACACTATTCTTACCGTCAGTGTACTTTATAATTTCATGTACCTCTGAGAATGGTGGCAAGAGTTAACTGTAACCAGGGTGAACTTTAGTTCTCCCCAGACCTTCCAACTGCCTAGCTCTCCTCAAAAGAGCATGCTGCACATTTATTCTAAAAATCAGTGCAAAATCATCTAGGTCCTTCCTTAGATCACTAATATTTTTCACAGATTTAATACCAGGAACATAGTATATGAAATATACTGTAACATGTAAAATCACACTGAAAACTATCAAGGTTTATAAATATAAGTTATGAGCTCCTTTATTTAAATAACTGCTCTAGTCAATAAATGGTAGCTTGTCACTGTAAAAAGTTAACACAGTTCACAAAATTACCAAACTTTTACTCAAGGTAACTGTATATCAAATAGTAACATTAACCTATTAACTCCAGAGAGCATATAACTAAAACTGTTAACAATAACTATAAAGAAATAATTTGGGGCGCCTGGTGACAGTATCAGTTAAGCATCCAACTTTTGGTTTCAGGTCAGATCATGATCTCAGGGTTGTGAAATGGAGCCCCCCAGTGGACTCTGGGCTCAGTGGAGCATCTGCTTGAAATTTTCTCTCTCCCAGCCTCTGCTCCTCCCCATGCTCACACACACACTTTTTCAAAATAAATAGTCTTAAAAAAAAAAAAAAAAAGAATGCATGTGTTTTGAATATATACCATGTCTGTAGACTATAATATTTGCCAGAAATACAACAATAAACATAGCCCCTGCTCTCATGATACCTACATCACAGTAGGAAGAAGAAAATTAATCAGATGATATAATCAAATGATTACAAAGGAAAGGAGTAACTTAGAGCCCCAATATTCTCATCTGTAAAATGAAGATAACAATTTGACCTCTTAGCTTATTATAAGATTGAATAAGTTTAATGTATTTAAAATGTTTATCCCAGTGTCTGACGCATAGTATGCACATACAAATGCTAATCTGCTTATCATGTCAGTCCAATCATATCTACAAATTAATGAGTATGAACTAAATGAAAATATTTCTTTAAATATTTGTTTAGATATAGCATCTCTCTGAACATAAAATTTAACTATAATTTTACTTTTCTCCTTTTCTCCAAAATCATTCATTTTGTCACTGTTTCAATATTGCCTTAGTTAATCTAGGAAGTAATTATTCACAATTTGCCACAAAGAAACTCATGGCTGGTTTATACAACACATAAAATCTGTCATAGCATTATCAAAAATATGTATGCTTTATCTAGTACCTGACATATATTTGGACACCAAATTAAATGGTGGCAATCATATAGTATGTAGCCTTTTCAGATTGGCTTCTTTTACTTAGTAATAGACATTTAAAGTTATCCCATGTCTTTTTATGGCTTGATAGTTCATTTATTTTTAGCACTGAATAATATCCCATTATCTGAATGTACCAAAATTTATCTATTCTGTTACTTAAGGACATACTGGTGGCTGCCAAGTTTTGGCAGTTATGAATAAAACCACTATAAACACCTATGTACAGGTTTTATGGGGTTACAACTTTTCCACCTCTTTGGGTAAATACCAAGCACTGCAATTGCTAGATCATATGGTAAGAGAATGTTTAGTTTTATAAGAAACTGGGTGTTACACACAACTCAGGAATCGTTGAACACTACATCAAAGACTAATGATGTATTACATGTTGACTAATTGGACATAATACATAAAAATAAATAATTTATTTTCTTCCTAAAAAAAGAAATTGCCAAACTGTCTCCCAAATTGGCTTTACCATTTTGAATTCCTACCAGCAAAGAGTGAGATATCCTGTTGTTCCACATCCTCATCAACATTTGTTATTGTCAGTGTTCCAGATTTTGGCCATTCTAATAGGTATATAGTGGTATTTCATGACTTTAATTTTCATTTCCCTATTGACATATGATACAGGGAATTTTTTTTTTTTTAAATGAGGCTCCACACCCAGCATGGAGCCTAATGCAAGGCATGAACTTACAATGCTGAGATCAGGACCTGAGCTGAGATCAAGAGTCAGACACTTAACCCACAGGGCCATCCTGGTGCTCCTGGAGAATCTTTTTATATGCCTTATTTACCATCTTCATATATTCTTTGGTAAGGTGTCTGTTAAAGTCTTTGACCAATTTTTTAATTGGGTTGTTTTCTTATAGTTGGGTCTAATGAGTTCTTTGTACATTTTGGATAAGTCCTTTATCAAGTGTGTCTTCAGCAAATATTTTCTTCCAATCTGTGGCTTATCCTCTCATGCCTTTGACACTGTCTTTCACAGAGCAGAAGTTTCTAATTTTAGTAAAGTCCAGTTAATCCATTATTTCTTTCATGGATCATGACTTTGGTGTTGTATGTAAAAAGTCATTGTCATACTCAGAGCCAGCTAGGTTTTCACTTAAGTTATCTTCTAGGAGTTTTATAGTTTTGTGTTGTACATTTGGGTCTATATTCATTTTAAGTTAATTTTTGTAAAGGATATAACATCTGTGTTTAATTCTTTTCTTCACATGTGGATGTCCAATTGTTCCAGTATGATTTGAAGAGACTCTCTTTCCACCATTGTATTGCTTCTGCTCCTTTGTCAAAGAACACTTGACTACATTTGGGTGGGTCTGTTTTTGAGCTCTCTATTCTTTTCCATTGAGTGTTCTTTTTTTATTTTTAAAGAAAGATTTCTTTTTTTTTTTTTAATAAAGACTTTATTTGAGATATAGAGAGTACAAGCAGAGAGCAGCAGGCAGAGGGAGAAGTAGACTCCCCACTGAGCAGGGAACCCGACGTAGAGCTCGATCCATCACCACCTGAGCCAAAGGCAGACACTTAACCAAATGAGTTACCCAGGTGCCCTGAGTATTTGTTCTTTCACCAAAAACACACTGGCTTGATTTTCGTGGCTTTATAATAAGTCTTGAAGTCAGGTAGTGCCAGAGTTTCAACTTAGTTTTTCTCCTTCAAAATATTGTGTATTCTGGGTCTTTTGCCTCTTCACATAAACTTTAGAATCAGTTCAGCAATATACACAAAATTACTTGCTGGGATTTTGATGAGATTGCATGGACTCATTATCAATATATTTTTTTATATTTTTTAATTTTTTAAATAAAATTAATCTTTTAAGTTATCTCTACCATATGGAGCTCAAACTCATCACCCCAAGATGAAGAGTTGCATGTTCTACAGACTGAGCCAACCAGGTGTCCCCTCAGTGTCTTTTTAATAGAGAGTTACCAAATATTGACAAAATTACTATTAGCTGTTCCCTTCCTTGAGGAAGTTCAAACAAGGTTAGTCCCAAGTTTAGAATAGCAAGTTTTCATGGGACACAGTGAAACACTGTATGGCCATCCTAAATATAGTAATCCACAGTTCTTAAATTTTGTAACTCTTTGAGAGTCCTATTAACTGTCAAGCAAAAGAGCAGCAACCCAAAACCTTAATAAATTCTATTTCTTTGAACCTGTTTTCTAATAAGCCTCCAATAATGAACTGCCAGTTATTGACTACATAATAGTGTCATGGAGCTTTCCTCACTTATCTTCAACCCTCATAAAGGCTCTGCAAGGAGGACACTATTACCCCTGTATTACCTGCTGCTGATTTATACCAGTAATTTTCCCAACAGTTAAATGCTCAACTGTCAATGGCACAGCCAGGATACTCATCTGTGACTTTACACTCCACCACGTTGTATCTTTGCCAAATAAAGCAGAATGAAAAGTATACCTTGATACAGAAAAATTAAAACACCCCCCAAAATTCAGCCATAACTGCAAAATCCTCAGGATAATCTGAGAAGGATACATGATTCAGGATTGTTATTTTGAAGTAGAATTTTTCACATATTGATAGCAACATGATGTAGGGAGGTGAAAAATGGATCTGAAAACCTTTCACTGTTATAGTTTTCATTTAGTAATCATTAGATATTATTTGAAAAAGACTTTGGTAAGTTTTAGCCCTCTTATCAAATCAAAGATGTTTTTGCTTGAAATATTAAGAATTCCATCAACTAATCTCTTACAACTATTTACTGAGTTAGGTCACTACTCCTTAATAAGCACTGGCCTCATCTATGTTCAGAGGTATAAAGATAATATAATATCATGATTATACCTTCTACAGACACAAATGATTTATACTTATGAAAAACTATAATTATTGTGAGTCACTGCAAATTTGAGAACTCATGGAGGGCTGCTCTGAGGTTTGCTGGAGAAGCACCCCTGCACTACCACTGTTTGCTAATTGGGCTTGTGGAAAGTTCAGAGCAATGATTAGGCATGCCAGGATTCATCTGCCAAGTAAAAATTATGAATCTCAGCAGGGAGCAGAAGGGCATGCATTACCCAAAATAGCAAACAGATCTTAAGATGGCAGAGAATTACTATAAGGAGTCAGAAAAAGAAACTAATTTTTAAGAAAGCAAAAATAGCCCACAAATTATGTTAAGAATGAAATAATAAGTTAAATAAAATTATCATAGTTACAGTAACTAACAAAATTAAATTCAGGGAGAGAAATAGTAATACAAAATCGTTTAGTTACAAAGTCAATTCTTAATCCTAGCACTTGTTCAAAAGAGAATGGTAGCAAAGAGCAAATAACAGCTGTTTAATGGTGTACAAAATGAGAGACTAATTTAAGAGAGGCTTTAAAACTTTGACTATCACAGATTCAAAGAAATCAAACACAAAAAAAGAAGCAAAGAAGAGAGAAGAAAAATGAGAAAGAGAGACAAACCACTTCCATGCGTATTGGAAACCTGTCAGGGAAATTTCGATTTATCTGGTGTTAGCTATAAATGGAACCAGGATGTTAGAAACAGCCATAATTTGAGGCAAGGTCTTTGATACCGATATTTTCATCAGTACAGAACTTGAAGGCTTGTTTTCTCTTTTATCCATTACCATTTCCTACTGATGTTTTTGTGTTTGTCTCCTACCTCGAGAACATATCATTCATTTAACTGGGACCTTGTCTGCGTTATTAACTACTCTATCTTCGGTGCCTACAGGAATCCCAGGTACAACTAAAAAAATATTTATTAATTCCAAGAGTGACTTTGCATATCCAAAGACACTTGCTTTGTCATCATCCTTGATTATTTTTCTAGCTTAGTATAGTCTCTAGATTCAAAATTATATGTCTCAGAACTTTGAGGGCATTTCCTTTTTTTTTCCCCAGCATCCACTCTTGCTGATGAACAAACAAATAAACAAAATACTAGAGCTTCTGATCTTTATTCTTTTGTATGATATTATTTTTCTCTCTGGAAACTTAGGATCTTTCCTTCATTCATACCTTGTACTCTGAAGTTTCTTGAAGTATTTCCCATTCATCTGATTTGGGTTTTTTAGGCAACTTCAGTACATAATTTATGTCATCATTATCTCTGGGAAATGCCCTATAATCATCACTTTGGTTATCATTTCACATCCATGTCTTTGTTGTCTCTGTAAAACTCCTATAGTCAAATATCCTTGATTAATTATCTGTGTCTTCTATTTTCTCTCATTTTCCTTAACTTCTTCATTTTTTTCATTTATTTACACTAGAGATCCCAGCACTTCACTCTGGGACACCAAGTCCCATCCTTGCAGACTTAGATCTCTCCAAAATGTCTGGTCAGCTTTTGGAAGGAAAATCTTGGGTTTTGCCTCATAATATAAACTATTGGTCCTTTAGCAAAATAGGTGTGGGATAATAAAAATTAAGTGAATTGCTCCATATAGTCCACATACAGGCTTACAATTACTGCCTATTTCTAACTCTTTTCCTCCTTTACCCCCTCTCTAAGCCTCAAATCTCATCCTAGGACTTGGTGTCATACTATAAGGCAAAATCTACACATGTATCTGCTTTAGTTTCCTTCAAGTTTTCTAGGCGCCTTATTTCTTGATCCATTCAACAAAATGTACTGAGTATCTCCTCTATTCTACAAACTGTTTTGGATTCTGAGGTATAGCCACTAACAATCCAGGCTTTAGCAAATATTCTCTCACCTAAGTAGTATCTTCCAGGAATTCCTTACATTCTTGTATCTGATGATGATCTCCTCTCCTGTTCTCTTAGCTATTTATATACATTTAGGACTATTTAAATGGTGTCTTAAGAAGCAAAAAACAAACCAAAAAAAGGCTTTATATTCTTGGTCTCCTACTTTGAACTACAATCTACATCTAACATGCTGGTTCTGAATTTTACTTTGTAAATTTATAAACGTAATTTACAAGTAAAATAAATGTAAATACAAATGTAAATATAATTTCTGGCTTAACTATGCTAGAGAAATGCCTTATTTTCAGTTTTTTTTATTTCATGATGCTTCCTTGCACATCATTTTGGCATTTGGCAACCAACATGGAATATTTGCCATTAAATCCATGTCAGTCTTTTTCCATGTCAAAATAAAGAAGAAATAAATAATAAAAAACAAAAGACAAAAACAAACAAAAAATAATAGTTTTTGAGAGACAGTGTGGTCCAATATAAGGACTCCAGGCTTTGTACCAGAAAAAAAAAAGGCTTAAATTAGATTTCTTGTTCCACCACCTATTAGCTAATAGAGATGGAGTACTTCAATTCAGAGACTCAATTTTCTTACATGAAAACTTAGATTAAATTATGCTTGATGAATAAACACAATAAAGGTTGATAATAATGCATGGAAGTCATACTCAATACATAGTGCATAGTACATGACCAATAACTATCGTATGCATAAACAGGCAAGAATGTTGTGAGGAGAGATGTCATTTTAAGAAATTATAAAAGAGAATTAACTTTACTAATCTAAACTATAGTCAAAGCCATTATCTTAATCTGTACCTCACTGTCATGAGCTCTATGAGCTAATATTTAGATTAAATGGTTTAAATGTACTACGACCACATGAAGAAAAAGATTGTGATTATATATATATATATATATATACACACACACACACGTACACACCACACACAAATATACACATATATGTATACACACATAACCAGAAAAAGATAAATAGCTGGGATAATTGAGTTTTGACAACTAATAGTTAAATCTGTGATTTTTTTTTAATTTATTCTTTCTTTTTTTAACATATAATGTATTATTTGTTTCAGGGGTACATGTCTATGATTCATCATTCTTACACAACTCACATCACTTACCCTAACATATGCCCTCCCCAGTGTCCATCACCCAGCCACCCCATCCCTCCCACGCCCCTCCCCTCCAGCAACACTCAGTTTGTTTCCTGAGATTAAGAGTCTCTTATGGTTTATCTCCCTCTCTGATTTTTTTCTTGTTCCATTTTTTCCTCTCTTCCCCTATGATCTTCTGCCTTGTTTCTTAAATTCCACATGTCAGTGAGATCATATGATAATTGTCTTTCTGATTGACTTATTTCACTTAACATAATACCCTCTAGTTCCAACCCTATTGTTGCAAATGGCAACATTTCTTTTTTTTTGATGGTTGCATAATATTCCATTGTGTATATAAACCACAGCTTCTTTATCCACTAATCTGTCAGTGGACATCTGGGCTCTTTCCATAGTTTGACTATTGTGGACATTGCTGCTATAAACATCAGGGTGCACGTGCATCTTTGGATTATGACATTTGTATATTTGGGGTAAATACCCAGTAGTGCAATTGCTGGGTCATAGAGTAGCTCTATTTTCAACTTTTTGAGGAATCTCCATATTGTTTTCCAGAGTGGCTGCACCAGCTTGCATTCCATAGTGTAGGAGGAGTCCCTTTCTCCTCATCCCCGCCAACATCTGTCAGTTCCTGACTTACTAGTTTTAGCCAGCCTGACTGGTGTGAGGTGGTATCTCACTGTGATTTTGATTTGTACTTCCCTGGTGCTGAGTGACGTTGAGCACTTTTCCATGTGTCTGTTGGCCATTTGGATGTCTTCTTTGCAGAAATGTCTGTTCATGTCCTCTGCCCATTACTTAATTGGATAATTTGGTACTTGGGTGTTGAGTTTGATAAGTCCTTTATAGATTTTGGATACAAGCCCTTTATCTGATATGTCATTTGAAGATATCTTCTCCCATTTTACCTGCTGTCTTTTGGTTTTGTTGACTGTTTTCTTTGCTGTGCAAAAGCTTTTTATCTTGATGAAATCCCAATAGATCATTTTTACCCTTGATTCTCTTGAGTTTGGTGATGCGTCTAGGAGGAAGTTACTGCAGTCTTCCATGATTTTCTTAAATGAAGTCAAATCATTACTTTGCAAGGTATTGTTCAGCTTAGAGAACTGGTAATAATTGTACTTCACATGTACAGCGTGGGGGGGAAGTACAATAAAAAACAAGGCTTTTTGTAAATTACCACTGGCCTTCTTATCAGAATTTGTAAATCAACCATAGAACTGAATTCTTCCTGCTCATTAAAATAGATCTCCTGGGTGAGGTAAGAATTTGTAGTGATATATATATGGAGCACTGAGAGGGAATAACTTCCCATTAGATATTTTTATAGATATTTTATTGTGTATATCTACTCAAGCAAAGTTCTATCTTGTTTACTTTGAAATGTTGCCATCAATTCTATCAAGATTTTACAAAGCTGCAGAGTAAAACATTCAGAGTAATGCATTGTGCTTTTTATTTTGCTTTGTATGATGACAGTTCTTTAATTCTGTTCTGAAATGTAGATTTGTCAAGACAGCACTTTATTTGAGCCATCACCTTAATTTTCAGATCCATATGGTTTAATTATCCCATTGAGAAGAATTGGAAAACACCTAGCTGCATTTGACTTACGGCATATCTTTCCACAATCCCTCAAATGCTGTTCTTAGAAATTTTCTTTTCTCATGGAGATTGGGTAACTCATCTCAGTTTTCTCATCTTGGCAATCAAAACATCTAATACACAATCTAGTTTTCTTTCTCTGCTTCTACCCTCTTTAAATTGCCATGGCAATGAGAATGCTGCTCCTTCTGTTTAGGAAAGATGACATTTAGCAATGCTCTGCTATATTATTTCATATATATGTGCCCTACAATCACTTGAACTGTTGGTCATAGATTCATGAATTCTTGAATATATCGATTCCACCATCTGCTTATTACATCTAAATCAAAATGTCTAATCAGAATCCTTTTTGACTAAGGCATGTTTGTATGTGTTCTCTGCCCCTGTCTTGACAGTTTCTATTTTTTTTCCTTCTTTCTAAACATTTGCAGAAAAATGAATAAAATGAAACAAAGTCCCATTTCAGATAATTAAGATAATATATCAGAGGATATTATCAAAAGTCTCTTGTGTATGGTAAGACAAGTCCCATGGTAAAGCTGACCTGTCTTCTGCTCTTTTTATAAAGATCTATGTATGTCACATTAACAGTACTATAGGGCTGCTGCCCTCAATGGGGCAACTCCAGAACTCTGAGCTTTTGCTCCCGAAAAGAATGTCAATAGTGACACCCATTGTGCAAGGAAAATCTGCAACCCCCTCCTTCCACTGTTATTGTTTTAATAAACCAT
Organism: Lontra canadensis; assembly: GCF_010015895.1. Classification (NCBI taxonomy): domain Eukaryota; kingdom Metazoa; phylum Chordata; class Mammalia; order Carnivora; family Mustelidae; genus Lontra; species Lontra canadensis. The sequence continues at coordinate 3,895,306 of NW_022631058.1, read as the reverse complement.
ACAGGCCTGTAGCTACTCTGAAGATAAATGCCCCATAATGTCTATGGTTACTTCTCAAAATGGCCAATGTCTCTCTATTTACCTGATACAAATGATAAACAAAAGGGCAGCTTATCATGCCTGACTAGATCTTTCCTCTGAAACAATTCTGGCCCACACAAGACATAAAAACTTGAAACAAGTTGTTTTTTAAAGATATCTGAGGAGTGGCCTACGTGGCTCAGTTGGTTAAGCAGCTGGTTCTTCATATCGGCTCAGGCCATGATCTCAGGGTCCTGGAATGGAGCCCCCGAGTAGGGCTTTGCGTTCAGCAGGGAGTCTGCTTAAGGATTCTTTCTCTTTCTCTTCCTCTGCTCCTCTCCCCAAACACCCACTTCCATTCATGCTCTCTCTCTAAAATAAATAAGTAAGTTGTGTAAAAACAACAACAAAAAAAAGTTATGTGAAAATTATTTGCTGGAATTATTGCTTGAGAGAGAAAGAAATGATATGTTATATCAATGGTAGTCATCTTTCGCTACTATTACAAACAAAAATCAAATTGGTTCTGAGAAAATAGACGAGAATAAGGGGAAAGTGAAGGTAGAGAAAGTAATAAAAATATAATTAAAAATATTGTCACAACTCCACAAATCATTGTGGATACTTCCCATTCTACTACCTAGAATACTTTTCTATTCTACCTACTTTTCTTAAACCTTGATCATTATCATCACTCCCAGCCTTACACATGTGCACACATAAACACAAACTCACATTCACACAAACATACTCACAGAACCGAACCAGAAAAAAGAGAGAGAAAAACAAAAAACAGGGGAGAAGAGGTTAAAATAAAAAGTATCACCATGTGATGTGAATACAGGGGTGCGGGGGGGGGGGGGGAAGCTGTCGGAGCAGTCCCTGCTGATTTCATTTCCCATCACTGATCCCTGTATTTAATGCCTCCTGGTATCAGTGTCCTCATCCTCCATCTTCTTTCCACCACAAGTAGCTTACAGTTTCATTATCTGCTTCTTCTGAGATTTTTAACTTCTAATCCCTACCAAAGAGCTTTATGGCTAAAAGAGAATCTCTTAATTTTCTCTGCCAGAGCCATTCATTTGATATTACTGTTCACTCCAAGCACCACAGGGTAGACTCTGTGTTCAGATATGACAAAGCTTCATATATTTTAAGTCAGAAGTGTTTCACAAACAATCAGCATTAATACAAATCATAAAGTATAGCCAAAAATATTTGATTTGTAATTATTAAAAACTGTAACATATCAAAATACTTTCATATTGAAAATTCAGAATGTTTATGTCCTTTAAAAAAAGATCAATACATTTCTGTCAGTAGAATTTGATAACTTAGCTTCCTTCACGCAAACTAGCTTGCAGTTTTGGGAACCATTCTCCAGGGATATATAACTACCTGGCATATGGTTTCTACCTTCATGTGGGATGCAAGCATTAGCTTTTAATATATAAGAAAATTAAGTGCACTCAGCCATGGAGCAATGCATTTTTTATCAGAATTCTGAAAAGTCAGCTCCATGCTTCTATTTCTCTCAAGAGATGCCAATGCAATTGTGGACAGCAGCTTTGATTATAGGAGGGATAGGCTGCTTCAGTAAGAACCAAAAATTAATGTAGCAAATACAAGTTATAATGGTCTGATCATGGGTCCACGTGTGCATAATGCTGTGCTAGACACTAAGCCTTTTGACAAAAATCTACAAATTGAATTTTTTTAAAATGGCACCTCTGTCTCTAGCGATTCATTTTAATTCAACAAATATTTAGTGATGGCTTGTTGCAGAAACTTGGAATTCATTAGTGAACAAAACTTCTATCTGTAATGGAACTTACATTCATTGAAACACACACAAAAAAACAAGTATTTTCAAATAAATTGTATAACATTAGTTGATAAGTCTGATGGACAGAAATCTGGAACAGAATCAAGGGGATCAGGAATGCAGGGAGATGTAATGCTAAATACAGTGATCAAGATGGTCTGCATGGAAGTGAAGACCTTTGAGTAAGGTCTTAAAGGAGGTAAACGGATTAACCATGCAGACAGCTGAGGGTGGAGAATCCCTGGTAGTGAGAGCAGCCCTTAAAAAGGCCCAAAACCAAGAGTCTAAGTTGACACCTTCAAAGAACAGCAAGTAGGCAGAGAGAAAGGAAATGGAATGAGCAAGAGGGAGAACTGTAGTTAAAGAGAAGAAAAATAATGAAATAATTAATTGTGGAAGAAAGGATTATCAAAAGCATTGTATGTAATCTCTTTCTTTCACTAAGTGAAATGCAGACTCTCTCAAGGTTTGAAGAGATGTATGACACAACATGCACAATGTATATATAAGACTGCATTGATGAGACTGCAGAGATGAGAAGAGCCCGTGAGAGATACGCGCAAGCAGTCACCCCGGTGATCTGGACAGCATGGCAGCAGTGGGGAAAGTAAAAGGTGGCCAAACCCTCAGTATATTTTGAAAAGTCAGCAAGAATCCCTAATGGATATATCTATGAATAAGTAGAAAATCTGATCAAATAGTATTGAAACCTGATAAAAACTAACACTTTAAGATTTTATTAAGGGATATTCATTATCAAATTTGACCTCAAAATTAAATCCTGACTGACAAGCAAGATATTATTTATTTCCACTTTACAGATGAAAAATAAAAGGAGGTCTATTGAAAGATGAAGGAAACTATTATTTATTGAATGAATCCTGCAAACAACTTCTTAGAAGGAGTAGTCTTTCAAATTTGTTATATCATTTAATCTTCATACAAGCCATGACAGTAAGGATCAGCCCCCAGTTTTGTAAATAATAAAAATACAGTTCAGAATGGTCTGTAATGTACCCAAGTTTCCACAGTGAGAGTCATGATTTAACATAGTTCTCACCCCAAAGTGTTTTTCTTTTCATAATCCCCAGCTTGCTCTGCTATCTGGATGCATCCAAAAATAAACCTATGAAATATCTTCAGTCATTTAATCCTCCCAACATGCCTATGGATAATGAATATCGTTAGTATCCATTTTCTAGGGTATAGGACAGAAAAAAACTGGGATTTTTTCTTCAAGGAAACACAATCAGATATAAAAAGAGATTAGGAAGAACTGGCTCATGTGATTATGGAGGCTGAGAAGTCCCATGATTTGCCCATAAGCAAACTGGAGACGGAGGAAAGCCAACAGCATCCTTTAGTCCAAGTCCTAAAGCCTGAGAACCAGGAGAGACAATGACATAAATCCCAGTCGAAGGGCAGGACAGGAGGAGATGAGATGTCCCAACTCAAACAATGAGGCAGAAAAAGGCAAGAATGTCTCTTTCTTCACCTTCTTGTTTTATTTAAGCCCTAGAAGGATGGGATGATGCCCATATACATTGGGGAAGGCCATTTTACTTTATTCAGTCCACTGACTCAAACGCTAATCTCATCTGGAAACATCCTCACAGACACACTCAAAAACCATGTTTAACCAGGTATCTGGGCATCTTCTGATCCAGTCAAGATGACTCAAAAAATTAATTATCATAGATACATAGCAATATGTACAAAGGCACATGCTAGTAACTGGCAAAGATGAACTTTAAATCTATGATCACTTGACTCTAAAAGCTACAATCTTCACAAGTAAGCAGCACAAAATAAAAATACAAAACTATATGCCCTACTAGACTCCCCATAAATGAAGCCTGTACCTAAAATTTGTTTGCTAACTGCAAGCTTCCCTATCTATATTCACTGTTTATTTTTATCGTTACCTGTTGGCCACCTAATTTAAATTTCAAAATCCAAAAATAAGTCAATGAAAGCAGTCTCCAAGGGTTGGGACAGTCATAATTTGGATGTTGCTGATGACACTTATCATTTTACCTCTTTCAATGAGCATAAACTGAACAGAGAAGAAAACCATCACAGCAGCCAAGTCGCGCCTTGAATGCTGAATTCTACACCTCCTATCCCATCTCAGGTGCTGGAGGGGTGGCTCTAGGGCAAGAAGTACACCCCCAAAGACTCATCTGCCCTCACCTGCTGTTCCTGCCATTGAGAAACGCCCTTTTATTTACTTCCCTTTGGCTCAGCCATCCAGGTGTAATCCAGAAATTATGCTTCAAGGCCTGGCTGCTGAAAGTCTGTCCTGTGAGAAGAGGTCCACTGTGTCTCTGTCACTGTCCCTTAGAGTGTACACTGATTAAAGTTTTAGCGGAATTCAATTAAATCCAACATGCATATACGGAGTTCTGCAATGTGCCTGCTACTCTTTGAGAAAAGCTAAGATAAATCAGCTCTAAGATTTTGGCTCTCACAATCTGGTAAGAAAGATAGGTAAGAAAAGGTATAGGTTTAAAGAAATGAATGGGATAGATTCTCCAAAGGAGAAAAATATGTTTAGTTTGGACTCTAGCAAAAAGGCAAGCTTAACTGTTACTAGCAGGTTTAAGAATTATTTATACAGAAACTGTTTCTTGACTTAGAAATATGTGTCTGTCACTTGGAACAAAGGAAGGAAATATGTATTTTAGACTAGACTGCACAAATTTATAAAGGCAAGAATGACAAATGTTGGGAGAATGGTAAATAATCTGTTGTTATTGAAAAACAGGATGCGGTTCACCTGGGTGGCTGAGACCTTAAGCGTCTGCCTTTGGCTCAGGTCATGATCCCAGGGTCCTGGGATCCAGCCCAGTGTTGGGCTCCCTACTGAGTGGGAAGCCTGCTTCTCCCTCTTGTGTTCCCTTGTGTCTCCCCTGCTTGTGTTCCCTCTCTTGCTGTCATTCTCCCTCTCTCTCTCTCTCTCTCTCTCCAATAAATAAATAAAACAGGATGCAAAAGAGTGAATATATAGGGGTAGAGAAGATTACAAGAGAAGTGTGGCTAAAAGTTGAATCTTTAATGTAAAAAGGCATTAAATTCCAGGCAGGGGATAGAGGATTGTGTTTTACTTTCATGCAAAGCTTTAGAAAGCTTTGAGCCTGGTAGTTCCATGACCAAAAGTATACTCTGAGAAGGGCTAGTAAAGCAATGCGTAGGACAGAATGATTACAAGCAGGAAAAAGAGTTAGGACCAAAGATAATAAGGAAATGAACTAAATAGTAACACACAAAGAAAATAAAGTTAGAGGCAAGAGGCACTGAAAAGTTAAAATGAAGAATATTGGATAGAGTTGAGATATAAACAACATCAAAGCTGAATAACTGAGAGAATGTTGGGGTCATTAATCAATACAGAAAGCTCGGGAGGAGTGAGGAAAGCCTGGTGGATACCTTAAAATTTAAAGGCCTATGAGATATGCTTGTAAAGATATCTATTAGCAGGTGTCAATGATGGTACAGAATTCAGAAGGGAAGTGCAGCCTAAACATACAAATTTTGGATACATTTTCGAGAAGTGATGCCATAGGATTGCATAAAATAAACAGAGGAATGCCCAAGAAATCTATACAAAGTAGTTCTGCCCTTTACCATTTACTTCTCCAGCTGTGCCTGAAAATTCACATTGCTCCACATCTATGTCAACACTTGCTATTTTTAGCCTTTTAAAATATTTGCTAAGCTGATAGGTTCAATATGATATCCAGAGTCCTCAAGTCAGACAACCAGGTCACACAATTATATTCTCTCATCAAAATCCACCTCCATTACAGCAGAAAAGCAATACAAAAATGTTAGATCTTCTAACCAGATATATAAGCATATTTGTTGTCTGTTTTTAATATCTCAGATCTTCCTTGGTACCTCCTAAGGTGGGAGTTTTGTTCTTAGTGTCTCAGATTTTCCTCGGTACTTCCTAAGGTAGTAGCTTTGATTGATGAATGAGTTTTGTGTGTGTGTGTGCGCACGTGTGTGTCTGTGTGTGTCTGTGTGTGTCTCTGTGTGTCTCCCATTACATATATTCCTCACTGGGTTTGTGTAAAACTCAATATGATATAACTGTGATATTATCTACTCATCCTAAATAACATTTGGTGAAATTACTTACCAAAGTAACACAAAACAAGAAAAGTATACATAATTGTTTGAACTCATAGGAAATATCTGATGTAGGTAGAAGCATAAATTAATGCCAATCATTAGGAAAGCAATTTGACTCAATGTATCAAAACCCTGAAATTTAAGAGGTGTCCACACAGAGTCTGCACCCCCTTTTGGATTTCATCACAGTTTTGCTTCTAAGAACAAGGAAAAGAAAATATTACAAGGTATAAATTTTTTAAAATATGGGCATTTTTTACTAAGCTGTGTAATATTGATAGACTGCACTTTGTGTCATTAGTTAAAATAATCCTTTAAAATAGGTGAGTTGTGGGAAATGATTCTGATATAGTGTTATGTGAAATACCATCTTATTCTGCTGAAATGTGTGTCTGTATGTGTGAGAACGTGTGTCCAGAAAATAACTAACTATATCAGACTATGTATTCATAGGTGTAAGGAAGTTTTGTTTCTTCCTCATATTTTTATGTCATAGAACATCGTTACTGAGTATGAATTACTTCAAAAATTTTAAAAACTGTTGTTATTTAGAAAAAAATCAAAGAATTAGTATTACCATAAAAAGTAACTTAGTTAAGGAGTTCTAGAAACTTGACTATTCCTTATTAATGCCAACCATTAGGTCTTTATAAAAATACCCTTTTGTTCTTTTACAAAGTATAACCACAAAACTTTATCAATAATAAAATACAGATAAAGTAGGACATGAACTGGTGAAAGGAGTTCTCATAAATATGACATAAATATGCCGTAGAGTGACATAACTGGAATCAGAAACAGGGTTAAAAAGTGTTACGTTTGGGGCACCTGTGTGGCTCAGTGGGTTAAAGCCTCTGCCTTCGGCTGAGGTCATGATCCCAGGGTCCTGGGATCGAGCCCCACGTCAGGTTCTCTGCTCAGCAGGGAGCCTGCTTCCCCCTTTCTCTCTGCCTGCCTCTCTGCCTACTTGTGATCTCTGTGTGTCAAATAAATAAATAAAATCTTAAAAAAAAAAAAAGTGTGACCTTTACCACCACCGTACCATTCTGTTGCACAAGAACGCCCTGTTGGATGACGTTGCAGGTATAATTTAGGATAAAGGGGACAATGACCATAACACTGAGACTATGCAGAGTTAGACAAACCACATCACTGAACATGTGCCTCCAAGAGGAGGAACTGAGCACAGTCCCTCAAGCTGGAAAAGTCTGAGTCCTCTTCTGCCTTCAGATGAAACATGGTCATCAGATATTGGTGGTGAGTTATAAGTTTTTATAACACAAATAAAATATCTAATTAACAAACAGCCCCAACTATTTGCTCTGTGGATATTTTCATTCAGGATATCCAGAGATTTACTCCAATTTTCAATTTAATAAGAGATGAATCATCCCCTTGCTCTGGCAAAGTATTTTTTACAAAACTGTATCTGTGCAGGGTAAAATGAAGGTTGAGTATTTATTTAGATGAGGTGATGATTACAGGTCTCTCACCTGATTTCATCAGTAGCAGCTCTCCCTCACCAAAACTACAATTGTTTTCTTTAGGTTTCTTTTGCTTGAGTCACCCAAAAAACTAACTTGGCTTTTATTTTAATATATATACATATACATATACATATACATATACATATACATATACATATACATACACACACAGACAGACACACACATGCCTACTCAAGTGAATCACAATTTTATATGGTGTTATATTAACAATATTTTTTACAACTCTTCACCAAATGAAGCAAAGGGCAAGACTTCCTCTCCAAGACTGTGATAAACTCTGTCCTTTGAACTTAAATGTTTGGGGTTTTTTGGTTGGTTATTCAGTATTGTTTTGTTTTTGCCACTAGCATTCTTTTTAAGACCTCTCTTGGCCTGAGTTGACTTATCCCAGGATATAGTTATTAACTATGTATTCGTTATTATAATTATAGTTCTTGAGGAAATTTTCTTAAGTTATCTTTTAAATATATCTGAAAAATTATATTTGGTGGTGCCAGCCAAGGCAGATAGAAGGAATGCCATGTCTTAGAGAAAGGACCGGCAGAAGCCATGTGGACATTTCCATCTCTCTGTGTGTGGTATCTGATCACCTATTTCTTTCTCCACCTTCAGTCTCCTGGTATATTTCACTTTTGTTACTGGCATTTGCACAGCCAATAACTGCCTTGGATGATGGCCTTGGTATTGTCATACGGATAATATATTTTCACAAGGATGAGTTCTTGGAACAATTTATCCAGTGGATTAGACTCTCTTGCATCAGAGCTCAGCAGGTCTTCCTGTTTCAACTGTCTGCTAGTCTAAGATTTATTAGGCTCCACTCAAGGTACTTTCCACCAGGTATATTTCATTTTTCAGACTTCCTGATGTTCTTCAGAGTATAGTGAGTTGTAAATGTTATGTCACACTTGTTGATTCCTTCTAAATGCACATGCTTTAGAAAAAACTAAATGAATTTCTAGTGTTATTTCATTAACTTCCCTTCAAAATTTTGAAAAAAAAAAAAAAAGACAAAACAACAAAATCTACAGAGAAGAAAACATTCCCCTGAAGAAGTGTTGCCCCAACTGTTTACCCCTCCAATGTGCTGTTTATTCTCCATTTGCTACACACAAGCAAATGGGTTTGCCATATGTGAAGCACTGGGAAGTTTTGAGAGGATGGAGAATGAGAGAGGGTTGAGTATGCTTTGCCCTGAACCCTTCCTGACTCAGTGTCAAGGGATAGTAGTGGTTATTTCCTCCAAGACTGAGCTTCTAAAGGTAGCCCCCCTTGAATACTTACATTTCCTCTTCTTGGCCCTCAGCCCAGGGCATGGTAATGGCTTTCTCTATTCTTCCTCTCTAAGAGCCTTGCCTTAAAATTTCTTGTGGGGTCCCTCAGAAAAAAAAAAAAAAAAAAAGTCTTTTATACCATCTGAGTTTGAATCATTTTCCTCAAAGGACCCTGACTGATACACATGCTATGAGTCTACAGGTCTTGGTAAACTGGGAGGTAATTAACATTTCAAGATGAGTGGTTAGCTTGTAATTGTTGGGTTGTTTGTTTTGTTTTGTTTTGTTTTTCATTCTTTTTTAATGAAATGCTGTGATCCATTTATCCAAAGGGTAAGTTGCTTAGTACTGTGCATTTCAGGTGTGCATGCCTAAGCCATGGAATAGTAAATAAATTCTTGAGAGTCTGTGCTTTAAAAAAAAAAAAAAAAAATGTTAGGGCATCTGGCTAGTTCAGGAGGTAAACACACAACTCTTGATCTCAAGGTTGTGAGTTCGAGCCCCATATTGGGTATAGAGGTTACTTTAAAATAAAATCTTTTTAAAAAATGTGTTTTCCTTTGTATTTATTGGTTTCATGTAATTAGCAAGATTTTAGAGCTTTACACATTATTTGTTTACATTGCTCACAGGATAAAGCAGCTCAAGTTACATCTTCCACTTTTTTTTTTTTTTAAGACATTTATTTGAGAGAGAGAGAGAGAGCACGTGCATGCAAGTGGGGGTAGAGGCAGGGGGTGCAGGGGGAGAAGCGGACTCCTCACTGAGCCAGGAACCAGACTTGGGCTCCATCCCACAACTCATATCATAACCTGAGCCGAAATCAAGAGTTGGAAAAAACCAGCTGAGCCACCCAGGCGTCCTGACTTCTACATCTTTCCACCCCTCTCCTTAACTCACCTGGCATGGACAATGATCGACTACCAACAGAAGATGAATTGTTTAGATTTAAGATTTCCCTTTTTCACCAATATCATATAAATGACCTCGAGAAATCACAGATTATCCATGAGCTTTTATGAATCGGTTTAATGATCTTTTTCTATAGGACAAAAGTACTTTGGTGAACCACTTTGCACGTGGTCAGATGATGCTTAGGAGGATCTGTTTTCTTCCCAAAGTGCTTATTTTGACATGACGTAGATTAGGTTAAAGGAAATACCAGAGTCTGGAATTTTCTGGTCACAAAAGTTATTTTGATGCAATTTCTGAGTAGTAGTAAAGAAGTTTACATTCAGAAATCATCTAGAAACCCAAATTTACCTTTCAAATGTTGAGGTTTCTACAACGAATCAAGTGAGAAACATTTGATGTACAAAGGACAATCAAAGCCCCCACATTACATGAAATGAAGGAACCTGAAATATATTATAATCTACTATGTAAATAGTACCCCAAACTTGTTCAGTGTACAACCTAAATAGCTTGATTCTGATGGCAATGATGTAGTCCATGAGATTAGCTCAACTAACAGAGAACGAGCTCAAAGCACATGATCAGTGCATATTTATTCAACTGCACTCAACTGAATTAAATCAGGCCGTAAGATACACTATCCAACTTCAGATTCTCACCTCCAGTCCTGAATTATTCAATCTAATCCATCAAATAATTTTCTTTACTGTGTAAAAGCAAAAGTACTTATATGTAAACTATTTTCTAGGGCAGAGGTCAGCAACCTTTTTCTTAAAGGGAAAAATAATAAATAAATTAAACCTGTGGGCCATATAGTCTCTATCTCAACTGCTTAAATCTGCTGTGTAGGATGAAAGCAACCACAGACTACACAGACATGTATGGGTATGTTTAAAAAAGATATTGTTTTATAACAGTTGGACTATAGGTAGTAGTTTGTCCATCACTGATTTGAGTATGCCTCTATTTTTGTGTATGCAAAATAAAACATCATTAATATTAATTTTTTTCTCTTATCAACCTACTTGTTTTATTTTATTTACATACATATCTTTATTCATGAATTCTACTTCAGACACAGAGTCTGATCCTCCAGAAACAGAGCTAAGAATTTATATTTCTACACAGCCCCCCAGTGACTGAGTTGTCTAACCACATTTGACAATAACCACTGTAATTAATTCCAACTCCACTATTTAATTTTTGCCTTGAAATATTTGAATTATATCTAGATGAAGTTTTTAAGAGAAATAACTCTATCCTTCTAATTATTCAGTTCAAAGCGTTTATTTCTCAATGACTTCCATGTAATATTTCCAATTCATCAGCAAATGCAGCCAACACCCTCTTCAAAATGCGTCAATTACCTGATTTCTTCTCACTCTCTCCACTGCTATCACTGGAGTCTAAGCCACTGCCTTCTGGATTTTCACAACAGCCTCCAGACTGATTTTCCAGTTTTTATCTTTTCTACCATATAGCTATATATATGCAACATCCAAACATTATTAAAAAAAAAAAAAAAAGATCCTTTCATTTCTCTGGTCAAAACCCTCCAATCTCATCAAGAGTAACAGCCAAATTTCTTATTAAAACCTACAGTGCCCTTTATGAGTTGTCCCTCTCTTTACCAATTTGTTCTCTAACTTTGGGTAGACCACAGGCCCTCACTGGTCTCCAATCTGTTCTGTGAATGCGGCAGGTACATTCCTGCCTCTGAGTCCTTTCACCTGCTCCTCTAAGAGTCAAAATGCTCATCCTGCAGATACCTACTAGGTTCACTCCAACACTTCTTTCAGATGGTTCCTAAAACATCTAAGCCAGGCTTCTCTGGACAACTGATATCAAAATTGAACCCTTCTGCCTTTCTTTGCGACTATATTCTTTTTTAGTTACAGCATGTATCTCTACATGGTACATATTGTTTCCCCCTAGTGTTTCTGTTTGTATACTCTCTCTTCCACTGGATTGTTTAAGCCCCATTAAGGCTGGAATTTTGTTTCTTGGATGAATGAAGAAATTATTGAATGTGACTTTATGCTTTTTTATTCTTTACAGCCATGAGATGTTTGAACAACATGTTCCAATATAAAACTGTTCCTTCTGACCCAATTCTTTGCAAGGCTATTTTCAGTTTTTCATTTTAGTTCTTGATTTGAAACTAAGTCTGAAAATAGAAGTCAAATCTAAAATCATCTTCTCAGAATATGAAGGTGATTTTATTGATAAGGTTTCTTTAAATACCAATTGAAAATTCTGACGGAATGTGTAAATAAAATGGTGAAATATTATTGCAATATCATCACAATCTTAAGCAGTACTTTAAGTTGTTATTTTCAGTTTTTGTTATCCCAGCTTTCCCAATGAATTTAGACTATGGTACCATAGTAACAAAAATGAGAGTCGAACTTAAAACTAGGTAGCAATTAGTTGGTAAAACCCCACAATATTTCTTTAACTTATATATTCCTTTATTTTTACTTTCCACTATCTTCATATTAGCTCTGAAAACTGCAGGAGAAAAAAAAAAGGCAAATATACAACTAAAATAATAGTAAACCAAAGGATACAAATCCCTCAGTGGAAAATTTAACTAATTCCTAATCTTGAAATTCTGCTGCTCATCTGCCGTCAGCTGTTATGTGAATACCGAAGGGCTCTAAGTTTATCTATTGATGTGTTTATTTTATTGTTGTAAATTCTTTTAGGAAGTAAATTTACACTTTTAATAGTACAAAAACTCATAAAAAATAGAGCAGAGAAAAAATAATTGCCTCATTTTAATTATTTTTTTTTCATTAGGTAAAAATAAGAAGATGTTTGGAGTAACAAAAAATAAATATAGCAAAAAGTTAATTGCCTGGAAGCAATTAATACAGTTGAAAGATAAAAATTCTTAAGCTACTGACTAAATTCAGCTTACTATGTGGCTAAAATTATACAGAGGATAAAGAAGTACATCAAAGAATTATATTGGAAGTTTATTATACTACTCTATCTAAAAACTGATAGAATAAACAATCCAAATCTTTGCAGATTCAATTATTTCAATAGTAATGTATATGACTGATATATATAGCACCTTGCAAACAATAATTAAGTAAAATACACTACTTCACCTATATTTTCAATGCTATCTCAAAAGAACTCAGAACAGGGACGCCTGGGTGGCTCAGTTGGTTAAGCTGCTGCCTTCAGCTCGGGTCATGATCCCAGGGTCCTGGGATCGAGTCCCTTATTGGGCTACTTGCTGAGCAGGGAGCCTGCTTCTCTCTCTGCCTCTGCCTGCCACTCTGTCTGCTTGTGTTCTCCCTCTCTCTCTTTCTCTCTAACAAATAAATAAACAAAAAAAAATCTTAAAAAAAAAAACCCTCAGAACAAATAAGAAAGAAATATATTTATAATGCAGTAATAAGGATTCCCTTTCAAAAACACAAATATACAGTTGGAAACTAAAGACCCCACTTCTAAATAATTCCGCATTAAAAATAACCATACTGAAAATTACATGACATTAAAGATTAAACCACAAAAATGTCTAAAACTTATCAAAACAAGTAGAATGTAGCACAGCTCCAGACTTGAAAGAGTAACTAGAGAGGAACTTTCTTTTCCATTGCAAACAATTTTAAAAGTGGACAAAGTATAAGAAAAAAATGTTTCCAGACATCGAGACAATAGGCAGAACAGGAAGATGATCCTTAAGAGAATAGAAACAAAGGAGGCTCTACAATGCTCTGGCTTTCTGCCTCAAGGCAGTTTCTGGACAGAAGCCCAGGAATGAGGAAGGCAAGCAGAGAGTAATGGGATTGATGATTTGAAGAAGCACATTTCTCAGAGTTTGGGGAAGCGGAGGAAGAGGGAATATGCAGGGCAGAGACTGAACTCCTGACATTTTTATTAAGATCCCCTTGAATTTCTGACATCATACTTATCTGTGAATGTAAAGCTGAAACTCTATGAAGCTAGGCAAATAACAAAGGTGGGGATTACAAGTGAACAAACTCCAAACATCTCAAAGGACTAAGACATCCAAATTCCAAGAAACCAGACTGCAAAAATTTCATTCAACATTCAGGGCAGTAGAAATGCTTAAGAGTCATACTTCAGAAGGAGTAAGACCAGACTAGCACTTTAGTCTCACCCTAAAAGAATTTAAAATCAAACCTTGAAAGAATCAAGTGAGCCAAAACAAACTTCAGCACTTTTTAAAGAAAGATAACAAATCTTATACACTCTCACATTCATCACTCATTATGTCATAAATTCACTAAGAAATTACTAGGCATATGAAGCAGCAGCAAATGTGACCCAAACCCAGTAGAAAAATTAGCAAACAGAAACAATAAAGATGATAGATTGAGCAGAAAAGGACTTAAAAAGTTATGAACTGAAACTATAAAAATGTTTTAAGATTTAAAGAAATCACAATAAGGACAAGCCAAAGATATACTAAATAGACACAATTTTAGAAGGTTTATCAGAAAAAGCAAGAAAATCACAACAAAACACATAAGGGCAGAAAAATGCACAGATACAGGTAAGTAGAGATTATTTTTAAATTAATAATTTTATAATGTAGATGAAATTGAATAATTTCATCTTTATAATCATAATCATATAATGATATAATCATACTTATAATCATAATATATATTATAATTATAATCATATAATCATAATTTCATCTTTATAATCATAATCATATAATCATAATTGAAATGAAAATTTCTCTAGAAAATATTATATAACAAAAACTGACAGAAATCAATGGAAAACCTAAACAAACCAAAGACAAAGAAACAGAACTATAAAAAAAAAAAGAAACTGAACTGTTAATCAGCAATTCTTGATGACCTCCACCGCCTGCATTGGAAACAAAACACAAAATCTAAACAAAAACAAAAACAAAAAAACCTACAAACTACCTGATTGTTCCATGATACAAATTTACAAAACCCACAAGAAACAGATTAATGCATATACACTAATTATTTCATAAGATACCAAAGAAAGCTTCCAAATTCATTATATGAAGATGATAAATAAAATAAAATTATGGGCCATTCTTACTTCTATTAATGTATCAACTCTGTCATTAAATACTTAGGTAATCTTGGATAAGTTACTTGACAACTGTGAGTGTCTACTTTCCTGTCAATAACAATGCTTATATAAGCCCTACTGAGGAGAGACCAAACCTAACCTAAAAGCTCATCTCCTGTCCACTTCCACCAGTAGAAATGATGAGGTCTAAACTAGCACAGTGAAAGAACCAGCCCTTGAGCTCCAAACACATTCCTCTCTAACATTGCCACATCCCTAATTCAGGAACTTCCACTGTTTCAGAGTTATATCCAACTTTGCTGCATTCCTAAAAATACTGACTCTCTACTAGAATCCTCACCATGGCAAATGCAGTCCAGCTTTGCCAGATGTAAGCATATTTCTCCAAATATACTGAAAGCTGGAATTCCATGTATATTCTGTTACCTCTCTGCTTATTAGTCCCCACCCTCCCCCCACCAAGAAACACTATTTTCTATTTGACTGTTTGACAATAGTCTAGTGTGTTTATTACCCTTGCATAATACCTACGTTCAATATGCTCACTGTGACCCATTAAGGAAATATTAATTGAATTTATTATTCAATTTCATTAGCCATTATTAGTTTTACCTTACTGAGACAGACAACTATTCTCCATATTCTTCCGCACCAAAATAATGATTTTAAATTCTTTTTAAAAGTAATAATCCCTCTTAACATTTATATCTTTTCATTTGATCTTTTCTTTGTATTTACTCTTATGTGTTACACAAATTGTTTTAATTTGGGATTTAAAATTTCAGAATGCTATATTCTGATATGTAGCTTAAAACAGAGTTGGACATATAGGAGTGAATATTACCCAAACTGAGCAAGAAGAAATTTCCCTCTGTTATTACTTGGTCCTTCACTGATGGTGCAAGGCCTGAGATATATGTTTGCACTACGTTTTCTGTCTGCCTTGGACTGCTATAACGAGTCGAGCTGTCAGTGGTGCGTGTGTGCCAAAGGACCATGAATATGTAGAGTGCAGTAAGATGAGAGGAACCTGAGTGTATAATGTTGACTCCAAGGACTCTGTGTTCCTGGGTTACACCAGATTTCTAATATTATTAACCAGTATTGGTTAGTGCTAGTGCAAGTATATAAAAAGGTGTTGATCTTCCCCATTTCTAACATCAATCAAAATTATAAAGTAGGGCAAAGGGAAACAGGCATGTATGGAACACCTATTAATTACTCTCTGCATCTTTTTCCATGGTCTTAGCTTTCCTTTTGGAGCTTTGCCCTCCACATTCTTCCCCTACATTTCAGCTGATGCTCCCTTCAGGCTTCCACAGAATTAGCTCACTTTTATGGAATCATCATTTTACTAGAGCCCCCACATCAAAATTTCTTTTTTTTTTTTTTATGATTTGAACCTCTATTTAAGATTTTTTTTATTTTATTATTATTATTATTATTATTTTTTTATCCCTAGTATGTGGCACAGAGTAGAAACTCTAGGCACTCAAGAAGAATTGTTGATAGAGTGAAGAAATGACTACTTAAGTGTTTCTTTTCTTTTTTTTTTTTTTTTATTTTTTATAGACATATAATTTTTTCACCCAGGGGTACAGGTCTGTGAATCGCCAGGTTTACACACTTCACCGCACTCACCATAGCACATACCCTCCCCAATGTCCATAATAACCCCACCCCCCCTCCCAACCACCCTCCCGCCAGCAACCCTCAGTTTGTTTTGTGAGATTAAGAGTCACTTATGGTTTATCTCCCTCCCAATCCCATCTTGCTTCATTTACTCTTCTCCTACCCCCTTAAACCCCCATGTTGCATCTCCTCTCCCTCATATCAGGGAGATCATATGATAGTTGTCTTTCTCCGATTGACTTATTTCGCTAAGCATGATACCCTCTAGTTCCATCCACGTCGTCGCAAATGGCAAGATTTCATTTCTTTTGATGGCTGCATAGTATTCCATTGTGTATATATACCACATCTTCTTTATCCATTCGTCTGTTGATGGACATCTAGGTTCTTTCCATAGTTTGGCTATTGTGGACATTGCTGTTATAAACATTCGGGTGTACGTGCCCCTTCGATCACTACGTTTGTATCTTTAGGGTAAATACCCAGCAGTGCAATTGCTGGGTCATAGGGTAGTTCTATTTTCAACATTTTGAGGAACCTCCATGCTGTTTTCCAGAGTGGTTGCACCAGCTTGCATTCCCACCAACAGTGTAGGAGGGTTCCCCTTTCTCC